>NW_027202516.1:800000-1527500 GCF_024711535.1 Dipodomys merriami | reverse complement strand
CCAAATCATAAATGTTTAAGAGATTCTTCTGATAAGTGGACATAATTCAACTTTGTGAACTTGGATAAATAATAGTGAGAAACTGTAGTCAAAACAGCTGGGGGAAAAGAAAAATATCACCCTTGATCTCAGAATTTCTTCTGCTACTTATTAGCACTGTCAGCTGATATTCAGATTAACCAGCCACATAGATCCTCTGACCCGTGACACAGATAAATGGTCATCTGACAACACAGAGGAGTATTTCAGATACTTTTCCCTGAAGTGTTAGTCCATGTCCAGGGATATTAAGCAAAGTTCAGAAGCATACTTAGCCAGAAATTCTCATTTAAAAGAACAGATCCCAGGACTTATTAAAATGAAATCAATACCGCATTAAAAATTCTTTATCTCTCTCACACACACATTTGTGCTTAGTAAGGATTAAAAGAATATAGAGTCAAAAGATTCCAAACTGGCCTAATATTTAACCACATGTAAACATTAGATACCAAGATGTTCTTCTATTTAGGAAGATGCTTTGTATCAAAAGACATCATGAAACTTTAGAAAAATCTGATTTTCAGTGCACATTTAAGAAACAAAGGCTACTGCAACTTTGAAAAATTATATCAGTATGATAAATCATCGCACCTCGCCAGGTGTACTGGAAAATAAAAATCAACTCAAAGTTGTAGAAAAGGGGCTAACCCCTATTAATATAGCTATGCAGTTGTAGGCTTTCCAGGAATGGAAACAATAACAACAATAATAATAGAATGAAGAACGGAGAACTTGGTGGAAAGATGGGCACTAACATTTCAAAATGCCCACGCTAGCTACACGCCAAAGACTTCTCAGAGATTTCACAAGAATCTTGGTTTAAAAAAACAACAACAACAACAATATTCTTGATACTATTAAAACGGTTTGGATACAACACTTTCTACCCAACAATCCCAAGCAGCTGTGACCATGAGACATCTGGGAAGCAGACAAGAGAAGAGCCTGGGTTATGACCTACCCTGGAGGTCACCGCACCCAGGGGACGGTCCATGCCAAACCCCCCACGCCCTGGCTGCGGCCCGCCCCGGGGACACCCAGGGGACGGTCCATGCCAAACGTCCCATGCCCTGGCTGCGGCCTGCCCCGGGGGCACCCAGGGGTCTCATCCAACACAGACGCGCCTCCCTCCCAGTTTCTTCCATGTCTCCCAAGGGATATGCCACTTCTATAATAATGATTTTTGTAGTCTGCTATATATATGAATACTATTATATATATGTACCTATGTATGTACCAATGTACATACATCTTACAAGGACTATCAGGGTGTGTTTGAACCAAGCTTTCTATAACAATTAAACTCTTACTTATAAATTCCACTCTCTTTATGAGAAGCCATCTTGACAGCAAGGCTTGCTAAAAAGTTTGTTAAGTCTAACACTGGTTATGTTGGGGTGGAGCTCATTTTTGGTATGAAGGTAGGTTAGCTTTGTATTATCATTGAGTGATGACGTTTGTCTCATTCTTCTGCATTGGTGCAGCTGTTTGTCCCCCTCCAAAATGACTGTTAACCATCCATCAGTGAGACAGTGGGACCTTAGGAAAACTATCAAATCAAGTATTAATAATTTGATACAGTTTGTGTTGCCAATGAATTGTGACCAATATACACATCCATTCACCAGAATTCTCATCTTTGTGTTCATTCCCACTGACTTCACCTCCTGAATCAGAATGTGTGTAAAAGCCACTCCTGGGCACTGGTGGCTCACAGCTGTAACCCCAGCTCCCCGGGAGGCTAAGATCAGAGGGCTGTCGTTCAAAGCCAGCCCATTAGAAAAGTCCATGAAACTCCATTTCTAGTTAACCAGAAAAAGTAGGGTTAGAAGCATGGCTCAAGAGGTAGAACAGCAGCCATGAGCAAGCAAACCGAGTAAGAGTGTGAGGTGTTGAGTTCAAGCCATGGTGTACACACACACACACACACACACACACACACACACACACACACACACACACACACACACACACACACACACACACACACACACACACACACACACACACACACACACGGAAAAATGTTTCTGGTCAATGATCTTTTTATCAGCCAAATTTGTTAATCATGAACTTAATAGCCAAACCACAGTTTCAGAACATATATTATTGTGACCCTTTCCAAGTAGATTACAACTGTCAAATTTATCTTAAACTCTTTAAGACATGTTTACAGAGTAATCACAAAATAACATGTCCTAAAAGAATGATGTACCATCCTGAGCTACAAGGCCTAAAAAGCCACGGCGTAATCTCTAGGCAGTCCTAGACACAGACTTTCATCCTGCCCTGCCATGAGCTAGAACCTTCCGTCCAGTGCAACTTTATAATTACTACTGGTACCCATCTTATTATAGCTATTAAAGTAGTAAGTTTTTTTTTTAAATCAGACATGATACTTTGTTTTTCTGATGGCTTTTCTTATAATTTATTATCTAGAGCAGAGCTAATCATTCTATTTACAAAATTTAAATGAAATGGCAAAGCTTTAAACTAATTTATTTGGAAATGGAAACTATAATTATCTTCCCTTGATACTGAAATGTCAATCACAACAGAATTTAATTTGATTCTTTCATACCACCTCTGAAATCTTTTTTCATGAATTTATTCTCATAGCTTAAAATCTCTGAAATGGTTATTCCTGAGCTGTACCCAAAATTTAGGGAAATCTCTGAATTTAAACCTGAAATTTTACCTGGATACAGTTGGAAATTAAGCTACAACCATGGGGGTTCAAAGAAATATGACTCTTACAGTCTTGTTTTTCAAGACCCACATACTGTTTCTTGGCCATTAAACAATACTCTGACAAAACAGCATTTTGATGACTTGAATACACATGCATCTCTAACATACGGATTGAATTTTCCTTGACATATAAGTGGGTTTGAATAAGGAGAAAAAAGTGATTGGCAAAAATTCATTCTCTGTATTGCCAACCTAAAATGCCTGAACGCACAAGGCATATTAAAAGACATTCTAATGAACCTCAAAACATGGTCTTGTTTTTCCATCTTTTAAATGATTCTATAAACCCATGTTGGAAAGAGAAAAAATTAATTTATTTGGAAGGTCTAAACTATATAAAGTATCAAACAATGGAAAACCATGGTGTTTATGAGGAAAACTAAAAATCTTAAAAGCCAGATTAAATTACTATTTTTGTAATAAAGTGTGTACATATGGGTGCTGGGAAAAAAGAAACGCACTACCAAGAGTTGATGAGAAACACTAACAAAGACCCAATAAGTCAGATAATTAATATGTTTCCAACTTAGGGAAGATAAAATCTTAATAAGTTGGAACCGAGATCTAAGCCTACTTATTGGCTACTAAATAAAACACCACGAAGAGGGCACTGGAAAGGGGTGGGGTGGAGGAGAAAGGGCAGACAAATGAAGAAGAGAGGGGAAATGCAAGAATCCAATGCAAATCCGACAAAATTAAGAAGAGCGAGGGAAGGGGTGGGGAGGGGAGAGGAGGGAGGGTGGGAATGTGGATCAAGATGCACTGCATTCATCAACTGCTCTGTTACATGGGAGCTCCTGGGTACAACTACTTGAAGATGGTAATAAAGCATGGAGACATGAATTCGTAGCTCTGTCTCCCCGTGAGAGGGGCTTCACCGGCGGAACAGCTCGGCCAGGCCCTGCTGTGGAGAGGCAGCAACTCTGCCTCTCTCTTCTTCTCTCGCTCACAAGTGTGCTTTGTTTTGCTGAACCAGGCATATGGTGATGGGGAAATTATCTGTTCAGCATGGAAAAAACAGCAATAAAATCTCCTTTAACTCTCACCGAGTCCACAGCAGCGCCTCTGCGAAGCCTCTACAAACATTCCCTCACACTCTGACGCATCCTCCGCAGGCTCTCCGAGGAGTCATAGCGTTGCTTTTGGTTTCAACAGCATTTTGATTTCCAAAATACATGTAGATCTCTTTGCTCTCTTTGTCTTCGCCGGAGCGGGATTTGCAGGATTTAACAGCGTACATCACCGAATCTCTCTTGGCCTGATGACTTAAACGATTTCACCGCTGCCCTGTGGTGTGGTCTGCAGAAGCGTGCAGCTGCACCCCATCTAACTGATTTTGGTAATGTCCCCCGCAAAGTCAGCGTTCAGACTGTCTGTGTAGGGCGTTATACTCAGAGCCTTAGGTAACTCAGCACTCATCCAGATCATTCTAGAAAGGTCTTGAACACGCAAAGCCTGGTGTGGTTCCAGGCACCGGAGCGACAACCGAGAAGAGCAGATCACGTCCCGGCGCCAGGAAGCTGAGAAATACCGTCGTGGCTGGGCTGCCGTGAGTGACCCGGGAAGCCGGAGCAGGCCACTGCGCGCCTGTGACTCGAGGTGAAGCCTCGGGGCTGCACCCTCCTCATGCCCAGCTCCCCCGGCCTGCCACCCACATTCTGGGCATTTCTATCGCTTCCTCACCCAGAAATGCATTCTCTCTCCCCCCACTCCGCCCTGCCATGTCTCCCCACACCCCGAGACACCCTCCTCCCCATCTCTACCCCTTCCACTCCCACCCAGCCGCCACGGCCCCGGTGTGGCTCTGCGCTCCCTCCCGTGGCCTCCCTCGGCTCCCGGGCACGATCGTGTGTGCACAGCCCGGCTGGCGCCGGGCCCTTGGTTCTGGCAGACGTCCACCGCAGGTCTCTGCCTCTCAGCTGCCTTCCCTCTCGTCACAGGCGTCTGGTAACGTGCATGGATACTCGCTCAGTCCAGGTTGGGAAGACAGAGGCAGACAACACGTGCATTTGGACGCAGTCTCCCGAGCAGCTCCGTGGATGACTTCCAGCACCGCCGGCTTCCAAGTGAATTTTCAGGACGCAGACAAAGCAGGGCCCGCCCGTCGCGTTTGACACCATTACCGCGAGGAACAGGGCGGTGGTGGAGCTGCACACTCCCTTCCGCGTGCTTGTGAACAATGCCACGTGCGTGTTCCCCGTGAAGCTACTCTGAGGGCCTCCGAAGCCGTGCACACGCCGGCCCCGCTGCCCTTGGTTTCCAGGGCTGCTGAAGTACAAATCCCAGCTAGCCCGGGAAGCCGAACTCTTCGTGCATTCTTTGTATTAAACAATATTAGAGAAACAAAGTCAAAAACAAGTGGTGTCTTTCCTGCCTAGTCTGTCAATAAAAATTGTGAAATCTTTTTAAGAAACAAACGTAGTGTCCGCTTTATTTTTGGCTCAAAGGGGATAAATAATACAATAGAGCCTTAAAATTTACCCATAAAATCTCAGAGTAATAAATCATGAATAGAAACTCAAAATAGACAAAGTAGTTCTCAGGGAGCAAAAGTCAAATTCACAGCCGGACAGAAGTTACACTTGTGTAAATAGGAGAAGAAAGAGGAAAATGATACAAGACTGAAAGAATGGAAAAGAAACTCCAGAAACTGGAGGGGGGCGCGGGGGACAGGAACGAAAGCAAGCGGTCTGCTCGTGTTTCCTCGATTTCTTGGTTTGTTTAGTTAGACCTTTCCAGCACATCTCCCGGGAGAAGAGGAGGAGGAGAACATACCATGAATCTAATTTTCCTTGCTTGCTACACATACCAAGGACGAGGCAGAGAGCTGACTTCCCAGCCCCACTTCTGACCATAAATGTACAGTAGTCTCATGTTGTAGGAATTCCTGGGAGATTATTTAAATATGTGTTCCTTCCAGTCTACATTTATAAAATGCTTGAACCCTGAGGATCCTTAACAGAAATCTCAAAGCCATAATTTGAAAATAACCTATCATCCTAAATATTCCAAGTTTTCATTTAAAAATAAAAATTCAGCTTTGCAATTAAGATCAGTAGAAAAGTCTGGGTTGGATGGGGGGAAAGGGGCAGAAGAAAAGTCTGGAACGTCATCCAATATCCAATAACTCTTCCACGCAAAATGCTTCCTTTCCTCTACCAGGATTTGGAGCCCACAAAACTTGCACTAAACAGGTTCTGTGGTCTGCCAAGCTCAGTCCACGCACACAGCCCCTGGGTGCCTTTGCCTGTGGTCCCCGCCCTGGGTGAAGGCGGCAGCGTGAACTCTTGGAAGGACACCCCACGGCTTTGACCCCAGCCTTCACCAAACAAGGTCTCCGTGTCACGCAGCGAGGAAAAACACACGAGACAAAACTCCAAGTCTGGTGTTTTCTTGCCTGACTCTGAGGAAAAACTCAAGGCAGTGAAACTTAAACGTCATCCTTGCAAGATCCCGATCTCCAGGCCTACGGGGTGTGTGAGGAGGAGGCCTGGGCACAGGCTAGACCCACACCATCTATCCCTCAATAGGTGAAAAGTCACCCATCCAGCTGTGGCAACCCTGGATGATTTTTGTCCTCCATCTCCATCACAACAGTGGTGTGGGACGGCAGCCTCGACTCACCCCTGCGTTCTGGCTGTCTGAAGTTCCTCCCCTGACCTCCTTCCCTGGCTGTGTCCTCGTGGAAGCTCAGATCTAAGCACACTCTCTATTCTCGCGTGCTCTGGCTTCTCGGCCTTTGCGGTGCTGTTCCCTGACGCCAGCGCTGACTGCAACACACACAGATGGCCACTACCCCGGACGCCGCCCATGCACGTGCCCACCACGCATCCCCCACAGCCCGGGAGAGAGCACGGAGCCCGCTGAGCATGAGGAAGGCCTCACCATTCACCCAGGCTCTCAGCAGAGGGAAGACCCCCTGCGTGACCCGGCGCACACACACACACACTTCCGGTGTTATCTCTGACAGCGGGGCCCAGCAGCATCGTCCACAGCAGCGTTTGGAGACCCTTCCTCACCTCCCCCCTCCACTTCCACCCTTTTTCTGTTATATTTTCATCATTTAGGCGTGTGTTAGATAGAACCTGCCTATGGTAATGGTCACTTGTTGTTGATGTGTAACTGGACCATTTTGACAAAGCCAGAGTTGGCGGACATTGTCACAATCAAGACGCTGTCACCGGAGCTATGGACAGCTTTCTTTCAGTGCTGCTGCTTTCTACCAGCCTTGCTTGTTCGGGCTCAGCGCTTCAGCACCAGACCAAGCACCCATGAGAGCAGGATGAGAGTCTGCTCTTCCTCCTTCCAACCCGGAGGCCTGCCCGGGAGTGGACAGTGCATAAACGTCTTCGAAAGTCGATTCACTCATTTGTTGCAAGATCTTACAGAATGTATTGTGCCTTGTACATTGTATGAAACATTGTTAATGAAATCACACAAAAACCACTGATTCAATGTGTCAGCACATGCTAGCACCCGCGCACTCATGCGCATGTATGCACACACACACACACACACACACACACACACACACACACACACACACACACACACACACACACACACACACACACAGAGAACAGTAAATTCCGTGCTTACCTTCCCCCGTTTCTGCACAGAGCTGCAGCCCCAAGTTGTTCTGTGGATTAATCACCCAGTGATTGCTGGTCACAGTGATATCAAAAACAAGCCAACCCACATCGAGAGCTTGGGCCTTTCTTGTGTCTAACAGGAATAGATCTGCATCCCTAGTGAGAAAAAGGAGAGGAGAGGGGTGAAGACCATCGTTCTCTGTACCTGAGTGAGCGCACGTCAACGTGCTCTTTAACATGCCCGGACGTGGTGGAAGCGCTGTGACTCGGGCACGGTGATGCGGTGGGGGCTGCTCTGTGCCTCCCAGCCAAGCCTGCAGCAGGTGACTGGGGCTCGACAGAGCCCATAACCCTTCACCCCCTCACCCAGCTCTGCCTGCCCTTCCTGTTTGATCCTGGACATTGGTGCTCCCCAAAACCAACATCTGGTAGTATCCTTCAGAACAAAGAACTAAAATAAATAGTAGACTACAGGAAGCTACTGCTCAGGTCTGGATGCGTGTGGATTCTCACAAGACTGGAGCACAGGCAGGTTCGATCAAGCATCTGCGTTACAGTTTCTCACAGCGTACATTTTTATTACACTAGTTTTGTCACCAACAAACCACTGGATTCAGAAACCCCATGATTTGCATGATGTGATCTCACTAACCACGACTTGCTTGAACATCTTCTGTGCATCCCAGGCCCTGAGAGTCAGTAGCTGTGAAGAAGAACTTGTATGACAATAACCAAAACATAGATGCTATTGATATTTGTGAATCTATCTTTGAAACAGTATCAGTATTAAGTTTAATGTATATGAGTATTATGCAATTACAGCGCATCCTCTTATTTCTTTACTAACAGTGACATCTGCAAAAAGGCACCTCTTTTCTGACTTTTGAACAGATGCCATTTTGTACTGATAAAACTGAGGCTTGGCTAGGTTGACTGCAAAGCATCGGCTCCTTTGAAGGTAAGGTGGAAGGGCTCCAGCATGCCCTCCTGTGGCCTTCTGCGCTATGCTGGGGCCGGTCACAGAGGAAGTCAGAGCTGTCCCAGTGATTTTGCCACATTACTTCCTACGGCACTCACCACACGATCTGTTTCATCCAACTCTCGTCAGAGGGGACTTCACAGTGTAAAAGGACATTCTGAATGTGTCTATCTATGTAAATCCTTTGGAAAGACTGTGGCTATATTTTAGAAACTACATCTTCATTTCTTTAACTTAACACATACTACTTTCCTACTAACCTAGATAAACTAAAATAATTGTAATATGATTAAGACATCTACCTACTGAATAACATATATATGTTATAACATATATATATATATATATATATATATATATATATATATATATATAGTCCAGTCCTGGAACTTGAACTCACAGCCTGGGCACTGTCCCTGAGCTTTTTTGGTCAAGGCTGGTGCTCTACTACTTGAGCCATATTTTTAATTCCAGGTTTTGGTGGTTAGGTTAATTGAAGCTAAGAATCTCCAAGTCTTTCTGCCTGGGTTGGCTTTGTTATCTTAAGGTCCCAACCTCCTGAGTAGATAGGATTGCAGGTTTGAGCCACTGGAACCTAGCTTATTTCCATTAGTTTTGAGATACTTGATCAATGTCTCTGAAATTGCAATCCTGCTTGGACAGGAGTGACTCCTGTCCCAGTGTCCTGGGACACTGAGTGCTTTTCTAGTTTTCTCTCCTTGTCATCCCTGGAAATACCAGGACACAGTAAAGCTAGCAGCACAACCATGTTCACTGCTGCACTATTCACCATAGCCAAGGTATGGAAAGCCCAGATGCTCCACAGTGGATGAATGGATCAAAAAAATGTGGTATCTATACACAATGAAATTTTAGTCATCCATTAGGACGAATGATATTGCATCATTTGCAAAGAAATGGATGGACCGAAAAAATTATGTTAAGTGAAGTAAGACAAAGGATGCACCTTCTCTTGTATGTGGAAACTAGAACAAATTTATAAATATACAGGTGCACATATGGGGTCATATGCAAGTGTACACAAAAGTACCAAAGGATGGTGCTCACCAGTGAGAATTCAAATAGTGTAATTTTTTTAGAAAGACTCATAGTCCAACAAAATGAACACCAGGAAATGACACTTGAAAGGGGGAAAGGATAGGGACAGAGGAGTGGAGGGAGGAGAATGCAGCTGTAATGTTCAATGCATATCCAATGAAAGTGGGAAAACTGAGGAGAGGGCTGGGGTTGGGAGGGAAGGGGGAGGGTGATAGAAGCAGTGGGTGTGATCAAGCTGCGTTGTATTCATGAGCTGACATGTTGGATTGTAACTTCTTTGTACAGCTGCTTAAATAAAGAAAAAATAAAGCAGAAACAACAAAACAAAGGAAAAGAAAATTTAAACTTTGAGGCCCAATTAACAACCATCTTTCAGTGGTATTTTCTCTTATTCTTTAACTATTACATTGTTTTAGGAAAAAGAAAATTCCAAAGCTATCCATAGTTATGATCAAAATCCTTCTAGCATTTCTATGATGAAAACAAGTACAGTTTTGATAAGTATTTTTTTTAATCCAAGGGACTCAAGAAAGCTTTTAAATATCAGAGTTACAGTGATACAAACACAGCTCTTGTCATTCAAATCTGGGGAGTGGTCAGGTTTCAGAAATCCATTTCTTTTTAGTCTAACTGAAGAACTAGGGAAGTTCAGTTCTTTCTTGGGTCCCACCATGGTTTTCTATGCTTGGGCAAAGCTATTTTATTCTTGGCTGATATACCTTCCATTTTTCCTCTCTTCTTTTACATAAGACTTTGACTCTCATCAGAATTTGCTTTGGGAAAGTTGTCTGTTACTAATTAACAAAATGAAAATAATTCTGTCATTTTTACTCACATAATACTTTCCACAGTCATATCTTAAAAACAAATCCTACTGATTCTGTAGAAAACTACACGTGACTCTCTTTTTTTTTCTAATATAACATTTCTCTACTTAAACACCATACCCCTGTCACTGGGAATAGTAAAATGTCCTAAGTATTTCCTATGAAGAGTATAAAATAAGCTTGTTAAATTTGCCCTGTCTCACTATTTTTATTTGACTTTTAAAGGAAATTCTTACGAGCTGGGTGTGGTAGTGCATGCTTGTAATCTCAATCCTCAGGAGACTGAGAAGGGAAGAATGGAAGAGCACAGGCCAGCCCCGGGCAACATAGCAGGTCAGTGTCTCAGACAAAAACAAACAAATGCAAAGAAATGCTTGCAATGCTGAATAAACGGAAATTTCAAATATTCATCTAAGAAGAATGCATAAGAGAGGGACACATGTAAAAAGATACATTTACTTGTAGCTAAAATGATGCTATAATCCTTGTATTTCATTCAATTAAAATAATAAAACAAAAAATAATGTCTGCTTCATAGCAAAGGAAATAAAGTCTATTTACAAAAGCGTCAGTAAGCAAGCATTTCACAGTCATATTTGTGTTTGTTTCCTAAAGCTGCCAGGATTCCATAGACTAGGGTTTAGACAAAAGACATACAGGGCTGGGAAGGTGGCTCAGTGGTAGAGTGCTTGCCTTGCATGCATGAGGCCCTGGGTTCGATTCCTCAGCACCACATGAGCAGAAAAAGCCAGAAGTGGCGCTGTGGCTCAAGTGGTAGAGTGCTAGCCTTGAGCTGAAGAGCTGAGGGACAGTGCCCAGGCCCAGAGTTCAGGCCCCACGACCAACCAAAAAGAAAAAAAAAAACAAACAAAAAAGACATATATATGTCTCAGATCTGGAGGCAAAAAAAACAACAACGAAGCACAGGGCTTTCCTCACAGACTCTAAGCAGAGCTCTGCTCAGGGCCAGTTCTTGGCCTGTAGCTGGCTGTCCTCCCTGTGGTCCTCCCTCACCCAGGTCTGTGATCAACTTCCCTTTGCACAGGGCACCAGCTTGTGGGGCCAGGATACAGCTCCCGATGTCATGTAACCTGTTACCACTACAAAGGCCGGGTCTCCATGCAAGGCCTCATTCTCAATTGCTGGAAGCCAGGACGTCAACCTCAGGGCACAAAGCAAGGAGAAGACCCAGCAAACTATAACACGAGGACAGGGTATTTTTCAAGCAAGGGGGGAAAACTGGACGTCGAATAGTAAATCTTTAGTGGCCTTGCAGCATTTACTGGTGTTGAAATGCTTCAAACGCAGACCTGTGAAAGTAGGTTTATATTGCTAGACATTTGCAATTACTACAATTTTTACTTTTCAGGTCAAATTTTAGGATTTCCCTGCAGTATGACAGAAGCCAGCATAATAATTTTCTTGACAGTTCAAAAGTCCTAGGGCAGATGTTGGAGGACTGTTTAGCAGATGAAGGCTCTGAAGTACTCAAACGGCTTTGCTTGGAAATGAAGTATAAACACCCAAAAGCAGTAAGACTAAGCAGCGTGAGCCATAATTTGAGTTACCACACTCCCATAGCTCATGGAAAATACAGACTGTGGAATGAGACACTGAACCTATTTGTCTAAAAAGATGGGAGAGGAAGAGCTAGAGGTTAACTTTCATCATCTTTTTACCAATACCACTGAAGCATAAACTAACAGGGATTGGAGCAATTAAAAAGCTTAGGTAATGAAGCAAGTCCTCTGTCCCAGTGTCCTTGTGCATATTAAAAATGGCATAATAATAAAATGGCATTATAATCTCTTCTTTGAAATGTCATGTCAAGACTACACATAACATAATATTATAGATGTGTAATATATATCATATCTATGCATCTATATCTATAGACAGGTACTGAGGTGAATGATAGGCAGATGATGATAGATGATTGAGAGAGTGAAAGAGAGATAGGTGATGGACAGACAGACGGATGAACAGACAGACAGATGGACAGATGGATGGACAGATGGACAGATGGATGGATGGATGAATGGATGGATGGACGGAAGGAGGGATGGATGAATGGATGGATGGACAGAAGGAAGGATAGATGGATGGGTGGATGGACGGACAAATGGATGAACGGGCAGGCTGATGGGTGAGTGGATGGATGGATGGACGGATACACAGAAGTGGTGACTAAAGACAATCTAGAATTGACTCTCTGCATGGTCAGCCAAGAATTATCTGGATTCTGATCCTTACTTGTTAAAGAAGACAAAGAAGGAGAGTAGAAGTAGAGCGAGGAGAAGGAGAAAAGGAGGTAGGATAAACACAGGCATGAAAAATGGGGTAATTCCTGAGACTATTAGCTGTCATTGAAATTCTTCCTTTCAAAAGCATAGCTTCAGACTTTGCATGGTGGATCTATAACTTCCAGCCATCCAAATAAATGCTAAAATCAAGAACAAAATATCCCCGTGGTTAATTTCTTGATAACAGTATTTTCCTTGACGGATTCCAGAGTGTGTTTGTCAGAGCTGGGGCGGGGCGGGGGGGGGGAGGCGGGAGGGGGGGAGCGGGTGGAATGCTTGAAAATGGTGTGTTCTCACACTCGGCCATGAGATTCAACATGTGGCTAGAGTGGAAAATACACAACCCCACAGATGCATGAGGTGAGCTGAAAGAAATGATCATATACAGCTTGCTAGTAAAACAAAGAACATGGCTGTGTTAGTGACTCATTTTATAGGGGACTCAAAATAGGTCTTCTTCATTATACTAATTACTAATTACCCAGCATAGCTGTGAGTACTTCAGTGTCACAATTCACCTACCCAAGTGTGTAAATATGTACTTTCTGCTTGAAACTGTTCAACCTTGTGCGATTTTACCATGGCAATCCATTCTCCAGTAAACAGCCAGGGGAGGAATGCAAAGCTGCGTGTCACCGGGGTGCCGCTGAGGACGGCGGTACTGAGCGCGCCGTGACACTCCTGGACTCCCTCTACGTCACCAGCTAGATACACGGAGCCGTCGGTCTCATAATCATAGGTGGGAAGAAAACTTCTGACTGAAAATGTCTAACGTGAAGGAGTCCAGTGTCTGATTTTCCCTGACGGTGGTTCTGGTGGTTAGGAATTCTAGAACTAAGTGGTCATAGGAATTACTCAGCCAAACTGTTCATTCATGAGAACGTTTCAAGACAAATCAAGTGATTTCCCCTGGTCACTTGCCAACCGGAGGGACAGAGCTCAGGATTCCACATTCCATGTCTGGAGCATTTCCTCATAAAATAGCAACGCGCATCCCAAACCATACCTGAATGTATTTACTTATTCTGAGACGTTGTTAGTGTTGGGACTGGTCCACCAGAACCCTGAGCTGAGCAACGGGCACAGAGGGAGCCTGAGAAGGGCTGGGGACATTTCTTGGATCCAACGGCCGATTCATTCCTTCATCGCCTTCCCCTTCCCCTTTCCATGTGGTATGTGTTCACTACACACAGCCGTTTCGTGTCCACATGGTGATTCAACGAAGCCAGAACTCCTCTGGGTGGCTCAAGGCTGGAGTGGCCGCAAAAGAAACTCACTGGGGACGTGGACGTGAGCCCAGGCTGGTCTATGCTAGGAGGGCTGAGGGAGGAGGAGGCGTGGATCTCGGGGGCCTGCTGGCCCAGCTTCTCGGTGTGGACAGCGCTTCGGCCTGCAGCTCCCTACTGGTTTTCCTTTTTTCTGCTCTTTGGAGTCTGGGGCCGATCGTGGGGCAATGCTAAGAAGGATGTGGTCTCGGGGAGGCTGCTTGGGCTGGTGACATTCAAGCCTGGTAGCTGGGGAGCCTGTTCTCATGGGGTCCAGATTCTCCAGGATCTTGTTTTCTCCAGCTCACTTCTGTCTTTCCCTTCTGACTGTCTCCCACGGATCTGATACCCAGCAAAAGGCTCGCAGGGACTGTCTATTTCCACCATCTTGACAGGTCCAATCTCTGTACCACACCCTTCCCAGGGGCCCCGAGAGCCACAGGGCGTTTGCTGGTTATCTGGGTCCCTTTGCTTCCGATCTGGAATGGCACCCACTGCCCTATCCCCCGAGCAGGCAGCGCAGATCTGAATTTGCTTTCAGTTCCCAGATCGCCACCCACCAGCATGCAGAATGCTCTCACTCATTCTCAGGATTAGACACGGCGCCACATTTGACTCCCGGCTCACGGTAGAGCGTGTGAAGGACAGGGAACCAGGGCCAGCCCCACCCTGGAAGCAGCTGGCCTAAGTGGTCATTGTGAGTTCTTCTTACGTTGTAAATTGGTCAACAATGTCTTATGAGAATCAGCTAATATCCTTCAGAAAGCTTGACCTGACCTAAAGAAAGAACCAACAGGCCCCATATTGTGACTGTTTCCTTCATAGCCAGATGTCTCCTGGGTCTGAAAACCTGTGGAGAATCTTCTCCTCCACTTACTCGGCCTGATTTCAATTGCTTGCTTCTGATTCCCAGAGCTCCTCCTTCCCACCGGCACAAATCTGTCACCAATAGCCACATCATCAATAGACGCATCACCGATGACTTGTCATTGATGGCCCTGTAACCGACAGCCACGTCACCACGCCCATGGCCATGTCACCGATGGCCACAGCAATGGTTCTACGAGGTCTGAAGTTGAAATGGGCTCCCTGGTTGCTTGGACCACCTCATTCCGATAAATCAAAGATAAGACAAATGGGAACATATAAAACTGCATAGAGCTCTCTGAGCCTGCTCTTACAGAATTTCTGATTCTAAGCTGTATGCAAAAGGCTCAGATAAAAATCAGCAAACTAATATTAGCTGAAATCAAAATGAAGACTTTGTAGAAGTTTTTGGGTTTTGTTTTGGGTTAAATTCTCATTAAAAAAATCAATTGTCAGAACATCTGGTACTGGTTTGCAGAACAGCAGATCACCAGGAACAGAGAAACCTACCAGCCGGGAGTCTCCACGAGGATCCCACCCCCACCCCTCACTCTCCACCCGAGCAGAGAGGCTCCATCCCGCCAAAGTCGCTCGGCATCAGCAGAGTGACAAAAGGACCTGCGGCAGACCACCCGGCCCGCCGGATCGCGATCGCAACGATCCAGCACTCTCCACCCGAGCAGAGAGGTTCCATCCCGCCAAAGCGGCTCGGCGCGACAAAGGGTCCTGTCTGCAGACCACCCGCCCGCCCGATCACGATCGCAACAACCCGGCGGGGTCACTTGGGCCCCAGAGGTACCGAGAAGAAGCTGCCTGAGCGTGGACACTCTTGACCCAACAGCTTCGACAGAGGCAGAGACAGAAAAGAATCACACAGAGCCACCACCGCCCAACCCAGCCCGGATTGCAACAACAACTGACGACCTACACCACACAGAAACAACCAGCTCCAGGGTGAGTACCCCACAGGGGAAGTGTATCCCTCAAGGGAGACCAGAGCTGGAGGGAATCCCCAGACCCTGACCTAGACTCCCTACCCCAGCACCCGGACCACAGGACCCACTAAAACTGGGAACTGTTTGAGAGCTCCACCAGCCCGTGGAGCACACTCAGCTGGCCAGGCTAGAGCAAGAGCACCCCTGGAAGGGAGCTTAAATGCCCAAGCCAGGAACAGCGCCCCTGGGTCAAGACTACCAACAGTAGAAGAAATCTGAACTGTGTCCCCCAGGCTGTATAACCTAGGGGGTATACACATCAGCACAGGCCTAACAAGCGCGCTCCAGGCTGGGGCCGGAACCAAGCCCGGGGATCCGGCACCTGAACAACACAACCAACTCCTCCCAATTGAAGTAAAAAGCTGAGCATACGCCTCAACAGAGGGGAGAAAACCAGGAAACAACACTCCCCCGGGAAGCACGCCTGTGACAACAAAAGACCTGGAGGCCCAGGACAAGAGAAGCCCAAACCCCACCAAAACTCCACCCATATACCCTAGACTGGGAATTGGGCAACACAGGCTGCCAGCACCTGATAGTAAGCAGGAGCTCAGACTGTTAAGGCGGCTCAGCAATAGAGTGATAGTCTTGGATGTATGAGGCCCTGGATCTGATTCCTCAGCATCACAAAAGCAAAAAGGGTCAGAAGTGGTGCTGTGGCTCAAGCGGTAGGGTGCCAGCCTTGAGCTGAAAAGCTGAGGGACAGCACCCAAACCTAGAGTTCAAGCCCACAACCAGCCCAAAACAAATAAACAAAAACACATCAGGAGCCCATAGCAGACTCCAGCATTTGGGAGAGTGCATCCAGAGCATCTGTTCTTCACAAGAGCACCCGTAGGAGCAAACACAAGCAGTCTAGGGTGCTCAACCCTTCCAAAGGCGGGAACTGTCAGCAATCTACAGCAGAGAGCTGAGAATCCTAAGTAAGTCAGAATAGCAGCTGGAAATAGGCTCCCAACAGAACCCAGATCAGGCACAGACTCTCTCTACCAATACAGAATCAGCAACCAAGCAAAGACAGACACACCAAAACAAAATTGAAGAGCAGTCTCCTGAACCTCCATGCGAAAATCACAGAGAAAAATCACAAGGTTTACTACCACCCAGGACAGCAAGCTCACCTCAAAAGCCAGCAGCCACACAGGGGAGAGCCCCAGTGGGAGCAAAGCAGGAATGGAAGACAAAGGCTACTTCCAAGGGTTGCTGGAGGCAATGACTCAAGAAATAAAGCGAGAAATTTATCAGAAATTGAAAGAGCACAAGGATGAACTATCCAAAGAGATACAGGGTATCAAACAAGAGATGCATGCAAAAATAGAAGCTGCACAAACCTCAATAAGAAGTGAGATAAACGCCAAATTAGAGGTAATGCATACCTCATTGAGAGGTGAGATCAGTACTCTGAGAACCAACATTGAATCCATAAAGGGATCCATTTCCTCCATGCAAACCACAATAGAAGCCACTGTCAACAGAGTGAATGAAATGGAAGGTCGAGTGTCAGATACAGAAGACAGAATACACCAACTGGACCAAAAAGTGACAGATATGGAAAAATTACTCAAATTAAACCAAAGGGATATTCAAGAGCAAGCAGATAATGCTAAAAAATTTAACCTTCGCATAATTGGAGTGGACGAAGGTGAGGAATTCCAGAGCAAGGGAATGCAACACCTATTTAACAAGATAATCAATGAAAATTTTCCCCACCTCAAAAACGACCATCTTAACTACATCACAAAAGCTTATCGAACACCCAACAAGCAAGACCCCAGGAGAAACACTTCTAGACACATTATAGTAAAAATGATAGATCTGAATAATAAGGAAACAATCCTGCATGCAGCAAAAATGAAGAAGGAGCTATACTACAATGGGAAAAAAATAAGAATTACTGCAGATCTCTCCACACAAACAATGAATGCAAGAAAAGCCTGGGAAAGCACCATACGAGCCCTGAGAGCCAATAACTGCCAACCCAGACTGATCTACCCGGCAAAGCTAGCATTCACATTTGATGGAGAACTGAAAACTTTTAATAGCAAAGAAAAACTAAATGAATACATAAACATTAAGCCAGCATTACAAAGAATTCTAAGAGGGGGGACACAACCTGAAGAAAGCAGCCAGGAACTGGGGCCTGCCCCAAACAGGCATTACTCAAAGTCTAACTGAGCAAGCACAGGAGGAAAGGAAAAAAGAAAAACTTAGGAAAACGGAATGGCAGGGACAACAATGCATCTCTCTATACTTTCTCTTAATATAAATGGGCTGAATTCGCCAATTAAAAGAAAACGAACTGAGGACTGGATAAGAAAACAAGACCCATCCATCTGTTGCCTTCAGGAGACCCACCTCTCAGCCAAACATACAAACAAACTCAGAGTGAAGGGGTGGAAAAGGATCTACCAATCAAACGCCCCCAGTAAGAAAGCAGGTGTAGCTATCCTGATATCTGACAAAATAAACTTTTCATTAAAATCAGTACAGAAAGACAAGGACGGACACTACATATTAATAAAGGGAACAATCCAAGAGGAGGATATAACCATCATCAACTTATATGCCCCAAATATTGGTGCACCCAGATATGTCAAACAAATGCTCTCAAACTTACAGAATAAAATAGATCCCAATACGATAATACTAGGAGACTTTAACACACCACTCTCACCAAAGGACAGGTCTACCAACCAGAGGATTGGCAAAGAAGCTACCGAATTAAGAGAGGCCATACTTCAAGCGGAATTAACTGACATCTACCGAGTATTTCACCCTAAAACAACACAGTACACATTCTTCTCAGCAGCTCACGGAACTTTCTCCAAAATAGACCATATCATAGTTCATGCAAGGAACTTAAGCAAATACAAAGGGATCGACATAATCCCCTGTATCCTATCTGACCACAGTGGAATCAAGCTAGCTCTCAATAACAAAGCATACCGCAGAAATTTCTCCAATACATGGAAATTGAACAGCACACTCCTTAACAATGCCTGGATAACAGAAGAGATCAGAGAAGAAATAAAGCACTTCCTACAACTCAATGAAAATGAAAACACCTCACAAAGAAACTTGTGGGACACAGCAAAAGCAGTCCTGAGGGGCAAATTTATTGCCCTCAGTGCCCACATCAAGAGAATGGAGACAGACCAAGTAAATAACCTCATGTTGCAATTAAAACAGCTAGAAAAACAGGAAAAAATGGAACCTAAAGCTACTAGAAGAAGCCAGATAACCAAATTAAAAGCAGAGATTAACCAATTAGAAAATCAGAAAACCATAACCAAAATAAACCAAACAAAAAGCTGGTTCTTTGAAAAAATAAACAAAATTGATGGCCCATTGGCTAGATTAATTAAAAAAAGAAGAGAGGAAACCCATATTAATAGGATTAGGGATGCCACGGGAAACATCACCACACGTACCCAAGATATCCAAACAATTCTAACAG
Source organism: Dipodomys merriami (assembly GCF_024711535.1). NCBI lineage: Eukaryota > Metazoa > Chordata > Mammalia > Rodentia > Heteromyidae > Dipodomys > Dipodomys merriami. Next base: position 1,508,363 of record NW_027202516.1, on the reverse strand, counting down.
ACTACTTTCAAAAGCTATACTCTCTAAAGGAAGAAAATCGGGCAGAAATGGATGCATTTTTAGAGAAATACAAGTTGCCCAAACTGAGCAAAGAAGAAGTTAACCAATTAAATAAGCCAATATCCTATAATGAGATACAGGAAGCTATCAAAAGTCTTCCAACAAAAAAAAGCCCAGGACCAGATGGATTCACAGCAGAATTCTATAAGACCTTTAAACAAGAACTAATACCCATACTCCTCAAGCTCTTCAGAGAAACAGAGAAGGAAGGAGCTATCCCAAACTCATTCTACGAAGCCAATATCACACTCATCCCCAAACCAGGCAAAGACCCAACCAAAAAGGAGAATTACAGGCCAATCTCCTTGATGAACACAGATGCAAAGATCCTTAACAAGATTCTAGCTAACAGAATCCAGAAACACATAAAAAAAATAATTCACTATGACCAGGTAGGCTTCATCCCAGAGACACAGGGATGGTTTAACATACGTAAGTCAATAAATGTAATCCAACATATCAACAGAGCCAAGGTCAAGAATCACATGATTATCGCTACAGATGCAGAAAAGGCCTTTGACAAAATTCAACATTCATTCATGCTAAAAGCTCTGGAGAAAATAGGAATAGAAGGAACATTTCTAAAAACAATAAAAGCCATTTATGACAGACCAATAGCCAATATTATACTTAATGGGGAAAAGCTACAACCAATTCTCCTAAAATCAGGAACAAGGCAAGGATGCCCACTGTCTCCACTCCTCTTCAATATAGTCCTAGAACCCTTAGCCAGGGCAATAAGGCAAGAAAAAGATATTAAAGGGATCCTCATAGGAAAAGAAGAAGTTAAACTATCCCTTTTTGCAGACGACATGATACTATACCTCCACGATCCCAAAAACTCCATCCCCAAACTCTTAGAAATCATAAATCACTTTGGCAAAATAGCAGGATACAAAATAAACCCACAAAAATCAGTTGCCTTCCTATACACTGATAATGTACAGGAAGAGAGGGAAATAAAGGGAGCAACCCCATTCACAATAACCTCCCGAAAAATAAAATATTTAGGAATTAACCTAACCAAAGATGTAAAAGAACTATTTAATGAGAACTATAAAAAGTTAAAGAAAGAAATTGCAGAAGACACTAGGAAATGGAAAGACCTCCCATGCTCCTGGATAGGCCGACTTAATATAGTAAAGATGGTAATACTTCCAAAACTAATATACAAATTCAACGCAATTCCTATTAAAATCCCAATGACGTACATCACTGAAATACAGAAAACAGTCCAAAAATTCATATGGAACAACAAAAGACCTAGAATAGCCAAAACAATTCTAGGGGATAAAGACAATATGGGAGGGCTATCCATGCCGAACTTCAAACTCTACTACAGAGCTATAATAACAAAGACAGCATGGTACTGGCACAAAAACAGACCCGAAGACCAATGGAACAGAATAGAAGATCCAGAAATAAATCCACAGGCCTACAGCCAGCTGATATTCGACAAAGGAGCCAAAGACATACAATGGAAGAAACACAGCCTCTTCAACCGCTGGTGCTGGGAAAACTGGGCAGCCACATGCAGAAAACTAAAAGTGGACCCCAGCCTATCACCATGCACCAACATCAACTCAAAATGGATTAAAGACCTTAACATTAAACCTGAATCTCTGAAACTACTGCAGGACAGAGTAGGAGAGACACTTGAACTAATAGGCACAGGAAGGAACTTCCTGAACAGAGTCCCAGGGTCACAACAAATTGGAGAGAGACTCGACAAATGGGACTACCTTAAAATAAAAAGCTTCTGCACAGATAAAGCTATCGCAACCAAGCTAGAAAGACAACCAACTAATTGGGAAAAAATATTTACCAGCAATATATCAGACAAGGGGTTAACATCCTGTATATACAGGGAACTCAAGAAACTAATCCCTCCCAAACCCAACACACCAATTACTAAATGGGCAAGGGAACTAAAGAGGGACTTCTCAAATGAAGAAATAAAAATGGCAAAGAAACACATGAGGAAATGTTCATCATCCCTGGTGGTGAAGGAAATGCAAATAAAGACAACCCTGAGATACCACCTTACCCCAGTCAGAATGTCCCACATCCACAAATCAGCCAACGACAAATGCTGGAGGGGATGTGGAGAACGAGGAACGCTATTACACTGCTGGTGGGAATGTACACTCATACAACCACTTTGGAAAGCAGTCTGGAGGGTCCTTAGAAAGCTAAAGATTGACCTCCCTTACGACCCAGTCATACCACTTCTAGGCATCTACCCTGAACAACAGGAACCAATATACAAGGACACGTGCACCTCCATGTTTATTGCAGCACTGTTCGCAATAGCTAGGATATGGAAACAACCTAGATGCCCCACCACAGATGAATGGATCCAAAAATTGTGGTATCTATACACAATGGAATATTATGCAGCCATTAGAAATGACAAAATAATGGCATTTGCAGGGAAATGGATGGAGCTAGAAGGAATCATGTTGAGCGAGGTAAGCCAAGAACGAAGAGACAAACAGTACATGGTCTCCCTGATAAGTGGATGATGAATCCAAAATGTTAGGTGATAAGACAAAACTAACAGGACTTAAGAAACAAAGAACTCCCACTCATCTGGTTGAACCACTACTAAATATCCCCATGCTGCTGATCACATATATGGTATATAACATATGAGCACCGTTATATATTACAGACTGTGATAGACAATTTGCTCCAGGAAAGTTAGAATGAACTTGTGACTTTAAATGAGCATCATTATTCCACAATACTGTGAATTTCCGGAAATTAAGTAATCACTTAATCACGATCAAAAAAAAAAAAAAAAAAAGAACCTTGGGGAAGGGAGGGAGGGAGGGGATGGTAGGGGGAAAACAATGGAGGGGGTAACAATGTTCAAGAGGAAGTGGAAGTGTACTCATTACCTCACTCATGTAACTGTAACCCTCTGTATAGTATCTCTACAATAAAAAAAATTAAAAAAAAAAAATCAATTGTTTTTCACTGTGCAAAAGTTCTTCAACTCCTAAGACTATTAACTATTTAGCAGGTTTCCTGGCATTGCATCGTCCCCTATTTTCAACTACCAAAGATGTATGAGCAGTGAGCAGACCCCTCATCCAGTGCGGAAGATGGGAGGGTGAATCCAAAGACGACAGCACAGCCACTGCCACGCCCACAGCCATGGCGAATCCAAAGACAGCGCAGCCACTGCCACGCCCACAGCCATGGCGAATCCAAAGACAGCGCAGCCACTGCCAGCCCACGGCCATGGCGAATCCAAAGACAGCGCAGCCACTGCCAGCCCACGGGCACGGGCTCAGCACCGGTTCCACAGGCTCTTTCATGTGAGGCTCCCAGGAAAGTGTAACAGATGCAAACCCATCCATGGCAGCTGTCCAGTGTATAATCACGCAGGCCTGCAGGCAGGGTTCGGAGCGGTGCACTCTTCGCTGGGTGGAGGAGCCGCTCTGGGCTGTGTGGAAGTTCAGCACCTCTGCTCCGGTCCTCCAGCCGCCCCAGCACACCGCGTGCATCTACCCGCGGGCCCAGAGCCCCAGCGCCAGGCTTCCTGAGGCCCCTGTGAGCCATGTGTAGCAAGCATCACCCGCTGCTGTGAGTTACAGACTCAGGACTGCGCTGCGTCCTGGAGAGAGGAGACAACAGGCTCCTTCCGGTGTGGGGCTGCCCCAGCCCGGGAGATGGCTGCATGGATGTGTCCCAGGCCCTGTCCACGGGAGAGGAGCCTGCCAGGGTGGCCCGTGGGGACACCGAGGACAGTCACCGCGTCCCTCCCCTCCACGGAGCAGAGGCTCTGACGCCCAGGGGCCGGCTCCTGGGCTTCTGGTACATAAGAGAGCAGCTCAGACACCTGCACTCACAACAGGCACTGACACGCAACGTGTGCACAGCACACTTCTTTGGAGAGTGTATCACATGGGTGTGAACAGGTTTAATTCCAGTGAGGCCATTCAGCACAGCTCTGGACACACAGTGGGTGCTGACGAAATGCAAAGTGGCAGCAACCGTGCTTATTAGCAGCCAGTAGCCGTTGCTTGATTTGTACACATCCCACATCTGCACAGTGCTGTGAGAGCATTTTAATAGTCAGAAGCTTTACTACTTAGAAGTAGCTCTTCTAGGAGCGCTCCTCTCCTCTTCCCCTCTCTGTCTCTGTCCCTCTCTTTCTCCCTCAAGTTTCTATTCATCTTGAAAGGCTCCAGTCAAAGGTAACCCCCTCTCCAGGCTTTCTCCGGGCGTCTCCCCCTCCCACATAAAGAATTAATTTTCCTTCCTCCACCTTTCCACACTCCCCGTGCTTGCTTACCTCATCCCGCTTAGCACGTTGTACTGCCGTTATTAAAGTCTGTGGGAGGCAGGGCCACCGCGGCCCAGCCCGGGGCTAGGAGCTTTCGAGCTCTTATTTATTGGGCATATGTCCTCTGCGCTTGCTCAACCAAAGCACGCAAGCCAAACTCAGCTGAATTATCTGGAAAACTCAATCATGTGGAAACCTCATTTGCCAGTAATGCCAGATATACGAGGTGTGACTGAGGAACTGCCTGCTACGTAGAGTACCGGGTGTGAGGCTTATATGAACAGATTCAATATGTGAAATGATACAGAACGTGTGAACTTTTTTTTAACCAAGAAAAGCAAAGATTTGGATACCATCAGAACTCTCCTTTAACCTGCGCACGTTTTAAACACGCGTAGGTACAAATGGGGAAGGCGGGAGATGGTGGGAAGAAAAACTGTGGTTTTAAGGGCCGTAAGTCTTACTAAGATAAATACATGGGAAAAGAGATGACACAATGGATTTGTAAGTTTTTAAACTTGATTACAGAGCAAAGAACTCATAGGCTATTTGGTTAATGGGTCAGGTGGTGTCCTGGAAATGCCACATTAATTCATAAAACGCCAGCCTCGGACACGGAGAAACCCCACACAGATCATCTACAACGAGTGAGACAGGCCTGCGAGGAAAAGCAAGATGCGCACGCATCTGCGGACTGTGGGAAAGAACCCTCACGTCATCTTCTCGCTGGCGTCCCGCCTGGCGCAGGGCATCTCTGCCCCAGAGTAAGCAGGCGTGGTGATGCAGGAGCCAACAGCACTGCACACCCGGCTGCGAAGCTGGAGACCAGGCGTACCTGTTGGCGTGCTCCTTGATGATCTGGTAGATGCTGATCTTGATGGTTTCGTTGGCGAATCTCTCGTGGCTCTTGTCCTTGAAGATCCGGAACTCGGCAGCGCTCACCGCCTCCCCGTGCGGGATCTGAGTCAGGTCGAAGCGGAATTCCTTGTAGTGCCTTCGCTGGGGAGAAAAGTCCTTGTCTCGTTCCACTGGGAAGAGAGGAAGGAAGAGAGGAGGGAGTCAGCCCGCTGTGGAAACAGGGGAAGGAAGAGAGGAGGGGGTCAGCCCGCTGTGGAAACAGGGGAAGGAAGAGAGGAGGGGCTCAGCCCGCTGTGGAAACAGGGGAAGGAAGAGAGGAGGGGGTCAGCCCGCTGTGGAAACAGGGGAAGGAAGGGAGGAGGGGCTCAGCCCGCTGTGGAAACAGGGGAAGGAGCCGTCCATTCTCCCCTGAAAATGAAAACAAACACATGTAACTGGAAAACACTAAAGTCACGGCCCGGTCTCTACGCCTTTCCCGCTGAAGGAAATCCCACCAACCAGCAGACCTTTACTTCCGCGGCTTTCTGAGGATGCGGGGAGCCTGCTGGCGCGCTCCCCGAGGGCGCTCTTGCAGGTGAGGGTCGCGGCGTGTCCCCAGCGTGCTCCCAGGACCGGGAGCCGACGTCACAGATGTGACAGGATGGAGTCTGCACCTCCGCGTGGCTCCAGCAAATAAAGGCTTTCGGAGGAGACCTCGTTTTCACGGGGAGCGTCACTGCTGCTTTAACCGGCGTCCCGGGTGGTTACATGGGCGCAGACGTCTGCGGCGCTCAGACCCGACATGCAGCGCTTCTCTGCCGAGGGCACACGCAAATCCTTTCTTGCTGCTGTGACGCCTGCGGGAGCACGCGGGGCTGAACTCGCCCTGTGTGACGCGGGGCTGAACTCGCCCTGTGTGACGCGGGCTGTCCTCGCTCGCCCTGTGTGACGGGGGCTGTCCTCACTCCCCTGTGTGACGGGGGGCTGTCCTCACTCGCCCCGTGTGACGCGGGCTGTCCTCACTCGCCCCGTGTGACGGGGGGCTGAACTCGCCCTGTGTGACGCGGGCTGTCCTCACTCCCCTGTGTGACGCGGGCTGTCCTCACTCCCGTGTGACGGGGGCTGTCCGCGCTCGCCCCGTGTGACGCGGGCTGTCCTCACTCGCCCCGTGTGACGCGGGCTGTCCTCGCTCACCCTGTGTGACTGTGCACACAGCGCCCCGCCTGTCGCCTGGCTCACACCCTCAGGAGGGATGCCATCCCCACAAGGAACGCCCTCCACTCCCCCGGTGCGCGGGCTCCCCCGCTCTCAGGACTGTCCTCTCGCTCAGAACTGTGGGAACCCTGGCTCTCCCCTTCCCGGTCATCCCAACAAATGGAGTCAAAGAAGTCCATCTCTTTAGCTAAGACATTATTCTTTGAATGTTGATTTAGGACAGTAAGTGCAAGGTATCGGTTTACACAACAGAGCTGTGAGAATCGCGTACCGTCAGACGCCTCCTGTCTCTGGCAGATGCTACAAGCGTCCTTAGTGAGCTCCAGACCAGCGGTGCGAGCAGGCGGGCTCTGTCACTGCCTGGTGAGTTTCTGGGTATTCGCTGGTTCTCCAGTTCTCAGTTACCTTGGACAGCACAGTGCTGAGTGACCAAGAAATCTACTTCAAGGCCCCATGTCCAGGGCCCTGTGCATCTGCAGCCAGCAGCAGTAACTTTTAAACATCTTCACAGTGTATTCTTGTCTTTGCTTCTGTTGCTGTGATGGATTAGATTTATTGACTTGGATTAGATTTATTGAACCAGCTTTGCACCCTGGAGTGAATCCTGTTTGATCATCGTGTAAGATTTTGGGGGTTCATGGTTGAATTTCATTGGTCAGAATTTTACTGAGAAGTTTTGCATCCATGTCCATCAAAGAAATGGGTCTATACCCTTCTCTTTCTTTGATGAGTTCCTATCTGGTTATGGGATGAGCGTTACGTTGCCTTCATAGAGTGAGTTTGGTAGCAATCTTTCCCTTTCTACGTCATTGAAGAGTTTGAAGACTATTAGAGTAAGCTCTCAAGTAAACACACTGAATGGTTAGGAAAAAACACTGGGACATGTGAAAGTATTTGCACACAAAAACACAAGGTGCAATATTTATGTGCATCTGCTCATATAAAATAATACTTATCAAAGTGAACCCCAGGAAATGGAAATACGGTGCTTTTTTTTTGTTGTTGCTGTTTTAGTTTTCTTTCACTTTTCTTTCCTTCTTGTCTTGTTTGTTCACTTATCTGTTTGGGGAGGGCGGGACAAAGGATGAACAATTGTAGCAGTGACACTTACTAGACTGAAAATGAAGTGTAAAGATATGGGTGAGGCAGGAGGGGAAAACCGGGGGACCGTGAGGGCAGGGATGACATTATCCAAAAAGAAACGCACTCTGTCTGACTTACGTAACTGTAGCCCCCGTACATCGCCTTTACAGTAACAATAAAAATGAACGAAGAAAAAAAGAATTTTTTTCAATGACATGGCTTATTGCTAAAACTTGTTACGAAAAGATTCACAAAATATCCTCGAGGTATAAATGGATCTACCAGGTTGGAAGTTGGATTCAGCTACAAAACCATCTTCAGAAGATTCGCTGGTATCATGTCAGCACTGCCGGAACTGTGTGGGAACGTGGACGTCTGGGCCACGGGATGGCCTGAGCCTGTGAGGCGGGCCGTGTGCTGCGGGGGTGGCGGCGGGAGGAGCCTCCTGGGGTTGGATCCCGTCCCCCCGCCCCCCGCCCCCACACACAGTCTCTGTGTGATTCCACCACAAGGTGGGGGGCAGGTGCAGAAGAAGCCCCAGGCACCCCGGCTGGATGCCCCCCACTAACCCTGACCCACGGGGTTATGAAACTGTGACGTTCTTAAAATGTCATTATCCTTTTCCTAAGAAAGGCCTGTCTCCAGAGGGCCTGCCGGACATTTCCCCTGCGGTAACAAGCTGGTAATTCCATCTGCACACGTGAGGAGGCGAATCTGCAAAGAGCATGCAGTTCTGCGGCAATAACGCGGCGTGAAGACTTGCTCCCCATGACCAGTGACACTGCAAACAGGACAGCGGGAGGTGGGAGGGAGAAGGGAGTGGGGAAGAGGGGTGAATAGAATGAAATGGAAACAGAAGACCAGAACTCACAGACATTGCTCAGAGAGGCGGGCAGGGAAGGCGTCAGGAATAGCACATGGGTGAAACTGATCAGAGCACAGCGTATGCATATATGGAAATAGCATCACGGAACTATTCGTGAAATTCAAATACACTAATACACACTGGGGGGGAGAAGGAAAGTTTGAAGGTAGAAAATCTTCCTAACTAAACAACTTCTGCTTTGAGAGAACTTAATTGAACTCACTGTGATTATTTTCTCGAGATGAAAACAACAAGGAGAAACAGGGAATCCACAGAGCCGTGAAGGGTATGATGCTCAGAATCTGGTCTCTGGGTGTCCTGTGCCAGGCCAGGATGTACGGCTGCCACGTTCATTCTAGTAGTGTGTCCTGTCTGACGGTAGATATACTATGACTTACGTCTTCCATCCTGCATTCGCAAGGCTACTCTCTGAAAGCTCGGGAGATATGAAGCTCGGTTTCCACCTCACTCGGCAGGTGAGCTGGGAATCCGCCGGTGGGTGAGATACTCACGCTGTGAATAGCTCCTGCTTCTCTGCAGTACTGCTCACGCGTGCGCCACCCCAGCACCAGGGATCTGCACATACCAATGGTATTTGCACCAGCAAAGCACGAATGTATTTCCTCCATTCTAAAAAGCAATATTCAGAGTTCCAAGTGATAAGAGTCATTATTCAGCTGTTCACAAACTACAGCTTTTGCTCGTGAACCCTAAATCAAAACAAAACTCTAGCTCTAGAAATAAGAGCTGGGACCTAAGTCTCTTGGAATCCAATCTAATGCACACACCTGCACAGCACAGAGCATTGCTAAGTTCACCTTCTGTAAAGTCATCCTCCAGTCTCGAATCTCTGGTGAGATGTGAGTATAATAAAGTGGAAAGCTAGAATTTCAGGCATTGTTATAAAATTTCAGTTTTCTATCCAGGCTATTTAACATAACCCCTTAAGGGGACAAATTGTCAAAGGCTTTAATAAAATCTCGTATTACACATGCCTCACAAGGTCTGCAGCAGATCTGCCTAGTGACTCAAACCCTGTGTCCTCTCCCTCTGTGTGGCCTTCGCCTTCATGATGCCGCACATATTCACCAGTTCCTCTCAGTTCCCTCGCAGCGCGGTCGCCTGGCTGGAGAGGCGGCAAACATTAATATCCTGACTTGAGAACGGGAGGCTGGGGAAAGAGAGCCGGGCGGCCACAGAGGTCTGTCCGGCGGACCTCACCACGAATCCTGGCTGAATGCTCCTCTCGCCGTGCGCTCCACTTCCTCATGCTCTGCAGAAGCTGGTTTCTTGTTAGTATGTTCAAGGCCATTAAATAATACACACATGCTGGGCACCGGTGGCTCACTCTTATAATCCTGGCTACACAGGAGGCTGAGATCTGAAGATCTTGGTTCAAAGCCAGTCTGGGCTTTATCTCCAATAAACCACCAAAAAACTGGAAGTGGCATGGTGGCTCAAGCAGTAGAGCGCTCGCCTTGAGCTGAAGAGCTGAGGGACAGCGCCCAGGCCCAGAGCTCAAGTCCCTTGACTGACCAAAACAACAACAACAACAACAAAAACCAATACACACACAAGTACAGGCTGGGGACAGCTGCTTTGATTGCAAATATGTCATCAGCATCTAGCGTAAACCAGGCTGTCAATCATTAGTTGACATAAGATGTCGTAAAAAAGTTGAAATCCGGTCCACCCTCCACTCTTTCCTCCTGCCTCATTCCTTCATACACGAGAGGGGTGATGGCTAACTTAAATAACATTTGCATGCATGCAGTGACTTATTTAAATATCATTTTTAAAGTCAGCCAAGACAAATGCTGGAGGGGATGCAGAGAGAGAGGAACCCTATTACACTGCTGGTGGGAATGTACACTTATACAACCACTTTGGAAAGCAGTCTGGAAGGTCAAAACTTCTATTCCCAGGCCTTCATCAACACAATTTTGTTTTCTGGAAGAGGTTTGGTTGGTTTGTTTATTTTATTGCTACAATTATTTTAGGAAAAATTGATTTTGTCCACAATGTTTTTATTCTGCTCTCTTCAAAGAACTTTTTCCTCTACAACTTTTCTTCAATATAAGCAATAACAAAATTTGTAGCTTCTGTTCATTCCAGAAAACATCTGTGATCTTGAACAAACTAAATGTGCTCTAGTCTACCAATTTCATTTCTCATCTAAGGAAATATTTATGAAATAGGAAATGATTGTATTCACAATTTGAATGTGTGTCAATGTGAGTGTCAATATGAAACATTACACTTTTATGACTGCCATACCTTGTAAGGTAATGGTAGTGTCCAATTTTGAAATACTTGTAATTCTCTCTCTGAACCACCCCACACCCAACCTTTTCTTCTCTAGATCCTCTCCACATCAAAACTCCCCAAATAGATGGAAAATAACAAATACACATAATTAATAGTCCTGATAGTAATATTTCTATACTATTCCTTATATTATTCCTTCTCATAATTAATATTCCTTATATAAGGAAATAATATTCTTTATAATAATATTCCTTATAGAAAACATAGACACACAATATTCCTTACAATAGGTGAGGTACTTAAGACAGTTTGGCAGGCATTAAGCAATCTGTTTACCTACACATTACAATGTCTCATCACCCACCACAGCAGTAAATGGCTTGAGAAGGTGAAATGGTACACAGGCAAACTAGAAAAACTCACAAAAACAGTGTGCTGTATTAAATATTTCCCTTTGAATTCTTTCCATCAGTGTACATCTTTGATAGCTAAACACCAGGCATTTCCTGAATCTTCTTTACTATAATTCTTAATAAAATCACTATCACTAGACAAAAATGTGCAAGACTCCCTAAAAACCCTAATTCTATTTGGTGATACAGGGAGAAAAAAACTTCTTTATTCCCAAGTATAATGGAAAAAAAATATGGCAGTTATCTTGTTTAATCAGACTCAGATTTGTATAGAAGGACACAAGACAAGACAAGCTAGCAGCTTCTTCTAATGGAGATCATTTCACCATATCAGGTCATCACCATTGTTGCTTTGAGGTGAACCAGAGAAGAAACGAATATAACCACATTTAAAGCACACACTGCGCCCATCAGTTCATGCAATCAGCGCAGGCCTGCTCACTCCTGCTGACCTGACACATGAGCCCCACAGAGCCTGGCCGTCGCTCATGCCTGTGAGCCTCTCACTGTCATTTTGTCACAGGCATGAAATAAAAACGACCACAAAGCCAGGCACCGGTGGCTCATGCCTGTCATCCTAGCTACTCAGGAGGCTGAGATCTGAAGATCATGGTCCAAAGCCAGCCTGGGCAGGAAAGTCTGTGAGACTATCATCTCCAATGAACCACCAGAAAACTGGAAGCGGTGCTGTGGCTCCAAAGTGGTAGAGCGCTCACCTTGAGCTGAAGAGCTGAGGGACAATGCCCAGGCCCTGAGATCAAGCCCCACAACTAACAACAACAACAACAACAGAACAGAGAAAGCCATGTGGTGCGTGGCACACAGCTACCCCGCATGCTCTCTGGGACAACTGTGTGTGCACAAGCACACGTCTTAGCGGTGAAATCATCCTTGCATGCAAGCCTTCATCATGGCGCTCTGCATTTGAGCCTAGGATGGTCAACAACGCTCACCCAAATTTAAAGATTGTGCTTAACTGTACACACATACACACACACAGGTGCATGTGTGCACGTGCAAAAAAAAAACTCACAGGAAACAACCCATCCAAAAAATTCAGGGGAACCTACATGCCACTACTGGAATCACAATTATGGCAGTGTGGTGAATCTGCTACCTTCAGTTTCTAGATTTTTATTTATACTCCAAAGGTCTCCATCTGAACAGAATGGTAAAGTGATCTACAGCAGCAGCAGAGAGCTAATTTCACTGGCAGAGAAAGCAAGATTAATTATTATTCTGCTTTGGTTTAAAAAGTGGTATTGGAAAAACATCCAGGAAATAAAATATGAATGGAGCGTTTCACCTTCCATGTAGCAAATGCTCCAACACTGTGGACTGAACTTCCTCTAAGACAAACTCAGCATTGCTGAGACATAACACAAATGAATGAATGATTAAAAGTCTTTCTTCCCCCCAAACAGATACCTCCCCAAACAACTTTATCACTACTAGAAATTGGACAGAACTATCCTGGGCTAAATAGTTTCATGTCTCCCGCATCTGAAGACCAGAATTAATTAACGGAGCACTATGCTTTTATCCAGTTGGTGATTTATCTGCAGTTTAGAGAGGGTGCTTCCAAGGGCAGTCCACCCCAATCTCCCATCTGAGGCTGGAAATCAGAAGACACCAACCAACACACTCGGTAGCTGCAATGGAGAGAGAGCATTTTCCCAGGAGCCCAGCCAGCTGGAGCGCGCGCACATCATCGTTTGCTGCTGAGTGCAAAAAATCATTAAGACATTACTCACGGAGTTATTACTTATCTGTGTTGCATTTTAAATGAAAAGGGAGGAGGAAAAAAAACCCACAAAGATATCGTGTGACCACCAGGATGTGTAACTTCACAAGACGCCCCTCGCTGACTGGCCCGGAGAGAAACATAAACTTGGTTCTATAAAGACCTATTTATTGGTCGGTGAATGCATGTGTTCATGTTGCCTGTGAATGAGTAACCACCCCAGAGAGTGCGGTAAACTGCAAATTCCAGAAGTCCTTGGAGCCGCTGAATACCGCAGCCATGTGCAACCTGACTGAGAGCCAATGTCTCCTGAATGCTCGGCCTCAAAGAACAATTTCATTTGATGCGCCAAAGTTCTGCAGTTGCAAACCTCTTAGTCCTGCTCGTTCCACGAATACAGCGTTAGAAAAAGGGAGAGAGTCGAAGCGAAGAAGGGAAGGATGAACTATGTAAATACTTAACACAATAATCAAACAGGTTACCTAAGTCCATTTTTTAAGATTCATATTTGTGAAATTTAAGAAATGGGATGAAATGTGCTGGCCGGGTGCCGGTGGCTCACACCTGTAAACCTAGCTACTCAGGAGGCACAGATCTGAGGATTGAGGTTCAAAGCCAGCCCACGCAGAAAAGCCCATGAGACTCTTATCTCCAACTAACTACCAAAAAAAAAAAGCCAGAAGTGGAGTGATGGTTCAAGTGGCAGAGCACTAGCATTGAGCAGAAAAGCTGTGACCAGGCCCTGAGTTAAAACCCCAGGAACAACACAGGAGAAGGAGAAGAAAGGAAGCAGAAGAAAGAAATCATATCCTGCTGCTTTAGAGTAGTAATAATCTACGCGCACACACAATGGTATCTGATGTGAAGAGGTGGGGGGGGGCGGTGCTGGGCTCTGGCCACCGTCCGACACCCGAGAGATTAATCATCAATAAACAATCGTGGCAATAAACTAATAGATAAGGACAAATTAATGTATCACACATTTTCCTCTTATCCCCTATTTGACCTGGACGGTGGATTCTTTTTATTGTCCTGTGACATAGGCAAAAGCCATTCATCTCTTCACTCTCGTGAGTTGGCCGGTCACAACGCCAGGAATAATTCCTCCATTTTACAATTGCTAATCCAGTGCACTGAGAACTACCGCTGCCTTTCTCCTCATTCCAGGGGGCGCTCTAACGTGTCTCGCTCTAATCTCCTCGGCTCAGTGTGCTGTGTTCTCTCCCTCCACCCTTGGACTCAGTTTTTCCCCCATCCTAGGTCAGCCCTGGATTCAGCAGAACACTGACAGCCCTGCAAATGAGCCCAGTCGGCGTTATTGATTTGTATCCATCTGTGTCACAATCCGGGAAATGAGATGTTTGCTGATTTTTGAGAGTTAAACAGCATTGATGCTTTTAGTATGGGCTTGAATCTGAGTTTTGTTTTGTCTCCAGCAGGGGACAGGCCTGCCTGCCCTCCTGAGCAGACTCAAGGCCCAGCCCTGAGCCCAGGCCTCCTCCGGGCTGCCAGCTGCTACTCACCCTCGGCCTTGCTTGCCCTGGCAGCGAGACCTCTCCTGCTGTATCTATATAGTCTAGACAGAACTGGAGGACTCATTCCCTGAGACCAGCCCTAGTAGTTGTGGAATAGAAGTAACTTAAGACATGAGCCCAGAGTGAGGGAGAAAAGTCCTCCTTTTACATAATGAGGCTGTGTGGCAGTGTTCTCAAGCGGGCTGGAAAGAAAGATGAGTGGGGGGGGGGGCGGGGTACAGGCAACATGAAAGGAAGCAAGAAGGAGAGGGGGAGGGGTGGGGGAGAGGGAAAGGGGGAAGAGGGAAAGGGGGGAGAGGGAGAGGGAGAGGGGGGAGAGAGGGAGAGAGAGAGAGATCTTTGCAGGCAGCCTGAAACCTAGCAAACTCTGAGCCCAGTTGCTGTGGCACCAGTCCTTTATGCCATGTTACAGGGTCACATAGTAGGATGCTAAGAGGACTTACATATTGTCTGTGTTTGGTGTTTTATCTGCACGGTTCTCAAACAATCAAAATAATGGTCAACCCACGTTTCATTAGGTCCACTTCCTTGCTAAGTGGCCTACCAAGCCAAATATTCTGATGCCCCTAACATTAGTTTATATATCTAGAAAATAGGTTTATTAATAAAAAGACACTGTTATCATGGCCTGTAAAAGTTGTTATGGAGTTTAAAAATCTTCAGACCAGATTTCTGCAACCGTGGATAGACAGATCTAATTATCATCACTTGACATTTTGTTTAGATGCTTTCCATCGGCAGAAGCCTGCAGCGTGCCGGTGTTTTAACGTGTCCAGGCGGCAGACACATTACTCTCCTACATCTAATGGGACTTTTACAGGACATTTAAATCATTTCATTATTTTTTAATGTATTCTATGTGCAAAAAGGCTTCTGTTATTCTTTATCATGAGCATTTAAATAGGAACTTATTAATTGGAAGGTAGAAACCATTAATCATATTGCATGAGTTGAGTGTTAGTATGAATTATAGAAATTTTGCTTAGAATATATATTGAAGGTTGTTCTTGATTAATTCATTCGGTGTATAGTGAAAATGATTCCTAATGAGGAGTGAATGTATCTGCTATGGAATGGATTTTAATCTCACTGAGCACAAATACTTGAAGAAATTATGTTTGCCTGTGAAGAGCCAACCTACAGGCATAACTGCTAATCACATTTTGGAAAATACGTAGCTCTTTTTGTGTGTGAGAAAAGTCTGTTCCTTTTATAGACGGCCCGCAGGCCGGAGGTCAACTACTCTAATCTCACCAGACTTCACTCCGTGACCCATGGACTCTTCTGATCCGTCAGGAAAATAGAACAGTGCATTTGAAGCACTTAAAGGCGGAGGGGTGACGGCCTGTCTCCAGCCAAGAGCTTTCCTCGACACCGTGAGCCCCGCACAATGATGGCTTGTCTGAGTGGACACTGCGATCATCTCACAAAGGCAGGTCAAAGGGCTTTTCGGTTGTTTTTTTGGGGGGTGAGGGTGGGGGTTGTGTGTGAAATTGCTCCGTGCCTTCTCTAATGACTGATAATTGAACAGAGACTGGAGCTGTCCGATGTGGTGGGTGACAGATAAGCAGCCGCTCAACACTACCACTCTGTGATGAGTCTGGGAGGCTGGTCAGCTACTGACTGCTGTGGGAAGACAGACGCCCCAGGTCTCCCAGGCCGGCTGCTCCCCCCCGGCTGTGGCCTGGCCACTTCCCTTGGTGAGGATTCAAAGACCATCTCCAGGCCCCTTTAACTGTGGCACCACAGGAAAGCACCAATTCTGTCCAAAGCCAAGGTCTGCATAATTTGTATAGCAAAGATGTTTTCCCCCCATACATTTGAATGCATTCATTGCTAACCTGGGCATTTGGAGAACATTTTATTCAGGGTAAAAAATTCCTTATTATTCAATTGAAAGAATCCTCAAAACAAGAAAAAAGAAAAAGTTGGCAATCACATTAAATTTGTTCCAAAATTTTCTCCATGGCAGAAATAGGAAGTGGGTTGAAGACAGTTTGCAGTTTAAAGAACAGGAGAATTTCTGTAGCTGAACAAACAAATAAACATCATTCTCAAATTAACTGCTTTAAATTTAAGTCGGTATGATCACTTTTATAGAGTTCACTCAGGTTCAATTTGTAGTTCAATCTGTCATTTTGAAACAAAAGTAAACTATATACATATTTTTTTTCTTTTCCTGCCCAGTGGTTTTTATCAGTACGGAGAAGGAAGCCATAGAAAAATGTGACTACGCTTACTGGCAGATGACGGTAATAGTGACACAGTAACTGGCTTTTACAGTGTCTAGGCTGAGGGGTGACACCGAGGGACACCTTCAGAACAGGACAGTTGAGGAGCCCCCCGTGTTCGCGAGAGCTGGGGGGCTGCTGCTGGCGGGGGCCGGTTTCAAGCCTTGCTCGTGTTCTGCGGTTCCCTGCCCGGCTCACCCTGTCCTGCAGCACAATGGAAGGTCGCGCCCGGCAGCCCTCGCGTCTGTCTCCTGCGCGCGCTGTTGTGTGTCAGCCTCAGGCGCAGGCGCGAGCTCCGTGAGTGTACACACAGGTGTAACGTGATATGTGAATGTCTGTCTGGAGTCTTCAGGGCTTCACATTGCTGGGCATTGCTGTGGCTCTTTGGAGGGGTGCAAATCCAAACCCTGAGACCCTTAACTCATAAGCGGAGCCCCCCTGACCCTGGACTCGCGCGCAGTCCGGCGAAGCGCCGTGGAGTGGTGCTCATCAGGCGATTCCCTTGTTCCCTCCCTCCCGAAGGAGGTGAGGATCCACCGCTGCTTCGCAGAATCCTTTCAGTCCCACATTCGCAGCTCTGGTACTTCAAAACTCAGGCTGGCCTAACAGGATCTCTGTGGTTGCTTCATGGATATACTACCCTTGGGAAAGGAGTAAAATGCTAATTGAACAAATCAATAGCATTGCTTTTAAGCTACAGTAATGAATGAAATTCTATTTAAAATCATTTACGAAATAAATGATGCATGGCAGCAAGTTATATGCTCATTTTTAAAAAATTATTTCCTATATTATTTTCTCCAGAATATATATGTAATGCATCCAGATCTTTTGCAACAAAGTCACAATTTTTAGACAATACTGCAAGGTGATGCGGTCCTGCAGGCGCATGGTGGCTGTTTTGCTGCATGCACGCTTTTGCTGGGCTTCCATCCCCCGGCATGCTCCTTGAAGGCGACAGATGCATTTTTATGTGAACAAACAGAAACTGGAGGACACTCTGCAGGACATGTTCCTGGAATTATGAGTTAGGAAATCCCTACATCATGCTAAGGTGACGGCTTCTGTAACTAGAGACCTGGCTCCTAGCTGAACAGACTTCATAAAAGCGTTAACTGGGGTCCCAGACAATGAAGACATCCCATGAGCACCTCGGCTTTACTGACTGCATGTAGCGAGAGTTAGGGCCGCTGACTGACCTCCGGCCTGCTCGCTGTTTGCATATGTGTGGGCCTTTCCTTCATTTCGGGACGCAAGACCGACCACAAAACTCAGCAAAGCTCAGCAACGAACCTTTGCATGTCCAAATCCACTAACTTTCTAAGTTTCTGAGGCAGACAGCCACCAGGAGGGAAAACGGCTTTGATGAGATCCACATCAGCTCATCTCAGTTTAGGTTCCCATTTTATAATTTCCCGAGTCTTCTTGCATTTATTGCTGACGTTTGTTCTTCATGTTATTTTACAGCCCATCCAACGACCCCGTCCGGACCGTGTGGCCTGAAGGCTTGGATCTGGCCACACAGCAATGATGCCATGTGGTCCCGAGGAGCCGGTAAAGGGACAGGTGAGGCCTCAGGCCTCCAAAACTGACCCCAAAGGAGAAGGAGAGGCGTGAGGACAAGCTGGGGCTCTGGGGTGCTCTGCGGGCTTCCGTCCCGCACGGCACTCTTCCGGGCTGTGGGCCCGGGAGCGGGGCGGGGCGGCGAGCAGTGGGCGCACAGGGGAATGGATGGGTGGATGGCCGTCCCCGCCAGGGGCGCCGGCCCGGGCTGCCTTCCTCACTCTGTCCCCAGGACGGGCCTCTGATGCCCGCCGTGCCAGAGACCACACAAGTCTCCACAAGGAGCAAGCCGTGGATCGCGGGGGAGGGGTGTGTGTGTGTGTGTGTGTAGAGGGCGGCCATAGTCAATGCCCACATGTGAACAAGCAGCCTGGTCACCTGTGGGGGGGGAGAGGCGGGGACATGATAGACAGAAGGGGGGACACTGATGGAGACACAGCGACACCCAGACCGCTGTGCTGAATTACAGCTGCTATGGACAACTACTTAAAGGCAATGTACGGGAAGGAAGGGAGGGAGGGAGGGAGGGATGAGATGCTGACAGGCTCCGTCCATATGCTAAGAACTTTATTATTATTTTTTTTGGTTGGTTGTGGGGCTTGAATTCTGGGTCTGGGTGCTGTCCCTGCACTGCACTCTTCAGTTCAAGGCGAGCACTTGAGCCACAGCGCCACTTCCAGTTTTTTGGTGGTTTATTGGAGATAAGAGTCTCACGGTCTTTCCTGCCCAGGCTGGCTTTGAACCGAGATCTTCAGACCTCAACCTCCTGAGTAGCTAGGATTACAAGTGTGAGCCACCGGTGCCTGGCTTTATTTTAATTTTGTAGGTCATGGGGCCTGAACTCTGGGCCTGGGCGCTGTCCCTCAGCTCTTCAGCTCAAGGCTAGTGCTCTACCACTTGAGCCACAGCGCCACTTCTGGCTTTTTCTGCTTATGTGTACTGAGGAATCGAACCCAGGACCTCATGCAAACAAGGCAAGCACTCTACCCCTGAGCCACCTTCCCAGCCCAATGCTAAGAACTGTAAATCAGTCTTTTTCTTTTCTTTTGGCATGGGGAGTCTGCATTGGGGAGGCAGACAATGCTGCTGAGAAACACCCACAGCTCACCCCAACTCACCCCCTCACCTCACCCCCCTCAGCTCACCCCAACTCACCCCCCCAGCTCACCCCCCTCAGCTCACCCCCCCAGCTCACCCCAACTCACCCCCCTCAGCTCACCCCCTCAGCTCACCCCCTCACCTCACCCCCCTCAGCTCACCCCAACTCACCCCCCCCAGCTCACCCCCTCAGCTCACCCCCCCAGCTCACCCCCTCAGCTCACCCCCTCAGCTCACCCCCCTCAGCTCACCCCAACTCACCCCCCCCAGCTCACCCCCCCAGCTCACCCCCTCAGCTCACCCCCTCAGCTCACCCCCCCCAGCTCACCCCAACTCACCCCCCCAGCTCACCCCCCAGCTCACCCCCCCAGCTCACCCCAACTCACCCCCCCAGCTCACCCCCCTCAGCTCACCCCCCAGCTCACCCCCCCAGCTCACCCCCCCAGCTCACCCCCTCAGCTCACCCCCCCAGCTCACCCCCTCAGCTCACCCCTCAGCTCACCCCCTCAGCTCACCCCAACTCACCCCCCCAGCTCACCCCCCCAGCTCACCCCCCTCAGCTCACCCCCCAGCTCACCCCCCCAGCTCACCCCCCAGCTCACCCCCCAGCTCACCCCCCTCAGCTCACCCCAGCTCACCCCCCTCAGCTCACCCCCCCAGCTCACCCCAACTCACCCCCCTCAGCTCACCCCCCTCAGCTCACCCCCCCAGCTCACCCCAACTCACCCCCCCAGCTCACCCCCCAGCTCACCCCCCAGCTCACCCCAACTCACCCCCCCCAGCTCACCCCAACTCACCCCCCCCAGCTCACCCCCCAGCTCACCCCCCAGCTCACCCCCCTCAGCTCACCCCCCAGCTCACCCCAACTCACCCCCCTCAGCTCACCCCCCAGCTCACCCCCCTCAGCTCACCCCCCAGCTCACCCCAACTCACCCCCCTCAGCTCACCCCCCTCAGCTCACCCCAACTCACCCCCCTCAGCTCACCCCAACTCACCCCCCAGCTCACCCCAACTCACCCCCCCAGCTCACCCCAACTCACCCCAACTCACCCCCCCAGCTCACCCCCCAGCTCACCCCCCAGCTCACCCCCCTCAGCTCACCCCAACTCACCCCCCAGCTCACCCCCCAGCTCACCCCAACTCACCCCCCTCAGCTCACCCCAACTCACCCCAACTCACCCCCCCCAGCTCACCCCAACTCACCCCAACTCACCCCCCCAACTAACCCCCCTCAGCTCACCCCCCCTTCTTTGTTTTAGTTATTGTTTAGTTCACGCTAGTTATCTTTTAGATAACTAGGCCTCAAACCGTCCTCGTACTGCACCCCCTGTGCCCTTACGCCAGCTGAGATGGTCTCCCGACTCCCGTGCATCACTGGCTCAGCCTGCAGCCCATCTGATCACCCCTCTCAATTACTGGGGAGCAGCCACGAGCCACAGGCCTGCCCTCGAAACTGCTTTAAAACCTCCATCAAATACAAGCAGATACCAAAGATCGCCAAACAGGCAAGAATCTTTAGCACTTTGCTATGTAAGTAAACAGTTGATTGTAAAAAACGAACTTGAAGAAACTCTCTAAAGAACACTCAAATAGCTTTTGAGTGCTGAGAGACACTGTTTCATTCATGAAAGAAACATGAGATACTGAAAAAAATGTAAAAGAGGAGGTAAGGGAGAGGAGAAAGGAGAGAGAGGGAGGGAGAGAGGGAGGGAGGGAAGAGGGGAGGGAGGAGGGGAAAGGAACAGCAAAAGCTAAAATAATAACTTAGAAGTAAAGCAGAAAAGTAAGCACGGTTTGAAGGACTCAAGAAATTTTCAAAAGGAAAGAAAATAGTCAAAGGAGTAGACGTCAGGAGAGCACCATGAAAAGGAAGAAAAAGTCATTCTTAGAATTTGCCAAAGCAACGGCGTTTTTACAATGAGCAATGCATATTAGAAGAAAGCATCTGATTCACTGCTCTAATATGGGTTAGTTCCAAGACTGAAAATGGCTGTTGTGTGCTAGCTAAGTGGACACATGCCCTTGAAGAAACAGATTTATACTGGCAGGGCACAGGAATCCAATGGATTTCTATTTCTCAAGGCAGCGTGACAGGGAGACTTAGGTACAGGAGAGGCTGGGATCGGGAGGCCTGGGACGCCAGTCCCTCCCTGGAAACGCAGAAGAGTTTCTTGCAACCGATGGAAAAGCTGGTGTGGTGGCATCTGTCATCTCAGTGATCAGCAAAGCACGAATGGGAGATGCACGGTACAAGCTGGCCTGGGCAAAAACTGAGATTTATCTCAAAATAACCAGAGCACAAAGGACTGGATGCAAGACTCTAGCAGGAGAGTGCCGGCTTAGCAAGCCCAGGGCCTCGCACTCAATCCCCGTAACTCCCTACCCACACCCAGCCACACGAGGCCACGGGACACGGTGTGGGGCCTTCAAAGTCGTGTTGGAAAATGATTCAATGTCCAACCTCGAACTGGAAATTGAACCCAAGTATCGAATATTAAAAATAACAATAGTCCTTCCACACATGGAAGATATTAAAACTTTAAAGCCTCAAAACATGTTTCTCAGGAATTCCTTAAGGATTTGCTTCAACAAAACCAAGAAAATACACTAGCAAAGACATAATGAGGCAGCCGTCTCCTTTGTTATTAAAAATCATGCAGGCGATCCCATATCTAATCGTGGACTCCCAACGACTTTATGAGTCATACACCTGACACGTCTAGCACATGAGCTTCAGGGGTGTGGAAGTGTGGCTCAGGCGGCAGAGCACCCGCCTGCCCCGCGCGGCCCTGCGTCCACTCCTCCCGTGTGGCAGGTGCCCGGCTGCCTGGCGGCAGGGATGGAGGACAGGGACTCATTTACAATCAGAACACACCCAGCTCGGCAGAGACGGACAGCTCGGGTGCTCCCAACTGCACAGACGTGAAGTTCAGCCGCGTGCAGTGACTCTGAGAAGACCGGCTGGCTGGTCTTTAAGGAAAGCCTCCTTCCAGGGGAAAATGCTTACTTGGTTTGTAAAGATGCTATCAACAAATTGTTTTATGAGAACCAAGACCTTGGTCTCAAATTTCCCCGATGAAATTCCCAACAAGGGAAAAGATAACACTCAAGATCTGATCAAAAGCTTATAATAGTAACTGTATGGGGTGCACAGGGGAAAACCCTACCTGAGCCACTGAACAGGGACCAAGTTTGGCTCAGACGGACGAGTACAAATTCGGTTTAGGGATGCAGTGGACACCAGCACGCAAAGAGACGGACTCACACGCAGTGCCGCCTGCCTTTCCTGAACACTGTTGTGTACGCAGTGGAGCGCCGAGGCTGTGCAGGGCAGAACTCGCACTGCGGAGAACGCACACTGCAGACACAACGCTGGGGTCTTGTGCTACGCGGCACTGCCTGGTGCTCAGGGGTAGAGAGCTCGGTTTCTCCATCTCCCTCCGTCATAGGCTTGGATTATGTCCAGCTTCCAGGAACCCGTTTTTCCTTTCTACGATGCCAAGGATAGCATGTGTGGTGTTCAAGAGGAAAGGCAACAGATAGAGCAGATTTGAAACACTTGAAATCACTGGGTGGCAAGGGACAACGAAAGGAATTTTCTGTCAGAAGCAATTTGGGGGAAAGAGTTACAAACGCTTTTCAGTTTAAATTTAAAACTACAGCAAGAGATGAATTTACAGTGAAACAGCATGAGTTTAAAACTTAAAAAAAATAGGCATAAAATCTATACTATTATTGGTATGTTTTCAATATGTTTTTGATTTAGCATAATGAAGTGTTGGCTTTCTTCTTTCTTAAATATTAAATAAAATTATAGCACCATATAAATATTTAACTGAAAGCAATATGTCTTAATTCATCCAATCAAAGCAAAACAAAAAAATTAACAAATTGGTGAAGTGGAGATGTACAAAAGGCTCATAAAAATATCCAAAACAGCCGGGCACCGGTGGCTCACGCCTGTAATCCTAGCTACTCAGGAGGCTGCGGTCTGAGGATCACGGTTCAAAACCAGCCCGGGCAGGAAAGTCTGTGAGACTCTTATCTCCAATAAACCACTAGAAAACCTGAAGTGGCATTGTAGCTCAAGTGGTAGAGCACTCGCCTTGAGCTAAAGAGCTGAGGGACAGTGCCCAGGCCCAGGGTTCAAGCCCCACGACTGGAAAAAAAAAATCAAAAATATCCAAAACAATGAACCAGGTACTGGTAGCTCATGCCTGTAATCCTAGCTTCTCAAGAGGCTGAGATATTAGGACCACAGTTCAAATCCAGCCTGGGCAGGAAAGCCCAATTAACCATCCAAAAACCCAAAGTGGTACTATGGCTCAAAGTGGTAGAGCACTAGCCTTGAGCAAAAGAGCTCAGGGACCATGCCCAGGCCCCAAGTTCAAGCCCCATGACCAACCAAAAAAGAAAAAGTCTGAAACAATTATGAGTGCTCACAATAAATTAGTGACTATCAAAGCATACCAATAGCTAAAAAAAAACTTAAAAGTGATTATTAGGTTTTTGCAACAAAACCTCATTAAGTGGTAAATAGTAAGTTGAATCCTACAACATGCACATACCTATAACTCTTTTTAAAGATTGAGAATGGGTTTCAAAAGCATAACCTGACAACAAAAAGCCTTTACCTCAATGATGGGCAAGAAACTGAGATATGGAAGGCTCTGGCTCCGTTGCTCCCCACGACATCTAACCGCGCAAGGCCTGGTTTAAGCTGTCTGAGGGCCTGGTTTAAGCTGTCTGAGGGCCTGGTTTAAGCTGTCTGAGGGCCTGGTTTAAGCTGTCTGAGGGCCTGGTTTAAGCTGTCTGAGGGCCTGGTTTAAGCTGTCTGAGGGACTGGTGAAGTGGCTTTTCTCTACTGACTTTACGGCGGCCTGCTGACCGCCTCCAGGGTATGAGCATGCCCGTGAGTACCCACACACGCAGACGTCGGCCCCACGGAGAGGCCCGCTCCGCGGACGCTGCCCTCCCGGGCCCGGACACAGCGTGCCCAGTGTCCTCACACCGCCCTCACCCCACAGCTCCTCTTGGAAGGCCTCCGTCTGCATTACTGCCTCACTCTAACCCAGCAAAAAGACTGGTCACAAGGGATCTGGAGACGCGCACGCACGGCGAGCCTGAGCTTGTGCGGCATGAAGACGGCTACCACGTCGTGTTTGGGGCGCAGGAGCTATAAAGAAAAGGGTCGAAATTACCTCATCGGCACGTTTCAGAGTAACTTTTTATGCCCTTGTAAAATGTTAATTAATCTAGATCATGTCTAAACAAATTTCAAGATAACTTTTTATATCCTTCAAGAAGATGGTGCGAGTAAGTGGGAGAAAGCAATGGAGGCCTTCAGTTTCCACACCTATCTTTTACAGCCGTTCCAGCAAGCGTGTTCTTAAAGGCCTTAAGAAGTATTTTCTTTTTTTTTTTTAATTGTGAAAATACTGTACAGAGGGGTTACAATTACATGGGCAAGATAAGGAGTACATTTCTTATCAAGCATTGTAGCCTCCTCCTTTGTTTCCCTTTCCCATCCCTTCCCATCCTTCCCCCCCGCCCCACCAAAGTTGTAAAGTGTTTTCGATATAATGACTTGTACATCTCATTGTTGCAATGGGTCCACCTGTATCCCTATTTAAATGATTTGTTTTTCCCCTTCCCCTCCACAAATTATACCGACATCAAATACAGTGAAAGCAGGGGTTATACTGTGAAAGAGGTTAAGAAGTATTTTCTAGACCTGGACTTTCTCCAAGGTTTATAGATAGATAGATAGATAGATAGATAGATAGATAGATAGATAGATAGATAGATAGATAGATAGAGATAGATAGATAGAGAGATAGATAGAGAGATAGATAGATAGATAGATAGATAGATAGATAGATAGATAGATAGCTAGATAGCTAGATAGATAGATAGATAGATAGATATCTTTATTATGGAACCATCTGAAGATGTTTCCATGATATTTTTGCTGCCGTACCTACCTGAAACATTAAAAATGTACATGTAAATGTAAATAGCAGTATATTCTACACCTCTTTTCAATCTAGTAGTATTTGGTAATTTCATCCAAACCTCAAAAATGTTTAACCAACAGCTCTACAGCAGCCACACAAAGGCTCTTTTGATTATAAATTCTAGAGAAGTGATTAAAATCGAGACATAGTTATATTAAACTCTTTCAACATAGTAAACAGCAACTCAGTGGAAGCAAGTGGTCATAATACTCGCAGAAAAACAAAACCAAGCCCTCCATTGCAATAGTTAGTACAAAAGTGTGGAGAATATCTTTGTTTTATTCCTTGTCTTAGAATGAAGCCACTCAGTATTTTATTTGAGCCTCCGGTCTGTCAATGTCCTTTGTGTGTAAACATCTTTGTGATTCTGGTGAACTTACCAACACCCTGCACTTTTCTTCTAGCACATCTCTCAGAGCAGGTTTCCTTGCTTTGAAATGTCTCCATGTTCATTCATCCACAGTAAATCCGTATTTATTTTAGCCATGTTTTTTGTTATAAAATCCTTGGTTGACTTTATTTCATCATATTCTTCTCTTGTCATCTGTTTTCTATTGAGCCAGATGAGAAGTCGGCCATGGCTTGAATCATGGCTCTATTGAATGTTCTGTCTGTTTTCCTCGGGCTACCTCTGAGATGTTCCTTCGTCTGTGGTTATCAACAGCTGAAATATGAGGTGTCTCTGTGTGTCCTCTCTGAATCAGCCCACTCCCCCCGCCCCCCGTACCCTGCAGGAACACGTGTTCCTCTCAGCCGGGCATTGTGCACGGCCGGCTACAGAACGCCTTCAGAGCTGCCGGCTTTGTTCTGGTGAATCCTCCCGTCCTGCCAGGACTTAACTTGGTTTTCCTTTAGTTCTAGGGCCTGGCCCTCCGGGGTCTTCTCACCCCAGAAGCAGGCTTTCTGGGGCCCTCACCAGGGCATCTGCAGGCTCTCCCTCCGCGGGACTCACGGTGGCCTGTGCACTCTGCTCCTGGTGAGGCTGCTCTCTGTAGACCTCACCAAGGCTCAGACTGTTGGCAGGTTCCTGTGGGGAGCCAGGGCCTTCCCTGGCTTCCTCAGCCACCGTCCCAGATTGGAGATGCCACCTGCCCGAGGAGCCCGTTCCCGTCTCCTCCCGCTGCTCCTTTCGCTTCTGCTCATTGCCTGGACTCTGTCTTCTTCATTACTCCTGCTCTGTAGCACCTTCCTCCACCCTGCAGACCAGGCCGGGGGGCCCGGGGTGCAGACCAGGCCGGGGGGCCCGGGGTGAGGCGCGTCCTCCCTGACAGGGCTAGAGGCCTGCCTCTACCCCTCAGCTTCCCTGGAGGCTTTGTGTTTTCCTTTGTGGCTTTCGCTTCGCGTGATCTTACCTTGATAGGAGACGCAGCCCAGAACTTGCATCTGCCTCCCAAGCACTGATTTTGTTTTCATAAAATGAAGAGTGTCAGTCGTCACAGACAAGGTGTGCGTGCGTGTGTGTGCGTGTGTATGTGTGACGATGAGCCAAAATAATGTATATGCGTTGTGAATTGGTGTTTCACTCACTTCCCTGCTGTGAGAGTGCGCTGTGCCTACATCAGATGCCTCATTAAATCCATCCTCTGGTCAGATAGACTCTTAGAGAAGTGTTAACCCCACCCTTTGGCCAGATGCAGACTCATACAGAAGCATTAAAGCAAATAAATCAACCAATCAATCAATAAAATGCAGCAACAATTTTTCCTAATGTAGTTTTTCCTGGGCATGTAAATGGTTTTACAAAGACCATGGCCAAGGACATTACTCAGTGGTGTGGCTCTTGCTACCACCTACAAGGCTCTGAGATTGGAAAAGAAATGAAAAGACTTGGGAAAAAATGGGTGCAGTGAAGGCAGGGCCCAAGACAGAAGGATGCGTGTTTTCCCTTATACGTGGAAGCTAGATTTAGGTCACAAACTAGAAGTAAATACACCGGTGGTATGCAAGTGCATACGAATGTGTCAACTGAAATTCAAGGGAGATCTCTAACAGGGTAATTCCTTAGGAAGGCAAAGTCAAAGCTCGGCAAAGTGAAGCAGCAGGAAGCTGGAACTTGAAAAAGGATGGAGTGGGGCCAAGGGGAAAGAGGCAGACGAATGAGGAGGAGAAAAGGAGGGGAATGCAGTCAAGATCCAGTGTATATCCCACAAAATTAAGAAGAGTGGGGCGGGGGGGAGGGATGCGGAAAGGAGTGACGTGGATGGAGACGCACCGTATTCATAAACTGCTACACGGGAACCACTCTGTACAACTACTTAAAGATCATTTTTTAGAAATGATACTTTATTTTGACACCAACTGCCTGTAGAATGTTTTCATGATGCCTTGTATTGCTCTGATTTGACTAGATAAGATTTAAGAAAAATAGATTTCCTCATGAGTAGGAGAACAAATCTATTAAAGAATATTCAAAATGGGAAAAAAAATTAAAGAAAAGGAAGAATGATTTGCATGGTTACTCCATGTAGAAACACATGTTAATTCTTCTGCAGCATCTCTTGCTAGCTAGGACATATGACTATCTGCATCAATCCAACCTGGGAGGGGGCTAAATCTCCCGTTACTGAGTCTGCCCTTCCTTATCCCTGAAGAATGAGCTGCATCTTCTACAAGCAGAGAAGACATTTGGGAACAGACTTTAAAATATGCTACCAACATATTCTGATGAAAGGCCCACAATAGACTAAGTCACTATATAAAGGAGCAATGAATAAACTTGTTCTATTTGAGGGCTCTTTCTTCTTCTCTTTCATTTTAGTAACTGAAAATGGACATCAATGTTAGGCTTGTTTCTATGTTGGCAGATTTTTTTATTCTCACGATAACTTAAAAAGTAGGTCCTTTATGAGGTAAGGCTTTAAATAATCATTGTATCTCAAAGTAGAATAAAGGGTATATACCCATTGGACAGTGGAGTTTAAGGAGTCTGAGTTTAAAAGGGAAACATTATCTGAAGAGGAGGGTCTAGTGCATTATCATGTGAAGTAGATTGTATGACACACTGTGGTATTAATTGAGTAACTATATACTGAGTAAATGAACCAGGCTTTTTAGTCATTCCTGAACCACAGTCAAATGCAAGGCTCCTGACTCCAAACTTTGTACTCTTACTACTCTGTCTTACACAGAGAAGCTGAATTCTCTGAGCAGTTTTAGCATTAAAATGAACCCTTTTGTTTAATTAAAGGGGGACTTTGTTTAAACTTTGATGAAGTATCCATCATGAAACAGCTCCATTTGCATTTCCACAGAAACATACACAGAGGGCCAGAGTGAGGGAGCAGCTCACGGAGAAGGCCTGGGCTTGGAGGAGGAAAAGCAGAGTTTCAGACAGCTCTTGGTCAACCTGCCCTCCTCCCAGCCGTCCGGGGCCGGCCTCTTACTAATCTCATTACCAATTGGTTAATCAAATAAAAACATAAAAACATGGCCAAATTTGCCTCCTTAGGACATCCACGAAAAGGCAGCAAGATTTTGAAACACGAAAAGCACAGACTAATAATAAAGGTCAGATACACTATCATGAAATTAAACAATTGCATTACTAATTACGAATGTTTAAATTCTATTTTGTGTGTGTGCCCAGCATAGAACTCGAACTAAACTTGTCCCTGAACTTTTGTGCTTAAGGTTAGTGCAGCAGACTGCATTGTTCCTCAAACTTGAGAATCTACTATAACTCACAGCCCATCATTGAAATTCAACAGGTATTCATTAAGTGGAATGTCAATACCTTTGTTTTAAAAAATTAATAAGCTACATCCTCTTGAGACAGATGTGGAGGTCCACATCTGTAATCGAGCTTCTCAGAAGCAGAAGCACTGGGGACTGCAGATCGGGGACAGTTCTGACAAAAGTTAGTGGGGGAAAAGTTAGTGTCTTAAAAACCACGCCAGCAGCTCTGGAGGCATAGGCAAAGGCATCCTGCTCAAGGCCAGCTCAGGAAAAAGTAACCCCAAACCCTCTCTGAACAAATAAGTTGAAAGCAAAAGGATCGAGGGCCTGGACCAAGTGGTAGAATCCTTGCAGGAGAGCTGAGTTTACCACCGGACGAGTAGGTAGCACCGCCTACACACTCTTGTGAAAATTTCATTTCTTGATCATTAAAATCTGGTAAGTATAGTTGGACTTTTGCCATAAGCACTTTGGAAACATTCCAGAATAATTCTGATGATCTTATGTAGATGAAATATTCAAAAATTCAACCTTACCTAGAAAGCAGTAATGCAGCTCACCACCAACCAAATATCCCTACAAGAGTCACATGTTTATCTAAAAATCTACATTTTGGTCGTATTGGCTTTGTCACATCTAATTCATTTCAGTTCATTTCAAAAGCAGAGGGAAAAAATGGCACCTTGTGTATATCGGATAACTCAAGCGTAATTCACTGTACACACGGACTGTCACTTACATTTAGTACTTCCTGTGCGCGTGCAAAACCATAAACAAATGCTGCTCTGCCTGTGATCTGAACCCTACTAAGACCTGAGATCCTCCAGAGGGCATGAGCAAGTGCTGCGCGGCTCCCCTCGCCCGCACCTGGGCGGGACAGGAAGCAGGCCTGCCATAGTTACCGCGACGGACTCCAGTCGTGGGAGTTCGATTTTGCCAAGGAACCTGTGCTTCCCAACAAAACCGACAGGCTGAGACGACGAAAAGCAAGCTGTCTACCACACAAACAACCTTCCATCTGTAAGTGCATGAATCACGACACACCACATTCACCTGGAACCTAAAACGAGCCTTGGTCTCCCTTGTGAGTGTAGCCAGGCCCCGGGAGGTTGGTGGTGTGAGGTACCCATGGATCGCGTGCGTGTGCAGGGCTGCTCCTCCGGGCGCAATGGGGCTTCCCACAGCCGGGCTGGTATCCCATTTACTATGCATGTCCTTGGGTGCTAGGGTTTTCAGGTTTTCTGCCAGCCCACTATGTAAATCCACATTAACATAAGAGGCTAGAAAGCGGATGCACGGTCCTTAGTAGACAATGCTGCCTGGAATTTTGGCCTCCACAGCTGACAGATGTCATGTGCTGATAAAACAAAACCTGACCCACGACCAAAAGCAGCCAGGGGGTCACAAAAGCACAAGGAAGGGATGAGGAGCTGAGGATGGACACTGAGTCTTCGGCACCCGAGCCTTACAAGAAACGGAAAGGAGACCCGCCAATCAGAAAGCCATCTTCAAGGGCTCTCCCTCTCCGTCTGAGCCAAAGCCAAGCTCTGTGACAAGAAAGATGCGGGTATGCTGGCCTGCTGCCTTGCCTGTGGTGTGTCTACACCACCTGCTCTCGCTCTCCGCCATCGAATTCCTATCACTTTTACTATGTTCATGTCTTGCCCAAATTCTTCTCTTGCCAGCCCCAGGGACAGATGCCCGGCTGCCCTAAACTTCCTGATAGTGTACACAGTGTGCTGGCTGGTCAGTCCCCTTCTGGCTGGGCCTCATAACTAGACCAGACCACGGAACTCCTGAGAAACAACGCAGCAAGACTTGGTTTCTCTGCTCCGTGTCGAGGGGTTAGGCCTTCTGCAAATCTGCGGTATGGAGCTTGGGCTGTAAGCCCTCCAACTCCGTTTACCAAGTTTTCCCAGGTCAGTATTCTTGAAAAAATGTGCACTGAACCACTTTTCAAACCTCATTCTCGTTAGGTTTTTAGAAGGTATTTAGGAACACAGACACAAATGCGGCCCTTCTCATTCCAGAACCTTCCCCATTCCCCAACACCTCTTCCTACGCATGGAAGACCTTGGAGGCAGTGGTACGATCCCACACAGAGTTTGGAAACTTGTGGGGCCTTGGAATTCCGTGAAAATGAGTTAAGCCCACTAATCTGAGGCCCAACACAGCATCTGAAAGGCCCAGCAGACCAGATCTTATCAAGGTAAATTGTTCATTCTTTAGAAGAAGCTTCACAGGAACTTAGCTGAAATACGAGTAGATCATGCAAACTCAACAAGGACAGGGCCACCTGCGGTAGTGACCTGAGAGGTCTGTCCTGAAGTTATTTCCTGCCTCCGTTTCACTCGTCAATGTATTATTCAGAGACTGGATGCTGACAGTGGAGTAGAAGAGGAGATTCAGTCGCGGGTTTGACTGCAGACACACGCACATCACCCAGGGAAGGGCCACGCTCGCAGCAGTTTAGGCAAGATGGCATCTCCAGGCCACGGCAGCGTGGCTGCATCCTCACCATGAACACTTTACTATGTTCCAGTCACTCTTCCTAAGAAGAACAGATGCTTCCAACACGTGCAGTTGGGTTCTTTAGCGATCATTATTTTTTTAAGACAACCTTTTAGAAGTTCTTGTTTGCTCTCCTTGTCCAAACTCTTCCTGTGGCTGGGTTACGTTTACAGCTCCTGCTTGTGAGGTCAGAAGTCTCTGCTGTGAACCAGCATGCTTCCTTTGTGTATTCTTGGGCTAACACTGCTTATAAAATGTCCTGTTTGTTGTTCTGTTTCCTGGAAGACCACCCTAATGTAAGAATAAATATCCCGAAAAAAAAATTAAGCTGACTCCCACTTGCTGATGGACCAACTCTTGTCACTGCTGTCTGACCTCCAGGGCCAAAGGACGGCGAAGTCAAAACCAACACAAAAGCCAGGCCCCACAGCCTGGTGGGGGGAGGGGGTACAGGTTGGCAAGTGGCTCATCCTTCCATCTCTCCATCCAATTCATACATCCAATGTATACACCGTAACGTTCATACGCACCTGTGTAAGTTCAGCTGCGAGACGAAGGGCAGCACCACAGTGAGAAAGAAACAAAACTGGTTTACCTTGTGCGCTGCTGTGACACCAGTGTTTAAAACAGGCCCTGGATGTCGTGGGAGTTTCCTAAATATTTACTGGTGATGGAGGCGCTGGAATTCACTCTGCGGTCTGTGAATGGCTGTGTGGGCTTTGTTGCCTGGAGATAAAATAACTTCCTCGTTTCCACGTGGTTTTCTGTGTGATTTCTGGTCTCTTGGCCCTACGACACTAGGGTTCTGACCGTGACCTGGGCATCACGTGACCCAGGAGGCCGAGGGAGTTTCCCTTTCCACAGAAAGCCAAAGGCGAGAGGTGAGAGCCCCTCTCAGCCAAGTCCCCGGCGCCCACGTGCAAGCTCCTTCAATCTTATCAAGGGTACACCTCGTCCCTGCCTGATCACGCAAGCCACCTGCCACGTGCCCTGCTCCGTCCTTGGAGACACATGTGTTCCACATTCGCTTCACGTTCCCATGTTTTGGACACACATTAGTAACACCGCGGGGTCTCACTGTGAGATCCTGCGGCTGGCAAGCCGCCCTCTCCACCTTCCCCGTGTGCCCTCCCTTTCTCTATCCGTATTCCTGTGTAGGGACAGAGTACAGCATTCACCCTCCTGTGCCTCTCCCTGCTGGCCCCTTCACCCCTCCGCCCCCTCCACAGCCCCCTGCCTGCCTGACGTTCACTGTTGTTCGTTCGCAGGTGAGAGGGCACATGTGATATCGGTGGCGCGGGCTCACTCTGGCTCACCTTTAACCTAAACATCACCACGAGGTTGTGGCTCACTGCAGACTGACTAACCGCACACCTCTGCAGGCAACGCTTGTCCGCTGCATTTCCCCTTCTCTGAGCTCCGGCCAGCTGCGTGCTACCTCCGAGACTGCGCGCTGTGAGCTGCCACACGCCAGCGGCCGCAGTGCCCACGGCCCTGCTCAGGAAGAGTTCATGCTCCACCGGGGCGAAGTGTAATGCCCGGGGCTGGGAAGAGAGATGCGTGTGCCCCAGGTCAGGCTTGCTAAGTGCCTTCTTCTGCGTGCAAGCGTGCACACCTGTAAGACAGGGTCCTGTCCATACAACACGAAGCACAAGCATGCACACAATACACACCATACGCATCACACCACGGGATACACGCCACACGCACCACACTGTGCCCTGCATGCATGACGCACGCCCCACGCGCGCACACACAGGGCGTGAGCACGCAGGGCACGGGTGGCAGGCGGACGGCAGGAAGAGCCGCCCTGGCGTGTCCCCGGCTCCCATCTTCGGCACACTTGCTGATCTGCAGGGCCGCTTGGAGAAAAGGAGTGCTGGCCAGAAAAGCAGTCACAGGGAGGGCCTGTGTGACAGAGCGGGGAAGGAGCTCTGTCCTCTGGACCACAGGAAGCATTCAGAGTTCCTCCGGGAGTCCCGGATAATTAGTGCCGGACGCGCTCATTAATTACGCTCAGACACGGGCAGCCTGCGCTCACACTCCTGATGGTTCTCTAGACATCTCTTAAATCACAAGGAGAAAACAAAGATAATTCTAGATTTCTCGGCATGCGTGGAACTGCATCTGTCTATTCCTGATTGTGCCTGGTCTATCCATAAAGCCCCAAATTTGAAGTACATTTTCTGATGTTTATTCTTCCTTGAGCTTGCGGTCTTTAAAGTTTGTTGCATGTGTTTTCTTAATTACAGTCTGACAGAGCTGTATTTCCCTTTTTGTTTTGGACCTAAACGTAGAGCAGAATTTCAAGCCTTCCCCGAAAGCAACACCTTTTCTTGGATAACCAGGACTCATACAGCTGGGTTTCACCGGCCTGGTTTCATCTAGGCTGCACAGCCTTTACAAACTTCCTGGAGTTACCTATGTTTGGTTGTGTTTGTTTTTAAAATGGAGATTACCAATGGTGTTTATCATTGTTGCTGCAGGATGAGATGACATATAAATGGCTTAGAATAACCATAGCAAGTCAAGGAGTGCACACACGTCTGTATGCTTATGCATGTATAAGTGTGCACATTTATAACATGCATTTACACAATTTTAGACATGATGGAGATGATGATTAGATCGATGTTAAATAGATGGATAGAAGATAGACGACATACACAGAGCTATGACCCCCCCAACCCTCACCCAAATGCATCCTCTCAAATTTGCACCCCTCCACACAATTCCAATGCCATACATCCTGCCATGGGAGGCTTCATTTTGTGTGCTTTTCTACCTACTCTAGTGTTCCTGCTCTTCCCCCACAAAGTATTGGCCACGGTGCTTGTTTGACGTGGAACTCCCACATTTCATAAGCTATGATTGTGTGCCTATCGACTGTTTTGTGGACATGTTTGTGTCACTATTCGATGTATGCAGAGTTTGCCTGGCTCCATGAAGAAGCCATCTCCTTATCCCAGCGTCTCAGGGCTCAAATCCTTCATCTGCAAATCAGGATAGGACACAGGACTTCAGGATGGCTTAAATGATCACACGGGTGCACAGTCACCAGCCTCTTGTAGCCTGCATAGCTGAGGACCAACAAAAGGTAGCTATTTCCAGCACTATCTTTTGAACTTGGGATAAGTGAGGCACATCTTAAAGGCGGTTTCTGTCTTATCTTTAACATTCCTTACAGCACAAAGCTTAGAGAAATGTTAGAACTGTGCACTATTTTAATAGAACAAGGAAAAAGGAAGCTATGGCCTTGCCTGCCATTTTCCTTCCTCATTCTAAGCCCGGAAGC
This sequence comes from Dipodomys merriami, assembly GCF_024711535.1. Classification (NCBI taxonomy): domain Eukaryota; kingdom Metazoa; phylum Chordata; class Mammalia; order Rodentia; family Heteromyidae; genus Dipodomys; species Dipodomys merriami. The sequence goes on along the minus strand of NW_027202516.1, from coordinate 1,473,656 downwards.
CATCCTTGGTGCTACTTTTTCTTTCAGGGGCTGACTGTGTGTTAAGACAGAGCGTGAAGGCTGGGCAGAGCACGTAATGGTGTTCGGAGATTGTGCTGTGCGTGTTGGGAGAGGAGCAGGGGGGTCAGAGCTTTTGAGAGACGGGCAGGGCAGGAGACACCCTGGGTGGTTCCTGGGGGTCCTCCCTAGGTGGAAGACCATCTGTGGGACCATGGGCTTCAGGCCTCAGGGAGCTGGAATGTGCTGGCTGGGGGATGGGCACCAAAGCATTGACTTCAAAGGGTTCCCAGAGCCCGGAGTTTGCAGGGAACTTCTGCCTTTTCTTGTGACTTCCTATCATGATTTATGCAAAGCCTTGTTTTGTTTAGATTTGGACTGTCCATTTTTGGAGAAGTATACTTCATCACAAAGATATCTTGAATGCATGAGTCTAGAAGAGAGGCGAAGATTTATTAACTTTTCAGTAAATTCTAGATGGAATGGTATTAACTTTTGCACTTCCTTTTGCTCAAAAAACAAAGAAATGTTTAATGTGCCAAGCATTTCATACTAAAAATAAGTAAATTAGAAAGGCTATTCTGCGTATAAGTTTACTCCTACTCTTGAAATCAGCCCAATTCAGAAAGCATGTGAGGTTAAAACTAGCTTGGTAAACTGTAGGTGCTACATCTAAAAATAAGTGAAAAACGGTATCAGTGCAAAACTCTAGAACTTACATGAAATTTACAAAATAAATACTGGTGTAGACATTTAAAAATACTGATTGATAGATTTATAGACTGATGATATGTAGATTGATGCCTATGGTTTGCAAAAATACTGAAGGAAAACATACAAAGAAGGATAGGAAAAAAGTCTCTTCCCGGATACTAAGCTAACAGGAATATTGGTTCACTTCTCCTCGGGCATTCTGTGATTCATTCTCAAAACAGATGTGAAAGTCATCCCTGCCTTCAGCGGAGCTCAAGCAAATGTCAGTACAGTCTTGATGTTTTTATCTAATAAGGAATTACTACTTTATTAATTTATGTAAGCTCATTATACATTTGTCAGCCAGTATTTATGGTTTATACTCGGTCCAGTAAACATTCTTAATCAAATTGGTTGTTAGCTTTCAAATTGTTTCCTTTATTCTTAAAATAAATTGAGAGCTACCTCACTTGTGATCTAGCTAAATCTAGCTATCTTGTTTCCAAGAATTTTCCATTTCCATTCCGAGAACAGATACTTTCCCGTGAGTGCTTTGAAATAAAGATGATCGTTAATTAAACGCTGATTCCGCTCTCATTTGGAAGCGTGCACTTACAGCAAACCAGGTGACTGTATGTGGTTGAACTGCTTGCTTGTATACCCTCTGTCTGGACATCAATGCTGCTCATCCCAAATTCTATCCTGTTTTACTAGTATAGCATTACAAGCTGTTGTAACAGTTTGGAGAGTCTTATCATCTACATTATGACTTGGTAGAAAGCTTAGTGTTTCCCGTTCCTTTAGTAATTAACTACTTTTTTATTTCAAATTCAATTTTTTTATGTTTTGGTTAAGACCCAAAAAAAGAGCCAAGTGAGGGTTCAGTCAGATTGGTGGTAAACCTGTATATGACATCTCTCTTCTTCTTGAGGAATTGGTTGGTCTTAGAATTGATTTATACTTTTTTATGTATATAATGTTTAGTCACAAAAGTCTTTCATTTTTGAAGCCCCAAGTAACTTCTTATACTATAATTGTGGTGCTTGTTTTTGGAGTGCGGCCTTCCTCCTCTTCCTTACTAGGTGGAGGTTTAAGGTGAAGAGATTTGTTGTCTCAATCTTCGGGTTTATTTCTGCTTGTTTAGTCCTATCAGTGTCTTTTGGTAACTCTTCCACTGTTTCTAGGTGAGCCGTAGGGATGGTAACTGTCCACAGTGGAGATCTGCAGCATTTGTCATAACTCCCAGTCCTGGTGGTGACCATCAGCTAATCGGCACCAGGTTTGTTTTGGGTGTCATTTTTCCCATGTTATCAACCGTATCATTCATGCTAAGCATTGGTTGTTAGTTTGTCTGCCCTGCCTCTGTCTCCTACCCTTTTCTCTCCCCAACGTGTGCATGTGTGTGCGCATACACACACACACACAGAGGAAAACTGTTTATCTCTGGGCATAGGTGAGGGAAGGTAAGATGCAGCCGTGAATGACCTTCCTGCGTGCCTTGCATGTGGACACAGGTGGGAAACCTTCCTGCTCCAGGCGGCCCCGCTCCTGGGCCAGCCCCAGCCACTGCTTCCAAAGCCTGCTCTTATTGGCAACTTGGTGCTAGCCGGGAGAACCCTTCACAGCCAACCTGGAGATCACCAGTGAAAGTCAGGATTCATTTGCTTTTGGGTAGAGGAACGTCCTGTGCATCTTCCAAACGTTAGTGAGGTGTTGGTTAGCCAAGGCCTAGGGCCTCAACAGAGATCTCCTCTCCCTTCCTTGAATGTAGGCCTGCAGGCCTCCGAAATGCTTCATCACATACCCACACTATCTATCATAATCTCCGTGTGTGTGTGTGTGTGTGTGTGTGTGAGAGAGAGAGAGAGAGACAGAGAGAGAGAGACAGAGAGAGAGAGACACAGAGAGAGAGACAGAGAGAGAGAGACACAGAGAGAGAGAGAGAGACAAAACAGTTTTCTGTCAAATTCAACCCTGATGTGCTGCACAACTGGACTCCGCAGCCCTTACACGTAAACCCCACTGGGGCACTTGGTGATGATGAACCAGCCCGCCTCCCCGGTCCACACAGCACCTACTTAATCCACAGCTCCTACTCCCTCCCGCATGGCAGAGGAACCACATAATCTTCAAGTGGAACTCTCCCTGCCTCTGCTCTGAACACTTACAGAGGAAACAGGAGAGTGCGGGGTGTGCGGGTGCTCATCGCCGGCAGCTGAGGGAGAAGGTAAGCCGCCCTGCGGGGCTGCGCCTCTGCTCCCTCTGGGGTCACAGGGCAGAGATGGTGCTCGCCTGGAGGCCTAGTGGCGGCTGGTTTCTGACAGCCAAACAGCTGGCATGTCTGCTCTTCCACTAAATTTTGTCTCCTGCCTCACAAAGAGTGCCTGGAGACAGCAAAGGCAGTAAACAAGAAAGACAATAATCCCAGTTCACCCTACGCTAGCATTATTTTTACTTGCAGCACTAACTGTGGAATATAAAGAATGCCTGTTAGAACATCCTATAATTCTTCCCAGCATTCAAGAGCTTTAACCTGGAGTACTGAATCATTTCAGGTAGTGCAGAGTTTACACCAGTCCTAAAGATTTAAGTGTGTATGTGTGTGTGTGTGTGTATGTGCGCATATATATATGCACACACTGTATTAACTGAAATTACTGACTCATATAAGTTACATAATTTTTCAGTAATCTATGGTGGGTTTTTAAAAAATCATTTTACATCAATTCCTAATTATCTCCTATCATAAATTGTGGTTCTCTCTTGAAATTTAGCATAAAAGTAAGACAAGAGTACAAGTATGTATCCCTTATTTGCACTGATGTTGGGATCATTCTAGAACTCTTACTGACTGAGCGTCTGATTCATACGCACCCACTTCTGCTGGACATTTGTGACTTGGGCCTCACAGTCCCCCCTGCACTGCTCGCCGCTCTGCCTCTGAACCAGAGGCAGGCCTTCAGGAGCTGTGCCAAGGGGGTCTCTGACCTTGTGGCTGTGTGTGAAGGTCAACAAATAGAAAATATGGCAGAAAAGCAGGACAGAGGCTCTGTCCTTGGTCTCCCTCCTTGCTGAGTATTACAGCTTGGTTGCATGGCGTCTGGCAAAGCCACAGTTCCCATCCGGACATCTTTGTAGACATGTCTCCTTCGAGGTCCCAGGTCCCCGTCTGCCCCTTGGCCGGGCGGAAGACGGAAGCTTCCTTGGTCCAGGGCCTACGCTGTCCCTGCAGCTTGCTATAAAGTTGAGCCAACAACAACAGATGCATCACGGCACTAGTTAAACTCTGCTCAGATGACTTCATCAGTGCCATCCCAGGCCACGATAAACCAATGCCAGGGTGGTAGAAGGGAGAGGAAGAGGAAGACATGGTTCCTGCTAGCAAACCGGGAGGCACAGGGTAGAGGCCCAGCCGACACTGCGCACGGGTAGGTCTGCAGGGGTGGCGTGAGCAGGGTGTGCGAGGGGGGCCTCGCACACCTGGTCACTGTCTTGCAATTGTTAATGATTTCTAAATGCAGGGCTCACATTTTTATTCTGCACTGGGCTTCACAGATTATATAGCCACTCCTGTAAATGTGCTGCAGATGTTGGATATAAATACAATTCTAACAACAATAACAGATATTTACTGGGTCTTACTGTGTTTCATTTAATACATCCAACAGCCAAGGAGAAAGGGGCTGGCCTTAGCCATACTTTTCAAGTGAAGAGCCAGAGGCACAGAGAACTCAAGTCTCCTTCTCAAAGTCACACTGCTAGAAAGAACAGGATAGAGGACTCTAATTTGGCGTCCTGGCTTCCTCTCTACAATCTACTTCCGTACTGAAGACACAGAAAAGGAATTAATTCAGTTTAATAGTAACTTACAGCTGGAAGACAGGGCAGGAGCCAAGCATTCTCAACGTTAGATGCTGGAAAGGACTGGAGGCCAGGAATGAGATCTACACATATTAAGGAACACTGAACACTTTCTATCATGATGTCACACAATAGATGATGGATTTTACCAACCTTACAAAAATCGAGGCTTTTCTCCAACCTGGACTTATCCCCGAGTTCCGAATACAATTTAAGTCAGGCTTCTGTCTGTCACTTCTGACCTTTGTAAGCTATTTTCTTCTTAACAATTCCAGAAAACCCGGCTAACAATAACCAGATAGGCTGTCAACATTTACTTATGGAGAGAAATTAAATAAACATAATATCTAAGATATATTAGGTTCATTTGTTTCCAAAATACAGGACTATTTCTTGTAAAGCCAACACCAACTCCCCATGGCTTATGAGCAGAAAAATGAAAGGACTTATCATTATGAAAACAAGGGTGGTCACTGTCTCAGAAACTGTCAAACGGCAGGATCTCCATAAACTCTCCAGACTGATGCGCAGTTTCCGTATCTAAGCATCACATCGTGGTGGTTTAACTCTGAACAGAGAATAAAGTTCTTTCTGGACAGGGAGGCTGGTTGATGCTGTTTTCTTTGCTTCTCAACCTACTAAAGAGTTTCTAATTGATCTAAAAGTGGTTTCTAAACATTTTCTACTTTAATCGTTTTTGTTTCTATCTTTCTAGAATATAATCTCTCCACCTGGATTGGGTAAACCACGGGCAACCCAAGAGTTATTTCTACAGGGGGCTGTGGGAGAAGCAAGTAACTGGCCATCACTTGGATCTCACTGTCAAGCTCTGTGAGCTGAGCCTCACACACCCCCACCTGAGACAGAGAACAAGCAAGCCGCTTCCCTCCAAAGAAACCAGCCACTGTCAGAGCAGATAGGTGTTCTGAAAGATACCTCAGCCAAGGGTATTATTCTAAGAGATGGGTAAGCGGGAAATGCTGTGGCTCAGCCGTAAAACATGAAGCGGAGGTGCGGAGCAACACCCACAGACACTGCTCAGAACAAGGGCCCCTTGTTTCTCCTGGCCGCTCCAGGATGCAGCCCTCCACGCACACACAGGGTGCCTCCTCCTTAAACTGCCGGGTACTTACAGCTAGCTATTCCATGATTTATGGCTGGGGATGTGAGCAGCCTTCTGTGTGCCCCTGGCACACACCACACACACAATACCACACACACCATCACACACCGCACCGCACACACCACATATACACATAGCATCATACCACATACAACATCACTGTACACACCATCATACACCACACACCACACACACACATAGCATTATACCACACACCATATACAACATCAAACACCGCACACACCACACACACCACCACATACCATTACACACCACACACACATAGCATCATACCACACACCGCATACAACATCAAACACTGTACACACCATCATACACCGCACACACCACCACATACCATCACACACCACACACACCACCACACACCATCACACACCACACACACCACCACATACCATTACACACCATCACACACCACACACACTATCACACACCACGCACACCACACACACCATCACATACCACACACACACATAGCATTATACCACACATCATATACAACATCAAACACTGTACACACATCACACACCTCACACACCACACATACCACATACAAACATAGCATCATACCATACACCGCATACAACAGCACTGTACACACCATTATATACCACACACACCATCACTTACCACACACACACATAGCATTATAACACACACCATATACAACATCAAACACATACCGCACACACCACACACACCACCACATACCATCACACACCACACCCACCACCACATACCATCACACACCATACACCATCACACACCGCACACACCATCACACACCACACACATCACACACCATTACACACCACACACACCACATACACACATAGCATCATACCACACACCGCATACAACATCCCTGTACACACCATCACACACCACACACACACACAGCATTATATCACACACCATATACAACATCAAACACTGCACACACCATCACACACCACACACCATCACACACCACACACCATCACACACCACACACACCACACACATGGCTATATGGCAAACTGAGGTCTCTGCACACTCCACTGGCAGGACTTCCAGGACATTTCACTGACCGCCCCGTCCCCCTCCACCTCACGCCTGCGTCTGCCTCCGACAATCCTACCTGATGCGTCTATCCTGGCATCCTCTGCTCCCAGCACAAAGATGGAAGACACGACTTCTTCAGGGAAGTGCAGAGAGTTAACAAATAAAGTCAAACCGAGGACCTCAATAACTCAATCAACTGGAGGGCAATTGTTTGAAGGGTTGACTTGTATTATTTATGTTTAGGAAGGCATTCTTTCTTTCCATTTTCCCCTTTTAAATTTCCCCCTTCAAATTTCCTATTATGTTACAAAGTAATAAAGGCAAAAAAAAAGAGACAGGTCTGTGCCCGGGGGGCTGAGGCGGAGACAGCAGGGGTGGGGGTGTCTGCACCCACGAGGACGCAAATTCTCCCCTGGCTGCACCTCTGCCCTGCCTCAGATTGATGGGGTGGGATGGGATGGGATGGGATGGGATGGGGTGGGATGGGGTGGGATGGGATGGGGTGGGATGGGATGGGATGGGGTGGGATGAGATGGGATGGGATGGGGTGGGATGGGGTGGGAGGGGATGGGATGGGAGGGGATGGGATGGGGTGGGATGGGATGGGATGGGATGGGATGGGAGGGGATGGGATGGGATGGGATGTGACGGGATGGGGTGGGATGGGATGGGATGGGATGGGAGCGGATGTTATGTGATGGGGTGGGATGGGATGGGATGGGATGGGATGGGAGCGGATGTTATGTGATGGGGTGGGATGGGATGGGGTGGGATGGGGTGGGATGGGGTGGGAGGGGAGGGGATGGGACGGGATGGGATGGGATGGGGTGGGATGGGGTGGGAGGGGATGGGATGGGAGGGGATGGGATGGGGTGGGATGGGATGGGATGGGATGGGGTGGGATGGGGTGGGATGGGATGGGGTGGGATGGGATGGGATGGGGTGGGATGGGATGGGATGGGATGGGATGGGGTGGGATGGGATGGGAGCGGATGTTATGTGATGGGGTGGGATGGGATGGGATGGGATGGGATGGGATGGGGTGGGATGGGATGGGATGGGATGGGGTGGGATGGGATGGGGTGGGATGGGGTGGGGTGGGGTGGGGTGGGGTGGGATGGGGTGGGATGGGATGGGATGGGATGGGATGGGATGGGGTGGGATGGGATGGGATGGGATGGGGTGGGATGGGGTGGGGTGGGATGGGATGGGAGGGGATGTTATGTGATGGGGTGGGATGGGGTGGGATGGGATGGGATGGGGTGGGATGGGATGGGATGGGATGGGGTGGGATGGGGTGGGATGGGGTGGGATGGGGTGGGGTGGGATGGGGTGGGGTGGGGTGGGATGGGGTGGGATGGGATGGGGTGGGGTGGGATGGGGTGGGGTGGGATGGGATGGGATGGGATGGGGTGGGATGGGATGGGATGGGGTGGGATGGGATGGAATGGGGTGGGATGGGGTGGGGTGGGATGGGATGGGGTGGGATGGGGTGGGGTGGGATGGGATGGGGTGGGATGGGGTGGGATGGGATGGGATGGGGTGGGGTGGGATGGGATGAGATGGGGTGGGATGGGAGGGGAGGGGATGGGAGGGGAGGGGAGGGGATGGGGATGGGATGGGGTGGGATGGGAGGGGAGGGAGGGGATGGGGATGGGAGGGGAGGGGATGGGATGGGATGGGATGGGGTGGGATGGGAGGGGATGGGATGGGAGGGGAGGGAGGGGATGGGGATGGGATGGGATGGGGTGGGATGGGAGGGGAGGGAGGGGATGGGGATGGGAGGGGAGGGGAGGGGATGGGATGGGATGGGATGGGGTGGGAGGGGAGGGGAGGGGATGGGATGGGAGGGGAGGGGAGGGGATGGGGATGGGAGGCTCTCCAGTGGGTGGAGGCTGCCTTTGGCCAACCTTCTCCATTGAAGAACAGGCAGGAGATGGTATCCAAAGTCTCAAACTGTTACAAATTGATTTTCAAGTGATCTAAGCCTCTGGCCATGAAGAAACGAAGACCAAAGGCAAACCCAGGAAGGGTGGGGGAGGGAGGTGGGTGCCAGGTTCTCTGTGAGCCACCCAGGAAAGGCAGGGGTGTGGAGCAGGGAAGGCAGGAGTGCAGGGGGAGGAGAGATGGGGGCAGGCCCACATGGCCAGGCCTCTGTGCTCATACTTTCTAATTCCGACTGTTGTTTGTTATTACAATTTTGAAATTGCCTACCTATGACTATTAAAATTTTCTTTAAGAAAAAAAGTTATTAAACAATGATGGTAACTTTTGGGATCCATGCCAGCTATTGGACCTCAAGAAGATCCACAGACTCCTGCTCACACTTACAACTGCACGGGTCCCTGGGAGGCGCACACACTCTCTACCTTCAGAGACATCCTTCAGGTTTGGAAAGAGTGACTGCTGTTGAACTCAGCACTATTCCTTGTTACCTTGGCCTTGCTGGTGTAACCAGGAACTCACTGTCTAATAAAGTCAGGTGACCCCTACTCAACCGGTCCCTCCCAGAATGCCTTGCGTGTATTTATGCTGCACGTGTGTCTGTGTATGTCGCATGCATGTTACTGACTGCAGGAGAGGTTACAGAGGTGAGCATTTCCTGGTGGATCTCTACACAAACTCCTCTTCAGTGTCTGTCAACTTAAGGCATGAGCACAGTTTTTCTTCCAGTGTCAGGAAAGGTTAATAAAAAATTATTTTCCAATTATGAAAGACTCTTTGAAACTCACAACATGCTTAGGTAAACAGGAAATATACTTCAGTATGGAAGGCATGTAATCTAATCCTTCTCTTCATCTACATACGTGTTTAATACACCAACCAACTAGACACTTGAAAAAGAGCTGTTTAAAAAAGTTACCACGTTATTTTTATCATTAACAAAGTTAAGTAGTAGTGACTAAATAAAAAGCCCACTGATATTCAATAACTCTAGTTTAAAAAAGAGAGAGCGAGCTCAGTCTGTCAGCCTATAATACATGATTGCCAAAATTTGGCCTAGGAATTATGTATGAGAGAGTGGAAAGTTTCTAGTCACAATTCATCATTTATATGATTTCTTTAAGACAGACTAAAGTAGTTTAAAGGTAAAATATGTAACATGTTTGATGTTATATTTACATATTTATATGCGTTAGGTCAGTTTCTTTGCCTCTTATTTTGCCTTCAGTGAATTATAATTCTTTTTACTTAGGAACACAAAATCAATCTCACTTGAATTTTAAGAAGACATCTTAGTAAATACGAATGCGAGTTTGGATTAAGGCCGATTGTTCTTGTTCTGCAAAACTTAGGCTGGGAAAAGAAAAGTCTTCCTAAAGGATGAAATAAATGCAGAATATCTGTCATTTGACTTGAAAACAGGCACTCTTCAAAAAGGCTGTTAGGAGATCCTTTCTACTTGATTCCTCCAGTGATGGTTGATGTCCACAGACCCCCTACCTCACAGTTACAGCTCCGTGCCTTCAGAGCAAACCCTGACTGGCTCTTAGCTGGCTGGCTCATCTCCACTAGGCCCCCCCACAGCCACCTCGTGTAAGACACTGAGAAAGCAGAACGCAGAGTCCTGTTGGAGCGTGAAGCCCTTCGCTGGCTAGGGACGCCTCACTAGAGGGCTCGGGGAGTCTGGCTGCCTCTTCCTCTTTCTGCTCTAGTTTACTCTGGGAGAAACGCAAAGGTTAAATCTTTTTATTTTTTCTTAAGAGTGACTGGCTGTGAGTTCTGTGAAGGTTTCTTCTAGGGTCATAAAATCGGGGTTCATTTCTCCCCCACTCTACTAGGAGACATTTGCCTACTCTCAGAATCAGTTTTGCAGTCATTTTTGTTGTCAGACATTTCTTGTAGACTTTCACTACTCAGCAAGCATGATAGAAAGAAGTAATGTTTTCTCTTTTTTATTGTGAAAATACTGTACAGAGGGGTTACAGTTACATGGGCAAGGTGGAAGTAATGTTTTCTAAAGTTTAGAACCAATATTACTTCTCAAGACCACAATGGAAATCTGTATTTCTTGGTGTAAGCCATAAACTTATGAATTGCTATGTGATAATATGAACAATAGAAAATGTATTGATTTAAAAGCACAAGTACTTAATCAAGTTTTGTTTTTTTTAAGAAAAAGATTCTAAAAGTTACTGAATAAAACTCTTTTTGTTTTCTGGGGTTTTTTTAGTTTATCATGTTAGTTTATGGGTACAATGCATCTTGATCAGTGTCCTTTATTATATACTCATATATCAGAAAGAATGGCATACAAATTTAAAAATTGTACTTAATACCTTTCTACAACATAAAGGATTATAAATGGTCAAAATAAAATTTTATCAGGACAAGTGCAGGGCTGAACTATAACACATTCTGCTCTGTCAGATTTTAGATGAGCCCCAACTGACATTCCTTGTGATTTCTTTTTGAATGCATAAATTACACTAAGTTGGATTTTTTTCTATGACGACAGTGAAACTAACTGAAATCCGCAAATAGTATTTCAGAAATGCTGCAAAGTGAAATGTTCCATGAGCCACGTTTCCATCGCTCTTACAGCAGGAAGAAGCAATGAAACTAACTGGTAACTGACTACATTTAGAAGTTCCCATTGAGCCTGTTATTTACACGGAGAGAAAAGGTCCACAGCACCTGATGAGTGCAACCAATAGCCCAGCCCCTGCGCTCTGAGCGCCTTCCCAAAACCATGTGAGTGAGCGGCTGGCTACGCATCTCACCCCAGGACAGCATTGTAAACAAAAATGAAGGGAGGATATTAAGCAAATGCTGCAAAAACATCTGCGCGACACTAAGATCAGCGGCTAACTTTCCTCTGAAAGGCTAGGAAGCGTTAGGTGAGGAGACTTTTAACTGAAGCACATAATAAAGCACATTAACTTTAAGCCAGTGCAGATTGCATTTTTAAACTCACGGCACATTATTAAACTCTCAGTTCCTTCCCGTGGGTTGAGTTTGTGGGTAAAAACTTTAGTCTTCAAAATTAGGTATGTTCTAATGTTATTTTCCTTTGAATGTCTGAAGGCACTACCTTCACCTTCAGTTTGTACTAAAATACTTACAGCCTTGGTGAAATCATTTTAAGTTGGTAAGCCCCTAATGTCATTGAGAAAGGAAACACTAGATATTAAATATCATTTGATGTTGTATTTTTAAAATTATCATGAAGAACCAGGCATTGAGTAAAATTCAACTTTAAAAATTACTCACTAATATTGTCATTGCTACTTTAAACCTCAACATAAAAATACCATCTCAAGTATTAAGTAAGTTCTACATAGGCAAAGACCATCATAGCATGCTTTAGCTTTCTCTTGCTTGTGGAATAAAGCAAATAGGTATGGCATCCCTTCATCATTAAAGTGAAGAAATGTTAGATTGAGACTTCTTCTCTAACAGATTTTTCCATGTGATTCCAGAAGCCCATCCTGGACTCCTTGGTGATCATACTTTATTGTACTGGATGGGCTTGGTAAATTTCGTATCAATATTATTATAGTAGCAGCTTCCTCATGAGAGGTTTTAAGTAGGAATGGCTGTCTATATTTATATGCTCATTAAATAACTAGCAGAAAAGGTCCAGAAGGTTTCTTTCACATCACCATATCTAAGTGTTCGTTTGTATTTTTTCTTCTTTGCCCAAAGCACTGTTATCCTCATAAATTGCCCTGTTTTAGACTATTGGCTTTTTATTCATATATATTTAAGTGAGGTTGAAAGTTTTACAATATCTGAAAAGACCCAAATCTACCCACACTGTCACACTGTGATTGTTTGATTTTAGATGTTCACATTAAATACACATATATATATATATGTATTTATTTAATTGGTATAGACTTGGTTTCCTGAAGCAAAACAACAAAAAAAAACAAAAACAACCTTACATGACATCAGTGAAAGAAAGGAAACAGAAGCTAGAGAGGAGAGTTACAGAAATGACTTTATATAAACAGGACCACCTACCAGGCAGCTACTTTGCCATCAGGAAACCATCGGCGCGGTAAGAAGGCAGACTAAGAAATAAAGGAACAACATACCTAAGTTGACCAAGCTCATGACCATGTCTGCGTCGTTCAGGAAGCTGGTGTCGTGCAGGCTGGTGAGGGGGGGGCTCTGGGTGGTCAGCGGGGCTGCTCGGGACAGCTGCGTGTGGCCCGGACACCCACTCGCAGAGGCCGTGGGCCCCTTTCTCAGCCCTCTGCTCTCCCCTGCCAGGGATGGCCTCACCGAGTACCCCTGCTCCTCGGGGTTCTCCTCACTGGCCATGGCGTTGTACAGGTCCAGCATGAAGAGAGGTGCAGAGGATGCCTGCTTGCCAGGGGAGAAAGGCCGGGGTCTGTGTGGCAAGCCCAGGATGGACAGAATCTCCCTCTGTATTTCCCGTCTTTCATGGTTCCGGAGTCTTCTATAAATAAAACTCGAGTGAACATGATTTTCTCCCAAGCCTCCTTTTGCACTGGCCACCAGAACCCAGCCGCTCCCCAGGAAACCCACAATGCCCCCAAGTAAAAACACAGGCAGATGCATTTTTGTCCAAAAGCAAAAGTTGAAATTTCAATCCTTCTTGTCCACTTAGTATATGAAAAAACAAATTCTAAGTTCTTTGGAGACACGTTGTCAGTAGCTGCAGAGACAAAGTTACCTATTCTTCATGACAGAGCCCTCTCTGAGCTCAGCACCCTCACTGGCTTTCCCGTCCTACTTGAAGTATTTTGGAATGTGTCAGGAGTAGTCACTTCTAAGAAAGCTGAACCTCGGGCTTCCAATTATCCACAGTTGTGAAGAGGTTGTGCTTCACCCACGTAGCGAGCAACGGCTAATCTTGTTTGACCAGATGGCCCAGGCATTCCTATGTGAAATGAAGATAAGCAGGCCTTTGGGGTTGGAATGAACGAAAGCAGATCTTCTCTTCTCCTCAACTGTAGTCTCCCAAGTTCTCTTCAAGTGCTCCTGAATTCTTCTCAACCCTTGAGCTCTTTCCAGGACAAGCCCTGATTTCTGAGCTCCTGGTCTATGCTGATCTGCCCCTGGGGGTTGACCTCTGGGCTTGTCCAGCAGCTGATCACCTGAGCATCCTTTCTGTCCTCTGCGTGTGAAGCAGGACCCAACGTTGTACCAGGCAAGTCAATGTGTGTCCCTGCATTGAAACCTTTCCTGTTAGTCCATTCAATCCTTCCTCCTCTCACTGCTGATTCCACCTCCAGCAGGCACAAGTCCACCACCCTCTTCAAGGGAGATCTAAGGAGAAATGTAAGCGCAACCCTGCTGGGGAAGAAGAGGCTTCTCATTGTAACTTGAGACTGGAAAAGCAAAAAGAACTTAACCCTTGTGGTGCCAGCACGGCCTCCATGTTCATAGTTTTATAACCACACATCGGACATAGAACAGTGATGTATGGGGCATACAACTTGCAGGGGGAATAAAAGTCGGTTTTCAAGTAGCAGCCTGGATATTTTGCCACTCATTTTATATAGGGCTCTTTCAGATCTCTCTCTCCCTCCCTCTCTCCCTCCCTCTTTCTTTCTCTCTCTCTCTCTTTTTCTCTCTCTCTCTCTCTCTAATGGCAAGCTTTTAATACACTTCTATTTCAAGTCTCAGGTTACACTAAGTTAGCATGACATGTCTCCTTCCTATATTTGATATTGTTTCTAGTTTTTTGAAGTCACTAAAATTTGCTTCTTGGAAAATGAAAGGACATGTTGAAAACTAGGGTTCATTCACTCTTTCTTCAGGCTAGCCAGTATAAACAAACACATGGGGAATTGACCACCAGTAAATATATTTCAACTCCCCAAGTGTTAGTTACAATAATTCTAATATAATGTATTAGAAAACCTAGCTTTAAATGTCATTACATATCAAAATTTTAAGCAGAAATGTATATTTATCCTCCTCTTATTAAGTCTGTACAACTGAGGCACAAATATGTGAAGGCGTGCTATCATAGCTCTTTGAAATGTAGATGGAATCACAAATTAGATATTTCCCATGAAGTGTACTCAACACTTTTGATTTGTTGTAACCCATACCAGTCAACACAGGTCTGGCTGGTTTTCAAATATTCTTTGTGACTACATGCAAATTGAGATTTGCATTTGTGAAACTGGATGGGTAAAATGAGGAAGTGCACACACCTTTCTAAAACCCCAGACTTAATCCAAGGAAATGAGCAAAGTACATGTTTATCCTTCTAGTTTAATTCCTTTCAAGGTTAGAAGCCTCCAATGTTTCAGTGCTGCTATAATTCTCCTCATAGTTCCTCACTCAGCCCTTACTCCACAGTCCAGCCCCTGTCTGGGAAAGCTTTCTGATACCAATGCGAATTCATTGAGCAAATTCTAGAACTGTTCAGAAATGTTTATGTTTTTCCTTACCTAGAGGCCTTGGTTTTGTGTTTAACCTCTTCCTCCACGCCCCCTCTGAGTGGACAAAGCAAAGCCTTCCTCCTCCCAAGTCTTCAGCTGCTCTGTGCAGTCCAGGCCCTGAGAGGACCTGTGAAATCTTACTGTAGACATCGTTTTTCGTTTTTCGTATGCAAACTCATTGCAGCAGAATTCAAGGATGCTTTTCATTACGGGCCTTGCTAAAACGTCTTTCTTGACGGAGAACCTTGCAGGATGTTTCAATAACAGCTTCAAATGGTGGCATACATCGAAAACCTCTGCAAAACCAAGACCAACATCGGTAAGGGAAACAATATAGCCTGTAAGAAATGGTTTACGCCCGCGAAGTTATTGGCCTTGTTTATACCATATCCAGACAAACTGGTAAGTGTTGGTCTCCTGTGCAGATTTAGATCAATTCCTTTTCTTAAAACTGAAAGCTTCTCCTCCAAGCTTACCCCTAGACCCAGCAGGCTGTGATTTCCATCTACTGATTTAAAAAAAAAAAAAAAAAAAAAAACTCAGAAAGTGAGGAGCTTACTCCCCACCCCTTACAGCCCAGTTGCAAAGCTTAAACTGGCTGCACTAGAGAACAATTCTGATTCTGATTTTCTTTCACCTAGACCAATTTTTCCCCTAATCATGTGAAAAATAGAAATGAGACTAGGTGTCACGACTCCCCACGGATGGCTTATGATCCCCACAGTGCGATCTTGTCTAATGACTTACACAGGCTTCCATCTTTCCTTTATGTTGGAAATCCCTTGTTACGGCTGCTGGTCAAGCCATAGACTCGCCCCCCCCGCCCCCCTCCCCTCCCCCCGCCCCCCTCTCCCCCCCCTCTCCCCGCCCCCCCTCCCCCCGCCCGCCCCCCTCTGCCCCCCTCCGCCCCCCTCCCCTCCGCCCCCCTCCGGCCGCCCTCCCCTCCGCCCCCCTCCCCTCCGCCCCCCCTCCCCTCCGCCCCCCCTCCCCTCCACCCCCCTCCCCTCCGCCCTCCCTCCGGCCGCCCTCCCCTCCGCCCCCCTCCCCTCCGCCCCCCTCCCCTCCGCCCCCCTCCCCTCCGCCCTCCCTCCGGCCGCCCTCCCCTCCGCCCCCCTCCCCTCCGCCCCCCTCCCCTCCGCCCTCCCTCCGGCCGCCCTCCCCGCCGCCCCCCTCCCCGCCGCCCCCCTCCCCTCCGCCCCCCTCCGCCCCCCCTCCCCTCCCCGCCGCCCCCCTCCCCGCCGCCCCCCTCCCCGCCGCCCCCCTCCACCCCCTCCCTTCCGCCCCCCTCCCCTCCGCCCCCCTCCGGCCGCCCTCCCCTCCGCCCCCCTCCCCTCCGCCCCCCTCCCCTCCGCCCCCCTCCCCTCCGCCCCCCCTCCCCTCCCCGCCGCCCCCCTCCCCGCCGCCCCCCTCCCCTCCGCCCCCCTCCCCTCCGCCCCCCTCCGCCCCCCTCCCCGCCGCCCCCCTCCTTTTCCCTTCCTTTCGCTTCCAACTCCGTCTGAAATTGGCAAACACGCATTTTTCAAGATCAACACATAAGAGGGAAAAACAAACGCGGGGAAGGGCTGGCCATGACAGGAAAGCCTGCCTCACCCAAAGCCCACAGCCCTGCGTCCTGGACAGGCCACGCGGAAAGGAAGAGGCGGGGCCCGGCCACGTGGCCGAGCCGGGCGCCATCTTGGCCACCGGCGGGGGGGGGGGGGGGGGGGGGGGGCGGGGTCTGGCCTCGGGTCTTCCCGGTGGGGAGGGAAGCCCACCCGCGGGAGGCGCGCCGGGACTGGCTGGGCCCCGCCCCTGGCCCGACGCCCGGTCAGAGGCACGGTCCCCGCGCGGCCCTGGCCTTTAACCAAGACGCCAAGAACCTGCGCGTCCTCAGCGTGTCCTCGTGCGGGGCCTCTGAGCATGCGCCCTGGGGCCGATCCGGGCATGCGCCCTGGGGCCGATCCGGGCATGCGCCCTGGGGCCTCTGAGCACGCGCCCTGGGGCCTCTGAGCATGCGCCCTGGGGCCTCTGAGCATGCGCCCTGGGGCCTCTGAGCACGCGCCCTGGGGCCTCTGAGCATGCGCCCTGGGGCTGATCCGGGCATGCGCTCTGGGGCCGATCCGGGCATGCGCCCTGGGGCCGATCCGGGCATGCGCCCTGGGGCCTCTGAGCATGCGCCCTGGGGCCGATCCGGGCATGCGCCCTTAGCCGCAGATGGCCGTGGGATCGCACGTGAGCCTAGAGAGCCAAGGATGGAGCGAGAGGCAGAAAGCCAGGCTCTGCGGGGGAGCCGGGGCCACCGGCAGCGCATTCCGGTTCCGGTTTTGCTTTCCACGTTGACCAGCGGGGTCTGGACGCGCCTCTAGTCTGTCGGGTTCTGGAAGGGTCTCCCCGCTGCGGTTTCCTCCTTCAGCTCCCTCTCCGTCTCACGTGAGAGCAGACGTCCGCCCGGCCCGGGGGGCTCCGGGGTCCGTCCGGGACGCAGGCCCGGTCCGGGGTCCGTCCGGGGCGCAGGCCCGGCCCGGGGGCTCCGGGGTCCGTCCGGGGCGCAGGCCCGGCCCGGGGGCTCCGGGGTCCGTCCGGGGCGCAGGCCCGGCCCGGGGGCTCCGGGGTCCGTCCGGGGCGCAGGCCCGGCCCGGGGGGCTCCGGGGTCCGTCCGGGACGCAGGCCCGGCCCGGGGGCTCCGGGGTCCGTCCGGGGCGCAGGCCCGGTCCGGGGTCCGTCCGGGGCGCAGGCCCCCTGGGGGGTTGCGCAGGCGCAGTTCTGCAGCAGAAGGAGCGCGGACCCGGGGCAGGTGGACAGGCAGGCCGGCCTCCGGCCGAGGAGCGCCGAGGTGGGCGCCTTCAAGGAGGGCGTCTCCATGGCGCCTCGCCTGGGGCCAGAAACGCAGCGGGAGCCCCGCAGGGAGGCGGCCGGCCCTCGATGGATCGATTGGATCGATTGGATCGCCAAGTGCTCAGGAAAACGTCCGCGTGAGTAGGGAAGACGCTCATCTTTGGAATCGTACTTTAGTGAACGGTGACATCGCTGAATAGTTCTAAGTAAAGGAAGTTAGAATAGGCTTTGCTTCTAAAACTTGCATATTACCTTGTGAGAATAAGCAACAGATGCTCATTAAAAATGAAAAGCTAGACACTAGTAGACCAACATTGGTTCAACTTAAGTTTTGGGCCATGTGTTTCACCCATCATCGGTATTGGCAGATGCTCAATAATTAGGTAAATGGTCACTATCCAATGATATAGTCAACTATGAAAAAGTCTTTATTTGAAGATTACTATTATTTAAAGATCATTCACCCATCATTTGGACTATCAACAGATACTGATTTTGCGATTGCGAAGTAAGCATTGTGTGATACTTGCTTTTGATACAACCTAACTATTCAAATATGGCTCTTGTCTTCCATGGGGTTTACAATTCTATAGAACTAATACTTCAGTTGATTGAAGAGTGTAAAATTACTACCTAAAGGGAGTTATTCACCAAGAAATAGTTCTATTTTCACATTGAGACACTAGCTAGAACACAAGCTGAAACTCGGGAACACATTTATTTTGTTATCAAGTGCAATAGCACACATTGGCAGTTCAACATGCATTGAATAACACATCCATCACAGATGAACAGTTACGTGGGATTTCTTTTTTTTTTTTTTTTTTTTGGGTCCGGTCGTGGGGCCTGAACTCTGGGCCTGGGTGCTGTCCCTCAGTTCTTCAGCTCAAGGCTAGCGCTCTACCACTATGAGCCACAGCGCCACTTCCAGCTTTTTTTTTTTTTTCTTTTTGCTTATGTGGTGCTGAGGAATCGAACCCAGGGCCTTGAGCATGCAAGGCAAGCGCTCTACCACTGAGCCACCTTCCCAGCCCACATGGGATTTCTTGAAGTACAGTTAGAAGGATTCACTAAGCTCAGTCATTGAAGAAATGCTGTATTTCATAGTAGACTCCCATTATATAACCTGAAACTGCTACTAAAACTCCCTTGTACTAAAATAACTTTGCCTACCACATACATACCTGAGTTCTGGTTATGCATCTAAAGACAGACTTGTGCGGCTGTCAGCCTCTTACCAGGAAGCAGAAGGAAAGGAATTCAAGAGCAGCATCTGTACTTGAAGAACCATTGCTCTGTCATTACCAGGAGGCTGGCTGGGTTCAAGTTGCCCTCACCCGCAGGAGAACTTCCATGTCTGCTCCTCATTCTTTCCCATGACAGTAGCTTATTCTATGTGCTCTGTTTTGCTTTGGTGGCATTTTTTTTCCTATGGCCCCTGTTACAATGCAAAACACTGTGTAAATGACTACTTTTTGTTAGATTCACATTTACAGTTAACAGGATACCTGCTAAGGCTCAGCTGAGAGCCTCAGCCCTCACCCCATCTCTGGCCCTGGGATGAGATGGGTATGAAACAAGGCACCAATGAAGGCACTGAGGACGTCACCAAAGAAACATTTGGAAACACATTTTTCATACTTATTTTTTTAGACATCTGATTAATTAGAGGTGTCTTATCTACATATGGACAAGTTCCTAACCTGCGTGTGTATGTTAAAGACAGAGACAGACAGACAAATGGAGAAAGTTCAATAAAAGACATGCATGCCAATTTATCCTCTTAGTTTCAAACAACATCAAAACAATCCTCAATGGAAAATGACTCTACCAGTTTCACTAGTTCTGTGCTCAAAATGACTGTCAGCGGTATGACATACTTGTATTGTTTTCATTAAAAGCCCCTGAAGTTTCCTATTACCTTCTGTCCCAGGAAACTAAGATTCCTCTCCAGCATCTTTAGGATACAGTTGGAGCTTCATGAATCAGCTTCAAATTTGTCACAGACATTGTCCATTTGCAATGAAAATGACTGACACTAGTGATCAATGATCCACAAATGTTCTACAGTACGAGAGTGGATGAACTACAGTGTTTCCAACACATCATGGACTGAGCATGCACAACAAATAACGAAGAAGATGGGGCTTGGTGTTAACATCTGACCACAAGCATAAAGCATCCCTGTGATACACGGACCTCAGACCTGGCAGCACATTAGAAATGCAAATCACGGGAGCATTTTATGAGCTGTTGATCATCAGGCCACACGCACAAGGCCAATCAAGTAAGAACTGCTGGAAAGAGATTAAAAAAGAAGTACTGATTATCATTTGAACAAAGGGGGCACTTTGTAGATAAACACACATAAAAGATGACTTTCAGTATCATAATGATTTCCAAATTAGAACAAGATTCTTTTTATTTCTCTTTGATTTTGGCCAGATTCTACAGTATGTAATAAATGATTTTTTAAGCAAATGCTAAATGCCTTAATACCTTCCATGCTATTTATATATTAAGTACTAGTTCAACATCAAGCAATAGTCACTTCCAGTGTGGGCCAGTCTTTCTAGAAAACTGCTAGGATATTTGTATTTGAGCACTGACTTTAAAATTTAGTGTCTTATACACAAAGTGCTGCTATATCAGAAATATGTTTTTCAAAATGGCCTTCACATTTTACATGGCTTTCTTATCTTTGCTGAACTGTTGGTGTTACAATACAATGTGAATCATAAAGATTCCCATTCCATAACTTCAAAGTTCAACTCAAAAATATGATGTTTTCCTCTCAGAACAAGTGACTGCTACACTTATACTGGATGTACTCAGTTTCAAACAATTCTGGATGTGTGTGTGAGTGTGTGTGTGTGTGTGTGTGTGGTGTGCAGTGTGTGCTGTGCAGTGTGTGTGTGGAGGGGGTGTATTGTGGTGTGTGTGTGTCCTGTGGGGGGTGTGCCATGTGTGCCTGTAGTGTACATTCCCTGTGTGCTGTGTACCGTGTGTGCACGTTTATCTGCCTCTCTTCCCCCTCCTCCCTTTGGCCTTCCACAAGCACAATCTATTGCTTGTGAAATCTCGCTTCTCTCCTTTTTCTTCCTCCACTGCAAAGTGCCTCTGTATCTCTGTGTCTCTGTGCTTAAAAGCCCCAACCCAGTTTGTCTTCTTATCTAGAACTCTCTGGTGTGTAACTGCTCTCTTTATCTCTCCCCTTTCACCACCGTGTCCTACCCAGCGGCCCTCCTAATCTCTGGAGCTTTCTTCTTCCTGAGAGAAAGCTTGTGTCTGCTGTGCAGTCGAGGTGGTGATTACACTGAACAGCAGTCTGACCACATTCTTGTGTCGGATGGATGTGCTCACCCACTTCTTAGATGCTGCTGAGGAACTGGATGCTTATCATCGCTTAGCAACCCAACTTGAGAAGGCAGGGATTCTCAGTGTACTCCCAAATGTTTAAATACTTCTAGCCAAAGGGGTGTCCATAGAGAAAACAAAGTAATGGCAGTAACAAAACATGAATTTTAATGAAATAGTATCATAATAAAAATGCAAGAAAATAGTGTACATTATTACCACTAAAATTAGATCCTCATGTCAAGCCATACTTAGTGTGATGGATAATTATCCTTGTGTCCGAAACAAAACCTCTTCACTTTTAGTATTTTTATAATCTGTCTTAAGACACATTTGATTTGGAAGTGTCTAGTCCAATATACTTTGTCTTCTAAAATACATTTTAAGCTTTTTATGTAACCAGCTTTTCTTAGAAAAACTAAATAAAATGCTTATGGACTGAATGTTATCTTCTAATCATTTTTAGGGAGGTAAAGACAAAGTGTCTACAATTTCCACTTTAACTCAGAGGTTCTCATCTATAGTTATGATAGTAATTTTCACTTATATTCAAACACGCTTGCTAAATAAGTGAGAAAGAATCACTAGACAAATACCAATTGGAAATTCTCCAATAAGCAGGACAGAATGCATGTCAACACAACTGGACATGCTAGGTGGCAAAAATTATTTCCGTGGGAACAGACAGCAGTTCAAATGTCCTGAGCCTGTTCTGGAACAAATTAGATTTCAGCAGGTGACTGGCCCCTGTATTTACCAGTCCAAGAATACCCTGGAAGGATCCCACAGTAAATGGAACCATGAGCCATTCGTGTGTGCCAGAAACAGCTGCTCAGAGGTGATCGAAGCGTGGCCAGAGACATGAAGGGGAGGCTCGCGACGCTGTTACACACGCGCTCCTGTCTGTGAAAATCCATCAGGCCTACTGCCTGCATGTTATGCAAGACAGGTCGAGGATCCCAGAGCCCTGTGAACCCCATGGAAACTCACGGACTTTACAGCAGCCGTTCCCTAGGACGATGCCTGTCTTTCGCCGTTTCCTGTCTGACCTGGGAGACTCGGTGTGGAGTCACACCCAACTTCACAGTGACCAGAAACAGTCAGCTCCCGAACTGAACCTCCATCTGTGAAGTGGTTGTGAGAAAATGCCTCTTATATGTCAGTATTTCATAACTTATCGTGCAATATAAATGATCTAGGAAAATTGAAGTTTCCCCTATTGGTCCACACGCGCACAGCAAAGGGAGACCTGATGCCTGCGTTTCTGTGCAGTCACTTAACGGGGCCAGAAAGACCCAAGCATGCCTGTGGAGGACCTTCTTCTACAAAAAAGAAAACGTTGGTTGTTATGTCTGCAACGTTAGACAAGACCAGGGACTTAGCACTGTTCCCTTACTCACAGTCTCCTGGCATCTTTGCCATCTCTCCGCGGTGATACCCCTCACAGTCTCATGGGTTTAGCTCAACTCTGTCCCCATCCCACAGTCTCACAGCCATGGCAGAATCAGAAAGGAGGAACGGGCTTGGCTTGCTCACTGCTCCTCAAGTCACAAGGAAGCAAACTCAGCGTGGCTTTCCCCTGGAGCACTACGCTCCCATGCAGGGAGGCAGTATAGGGACATGGGGCTGTGGAGAGAGCTGATTCAGTCTGATTTGAGTCAGGTGGGTACGTAGTACCCAGCCACACACTGGGAAAGAGCGACTGCACCACACTGGGAGGGTGTGGCTTGTGTACATGATTGAGAGGATTAGGTCCTAGGTCAAAGAATTGAAATACTGGTTTTGTCACTCTTTTGTTTTTAACAAAACTCTCTTAACATCTCTGTGTGTGTTCCTTCTCTTTGGAAAGTGGATATTAATAATGTGTTTTAGAGAGTGATAATGATTTTTAAAAATATGTTATTCAAGTGCTGAGAGGTACTTAATTTCCCTACCTCTGCAAGAAGATTGTCCAAGGCCCTGAGCGCAAGATGGTCATGAGAAGAATGAGCTTGGATGCAGCATTTCCCAAGCAAGTCTTACCACGAAGCATTTGCTGACGGTCAGGGTTGGTTGCTGTGGCACACAACATCTCAGCCAACAGTCAGTAACAACTGGCGCCTCTTCCTACAACTGGAGAGGCAAGATAACAGGGTGGCCAGTGAGTCTTCCCAGAATCAGCCTGTCTTTGATTCCTGGACCCATGTTCATAGCTGAGTAGCTATGTTCCTCCTCAGCTCTTGGACTGCAAAATCAGGAGAATGGTAGGTCTTGTTGTGTAAGTGCGTATAAAGACCAGGTGAATTAACAAGTTGTAGACTTTGGCTGGTTGGGGGTGGGTAATAGCTTGCTGCTAGAGTAATTCTTTAGCAAGTTTTAGGCCCTGGGACCCAGGGCCTAAATAATAATAAATAATAAATGTCTGTTGCCACTAGATTTGCTTTTTTCTAGAGGCTAGAACAGTCTTCTCATGAACTATTAAATCTCCAAGCCTAACTCTAAGCTGGCATATAGATGCCAGTAGAAGGTACATGCATTGACTTGTTTAGAAAATACTGTGTGAGTACCTATGTATAGCTAAACAGATCAAAACATCTAAAGAATATTTCCCTCCACCAACATTACATTAACAGCACTAAACCGTGTTTTATTCAAGCAGAGCAGTTGACATGTAACTAATGTGAAACCAGAAACAGATGCTGGTAGGAGATGCCTTGCACTGAAAAGATACTGGTTTCACGTGTGCGTATTTGTAATTCTTGAGAAATACAAGAAAGACATTATAATTACAGCAGTGCAAGGCATTAAAACAGTTCAAGACTCGCTTCCTCTTTCACTGACAGTTCTTTCATTGGGGAGGCAAAGATGTAGATGAAAGATGAAATTAAACTACTCTTATCTGTTCTGGGTAGGGTTTTGGGGTAACAGAATTTTAACTGAATGAGTCATTAAAAAGACTGCCACTGCGTCCACACAGATGACTGGGAGATAAATGCCCTGCTCTTCATTTGCATAAAATCAGTTAAAAAGCTTATTTGGGTTCATCCACAAAGTCTTTGTGAAAAGTTGAATTAAAATTAAAATTGCTATGCAGGATTCATTACGTTTTCTACAATTTGCCAGATGTATTTTCTGTATGGTAAGTAGATGGGCACGGATCAAGTTTCCAGGTTCAAAAATGTCATGGTGATAGATGGAAGAGTTCGTTTGTTCACACATTTATGGGAGTGAAGTTGAAAGCCCTTTGGTGCTCAGACCAAATGCAAATCGAAAGTCCTACAGCTTCAGCTCTGGCTGAAGCTAGATGTCAAGCTAAGGAAGCTAAAAGCAAGTAACAATCCATAATTACAATTCACTCTCACAAAGCTCTAAAAAAAGACAACAGAATATTTCCACAAATATTCTCTGCCCATGAGCAGGAACAGGCCCCTGCCAGAACTGCAGGGCCCTTGAGACGTGACTGATTTCAGGGTAAAAAGGGGAGCCAGGAGCTTAGATGTTTAATTGAGAAACCTGAATTGTGTTTCTAATAATTGACTGTTCAGTAAATCCATATTCAAATAGACCGTAAAAGCATTTGTGCCTCAAGTACAATTTTCTTCTTCAAAGTTTTGGGACAGATTTAGAATTTAGGATTGATTTCTTTTTCAACTATTTGTTTTGTTGCCTTCGTTATAATGCTGATAGCTTAGAAATGTACTCGCATGTATTTTCAATTTCTCATCCTCCAGAAATATTCACTCTCTGCTTCTTGAAGAAAACCTGCAATCACAGTGATGGAAATGCTTCCTTCTATTAATTCGTTCAGCTAGAACCAAGTCACAGCATGTACAGGGTTACAAAAAGAATCAATTGGTATCAAAAAGCAGAACCCCAGAGAGGCTTTACTCGGAAAACATCTTTGATGTGAAACACTCATCTGTTGATTTTTTTAATTTCTTTTTTTAAATATTATGTGTTTATTTGTGTTGGCTGGACAGATTCCTTACAGGAAATCCCATAATGTCCTCATTGTGAAAAAATGCAATTACAATTATTGCTCAGCATTTCCTGCTGTTTATTAAAAGTCAATCAGCGGTATACAGTTCTGAAATTTTTACCTCAAGAAAAATGAAATTCCAGAGGAAAGCCGATAAAACACTGCCACCTCCTGGTTCTACAAGCCAGAAAGCTCAGCAGCACTCACAAAAACAAGTGGCAAACAGCACTCAATAAGATGACACGTATGAATGAACTTAAAGAGACAGGGAGCTGAAGAAATGGAAACTCCACACTTACTCGACAGCAGCTGCATTTGTAAGGACCACAGCCATGTGGGTGTGTAAAACCATAGCCTTGCACACACGCGGTCTTAGACTTGGAACCTGTGATCTCTATGAAAGGCTTAAAGAATAAGAGACTAGAAATCATCACGCAGGACAGTCCAAGGACAAACAGCAATGTTGGAGTTGAACTGAGCATCTCAATGGGAAAAAATGAATTCCCTTATAATATAAGGCAGAGCAGGGCACTGGTAGCTTATGCCCATAATCCAAGCTACTCAGGAGGCTGAGATCTGAGGATCACGGTTCAAAGCCAGCCTAAGCAGGAAAGTCTGTAAGACTCTGATCTCCAACCACTAAAAAGTCAGACGTGGAGCTGTGGCTCAGATGGTAGAGTGCTAGCCTTTAACAGCAAATCTCAGGGATAGCAACCTGGCCCGGAGTTTAGGCCCTAGGACAGACACACACTCATACAAAAAGTGAGACAGAAATCATCACAGTACACTGTCCTTACAAGCAGTAATAAATCCCCCAAGCCTAGAAATTAAGGTTGAGTCCTAACCCCATCAAACAAGTGCAGCACAGACGCCGCACATCACTTGCGGCAGCCCAGGGCCCACAGCTCCCAGCAAGTAGGGGAATCCTTATCGAAACAAGATCTAAAGTGAAAAGCAACTGTTACATCCATGGCCACCAAATTCACCTTTGTTCCTGTGTTCAGTGTGGGTCACATGCATATTTCTCAGGCCATTTGCTCACTAGCACGTTGCTCACTGCGTGGATGGAAAGTGCTCCAACCCGCCTCACCAGGGCCCAGTCCAGTCCTCCAGCACCACCCATCACTGTCATCTCTGCGTCTGTCCCAGTGACGCATCCCACCAGGCCTCCCTCTGCCTCCTCCCCAACGTCTGGGTACAGATCAGCCAGCCGTGGACTGGAAAATGCTGAGGAACACCCAAGCAGCTGTACTCACCATAGGCCACTTTCCCCTAACAGTATAGAACCGCAACTATCTGCCTTGTAGAAGGAATTATAAGTGATATGGGATGTTTAAGCACACACAGGAGCACAAACGCTATGTTATCTGATGTACCCAAATTAAGGAGCCCAGACTTTGCTGCCTATCGAGGTGCAGGGGGTTCCTGGGCTGGATCCCTTGTGGATGCCACCGACAGCCATGCCGCCAGCTCTACCTGCCAGCTCCTCACTCATCATTCAACCTTCTGACCTTTTAGGACCAAAGCTGAACCCCAGCTCTATTAAAAATAAATAGACTTCTACTATTTTTATCGACATATACTTTGTCAACTGTACGTAGTTAAGTTTCTGTCTTCAAAACTTAAATGAGAACTATTTCCCGACCTATCAGCTCTGGTCTCCTAATTACAATATACAATGGGATTTTTCTCTATTCTTGGGTCTCCTTGTATCTCTCTCACCAGCATTCCACACCCCAGTTACAACATCTAACAACACTGGCAGGAGACTTTTCTCTTGAAAGACTATTCAACTCTCCCTCTTCACTTGTGTCTTTTAATAAGCTCTTCATCCTCCTTTGCTCTTCTAATATCCAAAAAAAAGTAGTACCTATTCCATGTGTGTTGTACACCAGGGTACACAGTCAAGTGAAATCTACTTCTCAGACTTTAACCAATGGCACGTTGAAATGTATTAGCAAATCAGGAGGTTAGTCCTGACTTCTTTTTCAGCTCCACGTCCCAGGTACCTAGCCATTTGCCAGGATCTTAAAAAAGTATCACCAGAGGGCATCTGGATGTCAACAGGTACAAAATTAAACGTGTTTCCTTTCAGACTCTGAGTCCTTGAGTTCTGCAGTGGGTGCTGCAGCGTGGCAGTCAGCGTGGCGCTGTTAGGATACTATTAACGTCTAAGATAAGCTTGCCGCCCCAGGAGACAGTGCCCCCCTTCCCGTAGGCCTAGAAGAAAGACAGAAATACTCATTCATTGCAACTGTCATTTGACAGTCCAGATTGCTGTGCCTATAGCAAACCCAAGGGCTTTTTCTAGAAGACTTTCTCAAAGAATGATGTCTGTGCTAGGTCCTGAGGAAAACACAATTCACCAGCCAGGTTCTGGTGCTTTTGCTGTGTGCTCCCAAACTCCTACCCACACAACTCAACCTCATGCCCAGTGATCTCTAGGTCTTTTCAGAACTGAATGCCTGGGCCCTGTTGAAGGACCCACTTCAGCAGGGTTTATTTTTCCCAAGTTCCCCACTTCAAACATTGGCAGTGATTTAGAATTTTACTAACCGGTCCCCAGTGAAGAGACCCCAGATGAAACACAGGGCAACGCGCTCTGAGCATGGACAGAATTCTGCTCTGACTCACAGCTCTCTCGTTCCCCTCTTCCCCACCATTCCTGGCTTGTGCCTGTGGCTCCACCAGTGTCCTGTGGATAGCCTGGTCTCTGGTGTCCATCGTTATTGATTACAGAGGCGTTTCTGTCTTCTTGACTTCAGTTCCAGACAATTTTGAGACAACATTCCAGACAACGTGTTTGTATCTCCACAAATAGTCACAAATCCATGTGAATTCCTCCAAGGAACATGGGCAAAAAGGCATCTTCAGAGAGAAAGCAAGAGTAAATGTGGAGAAAGCATTATTTACTCAGAGTTCAGATGCAAGGGTGGTTCTGGCCAGGATAGCGGCTGGAGAGCCAACCACTAACCAGGGTGTAGGAGCCTTGGTTCCCATAGTGTAAGTTTGGGACCTTATTTTGAAGATTATAAGAAACTTCTGAAAAATATTTAGATGTTAAAAAATTTGACCAATTTACACCATATCTTTCAGCTTTACACTCCAGTGAGCAAAACTGAAACATCCGTTCTCTGCAGTGTACTTCAGTTCAAGTAGTCATCATGGTATCTCAGCCAATTCTGCTAAAAAGGTGATTTCAAGATTTTCCTTGCACGCCTTCATCACAGGTGTTTAGTTCCACAGCACAGCCAGGGGCACCTGGTGTCATGGGAAGCTGCCTGGCCCTCACCGGCTGAAATGCAGAATCCAGCCTGACTCCCAGGATGAGTGCTCTCACTATGGTGGGAAGAACATAAAAACTAAAACAACAAAGCAGAGGACAGATGAGTCAAAGCAGGTTCCAGGAGAAGGGAGAACAAGGAGCAACAGCTCTGTACAGACCGAATACCAATCAGGAAAGCATCTGACTCACAGAGGGTGGGTCTGCGACCCAGACCTCAGGAGGAAGAACAAGTTTGAGATTCACCAACAAGACTCCCAGCCAAGGGAGGCGCTCAGTAAAAACTTCTTTACAGAACCCTAGAAATGAGGTGTAAGTGTGGAATTAGAGTTCTAAGGGCCCAAAACAGAAAGGAAACTGTAGTGTACACAAAGCATATTGTTCTTTACAGATCCTGAGTGCTAGGAGAAGAAACAAAGACAGAAGCAGTTCAAAAGGGTGGATGGACTACCCTTATCAAGTAGGCCAATTAAGATAAAAGCTAGGAGTGATTGGCCACTTGTAGCCAGGAGAGATTGAGAAAGATTTTTGTCTTAAAAATTCTGGTGGAGAAGCCTGGATGAAAAGCAGATTTCAAAACATTTGGAAAGCAGCATACACTTTGAAATAACAGTTTTATAAAAAAAAAAAAAAAAAAAAAAAAAAAAAAGGAATAAAAGGAAAGCAAAAGCTGAGTTCCCTATCCTGGCTACATTTGAAGCAGAGTAGTGTTTAGAACAGAATGATATAATTTCTCTCTGGTTGGTTTGTTCATCTCAGACAGGCCTTGGATGACCCCATCCTCCCCATTTAGCACAGCACTGGATCACAGGCAACAGCCAAAGTGCTGCACTGTCTCCTGTATCATTTCCTGGACAAGAGGAGATTCCCGGACCTGAGTTAAAATTTGAAAGAAGACTAGGAT
This sequence comes from Dipodomys merriami, assembly GCF_024711535.1. Taxonomy (NCBI): domain Eukaryota; kingdom Metazoa; phylum Chordata; class Mammalia; order Rodentia; family Heteromyidae; genus Dipodomys; species Dipodomys merriami. The sequence goes on along the minus strand of NW_027202516.1, from coordinate 1,444,229 downwards.
TTTGATAGAGGTGAACTTGTACAAAGAGCAACAGTTCAGAGCACCCATGTGTGAGATAGAACCATGGAAGAGAAGGTGGCGTATTCTGTATGCTATGGAGAACATCACCGAGGAACATGGAAATCAGGCTGGGTCTTGAATCCATTAGTCACATATTTAGTCCTGACCAAGATACTTACATGCAGGTTGCCAAAAACAAAAACAAAAACTTCCTTATCTTTCTTTGACAGATTAGAAGTGGGTAATTCATTGTAACTCAACATAAATTATACATTTCTAAGGGTACTTTTCTCAAATTTTTCTAAGCTCCTAAGTTCTGCTGTCTAAAAAACATTAGCACATGGAGGAAAACAGAAATGGTCATTCCATGTCTCAAGGGCATTTTCCTGTTGAACATTTTTCTGAAAGAATCCATTCACTTATTTCCAAAATTAAATAGACTTTTTGTTTTTCTCACCTTAGATAAAAATACGAAGTGAGTGGGTTGTGGGGTACACCCTGTAATGGCAGCCCTGGAGGCTGCAGGCAGTGGGTTCCCAAGAGCCCCAGCTACACAGGGAGCCTTTGTGTCAAAACGAAGAAAGGAAGGAAAAGGAAAAGCAGCAACTTACCTAGGAGATGCTCCGAGCTTGTTCAAGGCATTGGCAAGCACTGTTCTTTTTGTCGTGACTTTACATTATTTTTGCCTAGTCTGTGTAACGCTACACATTATACTGTCACACCTACATGCTGATTGTCTAGGAATTGTATAGCTTTCTGTGACTATTAAGAGAAATGCCATTCACTGACTGCTAGTGTGGCTCAAGAAGTAAGCTGAGTTTCTCATGTACAATTCCATTTCTCCCCACAGTACCTCTGAGTTAGACATCTCTGCTGATTAGATTCTGAAGTCTGTGCACTCACCATGTCATTGTATAAGATGTTACTTTAGCACGCTGGATGAAGTGGTGCTCGGCACCTTCACACACAACACTTGGCAGACACAGAAATAAGCCTGGTCTCCCATCCGGTGTCCCCTCTCTCAAATATGCTTATTGACTGACTGCAAAGACAGCACTGACAAACCTAGAGGAGTGGTTTGGTTATTCACTGGCAAGTCCAGATCCCTTACAGAATTATGCAAATGGCTCCACTCATCTACACACATAAAAGGAGAGCCACAGTGAGCATTACTGATACAATGAATAATATTGATTAACAAGAGAATCGCAGTCACAGTAGGAAGCAGTGCAGTTCCTGTTAGGGATGACTCCTCGGTTTACTCTGGACTAGAAGAGGCCGGGGAGAGGCACCTCTGTACACCGACATGACGCCTTCGTGTCTGCACGGAAGACGGCCAACTCGTTCTTAGGAAGGAAAGCTCAGAGTATTTGTTTTTCTTCTCCCTCAGCTCAGATTTCGTGAGGTCTCAAACAAATAAGCAAAAGGAGAAGAAAGAAAAGGCCGAAAGGTAAGGTTTCAATACACGTGACTTATATGTGTAGAGAAGGTCCCATTCCAAAGAGATAGGGGCCGAGGGTGCCTGGGCCTGGGGTGCAGAGAGGAGGCCCCGCCAGCCTGGCTCTCGGGGTTTTCTGAGACCTGCCTGATGGTGGATCAAACAAGGATCCTGAGGGCAAGGAGAACCGAGAACCAGAAACAACTCAAAACTGGTGAGGAAGCGTATGCTAATGGCCCAAAGAACAGTCTCATACCTGGACGCGGTCCTGTCCAGTGTGTCAAGAAGGCCTTAGAACTACCCGAACCCAAACAACACTAAGATGAAACACTTCTGATCTTGAGAAACTTTAATGCTTAACTTGAAAGAACAGTAATAAAGGTAAGAATGAAACCATGCTAATGGTCTGCAAGGATATTTCGTGGTCTTTAAGGAGGCTGAGATCTGAGGATCGTGGCTTTAAGATGGCATGCACAGGAAAGTCCATGGGACTCTCTCATCTCTAGTTATCTACCAAAAAGCTAGAAGTAAACTGTGGCTTAAGTGGTGGTGCTCTAGCCTTGAGCAACAAAAGCTAAGCGACAGTGCCTAGGCCCTAAATTCAAGCCCTAGTACACACACACACACACACACACACACACACACACACACACACACACACACACACAGAGTAAAGCTAAATATTATATATGAGATACCTTAAAGTTTAATAAACAAAAAAGACTGGCAATAAAAAAGAAAAAAAATCATGCATCTATTGTGAAAATTTGATACTCTATTTGTAATGAAGTTTCAAGCTAAATGTACAATCAGACTTGCCACATGATATTTTAATTAACAGGGAAGGTAAAATAGCTCTATGCACTTAATAAAAAGGCAGTCAAAAATTTAGAGCATCACAAAGGCAATCACCACTGGTAGGAACAGTTAGCACGTAGCTCTGGCTTATGGGTAAATCAGTCAGTGAGCATGCAGAATATTTGAACAGCAGAACTCAACAATATTCAACTAATGAGATTACATAAAATTTTGAGCTAGCAATTAAGAAACACACATCTGACTAAATTAACTACAGATGATTGAACATTTAATAATCCATAAACAAGACTGAACAAATCTCAAAAAGTTGGTTTAATACAACTTCTCAAGCAGGCACTGGTGGCTCACACCTGTAATCCTAGCTACCCAGGAGGCAGATACCTGGGGACTACAATTCAAGGCAGGAAAGTCCGTGAGACTCTTACCACCAACTAACCATCAAAAAACTAAAAGTGAGTAGAATGCTAGCCTTGAGCAAACAAGCTCAGGGAGAGCTCCCAGGCCCTGAGTTCAAGCCCCAGGACTGATGCACACTCATCAGTGTACACACATATGTGTACACACACACACACACACACATACACACACACACACACACACACACACACACACCCCTCAGATCAGAATTCCATAGATTTAAAAAATCCATCAATAAAAAAAAATTTATATTTTATTCAAAAATTAAACATCTTAAATCATGAGTCAACAAAGAAATGACAATATAAATAAAGTAACATTAAAACACATATAATGCAAGGACTACACATAAACCTTGTCCAATACCAATGAGAGAACATTCTCGGGGAAATGGCCCGCCGATGCTTGCACGGTAGAGGAGGCTGGTCAGGAACGCGCTGACAAGCACAGCGAGGGACTGGAGAGAGGAACAGGGCAAAGCTGGAGCACGCCACACGCTCAGCCCTGGATGAGCCAGAGCGGGAAGCGCAGAGACCAGCATGCCAGCAGGCAGAGAGGGCGGGAGTGAGGAGCACTCCCACCACGCTGCAATTCCCATCCCGGCCCCACCGAAAGGCAGAGGCCACGTCTCAGCTTCACACACGGCGACAGGCTGAGACCCTCCAGCTCCCACTCGCGTTCCAGGGCTGACCTCGGCGGCTTCCTCTGGTCCCAGGATTCCAGAAGCTTCCCACGCTGCCCTCCCAGCCACCACTGGGTGATAATCACCACCCAGCTCTTCACCAGGCCTTCGACCTCCGAGGTACCCCACGACCAGGCCTGACCACTGACCTCAGCCTTCGCCCTCCTGGGAGCTGATACCAACACAGAGGACTTACTTGGGAACATCAGCAGGGAACTTCTGGAGGTGTTTTTACACGGACTGAAATTCGAGAACTGGAGGCTTGGCTTCCCTTTCTCCTTTCTTGGCCTCTCTGTGTTTTCTTGTTCTTGACAAGAAAGTCAGGGAGACAAACACACACACACACACACACACACACACACACACTCACACACACACACACACACACACACCTTGTTATTTATGATTTTGTAACTTAGAAAAGTGGGAAAGGGGTTGTTGAATTTAATGCTTAAACAATCAATCATGAAAACACGGGGAAAAAATCAACCATCAAAGCATACTAAGAGCTTTGCTAAATACACAAACATGTCCTCAGTGGGAAATTTATGAAGAATATGGGTCCACCATCATGGAGAAGATGAGCACTAATGATGACTTTTTAAAATACCTCAATAGTAAGAGAAGAAATACAAGTTAAAGGATGTTTTCCTCAGAAGCAGGTTTGGTTGATAAACATGACTCACTTATGAAGAGCACAGTCTCTTGGGCAGGGTAACCTGCAAGGTTTGCACTGAGAGTAAAGAACGTGGTGAACTCAATGGGGAAGCTTCTGCAATGTTTCTTCAAGGAGTGTTGTGAAGCTGGATCTTACCTGGGTCTTACTCCTCCCCCCAGGGCCTGCCTCCCCTCGCCTCGGAGATGAAGCTCCATCCTCCCGGGGACTTGCTGTCTTTTGAATCCTGCATCCGTTATGCCAGGAAATCCGGGCGGCTCTCCCTCCAATGCTCTGCAATGCCTACGGTGCCAACGTCATCACCTCCATTGCGAGTGGAGCCGCCCAGCAGCCATCCTCGTTACTGCACGCGCCTCCTGCTTTGCTTTCCTGCTCCTTTGCTCCTTCCTCCTCCCTCGCCTTGGGTATCCGGGGAGATGCGCCCTCGCCGTCTGCCCGAGCTGGCCAGGTTCTCATCATCTGCCTGTGACAAGCGTCGCCCCACCCCCGCCGCTGCCTCTGGAGGGCCCATGCTCCTGCCGTCTCTGTCCCACCTTGGGTAGCCATTCCGGTCCTGGCCCTGCACTCAGGCCTGCACCTCCAACAAGCACAGAGCAGCCCCTGCGAGACCCTCCCAGTTCAAGCCACATCAGTCACCTCTCCGACTTCCTTCCGATTCCGTGACAAAGGCCTTGGACGTACGTCCGCACCCCTGAGCGCCAGTCACTTGGTTCCAGTGTTTGCTTCTCCTCTTCACATCTGAACACACTACCACAGCAGGATGCAGGCCAGGCAAAGCCTCGGGAGGGCCACGCCAGAATTCACCCCTTCCTTACACCACTCTGCCATCTGGGAGGACCCTGAATGCTTCCGAATCCCCCAAGGTCCCGCTTAGCACCCCATGCGCCCCTGCACCCTGGGAGGCCCCCATCCCTACGTGAAGCCCTGTCTCCTGCAAATCTGTCACCCAGACGCTCTGCTGGCATCCACCGCCCACTTGGCAGGGTTCAGTCCTACATATCCAGCGTAGCCACCTCCTGTGTCCAAGTATCACCAACATCACCTCCGCTGATGAAACCCTCCTGGACAAAGGTGTGCTTTCTCTTCTTCAAAGTCTTCTGACTGTGAATTCTTATGTGACTTAAGCAAATGAATATTTTTTTTCTCCTACACATTTTCTTTGCTACTAGCACACACACACACACACACACACACACACACACACACGGGGGCATGCAAATCCTGCCAATACAATCAATCATATTAATTCAGATCTTAATAATGCAGATTTTACAACAATAGGATTATGTAAGGTACTATTCTGGGAAAAGTGGTGAAAAGGCAGAATGGGGGGACTGAGCACCACAACGTCAGGTCACGTTACATGTGTCTGCGAAACCGTCACAAGGAATCCTCTTTGCAATTATTATAAAAGAAAAGGATTTACTTAAAACATTAAGATGCTACTTCTTTTTGTAAGTAAATACATGCTTAAAGTTTTGCAGCACATTAGTGATTCAGAATTTTGTACACAAAGATACTTCTAATAATAAAGATTGAGAAGTTGTGTGTATATCGAACAGCCATAGAACATTTAAACAAATCACAGTCTACACAGACAAGGATTAACTGCTTTTAGTTTGCATTCTTCCTGCTTTCCCCTTGCTAGTAGAAGTTTTCATAATCTCATGGATCATTTAGTTTTTCAACGTCTATAATTATTTCACTCCTAGAATAGCAGAGAAAAAAGCTAAATCACTTAACGACACATTTCATGTTAATGTCTCCAAAACATGTATTTTCCTTCAGAAAAGTTAAGTCTGTGAAGTAAAAATACATGTGTATGAATGCAACACAACTTCCGTTCTCCTTGACTGGAGGTAACCAGAGCCCCTTTTCAGAAAACTGGGTGAACGCAAGAGTGATTCCAATGGTTGCCTTGTACATTAGCCCTGCTGACTTCAAAGGCGTCAATGTATTTCACCTCTGTTCCCAGTAGAGAAGGCAATCATATAAAACCTGTCTATCTTGAAGAACATGTAGTGTTTCTTTATATCTACAACTTCTAAAGGAAACACAACAAAAACAATATGAAGTTCTGGGGCCATAAGCAGACCCTTATTTGACCTAATTTACATGCAAGTTTTTTGATTTTGTGGGTGGCAGTAGCTATTTAATACTATGGGAAAATGTGTCTACATCCATGCATGAATTTTTCCTTAAAATCTTATGCTAAGAAGTTCCTAAAATTAATATTCTCCAAAGACAGAGTGTGGGTGAGGTTTGACAAGAGACTGACAGAAAAGTCTGCTAATCTGCTATCAGGCAGGGAGTTAAATAACAATGTTATTAGAGATGTTGATGATTTTGGAGGCACATTTAATAATGATATAAATCAAATGCTAAAACAACCCTCTAAGGAAGCTTACTTCATTTGTGAGAAAAATAAAGTTTCGCCAGTAACCATAGTGAGCTGATATTATTCCAGTTGTTTTTGTGAGTTGTTGCCATGACTTTTTTGACTTTGGGGCTAGATTCTGCTCAAGTACAACAGATGGCAAGCATTATACTTCTGTAACTCTTTTTCTTGAATAACTAAACAGAGAACAATAAAATAAACAGGCTTGTACCCTAGAGAGTTCTGTCCTGTTTCACATTTTATTAAAACTAAAAGTGAACAAACTCAGAAGAACCAAATATGAAGTGAGAGTTCCATGGTTCTCCAGCTTTGCCCCAATTTGAAAACCATTCCAAGAGCCTGTGCAGACCTTTCCACCCTCCGGTTTCACCAGGACTCAAGCAACACGGAACGGGGGTTCAGGAGAAAGAGCTGCTGCAGCGACGGCTGAAATGGGGAAGCCGGCATTTGACAACTCAGAGGGGGCCACAACCTTCCATGCAAGTCAGATCGGGACTATAAGAAAAGCATAACAAAATTTGTATTCCAAGTGCCCCCCCTTCCTCCTCCTCCTTTCTTCTTCCTTTTTCTTCTTTCTCCTCCTCTTCCTTCTCTTCCTCCTCCTCTTCTTTCTCCTTTCTTCCTCCTCCTTTCTTCTTTCCTCCTCCTCCTCCTCCTCCTCCTCCTTCTCTTCCTCCTCTTCTCCTTCTTCTTCATATTGTATGGTAATTCTCCATATCCTGACTTTCTATTCTCATGTCCTCTAAGAATGAGTCTGGTGAGCACTGTGGTGAGCGTGGCCAGAGCCTTTAACTCTCATTCTATGTCGTTCCTGTTCTGAGCAATGAAGATGGTAAATCTAGGCCAGGGAGGTTAGACTCACGCTCACATGTCAATACATTGCACAACTAGACAAATGGACTCCAATGCACCCAAACCAGACCAACATGGAAACGGTCAGTCGCTAAGAGTCTGCCGCCGGTGTGTGGGAATGTCTCCTGGAGCACCGTGCCGGCCTGGGATGGTCACCTTGGAATTCCGTTTGTTCAGCAGCCTGAGAGTTTGGTGGAGCAAGGCGTTCCCACTGAGCATCGCCTATAAAAATGTTATCTTTGAAACACATCCTGCAAAAAATGTATCAAGATCACTAAGGGAGACTAACAAAGTCAGTATTAAAAACACAAATAAAGGGGTTCACCAGGATTGGCGATACTTACCAAATTGGGTTCACGCACTGCTTGTGGGAGATCTCCAGAGGCTGTCTGAGAACCGCACGTGGAAGGGCTTGCTTCCTCACCTGCTGCCCCCGAGGACGCGGCCCCAGACACGCAGCAGACAGCCAACCAAACACCGAGGCGTCAGTCCACAACCCGCCGTCTACCACTTTCTACTTCACGGTTTTCGTTTTTTATCTATAGAAGGTTTCTCTAGCTCCTTTCCAGTTTGTTCATCCGGCTCATTTTCTAGCTAATCATCGATGGTAGCGCGCCTTGCCCTCTTGGATTCCTGTTCCTTCACAATCACTCGGAGTTTGTTTCATGTTGTACGGTGACTCCCAGGGATTGGGTGTGGGCTTGAGGGTCTTTCGCTTGGGTGTTGAGGCCAGGTTCACTGCGTTGGCCGATCTAGTCTTGCACACAGGACCACACGTGTTCCTCCTCTCAGCCTCTCAAACAGCGGGGACTACAGGTAGGAGCCACCACACCCAGCTTTATATCTGAGGCCTTACATTAGCCCTCCAGTGTCTCCAGAAGTCATGTGAGGAGCTGAGGGCTTGAGCAGAAGCGGCTGGTGTGCGGCGTCTCAAAGACAAGTGCACACTTCCTGCAAGGATGTCTCTTCAGCAGCTGGAGAAGATGCTGTGCTGTGTGTGCTGCTGAGCCCCGAGCTCCTGGAGGCTGGCCTCACCTCCACGTTCAATGTCAGACACCGCTCAGGTGTGCATCCTCCTGGGGTACACCACAGACCAGCACCTGTGCATCCAGGGGGTGGCGGAGGTCGGGCAGCGGAGGTCAGGCAGCGGAGGTCAGGCAGTGGAGGTCAGGCAGTGGAGGTCAGGCAGCGGGGGTCAGGCAGCGGAGGTCAGGCAGCGGAGGTCGGGCAGTGGAGGTCGGGCAGCGGAGGTCGGGCAGCGGAGGTCGGGCAGCGGAGGTCAGGCAGCGGAGGTCAGGCAGTGGAGGTCAGGCAGTGGAGGTCAGGCAGTGGAGGTCAGGCAGCGGGGGTCAGGCAGCGGAGGTCAGGCAGCGGAGGTCAGGCAGTGGAGGTCAGGCAGCGGAGGTCAGGCAGTGGAGGTCAGGCAGCGGAGGTCAGGCAGCGGGGGTCAGGCAGCGGAGGTCAGGCAGCGGAGGTCGGGCAGTGGAGGTCGGGCAGCGGAGGTCGGGCAGCGGGGGTCAGGCAGTGGAGGTCAGGCAGCGGGGGTCAGGCAGTGGAGGTCAGCAGTGGAGGTCGGGCAGTGGAGGTCGGGCAGCGGAGGTCGGGCAGCGGAGGTCGGGCAGTGGAGGTCAGGCAGTGGAGGTCAGGCAGTGGAGGTCAGGCAGTGGAGGTCAGGCAGTGGAGGTCAGGCAGTGGAGGTCAGGCAGTGGAGGTCAGGCAGCGGAGGTCAGGCAGTGGAGGTCAGGCAGTGGAGGTTGGGCAGTGAAGATCAGGAGGAGGAGATCAGTGGTTGTCCACACAGTGCCCCAGCTTCCCACACCCAGTGGGGCTTGGAGGCGGTGGATCTGGCCTTCCTAGGTTGGGCAGAAGGTGTGCAGGCATGGCACGGGGGCCACCAGCCCAGCCTTACCCCTGCCCAGCCTCAGCAGCCATAAATTCTCCAAAACTAGACACACACACACACACACACACACACACACACTGAAGTCCGACACTCCAAATGCTTGTAATTTGTAACCTCAACTTTTTTATACTTACTTCTTAATGTTTGCCAGATGGTGCAACAAATGCTACAGTGAGAAACTCAAAACACGTCTTCATACTCAAAATTGCAGGACACAGACCTGTCCACTCACACTGGGCGATGGAGGCCAGGAAGTGGAGGACAGGAAGAGAGGGGTGGAGGACGGGAAGTGGAGGACGGGAAGAGAGCGGGTGGAGGACGGGAAGTGGAGGACAGGAAATGGAGAGTGGGAAGTGGAGGCCAGGAAGTGGAAGACAAGAAGTGGAGGACAGGAAGAGAGGGGTGGAGGATGGGAAGTGGAAGATGGAAGTGGAGGCCAGGAAGTGAGCCAGTGAAGGATGGGAAGTGGAGGACAGGAAATGGAGCGTGGGAAGTGAGGACAGGAAGTGTGCTTTCTGGTGGCAGGACAGGAGCTGAGCTGAGCTCTCCGGGTTCTCTGTATCCTAACTCCATGTTCTTCTTTAATTGATTAGTTCAACAAATGACTTCGCCTCTCCTGGAGAGAAGGAGGAAAAGACAAGACAGAGGAAGAGTTGCATCCCCTCAGTGGGGAAGGAATGGAGGAGACGCAGCGCGCGGTGGGAGGGCTTCTGAGAACAGCCACGTTACACGCGCAGGTCTCCAACCATCCTTGCAGCTTCCCGCTAGAAACGCACGGAAATGAACGCACGGGAGTCTGTGAGGCCGGCCTTTGAAGGAGGCGGCTGCGGGTGGGCAGCTGCCTGGCCTGCCGCTGGCTCTCGGTTGGGCTGTTCTCTGCTGTGTTGGCACACTCCACTTTGAACTGGGGGTCTTTTGCTTGCTAGGGCGGAGCTTCACGGGTGAACCACGTCTCCAGCCTTTCTGTGTGTTTTTGTCATTTCCCCTTTTTTCTATCACCCTGAGGTGGCTGCACAGAGGGGATTCAGCAGAGCGTGTCAGTCCACGAGGGTCAGTGTGGGCCTTTCCTGTTTCAAGCAGGCTCTGGCATTATGCTGGCCAGCCTGGACTATGTGCACACACCACACGCCTCACCAGCACAGCACGCGTGGGTGGGCGCATGCAGACGTGGACACTGTGCAGACGTGGACGGCGTGTGCGGCCATGGACGTCACTCAATCCCTGGCGTCCAGATGGAAGACAACCTGTACGTGGCAGCCCAGGTCCTGTGAGCGCCTTGTTTTACCTCTCAGCTCCTCCTCAGACTTGGACTTGTTTTTGCAGGTCCAAGATCAGGATTTGAACTCCTTACCCGACACTCCCTCCCTTTGGCAGGCCTGGGCTGTCTTCACCAGGTTGGGCTCCCTGTTGAGCAGGAAGGCCAGTCCCCGCAGCGGTGCATGCAGGAGATGGACGCAGCTGTTGGGCCTGACCGCCACCACGCCTCGGGAATTCCCTGCGCTCCTTGTGGGAGGCTGAGCTGGGGGATGCAGATGGACGCTGGGCGGGCAGGGGCCAGGCGGTGGTGGAGGCTGGGTGGTGGCGGAGGCTGGGTGGTGGTGGAGGCCAGGCGGTGGTGGAGGCTGGGTGGTGGCGGAGGCCATGCAGGGGTGGAGGCTGGGTGGTGGCGGAGGCCGTGCAGGGGTGGAGGCTGGGTGGTGGCGGAGGCTGGGTGGTGGTGGAGGCCGTGCGGGGGTGGAGGCTGGGTGGTGGTGGAGGCCGTGCGGGGGTGGAGGCTGGGTGGTGGTGGAGGCCGTGCGGGGGTGGAGGCCGTGCGGGGGTGGAGGCTGTGGGGGTGGAGGCTGTGGGGGGGTGGAGGCCGGGTGGGGGTGGAGGCCGTGGGGGGGTGGAGGCCGTGTGGGGGTGGAGGCTGTGGGGGTGGAGGCTGTGGGGGTGGAGGCCGTGTGGGGGTGGAGGCTGTGGGAGTGGAGGCTGTGGGAGTGGAGGCTGTGGGGGTGGAGGCCGTGTGGGGGTGGAGGCTGTGGGGGTGGAGGCTGTGGGGGTGGAGGCCGTGTGGGGGTGGAGGCCGTGTGGGGGTGGAGGCCGTGTGGGGGTGGAGGCTGTGGGGGTGGAGGCTGTGGGGGTGGAGGCCGTGTGGGGGTGGAGGCCGTGTGGGGGTGGAGGCCGTGTGGGGGTGGAGGCTGTGGGGGTGGAGGCTGTGGGGGTGGAGGCTGTGGGGGTGGAGGCCGTGCGGGGGTGGAGGCCGTGTGGGGGTGGAGGCCGTGTGGGGGTGGAGGCCGTGGGGGTGGAGGCCGTGTGGGGGTGGAGGCTGTGGGGGTGGAGGCCGTGGGGGTGGAGGCTGTGGGGGTGGAGGCCGTGTGGGGGTGGAGGCTGTGGGGGTGGAGGCCGTGTGGGGGGTGGAGGCCGTGGGGGTGGAGGCTGTGGGGGTGGAGGCTGTGGGGGTGGAGGCTGTGGGGGTGGAGGCCGTGTGTCCACTCGTCATCATGGCCCTGGAGAGGCAGCCCAACTGCTGCAGCTGCCATGAGAACTAAATCACGACGAGGGCTTTGTGTCTGAATAACGCAGAGCAGATTATTTAGCCGTTCCCAAACCAAGTCCCATCCTCACGCCGGACTGGCAGCGCCATCCGTTGTCATCAGCGGCACACAGACCAACGTTCCTGGGGAGCAGAGCAATGACGAGCAGTCGGCAGTGGACGGCTCGCTCCCAGAGGACCCGAGACCCAGCTAAAGCTCATGACGTATCGAGACCCAGCTAAAGCTCATGACGTATCATCGGTGCTAGAGATGGAGGGCGGGAACTGGAGGCTGGACATGCAGCTGATGTCCTTGGGTGAGGGGGGAGCTGTGGGGGGCTGTGGGGGCTGTGGGGGGCTGTGGGGGGCTGTGGGGGGCTGTGGGGGCTGTGGGGAGCTGTGGGGGGCTGTGGGGGGCTGTGGGGGCTGTGGGGGGCTGTGGGGGGCTGTGGGGCTGTGGGGGGCTGTGGGGGGCTGTGGGGGGCTGTGGGGGGCTGTGGGGGCTGTGGAGGGCTGTGGGGCTGTGGGGGCTGTGGGGCTGTGGGGGGCTGTGGGGGGCTGTGGGGGGCTGTGGGGGGCTGTGGGGGCTGTGGGGGGCTGTGGGGCTGTGGGGGCTGTGGGGGGCTGTGGGGCTGTGGGGCTGTGGGGGCTGTGTGGGGCTGTGGGGCTGTGGGGGCTGTGGGGGGCTGTGGGGGCTGTGGGGGGCTGTGGGGCTGTGGGGCTGTGGGGGCTGTGTGGGGCTGTGGGGCTGTGGGGGCTGTGGGGGGCTGTGGGGGGCTGTGGGGGGCTGTGGGGCTGTGGGGCTGTGGGGCTGTGGGGCTGTGGGGGCTGTGGGGGCTCCGGGGCTGTGGGGCTGTGGGGGCTGTGGGGGGCTGTGGGGCTGTGGGGGCTGTGGGGGGCTGTGGGGCTGTGGGGCTGTGGGGGCTGTGGGGCTGTGGGGGGCTGTGGGGGCTGTGGGGGGCTGTGGGGGGCTGTGGGGGCTGTGGGGGCTGTGGGGGGCTGTGGGGCTGTGGGGCTGTGGGGCTGTGGGGGGCTGTGGGGGCTGTGGGGGGCTGTGGGGGGCTGTGGGGGGCTGTGGGGGCTGTGGGGGCTGTGGGGGGCTGTGGGGGCTGTGGGGGGCTGTGGGGGGCTGTGGGGGCTGTGGGGGCTGTGGGGGGCTGTGGGGCTGTGGGGCTGTGGGGCTGTGGGGGCTGTGGGGCTGTGGGGGGCTGTGGGGGCTGTGGGGGGCTGTGGGGGGCTGTGGGGGCTGTGGGGGGCTGTGGGGCTGTGGGGGGCTGTGGGGGCTGTGGGGGGCTGTGGAGGTTGTGGGGGGCTGTGGGGCTGTGGGGCTGTGGGGCTGTGGGGCTGTGGGGGCTGTGGGGCTGTGGGGGGCTGTGGGGGCTGTGGGGGGCTGTGGGGGGCTGTGGGGGCTGTGGGGGGCTGTGGGGCTGTGGGGGGCTGTGGGGGCTGTGGGGGGCTGTGGAGGTTGTGGGGGGCTGTGGGGCTGTGGGGCTGTGGGGCTGTGGGGCTGTGGGGGGCTGTGGGGGGCTGTGGGGGCTGTGGGGGGCTGTGGGGGGCTGTGGGGGCTGTGGGGGGCTGTGGGGGCTGTGGGGGGCTGTGGGGGCTGTGGGGCTGTGGGGCTGTGGGGGCTGTGGGGGGCTGTGGGGGCTGTGGGGCTGTGGAGGTTTTGGGGGCTGTGGGGGCTGTGGGGGGCTGTGGGGCTGTGGGGCTGTGGGGCTGTGGGGGCTGTGGGGGCTGTGGGGGGCTGTGGGGGGCTGTGGGGGCTGTGGGGGGCTGTGGGGGCTGTGGAGGTTGTGGGGGCTGTGGGGCTGTGGGGCTGTGGGGCTGTGGGGCTGTGGGGGGCTGTGGGGGGCTGTGGGGGCTGTGGGGCTGTGGAGGTTGTGGGGGCTGTGGGGGCTGTGGGGGGCTGTGGGGGCTGTGGGGCTGTGGAGGTTTTGGGGGCTGTGGGGGCTGTGGGGGGCTGTGGGGCTGTGGGGCTGTGGGGGCTGTGGGGGGCTGTGGGGGCTGTGGGGCTGTGGGGGCTGTGGGGGGCTGTGGGGCTGTGGGGCTGTGGGGGCTGTGTGGGGCTGTGGGGGCTGTGGGGGGCTGTGGGGGGCTGTGGGGGCTGTGGGGGGCTGTGGGGCTGTGGAGGTTGTGGGGGCTGTGGGGCTGTGGGGCTGTGGGGCTGTGGGGCTGTGGGGGGCTGTGGGGGGCTGTGGGGGCTGTGGGGCTGTGGAGGTTGTGGGGGGCTGTGGGGGCTGTGGAGGTTGTGGGGGGCTGTGGAGGTTGTGGGGGGCTGTGGGGGGCTGTGGGGGGCTGTGGGGGCTGTGGAGGTTGTGGGGGGCTGTGGGGGCTGTGGAGGTTGTGGGGGGCTGTGGGGCTGTGGAGGTTGTGGGGGGCTGTGGAGGTTGTGGGGGGCTGTGGAGGTTGTGGGGGGCTGTGGGGGCTGTGGAGGTTGTGGGGGGCTGTGGGGGCTGTGGAGGTTGTGGGGGGCTGTGGGGGGCTGTGGGGCTGGGGCCTGGCCCAGGCTCAGAGCAGAGTGCAGGGCCCGGGCGACCCCCGGGCAGCGCTGGGAAGGCTTGGGTCGGCCGGGTGATTGTGCGAGGAGGGGTGGATGCTCAGGCAGACAAGCCAGCCCACTAGATGCTGGTAGATTCTGGAAACTGAGGGATTGACAGGGGTGCTTTAGTGGTGCCCTGGGGGGGACTGCACCCATAATTCACCTGCTCCCATGAGAGTGGAAATTTCCAGAGGCACAAAAACAAGGAAGTGGTGTGGAAGTGTGGAAGCCGTCTCTCTCTTGAGGATGAGGCTTGTGGTGGCAAAGCTGCGAATGAATCCGTCTGGGCCGACAGCAGCTGCGAGCCGCAGGGTAAGTCTTACAGTGTAGCACGCCAAATACACAAGCGCAGCAGGAGACGGGATGTGCACCCTGTAACACACATGCACACACACACGCACACATACACGCGCGTGCACATGTAAACACGCACACACACATGCACACATACACGCGTGTGCACATGTAAATACGTACGTACACACATGCACACATGTGCACATGTAAACACGCACACACGCGCACACACACGTGCGCACACATACATGCGCGTGCACATGTAAACACGCACACGCACGCACACACACGCACACGCACATACATGCACACACGCAAATGTGCACTTACAACCCAGAGAGGATGTCATTCTGTCTGCGCCACGGCTAGAAGAGAACCCCCGAGGCAGTCGGGTGCCGCGCACCGGCCCGGGTGTGGCCTCTCGCGAGCCCTCTGGGGTTCGCGCCCTTCACGGATCCGTTGCTTCGGCCTTTCTCCAAGAGAATCGCGGCCTCCGGAGGCTCAGCCCGCTCTGCACAGTCCAGTGCGGCCGGCGCCTCCCTGGCCGGCCGGCGCCTCGTGTGAGTGAAGGGCAGGGGAGAAGGAAAGCGGGAAGAGGGAGGGGAGGGAAGCAGAGGAAGAAGGGGGCACTGAGGCACCGCTTGCCAGTGGTCCTGGGAACACAGCAAAGCTCTACCGCTCGGCTCCAAATAATGGGACGGGAGTCTGGGCTGGAACCCATTGCTCTGTGCAGCGCTCATTAGCACGCACGTGGCCCTGGATCTAATCTGTCTCTACAAAAGAAAAGTTAAATAACTGAACAAGAAAGCACAGGGCACCCTAAGTATTTAGGATACGACCAGGATTTTTTACTGTAGACCTTCACCTCGTGTGGCCAGCATGGACAGTCCCGGTCTGTCTCTGCCACGCTCACAACACAGTGAGCGAGCACGGGTCTCGCACACCTGCCCATCCATCCACGCAGCCTTCGAAGCCCGCAGCACAGGCGCTGCCCTGTACTCCCAGACTACACAAGGGTGACCACCCACACAGCTCCCACGGGGCCTCCACGGGGCCTGGGCCCAGACCAGGCTCCCGCCACCCACCGTCGAGGGCTCACTCCCCAAGGACGCTCCTTCACGTCAAATCGGCTCTTTAACTGTGCTTTCGTCTTTAAGGAGTTGTGCAAAGGAGTTACGCTCAAGGAAATGCTATGTGGACACAATGCATCTTGATTGTTTTCCATTACAAAAGACAGCAACCAGGGTTCTGAACGTAGAACAATGCTGCTGGTATAGTTTTTCACACTTAGAGCAACTAGGAGTTAAAGTACGGGATACACAAGGATTGTGGGTAAACTACTGGGCTTGGAGTGTGCGTTTCTACCCCCTGCGCCCCCCTCCGCTCCCGTGTGAGCCCAGGCATCGAGCTCACTGCCGTGGAGTCGCGCCGACCATCTTCCCACCAGCCAGTCCCACCGCTAAGCCCCACATGGACTCTTACTCCAGCTCAAGACTCTCAGCTGCTACAGTCGGCCGAGGGCTTCTATTTCAAAGAAGTGGCACTGGACCAATTTTTTTTCCTTCTGAATACAAGAGGGCTGGGTGCACACAGGCTTCTGCAGACCCACGCTCCGCTGCGAGGGGCGGAACATGTTTCATTTCTACAGCAGATTTGCAAAATCTGTGCCACACTAATACGCCGCCTTTGTCTTGCTATGGTTAACAGAAATCCTGTATTCCTCGGACTCTGGGTGTGTGCCGGGTCTTGAAGATGATGAGTCACATCCCCCACCTTGCCAGGTGAGCCCCGCGTCGAAGGTCAGGCACAAGGACACCACCACCACTCAGCGCCTTTGGGAGCGGCGTGCATTGTGACACACACAGTCACTACGTGAAAAGCCACTGAAAGTAAACACACACTTAAATAAGCAGCAGAGGCACAGATGAGCGGCAGGACTGATACAAGCCTTTAAACGGCCATCATATGGTAAGCATCAAATGATTGTGTTGGCTTTCTTTGCTCAAAAGCACTTTTCTTTTTTTCTCAATTACCCTTCAGTTGTCCAGCGATCTGGGCTCCCTCCTTGCATGCCCGTGGGCATGGAGGTCTGTAAAGACATGCTCTCCTATCCCAGACGGCCGCACTTTTGTGTTTCTCTCTCTTCTTCTGACGCAGCCCTGCGTAAAGGCTGGCGGTTAGCAGTTACTCTACCAAGTGTGCTGCTCGGCGTCTCTGACATCAACCTGCAGTGCGTGATCCCTGCCGACCCCTCCTCCTGAGACAAAAGAGCACTTATTAACAAACGGTCGGGAAATACCTGATTTCCTGACTTTCATCCAGGAAAACCAAGTTGCTTTGTCAATCATTTTTTACGCATATCATCACTCAGACAGAAAGTTGACACTGTAAGTTAAAACAGAGCCAGCCTTCCCAAATACTGCAGGACCATGGGATCCCAGGCCTGAGCAACCACAGACCCATTCTTGTGAGTTACCGCGGCGACAGCGAAGTCACAGCCACGGCTGTTTCGTGGGAGCTGGCACCTCCAGGCTCGCGAAGCTCCTGATTATCCGCCCTCGCCAGCGGGCGCAGCTGCCCGGGGCTTCATTCAGTCTGTCTGCCCAGAATCCGTACTTAGAAGTCCTGACCGCAGGCTGCGACTGGATTTGGAGACAGCGCCTTCCAAGGGGTCATTAAGGCCGGCGGGCGCGGGCTGTGGCCGAGCTGGCGCGGTGGTGGAGGGCTGGCACAGCCGTACACGCCCGGGTTCCGTCTCCAGCACCAGAAACAAAGTCATGCGAGGGTCTGTGCACCCAGTACCGCACACTGAGCCTTGAAAGGGGCCTGGCATTCAAGAGAAGAGTGCGTGAGGTGAGACGCGGGCACCGTGTGGTGCTGAGCCAGTACGGCCCGTGCCTTCCGGGAAGAGACTGGGAGAAGGCCTGCCAGGCAGCGAGAGGCCACGGGGGGGGGGGGGGGCGTGCGGGGAGGGGGGGCGTGCGGGGGGGGCGTGCGGGGGGGTGGGGGGGCACGGGGCGTGCGGGGGGGCGCGGGGGGCGTGCGGGGGGCACGGGGGGTGTGGGGGGGGCGCGGGGGGCGCTGCGTCCACCGCAGGAAAGGGCCTCGGAGGCCGCGGCCGGCCAGCGCCGTCAGGTCAGCTCCCCGCCATGCACTGTGAGGGGAACCTCCGTGTAAGCCCCAGGCTGTGGACCCGTGATACGGCAGCCGTGGAAAAAGAACAGACACCAGTCTCATCAACCCACACCTCCACCGGCCTGCAGTCATCATCTCCTCAGAATTTTCTGGAATTTATCACTGCAAAGCCAAGTCCGCCTCATGTACTTGTGCATAGCTGCAGAATGCAGCCATGACAGGTGGGGAACCGTGCCGGGCGGCCGCCATCACTGAACGGTGAACGTCAGAAACCCCTGTTGACTCTTCTAGGTGCTGTGACAAGGCCACCACACCGGAAGACCGTTTCTGCCTCCCGTGCTTTAGAGCGGTGTGTAACCACCAACTCTGCGCCTCCGTGGAGCCCAGTACCCAACGCAGGCCATAGCAGCGTGGAGCTGCGCGCGACAGAGTCCGCTGTTCACAGCCCACAGGAGGCTCTCTGCCAGGAAAGGGAGGGCGGCGAGGAGGGGGCAAGAAGAGAGGAAAGGGGGGAGGGGGAGGGGAGGAGGATCCTCTGAAGTGCCAAGAAAGGGAGCAGCGCTGGCTCCCAGCTCCTCACCTACTCTGCTCACGCTCCCTCTGCCCGTCACCGCCTCCTCGTTGATTTCTCTGCATCCATACAGAAGAGCACGTGACGGCAGGTGCACACGTCACATCTAGGTGCTGCGGTTTTTCACAGCATGTAGAAAGCCTGTGCACACTGGGCTCGTCTGCAGGGAATTCCATGAATTCTAGGCGAGAACAAGGAGCAGATATTCCCACTGGAGTCCATTTTGCAAAACAATGCATACATGCATGCATGGAGGGACAGACGGATAGATGGAGGGATGGATGGAGGGATGGAGGCATGGGAAAAGGAATAGATGGATGGGTGGGTGGATGGATGGACAAATGGGTGGATGGGTGGGTGGATGGGTGGGTGGCTGGATGGATGGGTGGGTGGGTGGATGGGTGGGTGGGTGGATGGACGGATGGGTGGGATGGGTGGGTGGGTGGATGGACAGATGGATGGGTGAGTGGGTGGATGGATGGATGGATGGATGGGTGGGTGGGTGGGTGGGTGGATGGACAGATGGATGGATGGGTAGGTGGATGGGTGGGTGGATGGATGGATGGATGGGTGGATGGATGGGTGGGTGGATGGATGGATGGATGGGTGGGTGGATGGCCAGATGGATAGATGGGTGGGTGGATGGATGGATGGGTGGGTGGGTGGGTGGATGGATGGGTGGGTGGGTGGAGGAGTGGATGGATGGGTGGGTGGATGGACAGATGGATGGATGGGTGGGTGGATGGATAGATGGATGGATGGGTGGGTAGGTGGATGGGTGGATGGATGGGTGGGTGGGTGGGTGGGTGGATGGATAGATGGATGGATGGGTGGGTAGATGGATGGATGGATGGATGGGTGGGTGGTTGGATAGGTGGATGGGTGGATGGGTAGATGGGTGGATGGGTGGGTAGTTGGATGGGTGAGTGGGTGGGTGGATGGATGGATGGATGGGTGGATGGATGGGTGGGTGGGTGGATGGATGGATAGATGGGTAGATGGATGGATGGATGGATGGATGGGTGGATGGATGGGTGGGTGGGTGGATGGATGGATGGATGGGTGGATGGATGGATAGATGGGTGGATGGATGGATGGATGGATGGATGGGTGGATGGATGAATGGGTGGATGGGTGGATGGATGGATGGATGGATGGGTGGATGGATGGATGGATGGATGGATGGATGCATGGCTGCCTGACACCAAATCACTAACAGCATGGATTAAACAAAAGCACATTAAAGTTGTTATTTACAGTTCACATGTTGGTTCTGTGTGTCAGAGGCTACAAGAGCTTCATGTCTGTGACTTCCGCATCTCCCACTCCAGAGGCAGACAGCAGGCCTTCTTAGCTCAGCATGCGATGGTCCCACCTGGAAGCCCACAGTGTGATCACAGCTAAGACGACCTCTCCCCGCACAGCGTTGAAGCCCAGCCCTGCCCTGCCCTGTAAACACCCGGCCCCAAGGAGCTGCCGTCTGTCCCTCTGTCTCCCCGTGAGAGTGGCCCCACCTGAAGAGCGTCCATCCGTCTGTCTGTCTGTCTGCTTGCCTGCTTGTTTACTTAATAAAGCTCCGCCGGGTTTTCTTACCACGGTGACTTGTCCAGAAATCTACATTCTGTGATGGAAGCCAAGGACCGAGAGTGAAAGGTTCCTGCATTTAAAGGGCAGCGTTGCGCTGGGAAGGTGGCTCCGTGGTAGAGCGCTTGCCTTGCATGCCTGAGGCCCTGGGTTCGATTCCTCAGCACCACATAAGCAAAAAGAAAAAAGCCGGAAGTGGCGCTGTGGCTCAAGTGGTAGAGCGCTAGCCTTGAGCTGAAGAGCTGAGGAACAGTGCCCAGGCCCAGAGTTCAGACCCCACGACCAGACCCAAAATAAAATAAAATAAAATAAAATAAATAAATAAATAAAGGTCAGCGTCACTGACGGGCGCCGCCCACGTCCCGTGTGCAGAGCTCCGCCCACTTGTATTTTCACACTCCCCCCCAGGGCAGGGGGCACTGACGGACTGCGGTGACCCCCCCCCCGCCCCTTCTGAGAGCCTCGTGTGGGGAACAACGTGGGACAACAGCACGGAAGTTCTCGTGTCTCCAAGACTCAGGCAGAGAGCCAGGAAGACAAAGGCAGCCCAGGCCCGGGGGGCCCAGAGCACCCCCCAGCTTCCAAGAGCATCAGGAGGAGCAGCAGCCTGGAGGCCCGCTGTGGAGGAGGGAGATCGGAGGCCTTTGCCCCTGCCATTTCAAGCTTGGGAGAGAGCGGGGGGTGGGGGGCGGGTCACCACCAACTGGTGGGTGTCACCTTGGGGAGGGAAATGGATTAGAATGGAAGCGGCCCCTCTAAGAAGCCTGTGGGGCAGGGAGGAGTGGGAGCCCGCCCCCCGCCCCCCTCCACAGGAAACGCCCACCCGGGCGACCGGGTGTCCACAAGATCTCAGATCCCACACTTTACCGTGGCGGAGGCTGATCCAGGATCATCCAGAATTAATTAATTAATTAATTAATTAATGCCACGCAGTAATGCAGGCTGAATTAAATTAAGTCAAATTGCCTGTCACATCTGGAGGAGCATGGGACTCTTCTAGAGTATTCTTTTCACATTCTGTCCGCTCATCTGCAGCTGCACTTTCACAGCCTGGCCTTGTAAATGACTGCTACGGAATGAAAAACCAGAATTTTGTACCTTTCCAGCCTGAATGAGTCTCATAGTTGGCAAAATCTTATTTCATGGGAATGTCACATACAGAACTCCTAGACTTAAAAGGAAGAATGAACTAACTCCACTTGATTGAGTCTGGCCTGGGCTCACTTTGAAAGTTTAAGAGTCACAGTGAACTCACAAGAGTCCTCTTCAGTGTGTCATCTCCTGGCATTACTAACGTCAACAGAAACACACCCAAAGCACAATATTCTCTTAGTCTCTAGCCTACCTTCCTGTAATAGACCCGGGAGCACTGACAAATTTCACTGGCAGAAGCTGTCCGAAAAATGATCCAATGCGAAGCCCTACAGGTCACGCTTGGTTCCTGGGGACACAGGCTGGGCCTGCGTCTCCTTGGCAGGCTGGCTGCACAGCCGAGCAGCCTCAGACTCACAGTGCTGCTCCTCTGCCTCAAACCTGGCTGGCTGGTTACCCGCGAAACACTCCCTTTGCTACAACAACATGACTGTGGCTGAAACCCCAAATCCTGCACTCTAGGAGTTCAGCCGACACTGACGGTGAACCTCCCCTGCACGGCCCCCGCCCACCACAAGGAGCTCGAGGAAGAACCCCATCTTCCTTTCCTCTGCTGCTTACCTCTCCCTCTTTCTTGCTCTTCTTTTCCAGGGGCGCAGCGCTAGCTTTAGGCTGGGGGTGTGGGGTGACAGGCAGGGCCAAGGCCCTGCTCTCTGGGGCGTGGAGAACACCGTCTTCCACTGCTCCCACTGGGGCCCAGGAGGCCAGCGATCGCCTGGCTGGCGTAGAATTCCCAAGGCCAGTGTCCCACGTCCTGGGGCCTTCCCCACAGCCGGTCCCCAAGCTCGTTTTCCGCCTCCTTGGACGCCTTCTGGGTGTAAGGGCCCGGGACGCCTTCCTTCTAAAGCCCCTGCCACGGGGCCGCGTGGGCGCAGGGCTGTGACTTTCCTCAGGGAAACAGAAACCTCGGCGTTGCTGCTCCCGCAGGCCTTGGTGCAGCACACGATGAAGGATCCGAACCAACCTCACGAGACACTTCACAGCTTATCACGGGGCAAGTTCTGTGAGGAGGCATCGCGGCCCTTTGTTCTTCTGCTCCTGTCCACTTCAGATGCGGGGACACACAGCTAGGTCGGTGTTACACGGTGCTCGTTTATTTATTTAGTAAACCATATAGCGCATATTTCTTTATTAGCATTCAGCTGACTGAAGTCGTTGCCAGCTGCACTCTAGAAGACAGTGAGTTTAGGGCAGCATCTGGAATATTTTGTGACTCTGTCTTTATTTTTCCTAAGGTCAGTACTGCTAAGGGGTGTGCAGAAATTTGTGTTGTGCAAATGAGTAACTGCACATCAAACTATCAACATATTCCAGTTTCCTTGGTAGAAAACCTGTATTGTCTGTCTGATTTTGCTAAACAACAAACCAACTGAACATCTGTTAATAATTGCCTGAGAAAACTGATTACTTGCTGTAGATTTCACATCAACGCGTAAGCGTGATTGACAGCGTCAACTCTTATGGAGGCTGGCTTACTCCAGGGCCCTGGGACGGGCTCCTACGGTCTGGACAAGAATGTTCACTCGGAGCCATTCAGACGTATGAGTTTCTCTGAAATTCCTACGAGTTTCAAATGAGTTCTCTGAAAATTAGAACGATATCCAAGTTGGAGACATCTTCAGAAGTAAATACTAGGTGAAAACTTTAAAAATAGAAAGCAGTTAGACTGCTGTTTGTTTTGAATGAAATGTACAAAGCACGGCTGAATGTGTGTTATTGGTCGCGTCTCTGTTGCAGGTAGAGGCCTTTGAATTGATCAGGAAGCGCATTACCTTGACTTTGCTTCCCGATGACATATTGATTGATTCCCTCCTGATTCAGATCCCATGGCGTGCCCCAGAAGAGGGGCAGTAATGCCAATCTGTTGTCTCTAATAACGGGATAGACCGAGAAGCCGCCCCTCAGCCTGGTTTCGGCCTTGCGGGCGGAGCGACTGTGCTGGGCACTGGCTGCACACAGGGGGGGTTCGGGGAGGCTACACTCCCTCGGGACCTTCAGCTGCTCACTTACGCCAGTGTATCATGTCTCAACAGATTTAACCTTTGGAAATGGTCTTCTGTGAGTAAACTATTGGTTTTAACCAGCTTTAATTTTTGCCAATTAGTTTCAGATATGGTTAAAATAATTTTTTCTTTTTTTCTCTGGCAGTTGTGGGGTTTGAGCTTGGGGCCTGGGCGCTGTCCCTGAGCTCTTTTGCTCAAAGCTAGTGCTCTACCACTTTGAGCCACAGCGCCACGTCTGGTTTTCTAGAGGTTAGTTAGAGCTAAGAGTCTCGGGGGCTTTTCTTCCCGGGGCTGGCAGTGAATCGCCACCCTCAGATCTCAGACTCCAGAGCAGCTAGGATTCCGGGATAGCGGCCAGCGCCCAGCAAGAGGGGTAAATTCTAAGAGATCCACGTTCAATCTGACTCACTCTCCGTCACAGCAAGAAAGGCCTCCCGGCGCTGGAGAGTAAAAACTGTGACGCTGAGTGATATCACAGACACACTCCACACATGGACCGAAATTACCCAGACGCCCGTCTCACGGGCCACGGGGGCCGTGGGGTGGGAAGAGGGAGTAGGAGCTGGGGCTTTCACCTGGAGCCACTCTTGGAGGGCGTCTGGCAGCGGCACAGCCGCCCATCGTGAGCCTCCGTCGGCAGGCCTCCACCTCGAGCCTCCCCTCCGCGGACCTGGCACCCAGCGCGCGTCCCGGAGCCTGCGCTCGCCGTGCGCGCCGGCGGGGCCCTGCCCTTCCCGGTCCGGCGGCTCCGAGCAGCGGCAAGGGGGTGGGGTCCGGCCGCCGCAGGCCGGTCTGCTCGGTGTCTTTCCCGCTTGCGAGCACGCGTGTCCCGCCGTCCTTCATGAACCGACCTCACGGCCCCGCCGCCCGCCCTCCGCGTTCGTGAAAACTCGGCCTGGGAGCCGCGAGCTGGGCCGGGCCGCCGCTCCCTCCGCACGCGCGGCTCGCTCGGGTGGCCGCTCTCAAGGCGGGTTTCCGCGTGGAGGCCGTGGATCCGTTCCCAGCTCGAGCGCTGGCGAGAAAATTCCCGGGTGGTGAGGGGAGGGCTCCCCAGGGACGCGCAAAGCGAGCCACGAGAGGAACCTGGAGACGGGAGAGCCGCGCGCGCCGCCCTGCCACGCAGCCCCCCTCCACGCATGCGCGCCGCCCTGCCACGCAGCCCCCCTCCACGCATGCGCGCCGCCCTGCCACGCATGCGCGCCGCCCTGCCACGCAGCCCCCCTCCACGCATGCGCGCCGCCCTGCCACGCAGCCGCCCTGCCACGCAGCCGCCCCTCCACGCATGCGCGCCGCCCTGCCACGCAGCCGCCCCTCCACACAGCCGCCCTGCCACGCAGCCGCCCCGCCACGCATGCGCGCCGCCCTTCCACGCAGCCGCCCTTCCACGCATGCGCGCCGCCCCTCCGCGTGGCCGTCAGTAGGAAGTGGCTCGTGGCTCAGGGCTGAGCACGAGGGTCCCCGGGCCCGGGGGAGTCCGCGCTCAGGTGTCTGGGAACCGGGCATCTCCGCCCTCCGGGGCCTGACGCTCGGACGCCGCAGCCCGGCCGCCGCCAAGGCCCGGCCCGGCCCGCGATCTGCCCAGGAAACGCGCCGTACACAGAGGCACAGACGGCTCCGGAACCCACCCGGTGGGAGCCGCAGCCACGGCCGCAGCCCGAGGAGCCACCGCGCGGGGCGCCACGAGGCCCGAGCCTCCACCGGCCCGCAAGAAGCGCCCAGAGGCCGAGCCATGCGCCGGGCCGGGCCGTGACCGACAGGGGGTGCCGGGCCGTGACCGACAGGGGGTGCCGGGCCGTGACCGACAGGGGGTGCCGGGCCGTGACCGACAGGGGGTGCCGGGCCGTGACAGGGGGGTGCCGGGCCGTGACAGGGGGGTGCCGGGCCGTGACTGACAGGTGGGTGCCGGGCCGTGACCGACAGGGGGGTGCCGGGCCGTGACAGGGGGGTGCCGGGCCGTGACAGGTGGGTGCCGGGCCGGGCCGTGACTGACAGGTGGGTGCCGGGCCGGGCCGTGACTGACAGGTGGGTGCCGGGCCGTGACTGACAGGTGGGTGCCAGGCCTGGGCCGTGACCGACAGGGGGGTGCCTGGGCCGTGACCGACAGGGGGGTGCCGGGCCGTGACAGGGGGGTGCCGGGCCAGGGTCAGGGCCAGGGCAGCGCCACGCGTGTCCTGATCCTGCCAACACGCACGTTGCGAAGTGTTTCTGTGATTGGAGGGGGATCCAGTGAGGCTACAGCGCGGCGCGTGCCCCGGCCTGGGGGGTAGTACTGGGGCGGGAGGCTGTGAGCGCCTGGCCTGACCGAGCAGCAGCAGCAGCCTCTCTGGGGCATGGCGGGAACCCGGCTGGCGAGAGCTCGGTAGAATGCATGCTCGAACGAGGAGAGGCAGCCTGGAGCTGCGGCCCGCCGTCTGTGAGGTGACAGGAGGGTTTGGGGGGCCGGGGGGTGGGACCAGGGCCGGGAAGCGAGCCTGCGCTGCAGACGCGGCCTGGGAGGCGGCCCCGGCCCATCCCGGCCTCTTGCAGCTCTTCCTCCTTACGCAGCCGGGCCTTAGAGACCACCACCGGGTCCACGTGTAGCAGACAGACCATCGGCCTGAAGAGAGGGCACGGCTCTGCCGTTAGTGGTGGATGTGGAAGGCGCAGCCGACCCTGACCCGTGCCGCTGGCCGCCTGCCCGCCAGCAGTGAGCGAGCGTGCCCTTGCGTGCGCTGCCCCCCACCCCCTCCCTGGGGAGCAAACACACTTCCAGCACATCCACAGGTGTCTGGAACGCCGCCAGCCCAGCCCCGCGCTGCGATTCTCAGGATGGGCTGAGGAATCTACAAGGCTGTCACGTTGCGTGATTACAGATAGTGAACGTGATTTAATAGCACGGAAGTTTCTTGCATAATGAAAATTTTAGTAAAAAAACAAGTCTGACTGAGAAACTCCGTGCTACCTACCATCTCCTCCACACGCACAATCTTTCCCAGGAAACTCTTGGAGGACACCCCAAAACCAACTAAATCAAAACCACACAGGTGTCACCTGCAGGCTCACCGCCAGAGGGCAGTGTCCTGCCGCCCGGGGACTCCGGGGCCTCCCCAGTCAGCTCCTCCCGGACGGACAGACTGCCTTGTTTTGGAAATTGAAATCATGCAACTCTAAAGTAGTTATGGAACTTAATTCAAGTGCTATGAGCGTAACATTTATCTCTAGTATTCACAGAAATGCAAATGTCCATCTTAACCATGGGCCCACTGCGTGGCCGTGGACAAATTCCTATGGAAGCTCGTGGGATGCAATAAGAAACTTGAGACACTTTGGCCTCCTCAGGGTTGAACAACTGGTCAAGCGAGACTACAAACAGTCCACTGGATCTGCCGGCTGAGTGCCGAGTGGCCCCAGCCCTTTCCCAAGGAGCTGTATAATTAAGTTACGATTCCCTGCTGCAGTCTGAACAAAAGTCCCCCAAAGCCCTTTAATATTCAGAGACGTTTCAAGCAGCCATGGACGTGCGAGGTGTTTGCTGAGCACTTTGACATCCCAGTTTGAATGACGAATGACTCACTGGAATTCCCAGAAGATCTGGTTGCAAACGAGGCTGTGATTTATCTCTGCAAGAAACAAGAGGGGAAAACTGCCCACTGGATCTTTGACACCAGTCCTCAGGAGAGTTTCTGAAGGCCATAAAAAAGAAAAGTCCTGAGCATCAGAAATAAATATCAAGGTGTCCATTCTTTTCCCAGGCGGGATTCTCACTGACGGTAGAGACTCTCTAGGCCTTTTCCTTTCAAAATAGGCTTGAAAACGGTGGGTGATGGCAGATTTCCACCATGCAGTTTGCCTGGAATTAGGCTGTGAGGGGGCTCCAAAAAACACACGTGCCAGAACACGCACCTGCAGAGAACTGTAGTGAATCCAGGTAACCTCGTCTTCCCACAACAGCTTTAACTTCCTTTGGAGCAGCTATATTCTAGTGTGGGATTTCGCAGCATAAATGGTTTCAAAACAAGAAATCACTTCAATGCTTTTCAAAATCCAAGTCCCCCCGGTAGTTACAGTCTAATGTTGCAGATGAGAGTTTTGAAACTGCCTTGCAAAAATCCTGTTCTTTAATCTAACAGCCCCAGGGGTAGGCCTGTGTCAGCATTCAGAAATCTGGGCTGCAGAGGCCGAGAGCACCGCCCCGCGCCTGTGAATCACAGCGCCCGAAGTGTGATGAACGCTCAAGAGATGTCCATCTGGACGTTAAAAACCACAAACATCCCTCTCATGATGCAACAGGATATTCTACTGGACAATTAAACACACAGCAGCTTGCCTTATAAAATAATAAGCCCAGTAGGATCGAGAGCAGAATAAGCTAACTAAGCGAATAATCAAGGCACAGATCCACATTCTCTACGATGCGGATCATTCCTGGCTCTGTGAAAGGCAAACCAAATCGTCTTGGTCTAGATTTTCAGGAAGTTCAGGCTCATCTGATCTTGCACCCAGAATTATTGAGATCCCCTCTCTATGAATTCATCTACTCGGAATGTATGCACAGCATGATAGTAAATGAGTTTGAAGGCCAGGGTGGCAGTGTGCGGGTCTCCCGCCAGGCCCTGCCGGACTCCTGCAGCGCACCGACCCGTGATTTGCACCCTAACTGTGGCAGGCGATGCTCTGTCCCCTCCCCTCCCCCATCTCCTCCTCCCGGCGGGTGGCTGGGGCGGGTGGGTGGCTGGGGTGGGCAGGAGTTCCGTTGTTCCTCCAGCCGCCGCCCTCTAGCCCCGCGTTTGTGGGGGCTCTCTGCACAGATTTCACTTGTTCATCTCTTCGGGGCCCAGTGCAAATCTTACTTCACCCATCCTGCACTGGGACACCAGGCGCAGGACACGCGACAGAAGCATGCAGAGCATGTGACACATGGCACCAATATGCAGAACATGTGACACTAGCATGTAGGACACAGGACACAAAATGCAGTGCACATGGCATCAACATGCATGACACATGACCCTGACACACGTGCGCGTGCACAGAACACGGGTGCGCACGGGGCAGAGATGCGTGCACACAGGACACGGGCACACAACCACACCTGCCACAGCGCCCCGCGCCCCATTGTTGGAGAAGGGCGTTACCTGGGTGGCGGGGGGGGGAGGGGGGAACTAACCCAGGTCCCAGCCCAGGCCAGTGAGCAAGCACTAGAGTCACCTCACCCCAAGAAAAAATGAGGAAGCAAATTACAAAGTGACGGGCAGTGCATTTTTCTGTCACTCTACAAAGGTGGAGAAAAGTTCTAATTGTGTATTTATAGTCTCTTATGTAAGCTTAAGTGACTTCAGAGATCACTCAGGAGGGAAGACTCCCTCAAGGGTGGACAGAAATTAGAGCAGAAAAGACAGACTCTAGTATAGACTGGGCTCAACTCTGAATATAACGAGAATGGCAGCGATGGAGAGCCGAGGACGGAGGGCCGGCCTCCACGGCTAGGGACGGAGGACGGAGGGCCCACGTGCCATGCGGCTGCGGGCAGCAGGCGGCGCCCACACTGCCCTGGGCAGCAGGGACCGCAGGCACTGCCCCACGCGCCGTCCCGCACGTGTCCTGTCTCCAGGCTGCCGCAGCCTCTGTGTAAACACGCGCACACCTGGTCAGACAGAGCCAGTGTCCCCGCAACCGGACAGCCAGGGACCACACCGCCTGACTGTGCCACGCCTCTAACCCAAGGGGTCGAGACGCAGGCACCCCGAAGTCAGGCCCCGGCCGCAACGGCAGCTCGAGTGCACAGGCACTGGAGAACACGTTCTCCCCGAACAGCGGAGCAGCTGGAGAACAGATTCAACAGCCCAGAAAATGGGTCAGAGCGTGCACAACACACACGGTGGCCCAGATCAACAGTTTCTCAACTAGCACATGATGAGGAGGAGAGGAAAGGGAGAGGAGGGGGAGGGGAGGGGGAGGGGAGGGGAGAGGAGGCGCACTAAGGGTGACCACAGGTCAGTTATATGGATCATATTTGAATCCTCACTCCGAAAATAAGCTATATGCCAGGTGCTGGCAGCTCATGCTTGTAATCCCAGCTATTCAAGAAGCTAAGATCTGAAGATTGTGGTTTAAAGCCAGCCTTGGCAGAAAAGCTTTTAAGACTGCCGTTAGGGGCTGGGAAGGTGGCTCAGTGGTAGAGCACTTGCCTTGCATGCATGAGGCCCTGGGTTCAATTCCTCAGCACCACATAAGCAAAAATAAGGCAGAAGTGGTGCTGTGGCTCAAGTGGTAGAGCACTAGCCTTGAGCTGAAGAGCTGAGGGACAGTTCCCAAGCCCAGAGTTCAGGCCCCATGACCGGACCCAAAAAAAAAAAGACTGTTGTTAATGAGGAAGGTATAACTGAATGCAAACATTACAGATAAAACAGTAAATGAGGATGGTCAGCATTAAATTTAGACAAAAATATGATGTTGCACCCAAAACGTATCTTTAGTGTGCAAATAAAATGGTTTAAGTACACACCAATGTTCTGTAACATCTGTCAGAGAGAGGAGTAATGACAGGCAAGGTGAGTTGCTCGAGCGTTCTCATATTCCCAATAATAAGGAAGCTGAGCCACTGGAAATCTGTCTCTTGTGAAGCACCTAGAAAGAATAAAACATACAACCCTTAATTGAACTAATTTCTAAATAAATACTGTAATGTTTTTATGCAAAAGAAGACTGCCATTAGCCACCAAAAAGCCAGAAGTGGAGCTGTGGCTCAAGTGGTAGAGCACCAGTCTTGAATGAAAAAGCCAAGTGAGAACACAAAGCCCCAGAACCAGAACACACACACATACACACAGATGTATTTCAAAATATATAAATGCATGAGTAATTCATGAATAAACAAAATCCAGGAGCTATAAAATCTGCAACCTACTTAGGTATCTGTTGAAGAATTGCTTGTTGTTGTTGGTTTTTTGTTTTGTTTTGGTGCCAATACTGGAGTTCTAACTCAGGGCCTGGGTGCTGCCCTGAGCTTTTTTGCTCAAGGTTAGTGCTCTACCACTTGAGCCACAGTTCTACTTCCAGCTTTTTTGGTAGTTAATTGGAGATAAGACTCTCACGGACTTTCTTGCCTGGGCTAGTTTTGAACTGTGATCCTCAGATCTCAGCCTCCTGAGCAGTTAAGATCACAGATAAGAGCCACCGGTGCCCGGCTAGTATTCATTTTCATAACGTCTTGTGGTGTGTTTTACGGTCTTTCAGGATACACGTGAAGGCTGTACAGAGAATTCTTAGGGGGTTTGGGATGACAAGGGCAGGATGGCAAAGCGAATAATGCCGGATAAACCCGAGTGTCCACCGGGACCGTCATGGAGATGGCTTCACGGTGCGCTGCGGGTGCATTCCCCGAGCTCTAAGTAAGTCTGGGGTCAGAGCGAAGGTCAGGACTCTGCAGGTTTTTGCTCTGCTCAGGACTGGAACTTGGAGGCCGGAGGCTGCTTCTCGGGAAGGCTGGGCTGCAGCTGGGCCACTTGGGCACCAGAGGGCAGAAGAGCCCTTGTCCTGCGCTGAGCCCGCGGAGGAGATGGGGGAGGGGCTGGCTTAGGTTCCCTCCTTTCTGTTGAAGTCTGTCATTGTTACATTCGCCAAGCTGCATTCTTTCAGGCTGGAAGTGGGGTGTAGCACTCAATGCTAATCACCCCCAGGGAAGTATTTCTGAGCAGGCCCCCAAATCTCCACTTCCTCTGGAATCCAGCTGGAAGACGAAGCTTCCGGCTTTAAACCGGCAGCCTATTAGTGCATCCCGGTGCTCAGGGCAGACAGGCGCCTCTGGTCCCGTGAGGCCCGCGTCAAGGACACAGCACAAGTCCCGATCTAATGTGATGGCCTTCAGCATGGAGGCATTGCCAGTGAGGACAGCGAGCGAGCGTCGCCACGTGCAGTGTGCTCGGGTGCGATCCGAGAGCCACCACGCAGGGAAAGAACCTCCACCCACGGTTGGGAAAGGGTGACGCATGGACCGCAGCCCTGACTCGTTTCCACGGGATTTTAAATCACTCTCCTGGGGTTGGAGGCCTGGAAGAGGGGAGGCCAGGGGGAAGCAGATGGCAGAGACTAAGAAGGGTCCCTCCCGCCCAGGGTGCGGTGGAGAGGATGCTCACCAGAGCACAAGGGGCTGAAGCCCACCCCGCCCCTCCCCTGTTCCCCACCCCCTCCCTCCCACGAAGCTGCACGCGGTGCCCAGTCAAAGGACAGATCCTTCGGGAAGGGGACTAGCAGGACGCAAGGCCACTGCGGCCGGAGGACAGCATTTGAACCAACCTTCAGTTAGACGTGAGCCGTCCCCGCCACCGTCAGTGCACGCACTCGCGGCCTCACAGATGCAGTGGGCCAGAAGTGGGCCAGGCGGCCCGGCAAACAGGCCGCATGGATCACCCGGGCTAGGCCCCGATTAACACACTCGGGAGAACATCTGAACAGGAAGCATGGGGGGGGGGGGGAACAGCAGCGCCCTCCTTCCACGTTGCCCAGCGGGAGGAGCCCAGGAGACTGAGTGCGTTAAGCTCACCTAAGGTCAAGAAGAAAGCATGGCCAGAGTATCTGAGGCTGGGCATCCACACACAAAAACATCAAGGCAAATAAGCAACTGGTGTGTGAGTGACCACTTGGGACTCTAACTATTCCCAGTGGAGAAGAATCTGGTGGAAAATAGGAAGAATAATAAAGCCTTCTTCCAAAAGAGGACAAAAGGAACGAATAAGTTTGACAGCGACAATCCACCAGGATGAATCTATGTCCCCGCCCTTTCCCTAGAAACCACCTACCCGGTCACAAATGCGGTCCCACACCATGGTATCCAAACACACACAAAGAAAAGCAGCCCGGCGCACCTGACTCCGTGGGCCCCTGGGAGGGAGGGGCGGGAGCTGCTAAAACTACAGACACTAAAACTAGACTGGACACGCTGGTGTGTAACCATGGGCCCAGGAACAGACCAGAGGGCTTGGAGGCCTTCCCCGGGAGGGGAGAGATTAGCTTCTTTTACATTTCTTCCTCCCTTTGTTGTTAGCTGTCTTTTACTTTAATGTTCCAGAAGCAGGAAGAACTGAGACCCAGGTGAAGTGTGCTACCTACCTGTTCCTACCTATGCTAGTCCCTTGAGACCCATCAGGTCCTAGTGTCCGTGACTTTGGCCTCCATCTGACAAGAATGAGATTCCGTTCCCTGCCTCCTGGCCTCCACCAGCCTCTACCACCTCCGCTGGCTGCCGACTGCAAGACTGATCAGAACCCTTCAGGTGTTGTCATCGGCCTGCAGGGACCTCGGTCCCTGGCAGAGGGCGCTGTGCGCGGCCCCGCCACTCCTGCGTCTCCCTCTGCTTTTCAAAATAGCCCCGGCGATGGCTCCATGTGCTTATATGGCCAGGCGGCTCCGGCCGTCCTGGGGCGAAGGCTGGCGATCAGCGATGGGTTCCTGCCAGAACATGAGTCAGTCGCGGCACAATACTCTCAAAACTGCTCTTGAATTTTTTTCCATTCTCTAATACGTCTTCACATCACAGCCCAGCCCAAACAATCACTCATAATTAAGCCAGTGTGGAGCCAGCCCTGGCAGGAAGCGTCCTCTGTGACCCCGGCCTCCGGCGTCCCGCAGGGAGGACAACGGTGTCCCTTCCTCCCAAGGCCAGAGAAAGAAGGGGTTCTGCAGGGATGGAATTGGAAGGAAGGAGATGGGAGGCCGGAGGGAGGAGAGAGGAGGCAGGAGGGAGGAGAGAGGAGGCTGGAGGGAGGAGAGAGGACGCTGGAGGGAGGAAGGAGAAGGCAGGAGAGAGGCGAGGCTGGAGTGAGCTCCGAGGCCATCTGCCCAGGGGAGGCCGGGGAGGAGAGGGGAGGCCGGGTCCAGTCGGTGGGCAGTGCGGTGCTCTCCCGGGACTACCCCGCGCAGGCCTCTGGCGTGTGGGCAGCCGGCTGGTGAAGGGTCGGAAGCTCAGGGGCCGGGCACCATGTGGGGTTCACGGATGCTGAGGCCGCTCCGGGGAAGGGAGGTGGTGTGTCGAGGCCTGGCGGTCGGGTGCACGAGGTCACATGGGACCCCGGCTGCTGGCCCTGGCTGGGGAGGAGCACTGGCTGCTGGTGTGTTCTGGAGCCCTCCATGCCTCCAGCGCTGTGGGCGGGGGGGGGGGGGGGGAGTGTCCTGAGGCCCCCTGGGAACAAGGCGGTCACGCGGCTCGTGCAGAAATGGGTGGCCTTAGGGTCCGGTGCTGCAGGCTGTGAAGGCCAGAGAAAGGCTGCGGCCCAGGAACGCAGCGCTGACTGTGTGCAGAGCGCACGCCGAGCGTCCGCGACCCGCGTAGCACTGCAGGGTCAGCCCTGGTCAGCAGCGCTGTGGTCACTCGTCTACCTGATCATTTGTCTTTCTGTCTGTGTGGCGCAGGAACCCGCGCACGGGACATTCGATGTCTCCGTGGTCAAGTGAATGGAGCCGCACTCACCCCCGCACGCTGGTTACTGCGCGTTGATTTTAAAGGGACCCGTCAGCCATCTGTCCGGTGGGCCTCGGGCTGCGCATAACGGCTGCGTGACTTCCTGCAGGAGAAGCCGGTGAACTTCACTGCAGCGTTCCGTGTTTCCCTTCAGAAATCCACTGCAGACGGTGCGATTTGAATTCTCAGAAGCTCCCCGTGTTCTCAAAATCGTCCACGTTCGGCTGATCCCACCGTTTTGCCTATCATGAGATGTCTGGCTTCACACCGAACGTGCCCCGCAAAAGTGATAAAGTTGCTCCAGCAACGCTAATACATCTCTTGCTGCAATCCAGCTTGATGGGGGTCACCCCAGGTGAGCGAGGACCCCCCTCCCGGGAGGCGGAGAGGAGGCGGTCCCGGGGGACAGCTCCGTCTGATGCCCGCAGAGCTGCGGGGCGCTGGCAGCCGTCTGATGCCCGCAGAGCTGCGGGGCGCTGGCAG
Organism: Dipodomys merriami; assembly: GCF_024711535.1. NCBI lineage: Eukaryota > Metazoa > Chordata > Mammalia > Rodentia > Heteromyidae > Dipodomys > Dipodomys merriami. The sequence goes on along the minus strand of NW_027202516.1, from coordinate 1,410,330 downwards.
CCGTCTGATGCCCGCAGAGCTGCGGGGCACTGGCAGCCGCGCCGGCTTCCGCCGGTCTCTTGGGGGAGGCTTCCTCCTTCACACCATGGTGTCCTGAAAGGCCACGCTTGTCCCACAGTCCCCTTCCCTGGGCTGTGACTGGGGTGGCAGATAGGATCTGTGACGCACCTGCAGCTCTGTCCTCCTGATCCTGACGCAGATGCAGATGCAGGTGCGGGGGGGGGGGGGGCGGGCGCTCTGGCTGGGCTGGCGCGCCACCTGCATCGATCGGGTCTGGAATGCAAGGCCCACATCCCACATCCGTGCATGCTAGGGTGCTAGCACTGTCTCTGGAATGTTCTGGGTCCTCCCTCCTATTTTTACCGTAGGTCATTCTGAAGCTCCTGTGTTTCACATGAAAGAAATGCCCCATCTCCTCGTCCACTTGTTGGTTAGAAAATCTGGTGGCTTCGTTCTTGGAGGAGCTTGCAGAGCGGCGGCTGGAGCTGGAGGCCAGCCGTCCCCCTCCTCCTCTCCCCGCGGGGCGCTGTGCCCTGCCCCCCAACAGGGCCTCCCCCAGGGTGTGCGGAGGTGCATCTGAGGAGCAGGCAAGGGGAGCGGAGGACACAGGGTGGATAATGGCGGCAGGACAAGGAACTCTCTCTCCCTCGTCCTGCTCTTCTTCTTCCCTCCCTCATCCCTCTCCTCCCCTCCATCTCCTGTCTCTCCTCCCCTCCATCTCCTGTCTCCTCCCCTCCATCTCCTGTCTCTCTTCTCCATCTCCTGTCTCTCCTCCCCTCCATCTCCTGTCTCTCCTCCCCTCCATCTCCTGTCTCTCCTCCCCTCCATCTCCTGTCTCTCCTCTCCCTCCATCTCCTGTCTCTCTTCTCCCTCCTTTCCTCTTCCTCCAAGTCTGTAAACCAGGGAGTGCCCGCCGAGGACACAAGGAAAAGACATTGCTGACCAGCCAGGCGGAGACCCTCACCATGGCCAGGCATGCAACGCGTCGTGCCTGGGCCTTGAGCCTCTAAGATTCTGAGAAAATGAGTATGTGTTGCTCCAGCCGCCTGGCTAGATCAGCGCTGGCAGAGGAAAAGTGCCCTGGCCTCGCAGTGCCCTGCCGGACCCCAGTACTCACGCCTGTACCCCAGCAAGTCAGGAGGCTGAGACCTGAGGGTGACTGTGCAAAGCCTGCCCAGGCAGACAGATCAAAGGAACTCTTATCTGCAACTGACCAGCAAAAAGCTGGAAGTGGAGCTGTGGCTCAGATGGTAGAGTGCCAGGCTTGAGTGCCAAAGCTCAGGGACGGAGCCAGGCCCTGGTGCAGCGAGGGTTCAGCCCTGAGGCCTGGCTCACGGCAACCGCAGAGCACGCCGAGGGGCGCTGCCACTCACAGGGCGTCTGACATCGCAGACAGAGCTGCTGACATCTTCACAATAAGGACACGCAAGGGAGTCGCTCATGGCTGCCAGGCGGGAGGCGGGCCCACCGGTCAGCAAACCCAGACCTTTGCAGCCTGAACTCAAACAGAGGAGAGCTATTTATAGCCTGCTGGGAAAGCGTTCTGTGCTGCCTCAGCCACTATGAAATGGATGCAATCCTGGGCTGTGAAACCAAAGAGAAACCGTGTACCTTGCAGCCTCTTCCCGCCTCCCGCCGACACAGCCACAGAAGCCGCTCACGCTCGGGCTCCTGCAGGATCGCGGGCGCTCGACCAAAGCCACCTCCGTGCGCCACCGCTCTCCGCCGGAGGACTACAGTATTTTTGACTCAAAGCAAGGCCCCAGCAAGTCTGGCTGCCTTGAGGTGGAAATAGAAAACGTCCACACCCACCCACCCCCTCCTGGTCACCGGAGTACGGGCTGCTTTCCCATGGCCACGTCCCCAGCACCGCCCGTCACCCTGCTCAGCCTGTGTTGCCATAAATGAGACATCTTCCGAGCACCGCGCACAGCCCTTCTCCGAGCCTTCGTACACATCATGTGGGCACCATTACTAAGACGTGATGAGAGACAGTCCAGTTCCTACTCCAAAGTGCAGCGAGTGCGAAAGCAGGGGAGATGACAGTTCGGAGGTGCTTGTCACCGCCGGCCACCGCCCAGGCCGTCCCCAGTCACCGACGGAGCCACCTCCTGCGGCAGTGGACTTGGGGCACGCAGCGCTCGGAAGCGATTTGCCCACTGCGCTGGTCGCCCATCCATTTCTCCTCTAGGGACAGAGCAGTCCACGGTCTGCGCCACGGCAGGTCGGCCGTGTGCTAGGAAGCACCCACGGCTCTGCCACAGAAAGGTGACTCCACCAGCAGGCGCGGAGGACCTCGGGGTCTTTCTATGATGAGAGCTAGATATAAAATGAAGGAGGGTGGGGAGACAAAGACGGCGGGGGGGGGGGACGTGTGTGGCCTGTCAGGTAGAGGTCAAGTAAGTCCTAAGTCTGCATAAGAAGCCACCTGCGAAGCTTTAACGATAGAAAACGGATGCCATGCACAGCCAGAACACTTGAGAGTGGAGGGAAGCCACGAGTCACCAACAGTTCACAGAATGCAGGGAAAGGTTTGTGTGGATGCACCAGAATTATCTGCTGCATTTCCTTGGCAAACACTTGAATTGCTCGCTACATGAAATAGATAACTCTATAACTATTTTCTTTCAGTAAGGGCGCCAGTGGCTCACGCCTGTCATCTTAGCTACTCAGGAGGCTGAGAGCTGAGGATCGCGGTTCAAAGCCAGCCCGGGCAGGAACGTCCATGAGACTCTTATCTCCAATAAATCACTAGAAAACCAGAAGTGCCGCTGTGGCTCAAGTGGTAGAACGCTCGCCTTGAGCTGAAGAGCTGAGGGACAGCGCCCAGAGCCCAGGTTCAAGCCCCATGATCAACCAAAAAATAAATAAATAAAAAAGATTTATGGGCGTGAAATTTCTGGGAGACAGGGACATGCGCACCTGGAGGTCTCTGAGTCGGCTCCTACAAACAGACATTTTGCGTGCTTGTCTCCACAGAGCCTTGTCCATGAGCCAAGAGCAGAGCAGAGCAGGTTCTCAGCGGGGGTCCAGAAGCAGAGACACACTTCTTACTGATTTCACACTGCACCACCAGATAAGATGCCGTTATCTATGCTTTTGGTTTTATGGCTACCATGTTTAGTAAGAGAAGGAACAAAATGGAAGTGGGAACAAAGCCCATTCAAGCCAAGAAAGCCACAGATGCCTGCCTTTTGTTTTTTTTTGTTGTTGTTGTTGTTGCTAGTCCTGGGGCTTGAACTCAGGGCCTGGCCACTGGCCACTGTCCCTGAGCTTCTTTTTGCCCAAGGCTAGCACCCTACCATTGAGCCACAGCGCCTCTTCCAGCTTTTCCTGTGGATGTGGTGCTGAGGAATGGAGCCCAGGGCTTCGTGCCTGCGAGGCGGCCACTCTACCACTAGGCCACCTCCCAGCTGCCTTCCTTGTTTCGGACAGGCCACCGACTTGACTCCTGCCTTCCAAGGTGTCAACTAAAGGGAGCATAAAGAATGTGAAGAGAGCTGACGTGTTTAGATGGTGAGATCAGCTGGTGTCAGTCACAGACCTCCTCCCTGCGGGGACTCTCGGAGGCCCGGGCTGAGGGAAAGGGTCCTGGCCTTGTACTCTAGCGGCTCCCCTGGAAGACCGGGGTCATGGGCAGACCCCGCGGACCACAGTGAACCACCTGCCTTAAGGTGATCAGACCAACTCCAGGCTGCCCAACTTCCCACACCCGCCAGTGACCACCTCAAGCACACACAGCAGAGACCAGGTCTGCATTAGCCTGCCTGGGTTCCACTCCCAGGTCTATCCCAGGACCCTGGCCACCCCAGCCATGGCCTGTTAGCTAAGATGGTTCTGGAAGTCCGGTGGCGAGCTCCAGGGCCGTGTGGTGACCCACACAAGTCCTGATCCGGGAAAGTCAACGATGCGGAAGATGCGAGCATGTGGCCCAGGCGGGAAACTCGCTCACCCAGAGCTCGCCAGAAAGGGTCAGAAGGATAAAGCCGAGAGAACTGTGCCACGTTCCAGCCCTGCATTTACCTCAAACCCACACCAAAACTACACGCGATTTGAGCCCTGCATGCGGGTTTAGTCTGTGAACGGCCTCCAGGAGCCACATCATGAGACCAGACAGAGGTCTCGGCTCCTTCTCACTTCCACTAGAGGAACTAGATTTCCAGCGGCTTTCCCCCCAAACACTAATTGGCCATAATAACTTTTGTTGTTTTGGAATATTTCCTTAATTCAGAAAGAGAGAGAGGAAGGCTGAGTCTTACAAGTATCAGAAAGTATTAACGATATCATAGTTTATTAAATCTATGCATATACTATAAGTACAGTATGCATAATACATACAATTCTACACGATACTAAGTGTGCATCATTAAATGTCCAGAATGTAATAAAATAGGGAATCTCCAATAATGAAACTGGTGCAGTCGTGTTTCTGGTAGGAGAAATTCAGTCTGTGGTTTCAGCCACTCATCTAGGAAGGCATAAGCATCTCCCATTTCGTTTCTTCGGATTGTGATTTCAAACTAAAATCCAGCACCAAGACTGTAGCACACATGTTTACAGAATAAGCCAGAAGCACAGAGTCATGTGAAACAAAATGATGTTTGTTGGGTGAGATTTTCTTATCGGTTGCACTTCATAATCTAGAGTGATATCCCTGTTAACTGTTTTGTTGTGGAAATTTTTTAAACAAAGCATGCATAATAATTTCTCTTATACTCAAAAATTATTTTGAATTATATAAAAATGTATGACTTCTCAACCTATTTCTTCTCTTTGAAATAAATTTCTCTCTGTTGATCCACTTATGATTTTGTTTGAAATCAAGGCCTTAGTCTTAAAATGCAGTATGAAATTTTGTTGAAACTGACAGTTGTGCTTCTTTCTTGGGGCCCTGCTTTCAATTAAAGCTTAACTTCACCCATTGTTGGCCTACTACTACTACGAGATGTGTGAGACGTGTCTTGTAAAACCTAATGTGCATATGCGGAAGCATTGGAGGCACACCCGAGGCACGTTTCAGTTATTTAAATTCTAACAGGATTCCTTCAGCCCCTCTGGGGTTGGCTCTGCAGGTTTTCTCATCCTGTGAGCCTGCCAGGATGCTGCTGGCCTCACCCTCACGCGCCAGCAGCCTGGCCAGCGAGGTCAGGCTTTCTATTTATTCAAATGCGAAACTACAAGTGCACATGAGCAATTGAGCTCTTATTTACTTGAAAATGCACAATGGCAAGGTACCCAGGCTTAAGAAAAGGAGCACAATCAATGATTTCTTTGACATTCTCCCTCTTTCCTGCCTGCAGGACACCATACCCACACAAGGTGTGTGCTATGCTTTCATGACCCTAGCTGTCACAAACCCAACGTCAACTAGCTTATAAACAAGAGACAATCCATGTAAACAAAAAGTCCAAGGGTAGAGCTTTTCTGTTCTGTTTTTTTTTCTTTCAGTAAAACATGAATTCAGGGCCTAGTGCTGTCCCTTAGCTTTATCACTCAAGGCTGGTGCTCTACTATTGAATCACAGCTCCACTTTCAGCTTTTTGCTGGCTAATTGCAGATAAGAATCTCACAGGCTCTCCTTCCTGGGCTGGCTTTGAACCATGATCCTCAAATCTCATTCTCCTGAGTAGCTGGGATGACAGGCATGAGCCAGGCAGAAAGGAAAGGTTGTAATGTAACTGTGCACAAGAGGTCTCAGGCAACCAGTGGTGTCATTAAGTCTCAGTGCTCGCCTTCCGTGTCCCTGTCTTCTGTGAAAGGGGGCCTGGCCTGTGGTCGTATGATGGTCAGATCACAAGCAACAGTGAGACAGTGCATTCGGTCCTCCAGATTTCAAACCCAAGTCCTGGGCGGAGCTATGCGCAAGATGACGGGGCTGTTGTCTTCATTCCTAATCAGCCACTGTGGCCGCTCTGAGCAGGCTGGGCGGGGCGGGCTCTGCCCATGGCAGTGGCTCAGAGCCAGCGGGCAGCAGTCGCTCCCCAGGACGAAGGCGTGGCGGGCTCTGGGACGCGGGAGTCGCAGGGAGCCTGAGCCAGGCAGGGCCGCGTCTCCAGACTGCGCGCACCTGTGGGGTTCAGGCTGGCAGTTCTGAGCAGATGCAGCCAGGCCGGTGAGGCTGTGGGGGCCTGTGCCACCCGGGCCCAGCGGGCACACACAACAGACACCGAACCACGCTGGCTCCCGAATGCAAAAGAAGCTCTGTCCTTTCTCCCATGCTGGCAGGCTCCTCATGGAGGGAAAGAAGTGAGTCAGATTTTGACCAAAACACAACGGAAAAGAAGGAGAAATATACTTCATTTATTTTTCAGCATTTTTGGACCCGGTCAATGACAAAGCTATTTTCCCCTCCATCATTGTTTTAAACATAGAAGGCAATCTCAGAAAGTGCTAAATGTCCATATTTGGGCTTTATTCAGCTGAATTTCACGCAGCCTTTCAGCTCTCCTGCGCTTTCCAAAAAGGACCCTTTGTGAAAAGGAGTGTTTAATGAAATTATTTTTTCACTCTCAGATGAGAGGCCCCTACTTCCATGAAGACAATGATACTCAGACCTCATGGAATTAGGGCAGAATTAAGAATAAAATCTGGTAAGGTACCCATCGGTCACGCAGTGAGACAGGAGGGGAACAGCAAAGGACAAAGGCCAGGCCAGGTCCCCCATCCCCCCCCCCCAGCTTGCACAGCACGGAGGGCATCTCCATGGTCTCCGCTCCCCATCCCCCCCCCCAGCTCCCACAGCACGGAGGGCATCTCCATGGTCTCCGCTCCCCATCCCCCCCCATCCCCCCCCCAGCACGGAGGGCATCTCCATGGTCTCCGCTCCCCCCCCATCCCCCCCAGCTCCCACAGCACGGAGGGCATCTCCATGGTCTCCGCTCCACCCCCATCCCCCCCAGCTCCCACAGCACGGAGGGTATCTCCATGGTCTCCGCTCCCCATCCCCCCCATCCCCCCCCAGCACGGAGGGCATCTCCATGGTCTCCGCTCCCCATCCCCCCCCATCCCCCCCCAGCTCCCACAGCACGGAGGGCATCTCCATGGTCTCCGCTCCCCATCCCCCCCAGCTCCCACAGCACGGAGGGCATCTCCATGGTCTCCGCTCCCCATCCCCCCCCATCCCCCCCCAGCTCCCACAGCACGGAGGGCATCTCCATGGTCTCCGCTCCCCATCCCCCCCAGCTCCCACAGCACAGAGGGCATCTCCATGGTCTCCGCTCCCCATCCCCCCCCAGCTCCCACAGCACGGAGGGCATCTCCATGGTCTCCGCTCCCCATCCCCCCCCATCCCCCCCCAGCACGGAGGGCATCTCCATGGTCTCCGCTCCCCATCCCCCCCCATCCCCCCCCAGCACGGAGGGCATCTCCATGGTCTCCGCTCCCCATCCCCCCCCATCCCCCCCAGCACGGAGGGCATCTCCATGGTCTCCGCTCCCCATCCCCCCCCATCCCCCCCCAGCTCCCACAGCACGGAGGGCATCTCCATGGTCTTCGCTCCCCATCCCCCCCATCCCCCCCCAGCACGGAGGGCATCTCCATGGTCTCCACTCCCTATCCCTCCCCCCCCAGCCCCCCCAGCACGGAGGGCATCTCCATGGTCTCCGCTCCCCATCCCCCCCCATCCCCCCCCAGCTCCCACAGCACGGAGGGCATCTCCATGGTCTCCACTCCAGCCTCCACCAGCACGACTGCACTCGCACCCCGCATGCTGGACCGCAGGGAGATGACCACTGGGAAGAGGTCACATAACACAGAACACTCAGATGTCCTCCAACATCGTGACACCCGAGACCCCAAAAACCTCCAGATTCCCCTCTGGAAAGAGCTTGGAAATGAAGCTGCAGTAAACAGAATCAGCACAGTGCCCTTCCTGAGTGGCCGATATTTCTTCTCAGTATGGGGATTAGGTGGGGGAAAAGTGAGAATTTATGGGTACGAGTGGCTCATGCCTGTAATCCAGCTGTGCAGAAGGCTGGGGGAGATCTGAGGATTGAGGGTCAAAGTCAGCCTGGTCAGGGAAGTCCATGAGACTCTTGTCTCCAATTAACTACCCAAAGAGCCAGCAGTGGAGCTGCGGCTCAACTGGTACAGTGCTAGCTTTGAGCACAGAAGCTCAGCCTATTGCTAACCACGTTTTTTAATGATTGACATGGATGGGCCACTGTCCGAGGGGCGTCAGGTGGCCGCGGCTTCTGCTACTCACAACTCAGCACCTGGCGTCAGATGCAGAGCGTGGCTGGGCCACGCACTCTGCCTCTCCCTGGAGATCTGCGGGAAGCCATTCTGCTTTCTTTCAGACATAATTAACTCTTCAGATGGACTTGACAGAGAGGGGGAGGTGGAGTCTGATGTGGTAAAAAGCTCTTCAAAGGTCAGTGTTGGCTTTTTTTGGTGGAAAACAATGGTGCTAAGAAACAAACACATCTGCCACACACTCGGCAGACTGTCAGCAATGCAGCCTCCTCCTGGCTGACTTCCTGGACCCGGTACGACTTTCAAACAGAATACAGTGCTCTATTTATTGCTTACATGCCTTCTCTTCCAATCATGCACAACAAAACTTGGAAAATCTGTCCATTTTTCCTACAGAACCAATTTTCTCCTCACCACTCACCTAGCAGGAAATGATAGCACCTTCTATTTCTGTAGCATTGTGATTTTCAAATCACACCGTTGGAGCCAGCACTCACACAAAAAGGATACGCATTCGTTCACTTGCATTGCTTCACTTCCTAAGGAGCAACAAACTTCTAACAAGCTTCCTTCACCGCTGCCTCAGCAAGTCTGCCAGGCCTGGGGGTGTGAATTCACGCATGAGCCACTCAAGTACCGGCTGTGCCAGAATCGCGCTAAACTCAGAGAGGTCAGTCAGCAAGCAGGCAGATAAACCCACACCCTCAGGGACTCTGGAAACTCTCTGACACTTGGTCCACCCGGACCAAACAGCTCAGCCTTTCTGTGCTGCATTCAGTGAGGAAAGGAATTTGAGTAAATATTTGAAAGAACAAGATGCAATACTGCCAACCAGAGCGGCATTACTGTTTCAAGACACAGGGAAAGGTTGTTGATTCAGGACAGAAAAACCAAATAACCTGTACTCCATCGCAGTGTCTCTTGAGGAGGAGAGGGTGGTCTGCAGAGCGGGGAAGAGTCCTTGAATGTGCTTACCACACGAAGACTCGCGCGCACAGAATGTGACAGTCAAACATTTTCAGCTGAACTCACATCCATTTTCATAAGCTAGTACAATATCCATTTTCCAGATTACAATACACACACCCTTTCACCCGCGTGTGCGCGCGCGCACACACACACACACACACACACACACACACACACACACACACACACACACACACACACACACACACACCTACATGCAGAAAGAATGGCTCCAGAGTCACAGGTGTGGGCTTCAATGTCTCCAGATACAGTTTTCCCCCACTGTATCCTGCTGTTTTGGAGCTTAAACTTCCCAGCTCAAAGAAATAACCAGAAGACAAAATTCTGCTCCCAGCCAAACTTCCAAAGCATGCTTCCTGTGTAAGACTCCCTCTCCAGTTTCATAGCAGGCTTATCGACATGTTCCTGGGCTGCGAGGAGCACCCAAGCCCAGACCATACCCAGCCTGGGTCGAAAGAGTGTGTGACTGTGTCCAAGTCCTGGACGTGACTGCAGCACACGTCTCCCCATGCCAGTGAGGAGTTGGGAGAGTGTGTGAGGTCGGTTCCACAGACAGATTGGGCGGCCATCCCTGAGCCCTGCTGGCCGGGGCGGCTTGGGTGCTGACAGCCATCCACGGAGGCCGGTCAGGAGGCTGGTCAGGCCTGGATGGGCTCCGTCTGATGGCCAGCGGTGCCACTGCTGGCTGTGTGGCCCCATTCGCAGTTACCTGGTTACCTTACTTCATAAGCTAATTGTGAGGCGTTGGCAGGTTTACAGTAGGGCCCGCTACCTCTTCTGCACCGGTCAGCGCTCTTACATTGCAGGAACACTGGCCCCTCATTTGGCCTTGTGGATGCGCTGATGCAAACGATAAAGTTCTGTGTCGATACATGTCTGGCCACTGTCTGTCTGTCTGACTGTCTCTCTGTTCAGCCTCTTCTATTCACATGTGATGCTCTAGAGTCTTCCTCCTCAGAAAACCGCAGCTCACATCCTACCCAAGGGTCTGACTGTACGCTCTTCTCATTTCTCCTGAAAGCTGGAATGCTAGAATGTCTCCGGCTGACGCCACCACGGGCAGGAGGTTGTAGGCAGCGAATGGGTGCGTACCGAGCTGCTGTGGCCTAGAGTCTCCACCGAGGACCTGGCTGCTAGAAAGGAATCCTGTGAAGGGGTCAGCATGAGTCGCGTCTGTCACGGGGACCAATGTATCCATGCACAAGAGAACTGTGAAATCAGCTCAGCCATTACTTAAAGATGCAAACGTATCTTGCACCTTCAAAGGATAAAAGCACACCCCAAAGTAGAACAGATGGATGTCCGTGGTCCGTGGCCAGGTCCCAGCCAGGCTGTAGAGCCGTAGGTTTGGAGGACAGGAGGCAGCCCTCGGAGTCATTTCTCTAGTGCCAACCCTCAGGGAACAACAGAGCCCAGTGACAGCAAGGCCGCAGAGCCGCTGGGCCAGGGTCGAGAGCAGGTCGGGAGGGAGGCCACCCTGTGAGGTCTTCGTGAGGCATGCTAGCGCTCACACCTGCACTAAGGGAAACTGAGCTGGCAGTCTGGGCTATGAAGACCTGAACCACCGACAAAGCCTGTGCCAGCGGGAAATGTCACCCCAAAAGAATCGATTCAGAGGAAGATGGCAGACCAGAGAAACTCAGGGTAGCACTTACTTAACAAGAGTGCCTGAGACGACAAAGAGTCACACTGCTTTCTTAAATCATCTCTGCAAAACAGGACACAGCACAAGCAATTTGTTCAATCTCCTGTCAACCACACCCGTTCCAGAGGGAATGCAATCCATCTGCAGGCAAACTGTGACCCCGCGGAGACAGCACAGCACACCACTTTCTGGAGTAGCTGTCAAAAAGTTAAAAATAGGAATGACTTGGTGAAAAACCAGATTCTTCACTGAATGCCAAGTCTAATTGGGCAGAAAATAGCACTGTTTGGCTTTCTATTTATAGGATGAGAATTATTATTTTTATGGGCCTCCCAAAAGAGATTATTTTTTCCAGGGCACCTTTTTCCCGATGCTTTCACATTCTGACTTGGGTTTCTTTTGACTGTGTGCTGTTGTTGCTGCTCCGTGTATTTAAAATGTAGCCCCTCTCCCGAGCTTTCCTGGGCAGGTGCTCACATACCTGGTTTTATTAATTTGGCATCTAGCTGCAGCTGTCCCTACCTGGCTCGGACAAAGCCCTGCAAGTTGCCCATCTCCAGTCAATCGGTGCCAACAACCCCCTCCCAAATACTTCTGCCATTCCTTGTGTGAAATGCATTTTTGCTCAAAGCACATCTCCCCTTGGATGGCAAAGTTTGGCAGAAAGCAGCCTCGGGGCATAGGGAACAAATCCTAGCCTGACCGTGTCAAGAAACCACAATCAAGCACTGAACCTCACCAATCACAGCGGCCAAGCCCCAGCCCAGCAGGAGCTGTGGTCAGACTATGTCCATATCAGGCAAACCGCTCATCAATCCCGCCCACGGAGGGCAAATGCATCCCTCCACGGTTGCCATGACAGCCAGCCGGTTGTTTCTGCGCATCACTCCTTTCTCTAGCTGTGAACACAGTCTGCGCAGTGAGCAGGGCACCCCCTGCCCCGTTCCTGGCCTAGAGTAAAGCCCATCTGCAGAACAATCTGAACTCTGGCATCTAAATGAACTCATCTACTTTTCTTTTTAGCATTCTCCTTGCTTTTGCAATCCAAGGTCTTTTTAACAACAACATTAATAATAAATGCTGCTTATGGGCAGCATTTGTTTCTATTTCTACTAATTCTCCCCACAATGCTGTGAGGTAGGAATTTGTTTGGCCCGTTTTAAAGTTAGAAATTAGAGACTTGGAGAGACTGTGCAACATGCATAGGACAGGGCTAGGCAGGGATGAAATTAGGACCAGAATTGGGCTCCCTGGGCTTGAGACTTGTTAGTCTTACATTGTAAAGAACAAGCAGGTCCTAACCTGTGACACCTGTGTCCATCATCACCCTGACTCTAGCTCAGCTGAACCAGCAGAATTGTCTCCATGCACCCCTCCTGGCTGTAGCTGGCTCCCCAGCACACCCCTCCCACCACATCCCACCCTCCCGCCTGGCCGGCTCAGCCCTCTCCGCGCTGAGGTTTTTCCTGCTTTCCTGACCTCTCCTCCCTCTTACAACACACATTCAACTCTCACTCAAAACGGTAGCTGTTCTGACGCACAACTGTTATTTTACTCTTTAGGTTCCCGAGTGTGTGAATAGCACCCTTGTGTGGCACCGACTAGATGTCCGTGAAGAGCTTGGACCATCTGCCTGGCCACTCCTGCAGCTCCTGTGAGCTTGGTGTCCCCCGCTCCGAGGTGAGTGGGGACGGGGGGTCAGGAGCGTCCCTGGGGCCACACTGCTACACAGCAATGTGAGCCAAAGAGAACAGACGCCCAACGAGTGGACACAGCAGGCCACGTCCGTGCTTACTTGACATCCAGTCGCCCTGAATTTGTGGCACTGGGGAAAGGTTTATGGACTTATAATCCACTTTCTTCATTCAGTTTCTGGAGACTCTGCCAGACCCAAGGCTAGCAGCTAAATGCAGCTAAACCATCGGCCGGGGACGGAGCACGTGGTAGAGCGTTTGCCTAACGTGTGCAAGGCCCTGGCTTTGGCATCAACACAGAGAAAAATGCAGGCAGAGGAGTGTACAGGTGCGCTGGGGTTGTTAGGGAGAAGTACACTACCCAGACTTCACAACTAGTGGTTCTTCCTGTTCTGAATCCAGGACTACTACCCTCGCCCCTCCCCGCTGTGATATTCTGGTGTCACACAGCCCATGTGTGGCATGACATCAGGAGGCTAGAATCCAGGAATGATACCAGACATCCTCAAACACATGATGATGAGCTGGCCAGTAGCTAAAATGTACCTTAATACGAGGATACACAAAGAGCATCCAGGGAGCCCTCCCCACAGGGTGAAGCCCGATGAGCAAGCAGGCTTCGGCTGATTAACGTAATTACCAGGAGCTCTGTGATTGCCCTCAGCATGCTGGTGCTGCAGGAGGAAGATTCAATTGGAGCCTCCCCAGAAATCCACTTGGGGATATCTGTTAGCTAGCTCTGCTTGCAGGCTTTGAGCCCAGGGTTCTGGAACCGAAAACTGCACCATGATGATCAAACCTGTCACATAAGCCCTGGGTTTGGGGTTCCCACCTCACAGGTGAAGTGAGACCACAAACCACACAGTGCCACCCAGTCCCACCCAGAGGCAGGCTTCCCTGGGGGTCTTGGGGAGGGAGGGGTCCCGGAGGGAGGCGTGAGGCCCCTCTTCTTTCCCTAAAATATTCCTCCACCTCCTCCATCCTAGTGCGGAAGGAAACTCTCTCTTCTGAAAGAATAGAGTAAGAAATGTGGGGGGCTCCGGATGCCAGTGTCTAACCCGAGCTCTACCGCCGATCCGAGCTGCCGGCCTGCAGTCTGCTTAGCTTTCCGGTGCCTCAGAGTAAAATGAGGGTGACAGCTCCCTGGATTTTAAGGGGAATTTAAAAAAACACGAGGGGTCAGGACAGGTCCTTGAGCTCAATGAGTCCTGTGTTCACCCTGGGTGTTATTTATTGTCAGGCTCGGCAGGAAGGGAGCGCATCTCCTTTGTATGGACTTCTCTAGGCTTCAGCTTATGTCCTGGGTCATTCCCAGTGTTCCTCACCATAAGTAACTAACATGACTAGCCATGTGCCTTCATCAGAACTCACAGAACTAACGATGTGCCTCATCATTACTGATATAACTAACCACGAGCCTCAACGTGAGTAACTTCACTAACCATGTGCCTCATCATCACTAACATAACTAACCACGTGCCTTCATCATCACTAACCACGTGCCTCATCATCACTAACCACGTGCCTCATCATAGCTAACCATGTGCCTTCACCATCACTAACCACGTGCCTCATCATCACTAACATAGCTAACCACGTGCCTTCATCATCACTAACATAGCTAACCACGTGCCTCATCATCATTAACATAGCTAACCATGTGCCTCATCATCACTAACATAACTAACCACATGCCTTCACCATCACTAACCACGTGCCTTCATCATCACTAACATAGCTAACCATGTGCCTCATCATCACTAACCATGTGCCTTCATCACTAACCACGTGCCTCATCATCACTAACCACGTGCCTTCACCATCACTAACCACGTGCCTCATCGTCACTAGCACAGCTAACCACGTGCCTCATCGTCTGTCACTAGCACAGCTAACCACGTGCCTCATCGTCTGTCACTAGCACAGCTAACCACGTGCCTCATCGTCTGTCACTAGCACAGCTAACCACGTGCCTCATCGTCTGTCACTAGCACAGCCAACCACGTGCCTTGCCGTAGCTAAGCGCGGGGGTTCTGCTCTGGTTGATGCCGGTGCTTCAGCAGGGTTCTCTCTTGTCACACTTGGGAGGGGTTTGCGTTCTGCCAGGTTACTAGGGAAGGAGCAGTGGCCGCGCGTGGAGGAGGCTGACTTTCTTTTGCCAATGTAATCAGCTCTGGAGAGAGATGTATTTTAAACTGATCTTGATGATTGTGGATGCCTGCTTCTTTTATTTTGGTTCTATATTTTAAGAGCATGTTATGGGATGCGTACTCTTAGAATTGTGTTGCTGTTGAGCTGGTCCTGCACCCGGCGCCGCTCTCTGCAGTGACCCTCCTTGTGTGTCTGACTCTCCACCCTGACATACGCGGCCTTCAATGGTAGCGGCTCCCCAGGCTGCTTTGCTGGAGGTAGCAAGGCATAGCTCCGCCTCTCTGCTGGGGTCCCAACTTTGCTGCCTCTCTTATAACCAGAAAGGATTCAACACAGCTGTTCAAAGTCAACCTGTGTCCTTGGTTTCTCAACAGTAATGCTTAATCTAACTGCATTCATCGGAACTACTGAACAGTTTGGATGTAAGTTTACTGTATTGCTTTTTGTATCTATTTGCAACTTGGTTTTTGTCCCTTTAATCCTGCAGAACCTCTGCATCATTAAAGATGTATTTTTCAGTATTCCACTTTGTATTTTGTTAGCTTTTAGTTAGTTCTGAATTATTTTTCAGGCGGCTCTCAAAGGCACTCTTCCAGCAGCCCTGGCCTGCCGTCTGCCATGGTGCTGGTGTCCAGTGCCGGGTGGACACTGGTGCCAAAGCCCACCGATGCCAGCTTCCTTTCCTGCCACACAGAGCAGAGGGAGCGCTTAAAATGCACGTGCCGGCCTGGCAGGACCCCCTCCCCCCCGCGAGGTCGGCACAGTGTGTGAACCCTGACGAGTCTCTAGCGCTCCGAGGTGAGCGGAAGAGAGACACTGCGCTCCACAGGCAGCACATCACAACTGCTCTGAGAGTGAGTTCTAATCCAGTGTCTTCACGCAACGGCACCCGAGCGCCCCAGTGAGGAGGCGAGGAGGAGGTGGGCAGCGTCCCCTCGTCCAGAGGCCAGGGCGGTACCCCGAGGGCGGGCGAGCTCCAGTGAGGCAAGCATCCCCGCCGCGCCCATCCTCGGAGGGCTGGGAGAGAGTCGTGCAAACTCCCCCGCGCCTCTCCACCGTCCCAGAGGCCCGTGAGCAAAGCGCTCACACCCACCACTGATTTCCGCCCTCGCGGGTCCGTGCAGCACGCTCCCTGGCTTGGAGCTGACCCTGGGCTGTGAGTGTGGCGGCTCATTTCCAGAGGTTCTAAGAACTTCAGGAAAGTGGAGTCTTAAAGCAACATTCCTCTGGCAACGCGGACGGGGATGAGCGGCATGACGTGCGGTGCTTCGGGGAAGTTTCGGAGTCTGGGCCAGTCTCCATGGCATGCGGGCCCCTGTGGGAAGCCCGTGCGTCTGCAGCACGCACGTTAACCGAGCTGCAGACGGCGTGCTGCAGATGCTCCTTCAAATAGTCATTTCTTCCAGAACTACACTGATGTTCCCTTGCTTCATGTTTCATCCAATGATTTGGTTTCGAAACAAGCAGTGACCTTATGAATTTTTTTTTTTTTTTGGGTCCGGTCGTGGGGCCTGAACTCTGGGCCTGGGCGCTGTCCCTCAGCTCTTCAGCTCAAGGCTAGCGCTCTACCACTTGAGCCACAGCACCACTTCCAGCTTTTTTTTCTTTTTGCTTATGTGGTGCTGAGGAATCGAACCCAGGGCCTCATGCATGCAAGGAAAGCACTCTACCACTGAGCCACCTTCCCAGCCCCTGACCTTATGAATTTGGTGTGCTGAGTCACGAGGTCTGAGGCGAAGCAGTTAACGCCTAACATCCTTTCTACTTCAACCATTCCAAGCTGCGCCGTGAGCTCCGCGCGAACCCTGCCTCCTCCCGCTGAGCAACGCGCGCTCCTGCCCCAGCGGTGCTGCCCAGACACATGGAGTCCTCCCCACCTCCGTGAGATGACTCAGAAAATCCAAATAGTACTCATCCACTACCGCAGTGACCGGCCGGGAACCTGCCTAAGATCTCCACGGCAAGAGCGTTAGAACCCAAACGACAGACGAGAAAAGTCAGCATCTGCATGAGAGGAAGATGCGGCTTTCCCAGCAGACTACTCTCCGTCAGCCCGTGGTCGGACATGTCCTGGGACATCAAGATGGCAGCGCTTCAGATCCGTGCTCTTCCTCCATCTGCCACTCCTCTCCCACCCCGGAGGCTGAACCTCGGTGACCACAGCCCACCGGCTGCTTACTTTTAAACCTCGTGTGGGACTGGATGATTACATCAGAACCGCACATTTCCCACCTGAGTGTCACCCGCACGGCACCCGCTATTAACTCACACCCAGAGCCACATCTAATGACTCTCCAACTAAGCACCAAGGGGAGATGCAGAATAGAGGTGTGGCTCACGTGGTAGAGTGCTAGCCTTAAGCACAAAGCTCAGGACAGTGCCCAGGCCTTGAGTTCAAACCCCAGGACCGCCCAGGAAAATAAAACAAAAAACAAGAACAGCAACATCCTGTGTTCTGTTTGTATCTGGGGACAACTTACCTCTTATTCTCATCTCTGTGCAGTCTTCACTTTCCAGGAACAGACAGCAATGAAGATGTGAGGAAACCCGCCTAAGATTTCTTGAGGGGGGGAGGGGGGGAGGGGAGTCGCTGCGCACCTGCCGAGCATCTGCAGGCCACGGGTTCACGCTCAGCCCTGAAAAACAAAAACAAAGGAAGCAAAAGGCAAGTTGTCTTTGAATACACTTGGTTTTGTATATATTCATATATTTTGAATTTAACACACCATTAGCAATAGCAGTAGTGTGGGGGGAATCTGTTTCTGTTGTCCCTCTTTAAAAAATACACTTTATCTTCAAGTAGTTGCACAAAGGGTTTCACTCCAGCGTAGCAACATACGAGCACACTGCATCTTGATGGGTGTCACCCCTTCCATTGCCCCTCCCCACCCAGTGGCCTGGCTCCATTTTCATACATGCACATCAAATACGATGGCTGCCCGCCCCCCATACTTCCTCTCTCCATCCATCTTTCTTGTCATTGTGGCCTAATACTCAACGTTGTTATCCTCACTATACAGCCTGGCAGACTGAGAGACTGTCAGAAGGTGGCTTCTCATCACAAGCAAGCCAGTGAGTTTTGAAATAGCCACAGCAAGGCCAGAAGAGCCTTTCTCTGCCTCCTCTCCCCTTCCATTTTTTGTAGGTCAGCTCTGGAAAGCCAGGGTGCCTTCCAAACCCTTCAACTTGTATTTGCCATAAAAGGAGTCTGTTCTCAGATCTGCTCTCTGCACTGATGCCAAGGAGATGTGCCTTCATTTCAAGAGAAGGCAGCAGTGGATAGCAATTGGTTTTAAGACAAAAATATGCACTCCATGACTCAGGTTCTTAATACTTGGGAGTCAATTTCCCCAGTTAAGATGCTGGGGTGAGATTCATCCTAAGTCATTTGGGGTTTCTTTGAGGTGCACTTTTCCTTGTTGCTCAGCCTGATCTTGAACTCCAGGGCCCAAACCATTTTTCCTCCTCAGACATTCAAGTTAATGAGGAAGTGGCTAGGCTACAGGAATACAACACAGCCCTGGGCAACATGTCCTATTTTTTGTTGTTTTGTGCGGATCCTGGGACTGGAACTCAGGGTCTGGGTGCTGTTGCTGGGCTTTTGTACTCAAGGCTAATGCTCTACCACTTGAGCCACAGCTCTACTTCTGGCTTTTTGCTGGGTAATTGCAGATCAGAGACTTGTGGACCTTTCTGCTCAGTCTGACTTTGAACTGTAATCCTCAGATCTTAGCCTGAGTTGCTAAAATGACAGGCATGAGACCAGTTGGAAGGAAAAAAGTGAAAAAATGACAACAAGGCCAACAAGGGGCCTATCTGTGAGACATTTCTCTTGCATCCTGAAGCTCACAGCAGACCCTGCAGGCCAGCTGGCTCAGGACCCCGCATGCTGACAGTCACCAGCGTCACAGGTCCCGGGAGGGCTGAGAACTGAACAGTGCCTTCAGAAGAACCAGAGTATCCCACACCACTTCACCTTTTTCAAAAACCTTATTCTGCTGTCACAAAAGGGGAAATCCGCGGGTCTTCATTAACTGGAGTAGTCTTCCAGCAGAGGAAGGCAAAACCTTTCTCTTCAGTGGGTCTTTGACATGGAAACAGGACCATCTGCCAGCAAAGCTCTGAGCAGCAACATCCAATAGCTTCTCAGATGTCAGCTGATACCGCTGGGCACCTCTGGTCTCCTGGCTAGGGTTACCATCTCTGCAAGGCCACAGGAGGCCCTGCACAAAGAGTGGCCTGGTTTTGCTTAAAAATGGCACCAACTTGGGTCAGTGAGAACGAGGCTCATCCGTGTCACTCTGCAAACGGCCAAGCAGGAAAGCCAGGTTTTGTTCCCGGGACCCTGAGCGGCCACCGCTCGCCGATCTGCACCTGTTTGGCAGTGCCGCGACCTTCATGCGCAGAGCAACGACCCAGCATCCTTCTAATTCCAGCTGCTGCCACTTCCATCGTTAGGAAATCCTGAGTTGGTCACAAAGGAACAGGGCTCCATATTCCCTTAATACAGCCAGTCATCCTCTCGTCATCCTCGGATCCGTGTGTGAGAACTGCGTGAGGAGCCGCCTCTCACGGCCCGAGCCCGGGGCCCAGCCGCCCTGGCAGCAACAGCAGCCAGCTCCCAAGCCAGTACTTACCAAACATGTGGTAGGATTTCATGACAACTCCTTCCTTGTTGGCGAAGGTTAGGGGATTGAACCCAGGGCCTCATGCTTGCTAAGCAGGCACTGTACCACTCGAGCCAGGCCTCCAGCCCCCTTTGCACTGGTTATTTTTTGAGACAGGGTCTTGCTAGATGCCTAGACGGTGGGTTGCCGAGGTGACGGGAGCAGAGTGTGGTCTGGCCAGTGCTGGAGACAGGTCTCAGGAACGCCGTCCTGCCTTGGCTGCCTGGAGCCACACACCCCATCCCTGCCTCGCAGTCGACTGGTATTACAGGCGGAGCCACCACGCCCAGCTTTGTGTGGCCTGACCTGCCACGAGTTAGCTCAACGAACACACTCGCTCGAAATGACCAGCTGTGCCACGTGTTCAAGTGACTATGTTTATTAATGCATACTAATACCTTTCTATAGGAGGTGAGTATACATAATAAATTAAAATGTATATATTTATTAAATATAGGTAGATATAATACCAGAACATGATTATTTTAGATGAGAAATCAAAATAAACCCATTTTTAAAGTATCTTTTGGTCTCTCCAAATTGATACTGCTCATAAAAAAATACACCAATTTTCCTAGGGGGAAAAATTAATTCCATAGCAATGTAGTTAGGGACATGTTTTATTTCATAGCTTTTTGTTTTTTTGCAAGCAGAATTGCTTTACTACAAGGTGAGTTCCGTGATACAGGTGCTACTGTCCATTCAAGCAAAAGCAAACCTCGCGTTCACGCGCGTGCACGCTAGAGCTGGTCATAGCTTCAGCGGTGGTGGCCAGCGCCTCTGCGCGTGGACGGCAGGGCCCGCACAGACGCGGGCGGCCGGCCGGGCACGAGTGCGCACGTGTCGTGATCGACACTGAAGTCATCTCAAAAGATATCCCTGGTTGACTTTCTGTCCACGCTTTGGCATTTCCAAGAGAAACGAGGAATCATCCTGAGGTATCTTTCCTGCGGAGCAGCGTCGCGCAGCGTCGCGGCTGTCGGGGAGCCGAGACTTACCTGCTGTGCGGGGCGGCCCCCGCTCCATGCATCCTTCCTGTCACATAGGATGTGACTTGAACCCCAGTGCGTCTGACCACGAGGGATGCAGACCAAATAAAAAGACAGATACACAAATAAGGCCGTCTGCAGAACTTTAAACTCTCCTCTTGCAGTATGTCACAGTAATTTCTACACCCTACTTTACATCGTTCACACTCCAATGATCATTGCTGGGGGGGTGGGGGCTGGCTGCACTATCTCTTGGAGGCCTTGTCCAGTCTGCTGGCGGGCGGCCGCCTCTGGGGCGTGGGGATCTTGGAGGGCCGGGGGCCGGCGCGCGGCGTGGGCCTGGGCGTGGCGGGGGCAGCCTCTGCCTCTGAGCACGCGGACTGGATCTCGGAAATGTCAAAGTCGGAGGCGTCACTGCCGCGGCGGCTGCCGGCCCTGCTTCCGGCTCTGCTTTCCGCGCGGCTGCCGGGCCGGCTGGGGGTCTTCTTGGACTCTGTCAAGAGAAGGCAGGAGTCCTGCTGGTTATCCACCCACCTGCAGCTCGCTCTGGAACATCCCAGCATGTGGCCCACACCTAGTAGCATCGGGAGAACTGCATTGTAGTGCCCTCCCCGCTCCCGTGAGCCTCATACCCGGCGGAAGGCCCAGCCCGGGCCAGGTGGTTCTGGGCTGGGAGCAGGCCGAAGAGGCGGCCGCCTGCGGGGGTGGGGTGGGGCGCTGCAGGCCTGTCCTCTGACCGCTCTACTCGGCCCTGTCTGCGGGGTGTCATGGTCACCTGTCTGGCAGCTGAGTGCCCCCGGTGGGCTGGGGCCGCCTTGTCACCCCGGGGGAACGCCTGCAGTCTCCATACCCCCCGGGGCGGCAAGGCCCCACACTCACCCGCAAACTGCGTCCGGACCCTGGCGGCCGCGGTGGTGAGGAGGCCGCTGTCGTCCCCGGAGTGGAAGCCCTTCCCTGACAGGTACCCGGGCAGGCGCAGCTTGCTGCCCTGGATGGGGGTGCCCTGTGTGACAGCGAGGACACGAGTCAGATGCCGCGGCAGGGGCGCCCTCCCTAGCCTCCTCCCCCAGTACCTCACCCCAGAACCCCGAGGAAACGGGAAGCAAGTGGGATTCAAGGCTGAAGAGCAAACACAGATGGAGGTTCACCACCGCCGCCCCCCAAGTTATGGGGAGGAAAACAGAAAGAGCATTAGTATCTCCAGGTGACAGCCAGCACCAGGGAGCAAGGGACTCACTGCCCAAGGCCAGGCGTCCTGCACAGGAGGCAGAGCCAGACAGACAGACACAGGCTGGCCGGGACTCTGCGTGTGCGCGAGCCCAACGCGAAGGCCGGGCCGAGGCCACGCGTGCACGCCGTTTCCACACCCCGCACCCCGCACCCCACACCCTGTCGCTTTTTGCTGTTGGCTTTTGTGTTTGGAAATGGTGCAGGGGCCGGACCCAGGGCCTCTCCACCACCCAGCCACACCCCGCTGGCTCTGTCATCTGGGATGGCCTTTTCATGCAAGATCCACAGGCAACACTTTTGACGGAAAACGTTTACAGTGACGGCAAATTGTGAAGTGACTGCTTTTCCAGACAACGTTTTGGAAATTCCACCAAAGTGAAAAAGTAAATGCATGGGGGTTTCATGAAGTCATATTCTTCACTACAGCCAACGATGTTGAAGAAAACAAGCACATTTCCCCTTATGGCAGGTCAAGTGCATGTGTGAGACGTGCCGAACACACCCTTCCTGGCGTCCACACTACTGGAACCTTCCTGTCGTCCACCCACTTGCATGCTGTGCACACACACACGAGCACAGGGTCTACACGTCCAGCGCTCCAAGTTTTCTGGACCACTTCTTATGCACACACAACCCCAGCGCTTCCTCTCCCTCCCCTGTGCATTATCTTTTTTACACATTTCCCAGGAAGGGAGTGACCGCCCGCCTCACAGCGCTGAGTGTGTTAAACCCGGGCTTGACACTGTCAGCAGTCTGCGGGGAGCCAGGGAGGAGCTGGGACTCAGGAAATCCCCCCTAGGCCGTCCAAGCCCTCCACGCCTCACCAGCCACAGACTCTTCCATACAAGCAGATGCTGCCACGTTTGCGTGACTTTCACTATATGAGGTTACTCAGAACAAAACCTAGTTATGCATGAGTCCTGGTAGGATGGCCTGAGTTTGGGGGAGCTGCCAGTTTTACGACAGTCTGTTGTAAATATGTGTATGTGGTGCATATGCACACACATGTGCGCATACATATATGCACATACCCTTCTGTGTGCTCGCCAGGCCCATGCCTTGCCTCCAGCCCCTTTTGCTCTCTATAATTAGTTGAAGCTTTTGCCATGGTTCCTGCACGGCTGAGATCAGAGGTGGGCGCCGCCATGCCTGGCTTAGCCCTGTGCATCTAAAATGGATGTGAACAAGTCACTTGAGGTGCCTGAAACTGGTCTCCTTTTTTGCCGCAGCGGAGCCACGGTCCCTTGCAGGCATTTCTGTGGTACGCGTGTTCCTCACTTGGCTGAAAGTCGAGGGTTTGGGGTGAGGAGCTTTCTCGGTCTCCTCTTCCTCCTGTGAGGAGTCAGTTACGGGCACGGTGCTTTGGAAAGGTGTGCCCTGCACCCTGCCACCTGCCAGCGCACTCACACATACCAGTTACTCAAGCCCACCACTCTGCACAGCTCCACACCCTCTCTGCTCTCTGCTGGGAATCCAGCGGCTGTGCTACGCCACAGGCTGTGGGCAGAGGCGAAGGAGGCACACACTCAGGAGCACCAGGCCCACAGGAACTCTCGCTCAAAAGCTCGCAATTTAGAAGAAGCTCCTGCAGGTGAATCCGCCTGCCTGTCACACCCACACAGCGGTAGTGCCCAGATTCCTTCTGCTGGCACAGTATTCCTCCAGCTGTAGAGGAAACTTCATATAGAGATGGGATATTATCTCCCGTACTGTGTTCTTCTAAGCACCAGAAGCAGAAACAAGAACGAGTGGGAACCCAAAATAAAGGTGTAGAGCCATTAGGTATGGCTGCATCAGGGTGCAGTGTGCCTCACAGGAACCCCTTGCTCGTGTCTCCATAGACATCCACAGAAAGACTCAGGGTTATCAGAGGTGAGTGGAGGAAGGCGGTGGAGAGGCTGGGTTAGTGGGTGTTATTTTCAGTCAGAGAGGACTTGGGTTAGGACTGGGTCCGGGCCTTACGATACCTCTGCAGATGACACGGCAAAGTCTGAGCACTCTGCTGGCTTACAAGGAGTTGACATTTTGCTGTTTGTCAACCATGGTTTACCATAATTGCGTGTTAAAGGATGGAGAATCTGCATGGAACAATGGCAAATCAAATGTAAAGGAGAGCAGGTCAGAACCAAAGCCACAGCAAGAGACAATCATAGCGGAGTCCCACTTCACAGGCTGAATAATAACCATTAAAAATGAGTATGAAGGTCCGATGACAACTCATACACACAAAAATATAAATGGAGTTTAAAAAGAAAAATGAATATGAAAGATAACAGAGTTCTGGCGGGGACGATCTCAGTGGAGCCACGAGGCAAAAGCATGCACTCAAGAAAACCTCGTGAGAAGAGGCTGGCCCTGCTGACCCTGAGCAGCCCCGCAGAGGCGCGGGCGAGGAGAGTCTGTCGTGGAGCCCTACCTTGGGCGTGCTCGTGGCGGGGGCTGGCGGGGAAGCTGCCTGCCCGGCCTGGCTGGACACCGACGTGGATCTGTTGGGGGAGGCTCCCCGCGACGAAGGCCGTGACCTGCGCCCCCGAGGGCGGAACGCGGCCATGCCCTGGCTGGCGCCGTCTGCCAGAATGAACTTCTCACGCAGCTCCATGTTGGTCCTTCCTTTAGCTAGAACACACATATGCACACACACACACGCGCACACACACACACACACACGCACGCATGCGCACGCACACACACAAAGAAGAAAAAGAGGCACTCAGTCTTTATGGAGAGACCCATCACCTGGCATCAGAGATCACACTGGGGATTTCAAGAACACCTTTTGCCATGCTAACTCCACCGGAGCACACCGAACAGTCCAATGCATCCCTGCACAATGCATTCTCTGGTGCCACACTGTGCCTGGGGGCAGGGGACGGGAGTGCTCATTCTAATACTAGACGTCAGCAAGGATACCACTGCAAAGAAAGTCAGCATGACGATGGAGCGCTCATGCCAGCACGGATGCCACCGCCTCCACCACTCTAAGCCACGACAGCCAGGGGCAGGCGGTGTCTTTGGTGTGTACCCTAGAGGCTGGAGGGGACAGGAGGTGTCTTTGGCGTGTTCTCTGGAGGCTGGAGGGGACAGGCGGTGTCTTTGGCATGTACCCTGGGGGCTGGGGGACGGCGGTGTCTTTAACGTGTACCCTGGAGGCTGGGGGGGTGAGGGGGCGGTGTCTTTGGCATGTACCCTGGAGGCTGGGAGCAGGGGCATCAGACAGAACACTGGGATTAGTTCAACAGTAGAATTAAACAGAAGGAGAAATGGCTCATTAGTCATGGAGACACATGGAAACTTCCAGATTTTTCATGGAAAGGAGGCAGTTAGTCTTTTAATTTTATGCCTTGAGACACCATTTTGTCAGCATGCAATCACCATCGCCAGACCCCAGGGCTCATGTGCTGTCAGTGGTGCAGCCCGTGCACACACACACACACACACACACATGTGCACTCGAAAACACGCCACGAGAACCCGATGAGCAACGTGTGCGCACGTGCTGGATCACTTAGACACTCCCACTGCCAGTGCATGGGACGTGTGTCGGGCTTTCCGAACACAGGTGTGGAAGCACCAGCTCAGTGGGACAGGAGTTAAGCCATACACAATGAATGAGGCGTAATAAGTCACACAAAGGATAAAGCGAGAATGTCTGGGGGAGAGAGGAGAGCGGGGCAGAGGTAGAGCTTGCCAACCTATAGCAGGCTGAGTGGTAGTAATTGAAGAGTTTGATTCCGAACGTAACATTTTACTCCCATGATGGTGAACTAGAAGAAATGACACAGGACAGCAGTCACATTCAAGAACACAGTCAGCAGAGGAAGAAACAAAGTCAGCAGTTGAATACGCAGCCGGAGCTCAGACCCCACCTTTAGCTGGAGTTTCAGAGGAATCAGGAAAGCCGTCCTGAAAGCCTGACCCACAGGGTGCAGACGCCCCAGACACGCACGCCTGAGGGGCGCCCCTCTCCAGGGCCGCCCACCGTGGGCGCACTACTGCCCAGGTGCAGGGGTGGCACCTGTCCACTCAGGACAGGGTCCCCGCCCCCGCCCATCTTGGGACGCAGAAGGACAAAGGCAGCGTCATTTATGCACTGGCCGTACTACATCTTCATTGCTTTTCAGGATCAATGTGCTCCTACTTCTACAAAACGAGCACTGCAGATCCTCCTGTCTCCCCAGCCAGCGGCAGCCCCCTAGGTCTTGGGTTAGCTGCAACAGTCTCCTGTGTACTTTTCTGTGGTATTACTGAATATTCATTGTAGGCCCAGGAGATTATATACACACAGCTATCTGTCTGTCCATCCACCTACCAGCATACTTTTCATGTGGACTGGGGTGTAGCAGGTTTGTGTAAGCACACTTTGTCTACATGACAGTGACATTGCCTAATGGCACCTATCACCACCCATAAGTGATACAAGGCCACTAGAATGGGAGCATGTGATCCTACTACTTTACTTCTCTTTGAGGTCTGTCCTCAGCTGTGGAGGGCTGGGGCAGCCGGGCCTGCTCATCTGACACTGTGGGTCCCGATGTCCAGAGCTGGCCCCGGGCTCCCCTGGGTAGCCCACCATGTGCTGAGCCCTGCTGATGGGAGGAAATCGATCATTTTGTTTTTTTAAAGTGAGACAAAAATGAAGCGCCTCCTGAGTAGACGGTTCCTAGTTAGAAACTGCATTCAAATGCTCTCATGATGAAAACCAATTGCAATCAAATGCTCTTTCACCATGAAAACCAATCGAGCCCTCGGTGACCTGATGCGGGGTCCCAGAGCAGGAAAGCCTTCTCTCCAGCCTTTCCCATCTTCCTGCCCTCCATCTTCTTTCTCCTTCCTTGCTACTTGCCACTACCTTTTCCTGGTGAGTAAAGGGCTCATTTGGAACACTACAGACAGGAGGGTTTCAAAAGTAAAAACTGAGTCTAATTCCTTCCTCAAATTTACCCTGGCAGTGATGTGACGGCATCTGTGTCTTTTGTGGGTCTGAAAGGTAAAAACTGAGTCTAATTCCTTCCTCACATTTACCCTGGCAGCGATGTGACGGCATCTGTGTCTTTTGTGGGCTCTGGGGACAGAAGCCAGGACGTCGTACTTGCCAGGCAGGCACTCCGCCACTGAGCTAGAGCGTGGCGTGGAGGGCATTTCAACGCGAGCAGAGCTTGCTCTGCCTGACTGCGCAGCTCTCTGGGAACTCGAGCCTGGCAGACCACAGGGCCAGGCTCCCTCACTTTTGGAGTGAATGCCCATTGGCCGGGTGTGTCTGTGAGGCTGAAGAACAGAGGACCCACTGGGCGCTCTTGGTCCCCAGGCTGCCCTGCCCGATCCTTACCCCGGCAAGGGTCATTTTTCACCAAGAACTCGTCCAGCGCCATCCACCCGCCTCCGACACGAACCATCACGGTGCTCCGCAGGATCCGCACCAGTCTCAGCTGCTGGGAATCTCCAAACTGCAGTGGAAGGAGGGAGAGAGAGAGAGAGGGAAGCTGCCACGCTCACCCGAAGGCCCAGCCAGGGGGGTGGAGTCAGCAGGAGCTTAAACGGGCCGCTTGGAGGCCTTGCTTAGCCCACAGCATTAGTGCAATCTCAGGAAGAGCTTTGAGATGGACTGCGTTAGGCGGCCCCATGCTGATTTAGCCCAAAGGAAACAGTTTGGGAAAAAAATGATCACAAAGGTTATTGTCAAGTTGTATTAATGAAGTTTTGTCCTAAAAAGGATTTTTTTCTTTCTCGCAATGGAAACAACCAGAGCAAGGCAGTGATTAAAAACGCTTCTACAAATCATAGACAGCCATGAAGCCTTGGCCATCTGACCAGAGCTTTTACACAGGAAGATGACTCCAGGGAAAATTTAGTGATTCCTGGTCCACTTACATGAACACTATTTTCCTCTTATATCTGTGAGAGAAATCTTAGTGAGCTCATTTTGTTTTCCCCAAGAAAGGTTTGACTTATGAAACAAAAATCACTTTCACACATGACTAAGATTTCTGCATCCCTAAAGTCTGGTAGCCCAGTTGGTGGAAGGCTGGCTTTCAATACCGTTTCAGATGATACTGCAGCTGCTGTGGGCAGATCGCTAAGGAGACAGCTTTCAGACCGAGCTCAGCTCCCCAGAGCAGTGTATCCATGAGGACAGGGTGCCCTCTCACCCTGTCAGTAGCTTCCAGTCATTGGATGAGCCCCAGATTTCACAAGTCCTGAGTGGACGCAGTGGAATCTACTGGTAGTTCTGGTAAGAGGCTTGTTGAAAGCCCAGGAAAATTGACTTTATACCCTGAAATCATTTCTAATAGGCTTTTGTCTAACTTCAGAAAGCCATCAAACTAATTTCATAGTTGCTAACCTAGCCAATAAAAGAGCAAAAGGACCAGGTAATCAACACAAATGACTTCCTTTATAAATTAGGGAAAATAGAATTGTGCTTCTGGTTGTTTGTCTGGCTTGCTATGGTAAGATAAATACTTTCAGAAGAGTCACTTGGTTACTTTTCAGAAAGCTTTAGCCCTGGGCTGTGGGAGATGTAAGTAAAATGGACAGGAGGCTGCAGGTTGTAGAAAAACACCTCTGGGAGCCTCTATTTATAAGCTTGCTTTTTTTTTTTTTTTTTTTTTTTGTCGGTTATGGTGCTTGAACTCTGGGCCTGAGCGCTGTCCCTCAGCTCTTCAGCTCAAGGGGAGTGCTCTACCACTGAGCTTCAGTGCCACTTCCAGTTTTCTGGTGGTTTATTGGAGGTAAGAGTTTCACGGACTTTCATGCCTGGGCTGGCTTTGAACCGCGATCCTCAGATCTCAGCCTCCTAAGTAGCTAGGATTACAGGTGTGAGCCACCAGCGCCCAGCCTACAAGCTTGCTTTTTAAAGATGGACCTAAGGGCCAATAAGTGGGCCCATTCTTCAGATGTAGATTCAAAAACCAAAATGTAACTTGATTTTATTAGAAAAAAATTTGGTGCTGCTAGTAAGCAATGGGAAAGGAAGGGGCTGAAAGAAAATTACTCTTAAGGAACCAGATAACTGGACAGATAATTTGGTCTAAAATTAAAAGTTTTAAGGAAATAACCAAAGCTGTCTTACAGATCTATTTAATAATTCTAAATATGAATAATTTTAAATGTCATTTTAGAAATAAATTCTCCAGACAACACTGACTTTAGGAAGTCTCTAGTTTTTCTAACAGCCAAACTGAAATGAGAGCATACAGGTTAAATACTGTTCTTTGACTTCTCAGTAAATGCGATCTTTGGAGGCATTTCTGTTATTCTCAACACAATTCCAGACTGAGGAAGATGCCATTTGCTCACTACAAAAATAACAAGAAGAGCAACACTTTATTGTAGTGTTGTAACTAATGGGATTTGATCAATCTGATCCTTACACACCGAATGCAGGGATCGTATCACTCCACTGGGCTCCATGAATTTCTTGGGGAAAAAAATCATTCAAGGTAATAGACTATTTCTATTTTAAATACATCATTTGCTTGCAAGAAAATGGAGAATTTGAAACTTAAGATGTAATAACAGCTAAACTGCAGTGGCAGAAAAATAAGTCCTATGTGTGCATGTGTATATTTATATCTGTATCTATCTATCTTTCTCTACGTATATAAGCTTCTAATAAAAGATTAGTCAAAAATCTTCTCCTTGGATATGGTGAAATCGGCATATAATTTTGTGTTTTACTTTTAAAATTCTGACCAGGCTGCAGTGCCACCAGCAGCCCACATGGACATAAGCACCAAAATAGATATTCGGCAACAACTGTAGAAGATTTTGTACACACTGTGTGTAGTCCCTTTCCTCAAAAGGAATGACACCGAGGTGGCACTGCTCCTGCACAGATGAAAAGCCCAAGCTGGCGGCTCAGAGCCTCAGGCACCGTCACAAGACTCTGCAGCACTCTTCTTCACGTTCCTGAGCTATGTGACCCTGGTCAGCTACCATGTGCCATATGTCCTAAATAGACACAGAGCTGTGTGGAGAATCAATGATCTTTGCACAAAACAGATGCTCATAGTGTCATCAAACACTGCACTGTTTCATTGTAGCCAGCTAAGTGCTATGGATTGTCTGGTTCCCATAAAAGTAATCTCCTCGCCAGAGGCACAAAGCAGAGGAGTCCTGGATTCAGGACCCTGGAGCAATTACAGAAACACCACAGCAACCAACAGTGAGCAGCGAGCAGCAGCCTGGGGAGATCGGCCTTGGCAAGCTTTAATGACTATGAGCTAAAGTTTAAAAAAACATAGGAACTTGAGAATACAATCCACCAGTTTATACCTGATTTCCCAGGAAGAACTGATAAAAAAAAATGAAAAATTGAAGAAAGACATAATTAGTTCATGAGGAAGTGTTTGGCACAGCTGAGCACGCACACACACACACACACACACACACGCACGCACGTGCACACACATACATGCTGGGCTTCAGATGAGAATCTATATTAGGCATGTGTAATAATCAAGTCCTTCAATAATTTTCCAAAGAGTTTATGTGCACGTGTTAGAAAATCTTAGGATTTCAAACCCAAGTTAAAATATGCAGAAATATTTTTAGCATTAAAAGTAGAAAAAAGTCAAATTCCTAGTCTTTCTTCTGTTTTGAAGGTGGACCCCATTAATTAAGGTGTTGAAGAAAAGCAAAGAGTTACTGCCCAAGTGGGAAATACTGCCTCTCTGTCATATTGAGAGGAAGAGCCCACACATCTTAATGGCACGGTTTGGGTTGGAGCAGCTCTGCTATTCAAATCAAGACCTACCTCTCATCACAACAGCGCAAAGTGCAAAGTGACTGGATGCATGCGCGATGTGTGGGCTTTGCTGTGAACATTTCTCTCAACAGTTGCTGCAAGTGGCAAGCATTGAAGCTATGTTCTAATACACAAGACCTAAGCTGCCTCCCCACATAAGCTGGAGCCTCACAGCCCATTACATTTTGAAATGAGGTAAAAACATTAGGATTCTTGGAAAACAACACAGATGAAACTGTATGAATGTCAGGGCACAGCCTTGAAAGGAACAAGGTCATTTTGAAAGCTTACCCTGTACTTGTTGTCCCCAATCTGTTCAACTTGAAATCGTTTTGCACACTTACACTTAGCCACCTGCCTCGTGACCTGAAAAAAAATCAATGGGGAAATGTTTACTGTAATATTTGCCTTCTGCAGTGGTACCTCACAGCTCTGATACAACCACCCACGTGGAATTAAGTAAGACAGGAACTGTGAGACATGCGGGTGGAGCTGAAGAACCGTGGGCAGCAAGTACCTCGTCCTCGATTTTGTCAGCGTCTGTGATGGGCTTGTATGCGTCCTTATTTGGGTGCAGGGCCGCCACGAACTCGTAGTAGTCAATGTACCCATCCCCATCACGGTCAAAGATGTCTGCAACTGCGCTCATCTCCAGTCGGCTGGTGGGGAATTCTAAAATTTGCACAAGAGGAGTAAGGACTGGTAAGTAGGCAGACTGCTCCCCGTACCCTTGTATTCCTGACCATAGGAGCTCAATTTCAGGCTGATCAAGAGTGTCAAAATTCTTCTCTGAAAAGTGGATTTGAAGCCTAACAAATCAACATCTATATACATGATTCAAATTTATCTTTCATTTCTAGGGTGGAGTATAAGAAAATTCTGGCTTTTGTAGGCTGAAAATTCCACAGGGCTCAACAACTAGTCCATTTAAAGAAAAGTTGATAGGAAATCAAGGACGTCTAGTAGCATCTGTCAGAGAAATCGTGCTCCAACGGACAGGACCGTCAAACAAGAGGGTGGCTCAGGGCTCCCGAGGCTTACTGTGGGAATTTACATTAGGTTATTAATTAGGAAGATAAAGGGACAGGTGTTTGTTTCCTACTATACACCAGTTAACACATCTCAGCACCTCTGTTAGGCGGATGAGGATACAGCTTGGGGCCGGCCCCTGACCGGAGGTGGGGATGTCCTCAAGCACACTGTGTGGTGAAGGTAGTGACTTCCCGGCCCAGCTCCCAGTAACACTAGAGCTTTACATTACGCTTATTTTCTTTGAAACAGGCCCTACTTGAGGAGAGGATCCCATCAATAAACTCCTGCCGCGTGATCTTCCCATCCTGGTCTTTGTCGATTCTCCGGAAGAAATCCATCACTCGAGATTTCTTGTGGTTCATCCACCGCATGTATTTTTTCCGCCAGATATCAAAATCAAAGTTGGCAAATTCTCTCAGCTAAAAAAGGGTACAGGGCATTGTGGTGGGTTAGTGCCAAGCTGGCATGGCACTCCATGCCATCCAATGATCGCTGCTGTGGGACTCCACAGGCAGGCCCTGACTCTTCTGCATGAACCTCCGCTCTTCCCTATGAGCCATCTCCTAACTGGCCTACACGTCCAACACATTCCCAATTCCAAACTCCAGAACGCCAAATCTCCAGTCAGAGTGCATGTTATTAAAAGATCTGAATCATATACAGTTACCTTGGCCAGTTGGTATAGACACATGCCAGGTACAGGGCTATTGTTTTTGTTTCCTTTTCTTCTTTAAGGAGTTAGTTAACATGTAAACATTTTAGCTGAGTGTGGTGACTCATATCTGAGATCACTCAGGAAGTGGGGATCAGGAGGCAAAAGTGTGCGAGTGTCCATTTTAACCAGTGGTGGTGTGGTGCGGTGCGCGCCTCTCGTCCCAGCCACGGGGGAGGCTGCGATCGCGAGCTCTGTGCTTCCAGGGCCATCTGGACAAAGTTTGTGAGAAACAATCTCAACAGAAAAAGCATGGTGGTAAGGCTTGTTAAGCCACCTACAATGGAAAACAAAAAACAGGAGGACTGCAGTCCAGGAATGCCTATCTCAAAAATAATCAGGGGGAAAAAAGGCCCAACTCAAGTGGCAGAGAGCCTGCCCACGAAGCGTGAGATCCTGAGTTCAAGCTCTGGAACCACCAAAAAGAAAAAAAAAAGTAAGAGGCTTACTTTATTGATTCTCTAAATCCCAATCTCACATAGCTTTATCTCACATAGCCTTCTAATGCTATAGTGACGTCTATCTTCTTAGCTTTCAGTTGGGAGCTGAGCGCTGTTTGCTGATGTGAGAGCAGGTGAGCCCCGGTGGGTGTGGCCGGGTGAGGGTGGAGGCAGAGAGCACACACCTCCTCCAGCCGGTCCAGGGCGTCGTTGAGCCTCCTCCTCCGCTCCAGGGCCAGGAGCCAGACCTGCTGCCACTTGCTCACCAGCAAGTTCACTCGGGGGTTCTTGGTTTCGATCGGGGTCTGCGATGCCGAGGGGTAGAAGCTTGATGCGGCCAAGCGTTTTCCTGTTAAGACACAACTCTGATCAGGATGGTGAAGCTGCCGGCACTGTGGCATGTGCAGGCGTCATTATCATGCAAACAGGAAGTCTAACGGAGGTGCTGGGTAAGCGCACAGGGCCCGCGTGGGCTGCGCTGTTCAAGGTACAGAAACAGACCTGCACAGGGCAGGTCTGTGTATGGAGAGCTCACTCAATACATGTTCCTGCTTAAAGTGCAGGCATTTCAGGGACTGTGTTGAGCCCTCTGAGCCTCCTCTTGGTACAGGCATGCTAAGGAAATCCCCCAGCAAGTGAGAGAATCAGTTCCAGCAAAGCTGGCTTCCCTTCTTCAGAGCAGGTGCGCGCCAGGGACAAGTCAAGCAAGCTGCGCTGTGAGGCCATCTCGGGTGGGAGCGTGGGCTCAGGACCCTTTCCACGGGTCTGTGTCCTGTACCAACGCCAGTGAGTACACTTTGTCTCTCATCTGGCTCCTTTTTCACAAGTTTCTATTACGTTCAAGCATAGTTGTCCTCATCTTACTGAATGGTTAAATATGGCCTAGAAAAGTACTACGGTAAGGCGATTCAGGATGTAATGTCCAGACTGGGGCTAGCCGGTAACTTCTGAGCACATAACCAATGCCTGACAAGTACACAAAGCACCAGCTCACTTGGCTCTCACTACATCCAGTGAGAAATGAGGCTTAGCAGAGCGGAAGTAACTTGTGCAACTGCTTCTGGGCTGGCGAGCGGTGAGGCACAGGGTTCGCTCCAGCGTTCTCACCTCAGGTAATACACAAACTACGACAGCTCAGATACCCATGTAAAAGACTATCCAAAAATACGCAAAATGGGGCTGGGCACTGTGTTGTCGGCCTGTAATCCTAGCAGGCCAGGAGGTGAGGTTAAAAGGATTGTGATCCGAGGCTGGCCAAGGGAAAAGCATGAGACTCTCCCTGAAAAACAAATAAAAAGTCAAGAAGACTGGGGCTGTACCTCAAGTGGAGAGTACTGCCAACATGTAATACGCAGTACACACAATGCACAAAGTCAATGGTGCTTTAAGCTATTCGGAGTTAACGATTGTTATTTTAAGGCTACTTAGTTGCACAGACTGCCTCAGAAACAGTAACAAGAGTGAAGAACGAGGAGCATGCGGGCTGCGAACGCTGGTCAGAGGAACCCGAGCCACTGCACTCACACTATCACACAACAGAAGAAGGCGAGAGCCTTTGGTGGGCGACTTTCCAGTTTCTTCTATCTGATATGAAAGATCCACTTCAAGCAAGCAGCGTTAAATACAGAATCGTGGATGGGGCATTTCCTTTATTTGTACATGAGCTTCTATAGTACACTTCAGCCTATGAATTCCTTCAGAAAGGAAGCTTTGGAGAGAGTGCTTGTGCAGCACCACTGATGGCCCCAAACAACTAATGGTAACCCAAAAGAAGAAGGCAAAGGCCATGGCCTCTGTGTCGACATCTGGCTTACTTGCTGCCCGTCCCTTCTCCAGGACGGGGATGTGGGACTGCAAGGAGGAAGGTCCGGCTGCTCTCCGCTTGTATGTCTTCGTGACTTTGTCAACATCAGGCTGTTTTCTCGTCATTTCTTCCATGAACATCTACAATGAGAAGACTAGTGTCAATGAATTAAGGGCAGACCAGATCAGATCAGTGGAAAACGCTGCCACTTCAGTAACTGATTGGGAAGGACTTGGGCAGAGACAAAGCACCACTCCAGACATCAATACCCTGTAAGACGCTTTATTAAACTCTAACCATGGCAGTGCTAACCGCTTTACCAGGAGGCTCACATGAATATTCCTTTTTGTGAGCACAGTCGGGTCAGTGTGTGATGCCACTTGCTTTAGAGCTTAAAGCAAGTAGGATTTATGGGGAAGTCATTTTTCTGAGAAAGACATTCATTCATTTCCTTTTAGATAGGACACATGTGCAATCTGGATGTCCAGTCATCTTGGAAGACCCATGAGAAATGAACATGAAACAATGAAACAAGGACCAGAAGGATTCACGGGATTGAGGACAGTGTGTGTGCGTGCACATGTGCATGCATGTGTGCGTGATGTGTGCGTGAGTGCAATTGTGTGTGTGTGTGTACATGTGTGAATGCAGTAGAGCGCTGAGGCTAGAATGAAGGTGTAAGGACTAGAGAGCTCATTTAGGAGGCATGAGGCAGTCCAAGAGCTCACGTGAGACTGCATCATCTGACTCGAGCTTCACAGGCAGCAAAGAAGGGAAGGCCACAGAAGGAAGAGACAAGCTTTAGGGAAGCTGTAGAATTAGAACTCCAGATACCAGAGTTGGGGCGTGTGTAGGAGGGAGAGGAGGAAAGGGGAGGAGGAGAAAGAAGAGGGGGAGGAGAGGGGAAGAGAGAAAACACACTCAGTATCTTCTGAGGAAGACAGTGTCAGAGCCCACGGCACTCAGGCTAGGTGCAAGCCTCGTTACCTGGTGCTCAGCGATGAGTGTCTTCACCTCCTCGATCTCCTGAGGGATGACCTCTTTGTCCTTGTCACTGAGTGTGGTCTCGGCCCACTGCAGCCAGGCCAGCAGCGCCTCTAGCAGCTCCTGTTTAGCGATGAGCCCGGCCAAGGCACCCGCCAGCCGCTGCTGGTGCTGCTTGGCCCAGGCCAGCACCTGTAGCAGAAACACCATGTGCTGGGAACTTCTTCCAAAGTAGACATAAGCGTGTTGTCACGAGACACACAGTGCAAAATGCACACTTTGGCTGGCCTATGCATAGACCGGCCGTGCTTCTGGCTTTTCTCTGTCCCGTTTTTGGCCAGGAGACCCGGCATGTGAGGACTAAGGCAGTCCGGGACGGCCGTCACTATTGGGGTAAAGGCTTTCCCCCAGCACGCTGTGTTCGGCTCACTCGGCTCTGAGGGATGGGGGTGCCTGCTCCACACAGCGCAGTGCCAAGTGGAGCAGTTGCAACCTTAAATAGTTCATTCACACTGTGAATTCCACAACTGTGCCACACACACACGTGCATGTGCACTGGCCAGGGCTGTGGGCTGTGGTCCAGAGACCCCTGAAAGTCCCCAGGGAAGAGTGCCGACGCCTCCCTCTTTTGAAGAACTTCAGAGACTGCAGCCAGGAGGCTTTGAAAAAGCAGGTCCTCCACAGAGCCTCATTTCCCACATCCGCAGGGTGTGCACCTCACTAGCTGAATTTCCCCACACACCCCTGCTCCTGCGGGCTCCCTGGAGACACACACACCTCCTCAAACCTGGCCCGGATGATGGTGAGCCAGTGCTTGATGGTGGTGACGGAGTCAGGGTGGCAGAGGGCCAGGACGGCGTCGCCCATGCTGGTGGCTTTGCCGAGCTCAGCTCGTTTCTCTTCCAGTTTCTTCATGAATTCCTATCGCAGAAAACAGGCTTAGGTAGAAAGCATAGCTCAGGACTTGGGCCATTCATTGTTAAACAAACAAGATCTCCAACTGGCTTAT
The DNA here is from genome assembly GCF_024711535.1 of Dipodomys merriami. Lineage (NCBI taxonomy): Eukaryota > Metazoa > Chordata > Mammalia > Rodentia > Heteromyidae > Dipodomys > Dipodomys merriami. Next base: position 1,374,044 of record NW_027202516.1, on the reverse strand, counting down.
TCAGTAAGAAGTCATCCGCTAATTGGGAAAAGGGGGCAGGGAAATGAAGAATAAAGCACCTTTTAATACCTAGGTCAAAATGCACGTACAGGGTTTTAGCTCATGCTTTAAAATGTAATATATAAAATAGGTCTCCAAAATGTAGATACCATGCAACCGTATTACAATGGAAGGTGGCAAGACAGTACTTCTATCAACAATGCTGGTATAGGGGACAAAGGTCTGACGACTAAGATGAGGTGGTTAGAGCCAGATCCGATGCCCTTGAAGTCCCGCACTTGGGAAGCAACGGGGGAGGATTACTTAGGCCCACAGGAGTTTGGAAGAAGCCCCGGAGACCCTCTCATCTCAGAGGCACGAAACCAGAGCCAGGCATGGTGGCACATACTTGCAAGCCCAGCTACTTGAGAGGTGGAGGTCCAAATGACTGAAGTTTGAGGCAACCAGGGCAAAAAAGGCATGAGACCTAATCTCAACAAACCAAGTATGGTAGTACATACCTGCTACTGTAGCTTTGTGGGTGGCTGTGAGCAGGAGGACTGTGATCAGCCAACTCTGAGTAAAGACTGTCAGACTCAATTCAAAAAGTAATGAACAGAAAAGAGGGCTGGGATGTGACTCAAGAGATAGAATGCCGGCCCAGCAAATGTGAGTCCCAGAATTCAAACCCCAGAACACCAAAGTAAGACTACACAAAAAGCCTATTTGGGCATCTGAATATACCAGGAGAGATTCAAAATATGTTCAGGAAAGGACTAAAGAAGAGAGAAGACTGGGCTAGGAAGCATGCATTTGGAGGTATCGAGGGAGGTATCGAGGGACACAGTCGGGACCAGTCGGGTGGGACCAGTCAGTCAGGAAGGAGTGTCAGGGCACCAGGCTGGCAATTGCGAAGCAGCCTGCGAGAGCTAGCGGGCCTCCAGGACCCAGAATGAGCTAGGCTCCACAGTCGTGGAGTCACCTACTGCAAGACATCCCTGCACCTTTACCACCAGTGCTGTACGTGCAGCAGACAGACACAGACCTTCCACGTGATCTAAAAACGAGGACCTACCTCTGCCCCTAAAACCTCTTCATCATTTTGGCGCATCCACAGAGACCCCAGCCTACTGCCATTGGCAGCAGGGCCACAGACACAGCCTGCACTCATACGACTGGAGAGTGTTGATTCGTTTTTAAAGCCTATCATCAGCAGACACTGGCTTTCTGCTTTCAGCTTCTGTGAAGCAGCTTTGTTAGAGAGCCCTTGCCCACGTCTGCTAGACCTGAAGGTCCGCCAGGTTCAAAGATGGCATCTTACCCCTGCCCAAGCCTGCGAGGAGGCACAGGTGGCTATGCGCTTACTGCCAAATCTTAGGGTGCTAGTGCCCCTCACTGCAGGCCGAGGGCCAGCCCAGGTAATCCATAACAAAAGCTCTATTTTAAATATTGAGCCAAAATAAAGTGTACTGTAAATTTAACACACTCTTCTTGTCTAGCTTCAAATGTAAAGCTTTAGATAGCACTGTGTTCCTAGAAATGATGTTCTGTGACCTGTATGACTTCTGTTAACAACAAGGAAGTGTTAAGACAAGACGCCCCATAGATGATATAATGCATGATTAGAATAAATAATACATTTCTATCCTGACCTGGAAAGGCAAGGTTATTCAGTGGTGTTAACAAGATTCTTTAAAGTTAATAGGAATGCTGACATCAACATTAAATGGAGTGCTGGCACAGTAAACTCCTGAGTTTTCAAGTCAAAGGTTGAGATACATCTGTTCAGAGCTGTGTGGATGAAACATTTAAGGGCTTTGCCAAGTTCTAGACACTGCCGGAGAAAGGCCTGAGCTTGAAAACTCACCAGCTGGATTCTTATTTGGAAAGTTAAATCTATGCTATCTCCTATGGGATCCTCATTTTCAGTTTATAGTTTATATTATAGGAAGTTCTAGAAAGGGCTTTAAAAGGTTCTTGATTAAAAATCAGAGCACAAAATAAGTCTGCTTTATCTGGTTTCTCATTTTCTTTCAATTTAAACGTGAACACAACACCCTTCTACAAAATATATCCAACAAAACTCCTGGTAAGGAAGCCCTGTAGTTGAATTTAAGAATGTATCAATTTTCCTTGTTTTTGTACAGTGCTTTACACCTGCTAAAAAAACTTGTTTAATGCAAAACAAGACCTTGAAAGGTCATTTTAAAAAGTCGGTCTGATAATAGTTCTTTTAGGAAGAAGCTTTTTCCCTATGTAAGATGTCATACTGCAGATTTAAAATATAGACTATCAATAAAGTGCAAAAAAAAAAAGGTTCTTGATTAAAAGCAGAACTGGCAAAGGCTTAGAAATAACATTGTTCTACATTTTATTAAATTACTTGTTTGGGCTGCCTATAAAGATCGAATTTATTAATTTATAATTCTACTGGTATGATTTTTTTAAAGGCCAAACTACTCATTTCAAGATCCACATAAAAGAGCAACAAAATGGGATGATGTTGGTCAAAAGCCAAACAACGCTATAGAAAAATTGATGTGTTTCCTGGATATGAACCTGACTAATCCTAGACTACCATCTTCCCAAGAAGGCCACAGGACCATGGCATGGACACAACCTCAGCTGCATCAGAGGTGGGACCAGAGGAAAAGCCTGTGCGACCTGATAGTTGGAGCTGCAGGCCTCTTTCCTCCATGTGGCATTTGCAGGGATCACTCACTTTATGCTGGTCAATGAGAGTCCGGAGAGCATCTTCATCATCTGGGAGAATGCCATGGAAGCGCAGGGTCTGCTCGGCCTCAGCCAGCCACTCCAGGAGCGCGTGGACCACAGAGTGGAACTCTTCTGCCTAATGTACGTGCACGCGCGTGTGCGCACACACACACACACACACACACACAAGATTCCCAAATATGCCTGTTAGTAAAAGTCACAGGAACAGATTCTCCCTTCAGTAACTAAAAGTCTGAAAATTTAAATGATGGACGCTACTCCTATTAAAATGACATGATGCTTTGTGCTTCTCATGCACCATTTCCTTAAATAAATTTGTAAGTAGAAGCCAATATAATTCCCACTTTTGGTTGAGATAACCAGGACTTAATGAAGTGAATTAGTCTACAAAACCCCCCAGAGCCGGTGAGAGGCCTTGGCTCACTTGAAGGCTACAGCTTTTAGTCACTATCTTCACTTATGTAGCAGGTAACTGATGAATTAAGTATGTATTCTCGGCAAGAAGGCTTCACTTTTACAGGAAGTCACTGAAATAACTCAAAGGCTGGACGCTTACTTCCAATGTCTTCACTCAACACTCCGCGTTAGGGCAGCGGCCATGACCCCAGCTGCTGTGCCGCTCACCGTCACCCCCAAGTATTAGGGTGTGTGCCATGCGAGCTTCCATAAGGCTCAAGTCAACACTGAAGCGACGGGGCAGCATTTTAGAGGCAGAAGGAAACGTCTCATGCACTCAACAACCTGGGTCTCAGCACAAACCTCCTTGGGGGCACCTCGCTTCTTGAGGGGTTTGCGGGAGTGGTGGAGACCCAAGGACCCCCACACTTCTGCCAGAGCCTCAGAGCCCCTCTGCGGGGCTGCAGCTCGACTCGCAGGACTCACCTGGCGCAGGGCTGCCTCCAGACGCGTCTGCTTGGACACAGACAGCGCGCACACCAAGTCCCAGCGCGCGCCCAGTTCCTGCATCTGTGCCTTGACCCACGATGCATCGTCCCGACTGCCTTCCACCAGCTCACGGGCTGAGCGCTTGAGCGCCTGCACACTGCTGGCTCTCTTCCCCAGCTCTTTCTGGAAGACCTAACAAGACCAGAGTTTGAAAAATAAACTTGGCACTCTAAAACCAAAACAGCAAAATGTACTGTTCGAAATATAAATTTGTAAAGCATCACACACACACACACACACACACACACACACACACACACATCTAAAAATAGTAGTTTAAAGACCCTCCTCTGGGTAGATGCTTTGGAGGGGGAGGGGCGCCTTGGCTCCCACTTGAACATCAGGGGAACAAACAGTCTTGTGCAAATCCATGCAATTCTGTACACTCCCAGGAGGAACTGCCTTATTTTTAAATGTCACGCTGGAGTTGAACATGGTGGCAATGCCACATGGACACACGCCGGGGCGCCTGATGCCTCATTCAATGCCGCGTGGACGCACGCCGGGGCGCCTGATGCTTCATTCAATGCCACGTGGACACACGCCGGGGCGCCTGATGCTTCATTCAATGCCGCGTGGACACACGCCGGGGCGCCTGATGCTTCAATGCCACGTGGACACACGCCGGGGCGCCTGATGCTTCATTCAACGCCGCGTGGACACACGCCGGGGCTCCTGACGCTTCAATGCCACGTGGACACACGCCGGGGCGCCTGACGCTTCAATGCCACGTGGACACACGCCGGGGCGCCTGATGCTTCATTCAATGCCGCGTGGACACACGCTGGGGCGCCTGATGCTTCAATGCCGCGTGGACACATGCCGGGGCGCCTGATGCTTCAATGCCGTGTGGACACACGCCGGGGCTCCTGATGCTTCATTCAACGCCGCGTGGACACACGCTGGGGCACCTGATGCTTCAATGCCGCATGGACACATGCCGGGGCGCCTGATGCTTCAATGCCACGTGGACACACGCCGGGGCGCCTGATGCTTCAATGCCGCGTGGACACACGCCGGGGCGCCTGATGCTTCATTCAATGCCGCGTGGACACACGCCGGGGCTCCTGACGCTTCAATGCCACGTGGACACACGCCGGGGCTCCTGACGCTTCATTCAACGCCGCGTGGACACACGCCGGGGCGCCTGACGCCTCGTCACCTGGCAGTCTCTCAGTCCTCTCAGGTGGCTGCTGTGGCACACCTGTACTGCAGCCACATGGCTCCAAGGCCCATGAAGGTGGCGGGCTGGCCACGTGTCCCTGGCATCAACATGGGGTCTGTCTGGAGATGCTGGACCCCAGAGGAGCAAAGCTGACCTGAAATACTGTTCTTTGGAGGATGTTTTTGTCTCCATAAATTCCTGGGTATTAACTCACTGCAATGGGTGGAGGGGAGAGTATTGGAGCTTGAACTCAGGGCCTAGGCACTGTCCCTTAGCTTTTTCACTCAAGGCCAGTACTATACCACTTGAGGCACAGCTCCAGTTCTGACTTTTTGGTGGTTAATAGGAGATAAGATTTTAATTGACTTTCTTACCCTGGCTGGCTTTGAACTATTATCCTCAGATCTCTACTTCCTGAATAGCTAGGATTACAGATATGAGCCACCAATGCCCAGCTTCATTTTGAATTTTAACACAGATTTCAAATACCAAATCCCTATATGTTATCTCAGTGTCACAGCTTTGGGGCTCTGTTCTCTCTGCAGTGATGTGCCAAGGCCAAGGGCTAAATTCAGCCCTTTGGGCCACAGATTTCCTGGAAGGGAGCCCAGGGTTCATTTCTGTTCCAAGATGCTACATGTAAAATGAGATGTTCAAACAACCAATTTCTATGTAGAATAAAGTTATTTTGCTTTTTAAGAAAGCATTACAAAAGTAAGCCCATCCAAACTAACTGAAGGTATGGTGAATTCTTTCATTTCATTCTAACATGTTAAGTGAGACATGAATATAAACACAGACACAGACACACACACACACAGACACACACACACACACACACACACACACGAGGTACAATATACAATATCTATAGTCTATTTGTGATTAGACTCATCCAATAGTCTGAATACTTTCCAATGTGGTTTGTATACTTCTTCAGCCTTCCAATCATTACTAATGCTCACGGATTAATTCATTCTTGATGGCTGTAGTATATAAAAAAATCTGGCAAATGCCTGGGGCAGTAAATATTTCGACAGTGAGCTTATAAAGATGGTGTCTAAGTAAAGAGTAACATTTTAGTGCTCATTAGGCATTGAAAGCTGGAAATGGAAGAGTTTGAATTCATCATGCACAAAAACATTTGTTTCATTATAAGCAAGGTGAGGTACTTTAAAAAAGTAATTCATAAGGGCCTAGTCAATGTTCTTTATTTTACTTTCTGCCAATGTTGAAGAACATTGAACTTTCTTTGTAGTGTAAACACAGCCAAAAAGAGAAAGGAGGAAAGAAATGTACAAAAGTCCAACTATTTAAGAAAGTCTAGAGGTGGGCACTGGTGGCTGTAATCCTTGCTAACTAATCAGGAGGGTAAGATCTGAGGATCCCAGGGCAAGAAAGTCTGTGAGACTCTTATTTTCACTTAATCACCAGAAACCGGAAGTGGCTCTGTGGTTCAAGTGGTAGAGCGCTCACCTTGAGCAAAAGAACTCAGGAACAGCATATAGGCCCAGTCCAAGCCCCATGGCCAACAAAAAATTTAAAAAATATTTTTTAAAAAGACCAGGTAGGTGAAAAAAAGAAGAACTACTAAAGTATGAAGAAAATATTGTCAAGTGACAAGAAAATACTGTCAAGTGAAATCAATTGTGGGGGGGGGGTGGGGGGGGCTAAAAGTCATAGGAAAGAAGCACATTCAGACAGAGGATGGAGAGATGGTCAACTCTGATGCGCTGTTAGCAGTGGACATGCTCTGTAAAGCCACATGGTATTGGCTGGTCCTACTCCAGGGCATCACACCACAGCAAGTCTTTGATTTGTATGATGCTTTAATGAGGAAAGCCTTTTTTCTTGCAATAAATACACAGTAAGTCCCTCATAGCCCAGGCTATTGACTCACAGATTGCTCAAGGGTCAGGGGTCAAGGTTAAAATTGTTTTCAAATACAAGAGCACCTAATAACAAGCTGGGCTCATACCCCTGGATTCATATTCTAACACACAACCTATTTCTAGGCCACAGCACATTGGTTTTAAGACATATACGTAATTGTCTAGAAAAATAAAGGCAGTAACACTTTCTTGAAACATGTTTTAAAGCACCAAGGAAAGAAATCTCATTTCAAGATCTCAGAAGGTTCTAGATATGGCATTTCCCAAGCCAGGAAACTCACTGATACACTGAACAATTTCCCCTCCCTGTTCAGGTTTGGTCTCCTGGCTCTGCTGAAGGCAGACTTAGTCCAGCCCTGAAGATGCTGATGGAGCACACCATGTCCTGCGCTAGCCTGCAAATCCTTCTGCATTCAGAATAACCCACCAACACGACGAGACAGACGTCCCAGACGATACTACCTTGTGATTATCCATCAGATTCATCACTAAATCCAGGTCTCCATGGACAGGCTGGTCCTCGGCCAGCTGGGGCTCCACTCTGTACAGCCAATCAATGAGGGCCTGCAGTGCGTCTGTGAACTGTCCAGAAAACAGCAGCGCCTCTTCCAGCTTGTTTTGTCTGGAGTGAACAAAGTAGAAAAAGGAGTCTTGGTCACAGAAAAGCTTCAATCTCTGCTTACTAAAGTTTGTGTACACTGAGTGGAATAAAAACAATACATTGATATTGGCCATCACCACATTTCTCTGCTCAGTGTCTCAGGCTTTCTGTTTTACTGTAGAATGTACACAATCTATTTACAGGCCAGGTTGGTGTACCAACCTGGGAAATCATAGATTCTTCAAGTTTCCTCATTTTAAAAAATGTTTTTTTTTTTTCTGTTTCTCAAAAGTTCACTTGAAACAGTTTTAAGTGATCAGACTCAAACTTGACTGTAGGCATTGGGGTGTGAACTCAGGGCTTCACACTTGTGGGGTGCTCTGCTGCTGGGCCAGGCCTCCCGCCCCATCCTGACAGGGTTTAGTGTGCCACCGGTTCTGTGAAAGTAAGTGTGTGTGGATTCATGCATGCATCCCCAAAGTCAAGGCTGAGATCAGCGCCATCTTCCCGGGACATCTCTTCCTGGTCACTCACCCCAATTTCTACAAATTGGGGTCAGACGGGGGGTTGACATATGCCATCACTAGATTTTTCTGTTTGTTTTGTAAAAATGTCCTAAGTGAAAATAATTTCAGGCATTATAAAGAGGATGCAAGATTTTGACAGTGGAACCGTCAGGGGCAGAGAAATGAGATCTACATGAGAGGCACTGGGGAAAGGGCGGGCCATGCAGGGCGGCCGTCTGACAGAGCTGGGAGAAGGCCGTCATTTTCACTGAGATGCGTGGTTTACAGTATGTAACGGCGCAGGGCAATGATCCTGGTGCAGGGTGGGAGGTGGTAGGTAGGGCTGGGGCATCCCAGGCAAAGGCAGTAGTTAAGGTCCCCAGGAGGTTCCTCAGAAGCACTGCCCCCATCTACGGAAGGCCCGGCAGCCACGCACCTCTCCACGGATTTCCCACAGATGGTGTCCCATTTGTCCCGGAGCTCACTGAGCATGTTGTCCAGTTTCAGGGTGTCATCAGCCAGGGAAGTTTTCTCCTTCAGGGAGCGTCCGGTGCGGTTGGTGGTATCATAGACCGAGTGCTTGGCACCAAGGGACTTCTGAAACTCCTGCGGGGGGTGAAACCAGAAAGCAACAGAGGTTTCTACTTGGGAAACGGGAATCCCTAACCAAGGGAGCCATCAGTGAATCACACCAGACAGGACAGCACTTACACACACCGCAACACGCCAGCACAGAAGATCTTCACGCTTTCAAGCTGAGGGATTCAATTTTGTTTAGAAGCAAACTGATTCTGAGAGTACCTATTATAGTCGAAAGTAATTACTAAGCAACACAGTATCTGAATCACTTAATCATGTCCCCTTTCTACCCTAAGGAATCCTGGACCCACGCTCTACCCCCGGCAACACCCCTTGCCCCCAGACCTCTACAGACGTAAACCAGGAAAATTACAATAGTTATACCAGAACACTGAAAATGCCAAGGTGTTTTCTGGGGTGGGGAGGACCCAGGGGATGCGTTCAACAGTCTATGAGTAACCACAGGCCCAGACAGAGTTACTAGTCACACAGACTCATCACCAAACGTTCTGAAGACTCACAATAGTGATACATGAAATTCTCTCTCTGCACTTGGATGCAGAGCCCAAGTGCTTACTGCACTCCCAACACATGGAAAGCGGCTGCTTCTTCCCTCCCTGGTCGCGGAGCCCACAGACACCCCAAGTTGCTAGGTCGACTGTCTCAGGATCAGGCAGCAAAGCAGCTGTTATGGTCCCCATGTTTTGCTGCACTGCATCATGAGGACCTGTGCACCGGTGCAGTCTCCCTTTGTATGTGTGGGGAGACCGTCCTTCTAACAATCAGACCTGTACAGGGCAGGGACCTGCTTTTGTAGGTCTCTTGTTAGCATCTGTGGGCACTTACAAGTATTAAACGAGCAGAAACAAGAACAGAGGCTGCTATGGTGCACACTGCCTCAGGATGAGAAAAAGCAAAGGTCACCTTTGCAGGCAGCCACTGTGCAGGAAGAATCGAGGTCACCCAGAGCCACAGCGGAGAGGAAGATGCTATGTCATTTTTCAAAGTAATCTCAAGGGTGCAATTACTTCATCAGTTTAAAATTTAGTTTAAAAGCAATGCCTTAATGTCATAATACGACTAAGTTATTTCTGTTGTTTTTCTATGAGGAGGCAACAACTTGTAGAGATTTTGAAACAGTCTCACAGTTACAGAATCACACTGGCTATCTACCATTTGCGGTCTGTATTATTTCTTCACACTATTCTGAACAGAATGCCGCATTTAGAATCATAGTATTGATAAGAGTTTTTCATACAACAGATACATAACACATATAATAGCTGAGAACAAAACAGATTAGAGCTTTTTAAAGACCAAAGTTCCCAAATGATTAAAAAAAAAAAGATTCCTTTTGACACTGGGTTCACGACAACCAGGATGCATCTGGAACAAGAGGGAGACTCTTCACAGGGCTCTTGGCATATTTTTTTCACAGCACCACATTCAAGTCCAAACAAAGCTTCCTGCTCTAAGACAGGGGCTGTCAATTTCCTGTCCAAGGGGAAGGTGGGTCAGGGCGGCTGTTTTCTGTCTCTGTGTTTCCACAACTGGATGTGACAGCTCATGGGCAGATGCTTGGCTCCAAGAGCCTCAGCATCCCCCCAGGAGCAGGGCCTCAGCACCTGCCCCCCCCAGGAGCAGGGCCGCAGCATCCCCCAGGAGCAGGGCCTCAGCATCCCCCAGGAGCAGGGCCTCAGCATCCTCCAGGAGCAGGGCCTCAGCATCCCACCAGGAGCAGGGCCTCAGCATCTGCCCCCAGGAGCAGGGCCGCAGCATCCCCCAGGAGCAGGACCTCAGCATCCCCCAGGAGCAGGGCCTCAGCATCCCCCCAGGAGCAGGACCTCAGCATCCCCCAGGAGCAGGGCCTCAGCATCCCCCAGAGGCAGGGCCTCAGCATCCCCCCAGGAGCAGGGCCTCAGCATCCCCCCAGGAGCAGGGCCTCAGCATCCCCCCAGGAGCAGGGCCTCAGCATCCCCCCAGGAGCAGGGCCTCAGCATCCCCCAGGAGCAGGACCTCAGCATCCCCCAGGAGCAGGGCCTCAGCATCCCCCCAGGAGCAGGACCTCAGCATCCCCCAGGAGCAGGACCTCAGCATCCCCCAGGAGCAGGGCCTCAGCATCCCCCAGGAGCAGGGCCTCAGCATCCCCCAGGAGCAGGGCCTCAGCATCCCCCAGGAGCAGGGCCTCAGCATCTGCCCCCCCCCAAGGAGCAGGGCCTCAGCATCCCCTAGGAGCAGGACCTCAGCATCTCCCCAGGAGCAGGACCTCAGCATCCCCCCAGGAGCAGGGCTGCAGCATCCCCCAGGAGCAGGGCCTCAGCATCCCCGCCAGGAGAGGGTCTGGGCGGCCCCTTCCCCTCCGCCTCCTCCCTCTCAGCAAGACCTCTAGGGACCCCTACCACGCTCTAAAGGTGAAACACCTTAAATCATTCTGGTTATTCCAGCCTTTAAAAATGATCATGTTTCAAGCACTGATTTACATGCAGAGACCCAAGCCCACCACAGAAACCGCTCTCCCTTTACCCACATCCTCACCCAAAGGGAGCTGGAGCGGGAGGGGGGAGGCTGAGTGCAGGAAATACAGAAGGGAAAGCGTAACAAGTAACAATGCCCTATATGCACCTAGTCTCCACAAAGAAGCCACTGTGTCTCTGAGGGTGGGAGTATGTTTGTGCATGCGTGTGTGCACGTGTACACACACACACACACACACACACACACACACACACACACACACACACACACACACACACACACCACTACCAATTCCTAGAAAGCAGCAGTTTTCCCACTCCTCTGTTTAAAAACACTACGTAATCTAATCATTGAAGCTGTAATTGGACAAACTCGATACCAGTTTGCGTTTCAGCTGAGGCCTTGCAATGGCACCCAGGCTGGTCTCAAGCTTGAGACCCCTCCTCTGACTCCGAGGGGCTTGGCATGCCCTGGCAGGACTGTCGCGCTTTTACTGCAGGAGCACCTCCCAGGTGGCATCTGCCCAGGACAGAGTCAGAAGACAGATGGCTGCCGTAAAAAATGAGAATGGCAGTGTGCAGAATTACAGCAAAACCTTAATGTTTCACTTTGGTTTTAGACCGGACGAGGGACCCATTTTAACCTATATGATTTCCCCTTTAACAGTGACCCCTGGAATTGTGAATGAAATGGTCACTAGAAATAAGTGTTTTCAACTTAAGACAGGCTCCCACTGAACAGCTATTGCTATTCTTCTTTGGTGATAAACACACAACCACGCAAGAATTCAGAGCTGACCCTGAAATACTGGCTGGGGTAACAGGAGACAGAGAACGTGCACTTCCAAATGGCAGACCCACCTTGTGATGGGCCAGCTGGCTCTTTATTTTGTCTGGATCATTTGCGATCTCCAGTTCCGAATCCAGAGACTTCTCTGACTCTTCCAGCCACTCCATGAGTTTAGTCCAAGCTTCATGGAACTGTGAAAGAAATGTACATTTCTATCTAGAAAAAAATTCAAACTATGTTTGAAATGCAGCTCATTTTTTTTGTTGTTGTTGGTCATGGGGCTTGAACTCTGGGCCTGGGTGCTGTCCCTCAGCTCTTCAGCTCAAGGCGAGTGCTCTACCACTTGAGCCCACAGCACCACTTCCGGTTTTCTGAGTGGTTTATTGGAGATAAGAGTCTCACAGACTTTCCTGCCTGGGCTGGCTTTGAACCTCGATCCTCAGATCTCAGCCTCCTAAGTAGCTAGGATGACAGGCGTGAGCCCCCGGCACCCAGCACCCGGCTCAGCTTATTTTGTAAATACAGTTTTATCATCCTTAAGTAGTTGTACAAAGGAGCTGCCATTCCAACAGTGTGAGAATGCAGTGGGTCTTGACCAACGTCGCCCCTCTACTCATTCCCACTGATCCCTCTCCTACCCACCCCCACATCCCTCACTTCCCTTATTTTCGTAGGACATGCATAGCATTCTCCCCAAATAGCATATGTTTGAACAGAAATGGACATGGATATACCAAAACTTCTTAATTCCAAGTTTTCCTGGCATGAAAAAAATTAATGCTTTTGTGAGCAAGTTACAGAACATTTGACAGTGCTTGACAGAGGTGTGGTGTCCCGGCACTGTGCTCCCCATTCAATACAGACAGGGGCAAGCTCCAGGGTGTGGTGCCCCTCCCTTCCTTTCTTTTCACAGGGAAAATATTTTTGGTTTTAGAAATTTTAACAGCTTTTTGCTTGCTTGTTGTTGTTATGGTCTACTCTGTCTCACTGGTAAATCTGGGTTTACTTATAAGGAGTTTAACTCCTTTGTTTTAAGAAAAAAAGGAATGAAAGGACTGGGAGAATGAGTTCATAAATTGCTTTTAAATGCTGTGCTGGTGCTGAGCTTGAACTCAAGGCCTGGGCGCTACCCTCAGCTTCTCACTTAAGACTACAACTCTACCACTGAGTGAAAGCTCCATATTTTTTTTGGTGGTTAACTGGTGATAACAAAACTTTCCTGTCCAGGCTGGCTTGGAACTGTGATTCTCAGGTCTTAGACTTTGGAGTAGTGAAGACTACAGGCATGAGCCACACCAGTGCCTGGCATAAACTTTTGTTTTTTTCCCCCAAGTGCTATTTTATCTTTACAAAGAGCCCAACCTCTTTACTGTTGTTATCCAAACTGTCAAATTAACTACGTCTCACATACTGATTTTATATACACAAGAAAATTGCAATTCTCTTTGCTACCTTGAACGTGTCAAGTATTTTTGATCAATGTCTGTTTGATTTCAGTCATTGTCTCTCTTCTGCTTACCTTACACAAGAATTTGTGGGCACTAACTTTGGATACCTATCTGTGGTATCCAAATATTGATACCAACAATAAATTACTTGTTAATTTGCTAGTTAATAATTAACTTAAATGACGTGATATCTAACAAAAGCTGAAATAATCCATGTGAAATTCAAGTCTCATGAACAACACAAGGCCTGGCAGGGCCTGCAGTGGGGTGTGGCTCTGCAGTGGCTTGGCAACCCTGTGGCATCCTGTCCCCAGAGGCTACCTCCTTGTGCACCTGCTCGCTGCCCTCCTACAGCACAAATCAACCTCACATAAAACAATCCGTGAAGCCAGGACAGACCCAGAAGGTGCCAAAGGCCGAGCACTATGACTACTGACATCTGATCCCAGAACCCAGCAAGAACAAGGAGAGGAGGGAAAGAGACAGCTAGCTAAGGCACTAGAAATCCCGACTGCAAGTCATAAGCTCTGGCAGCCAGTAATCAGATGGAAAGCACAGCCACACAGGTCCTAATGTTGCTCCCACGCCCACAGCCACTCTGAATCCACAAAAAGAGACAATCCTATCTAGTTGTGTGAAAACAGTGAGAAATAGTCATAGAGATATTCAATGAGACAATAAAACTAAGCGGAGAAAGGAGGAAACTGGTGATCAGCTGGCCGCTGCTGTTCAAGAAACCTCTGCAAATGGGGGATGCTTGGACTACAGGCTGCACCACACCAAGTGTGGAGAGGGAGCCGTCACGCTCAGAACTGGTGCTGCCACTGGGTCACCGTCAGGCAGTGTGAGCCATGGGGTCACCAGGGACCCCACAGGAGGAAGGCAGGCCTTTGGGCCTGTGCTGATAATTCTGTAGAGCTAAGAAACACTATTGTAAATATACAAAGGAATGCTCCCCACTCCCAAGAAAGCAGCCAGGGACCGAAGCTGCGCCAGAGGCCCCCCGAGACACTGTGGTGCCAAGCCATGAGGATTCAACCTGGCAGTGCCAAGGTCTCTGCCACCACGCGGGGAGCTGTCAACCCTGGAACACTGCCTCACTCACGTGAGCCTGGAGCCCCACACTAAAGGCCACAGAACCAGCATCAGAGAGAAGCAGCCCCCGAGTGTGCCACTGGACCCAGCCCACAACCACGTGTCCCACTGGATCCAGCCTGCACATACTCTGTAGCCAGACGCTGTGTAATGCCACGTCAGAGAGCCATGGGTGAGGGTGGATTACCTGCTTGGCCCGCTTCCTCGCCTCGTCCAGGGACCGTCCCCTCTCCACTAACCGCTGGACCACATTCTCCCACCGGCTCTGCACGCTGATCAGAAGGTTCTTGATGAGGACAACATCTTGTTTCTGACTAAAGTATTTCAGGTGCGTTCCAGTTTTGTCCAGTTCTACGATCTGCTCCCGGTGAGAATTTACTTCATTGGCGAAGACCTTTCCCAGGCAAAAGAGGCCATAATTAAAAACAAGGGGAAAAGTCGGTTCTTAAAAACGTTTCTGGTATAATACAGACCACATGTTGTTTTCAAGGACAAACCACCCAGCTCCTGTGGGGTCCTGTGAGCTGCCACACACCTTGTGCTCATCAATCTGAAACAAGACTGTGTCGAGGATAAGGCTTGGCCGAGAAGCCAGGTTTAGAGTCTGCTCGGCCTGGGTGAGCCAGTTGATGAAGTCCTGCAGGGAGGTGTGGAACTCCACGGCCACGCTGAGTGCTTCCTCCAGCTTAGTCTGTGAAGACAGGTTGGGCAGCAGTGAGTCAGGGAGCCCACGGGGCTGTTAATGGTTGTCCCTGAGGGACCTCTCTTTCTGGAAGATTCCTAGCCCAACACTGCATACACAGCACTGCCCTAGCCAGTTCATCACTGCAATGCATGCTGTACCTACACTGGAAAAATCAAACTCCTCTGAGGAAGCACTTGGCTACTGCTAAAAATACTTACATATGCTAAGCTGTGTTTTTATCCAATTAACAACAGAACCTGAAAAGGGAAATATTGACATTTGTCCATTGATAGCTGGGGGTCACAATCCCTCTATCAGAGATGGTATTTCATCTCTTAGTTCTAGCCTGTTGTTCCCTTAGAGCATGAAACAGAATGAGGTCTGAAGACTGCTATTGTGGTTTTAAAAGAAGTGATGAAAATCATAATTGGTCAGAAATCAAATCTCTTTTCTATTTCTATGTAAGTGCTTATAAAATAACTAACACAGACACCTCACTCTCAGTCTCCTCCTCCTGGACTTACTAAGGGTGGTAAGAAAAGAATTACTTAACAACATAGGACCTGAGTGGTCCATGATATTTAAAAGTATACCAAGTATCAACTGATCTGTGGGTCACCTTTATCTATGTTGAACAGACTGCGGTCTCTCTCTTGTGTCAGAAATCGCCACCAGCAGAGCACACAACCCAGGCATTCAGCTGTGAGGCATGCACACTAATACTCCTGGTAGCTCACTGACACAAGGGAGAAAGCAGGAATGGCACAAAAGCAGTACAGGTCCTGCCACACCAGCCGGAGCACACGCACGGGTCCTGACACACCAGCCGGAGCACACGCACGGGTCCTGACACACCAGCCGGAGCACACTCAGGGGTCCTGACACACCAGCCGGAGCACACGCACGGGTCCTGCCACACCAGCCGGAGCACACTCAGGGGTCCTGACACACCAGCCGGAGCACACTCAGGGGTCCTGACACACCAGCCGGAGCACACTCAGGGGTCCTGCCACACCAGCCGGAGCACACGCACGGGTCCTGCCACACCAGCCGGAGCACACTCAGGGGTCCTGACACACTCTTGGAGCACACGCACGGGTCCTGCCACACCAGCCGGAGCACACGCACGGGTCCTGCCACACCAGCTGGAGCACACTCAGAGGTCCTGCCACACCAGCCGGAGCACACTCAGGGGTCCTGACACACTCTTGGAGCACACTCAGGGGTCCTGACACACCAGCCGGAGCACACTCAGGGGTCCTGACACACCAGCCGGAGCACACGCACGGGTCCTGCCACACCAGCCGGAGCACACGCACGGGTCCTGCCACACCAGCCGGAGCACATGCACGGGTCCTGACACACCAGCCGGAGCACACTCAGGGGTCCTGACACACTCTTGGAGCACACTCAGGGGTCCTGACACACTCTTGGAGCACACTCAGGGGTCCTGACACACTCTTGGAGCACATACTTTCCTCTCCTTGAGCTTGGTCTCCACTGACTCCCACTTCTCTTTCAGGTGAGTTAAATCTTGGTTGATGTTGGTCTCTGCAGAGTCTGTGAGCATCTGCTGGCCCCTCTGCATCAGACTCCTGTACGTTTCTTCTTTGGCAGCAAAGGCAGTACAAATGTCCTAAGTGGAGACATTGGAAGGCTTAAAAGAGTTCCATTTTTCTAGGGAATCTGTCCCAAACCCCATACCACATTTTCATCTTCCAACCTGCAGAGCAGTTCTAGCACACAGATGCAGCACTTTCCATTACAATGAGTTATCTAGTGATAACCCAACCACTGAAAGCCTCAGAAACCGCTATTGCTATCAGTGATTCTGCCTGCTAAGTTCTGAAGCAAGTTTACTTATGCACTGTCAGGCTGAAGAGTGGCTATGCAGTTCTGTGACCTTGAACAAGGCATTTGACCTTTCTGACCTTCTGTAAACAGAAGGACTCTTACATCCCCCTGTACGACCATGGCCTCTGTGGACTAATTCCATCCTGTTCTTAGAGCACATGCGATGGACAGAAGGCAGAGGGCCCATCCAGCAAGAGGCTCAGGTTGTCATCCAGCCGCTCAAGGTAGAAGAGCCACAGGGTGGTGCTGCCCACGCCCAGCCAGAACCCTTCTGGAAGGTTCGCATGTGCATCTCCTATAGAACCTGAGAGAAATCTGCTGAAGTCCAGAACTAAGACCATGGAAACAACTTCACGGAGACCAGTTTGGTCACTGGTTCAACTATAATGTGGTCGGAGAATCGTGGTTCCTATGTCCTCTATGACACTCAAATTTTCAGCTTTAAAATGTAAAGAATTGAGCCAAAGCTCATATACCATAAAATTTGCTTTAAGTTATGTAATTTGATGCGTTTAATACCTTCACAAAAGTGTGTGACTATTACCACTAATGCCAGAACCTTTTCGTCATATATTAACATATTAAAATTTCTTCACTCTTAAAAAAATAACCTGTTTCAAACAGAAATCTGTAAGACTGTTTTCTCTCAGAATTTTCAGAGAGGAACAGATATAGACAGGCAATGTCGATATAAACAAACTACAGTCTAAGTTAATGTCAGTCTCTAGTTCTGAGCAAGCAAGCCGGCTGCAAGTTTGTCTTTCCTCCCTCCGTTTTGGTGGCACTGGGGTTAGAATTCAGGGCCTCACGCTCGCAAGGCAGGCGTCTGAGCTACACCCTTCGAGCTTCATTTCAACAGCCTACAGCACTATGGTTCTGGGTGGGAGAGAGCCCATGGGCACGGGCTCCACCCTGGACAGTGATACTGAAGCTTCGTCCTCTGTTCACATCTGATCCAGGTGAGAAGCTCAAGCTCAAGCTCCATCACCGTCAAGACAAACAAGGAAGTTTATTTTAACAGGATAAAAAGTTTCCAGTTTTCTATGAAACCAGGTGACACTACCACAGTTGAACAATATTTTAAATCCAGTATGATTTTTGTTTATTTTGGTCTCACTGTAAGTAGTATAGTCTGGCCTCAAACTCGAAATGCTCTTGCCTGGGCTGCCAAAGTGCTGAGATTATAGGCATTCACACCATGCCTGGCCTGATTATTATGGTGATTTTTCTTCATCCTTCAAGGCTCAACAGTTCATAACTTCCACAGTGCTATATTACTACCAGGCAAACTTCATTGCTCTGTATGAGGGAGTTCCCATCTCACAATGTCTAGACTTCTAAAATCCCTTTTTCCATGATCTCACATGTCTTAAAAACTTGAATCATTAAGTGATGTTGTTTACAGCACTTACCCAGTGATCCCTGCTGTCAAACACATCTCTTAGTTGTGTGTTCTCTATCATGAGCTGTGCAGTGCCAGGGCCTCCCTGAGGCTTGTCTGTTAGCTGGTGGCCCGCAGAGCAAGGAAAGGCATACGTACCGTGTGGGCATCCAGCTGTTCCTTGGCGGTTTCTGGTAAACCACCCAGAGGCTTGGATGCCAACAGGTGACGCTCCGTGTCAGCCAGCCACTGCTGCAAATCTTCAATTTCACCATGGAAACCTTTGGCCTGGAGTGATGGGAAATGTTACGTTTGGGCAACAGAACACTGTCACTTTCACGCAGAAGACAAGCCTCACACGGGCCCCGCCTGCTCAGCCAGGCTGGTGTGTCTGCCCTGCCCCCTCCCCCCCAGCACTCGGAAATAAGAGCATTACACTAAGCACCAGACACACTCCCTCCTCTCCTGCTTCATTCTTTATCCCACTTATTTTTATTCCTCCCTCCAGGTATAAAATTAAGTTGCCATCTGTGAACCTATAAATGAATCCCTGCTATTTGGGGTTTTGCACGCTATAGAAGCTTCTATATTTAGTCAAAATTCACCTGGTGCAATGCACCATCCAACTGCTGTTTTCTTTGTTCTGTTTTTTCCAAAACACTCTGCCAGCGTTGATTTAAACCCTGTAGCTTGTGCTGGAGACTGCTTGCTTCTTCGCCTGCGCTGGATGCGATGAGCTCATTTCCTGCTTTGTTCACAGCCTCCACGGTGGACTGATGAGCGAATACATCATTCCGGAGCACCTGAAAACGTTCAGATAGTGTCTTCACTTTTAGAGGACTATGGGGCTGTGCAACATTCTGACACACACTTCTCATAAGTGTTCATATCGATTCTGAAGGAATGGCTCTAACTTGCAGCTCTGAGTGTGTCGGGAGCTGTGTCTTCCCATGAAGTGGCCGTGAGGAGCCGGCTGGTTGCCACCACCAGGCACTAAGCACCTAGACATAATTAAGAGTTCTAATATATTTTTTTTAGTTGATTCCAGCTCATTTTCACTGAAGTTAATTTTCCTTTCTAAAGTAACTAAGAGATCGTTTCACTCCCATGTATTCATCTTCAAATTAAAATTATCTCAAGTCTAAAACATACAAATTTTATAATTAGCAGTCTCAAAGGGAAAAAATAAGCTTAAATATTTCCTTTTCTCTCAGTGGTGCCATGCCAAAATTAACTGCTAATTTCAAAGAAATCCTTCCCCTAACACTAATAAGAGATCATTATAATCCTGCCTTACCCTCATTGACACAGAGTTGGCAATAGTTAAAAAAAAAAAGACCCTTGATTGATCCTCTCACCCCTGGGAGGGCAGTCTGGTCTGCACAGGGAAGACTTCAGAGAATTGGGGTCATCCAGGAGCACTGCTTCTCTGACAGCGCTGACTCATTTTCCACACCGTCTGGTTAAACAAAGCTTTCTAAAGGCTTCATTCCCAGGGTGTAAAGAGATATCTTTATGGAAAACATACACTCCGATATGTCTCTAGTAAAAACTGCTTTCTCAAGATGTAAGAGTTAACTATTCTCCTTATCCAACTTTAAAGGGTAATTCTATGTAATTCCTTCTAAATGGTCTTGAATGCCACTGGAAAGACAGAGCTCTGGAGTAGAAAAAGGACAGAAAAGTTCCTTAGTTCCTTGGTTCCTTCCTTCCTTTCTTCCCTTCCTTCCTTCCTCCTTTCCCTTCCCTTCCTTCTTTCTTCCATTCCCTTCCCTTCTTCTTCTCCTCTCCTTCCCTCCCTCCTTTCCACAATTAAGTTGGAGACTCTAAATCCTCTAACTTTTAGCTTTCAAGAAATGGAAGGAAAAAAAGGAGCTATTGCAAGTACTGAAAGATAAGAGTTAAAAGCTCCCTACAGATCTCCAGGTTCAGGTGCCTCTTTCTGGCCATCTCTGATGGTGTACCACACACATTTCTGATCACTGACGTAGGCTACTTTTCAGACAATTTCCAGGTTTATGAAAATGAAAGTGCATCTATAAACTCATACTACGAGACTATGCACACTTGGATTTTATGCAGAGCTAGCCTGGCCAGTCCTTGCTACTCTAAGCAAAGTCATAATGGAGACATTAAAATGTGAGGAAGGTTTCTATGTCGACATTGTACAAAAGAAATGCAAATTTCTGAATTGGATACAGCCGGACAATGACTATTGATGTAGACTGGCCCAGGAGAAAAGAAAGAAAAATTAACATTAAGGAACATTTACTGTGGAAAAAAAGAAAGAAAGAAGTTGAGCAAGAAAAGAGATTGCACATCATGGTCTTAAATGCCCAAAATTTAAATGTCCAATAGTTATCTCCTACCTGATTATCAAGAAAACTTACTTATGGCTAGGATTCAAGACTCTTATATAAATGTTAAAGTCTATGAAAGATTGTGGGAACATCAGGATAACTACCGTGCAAAAACGTTCCTTTGAGTCTGGCGACTTAAGGGTTGGGGGTGATTTACTAAGAACATCAATCAAAGGGTCACACAGGTGGCAGCAGGTAGAGTGGTGTGTGCTTCTCAACAAAGACTTTCAAGCTTTGAATTAAAGGCATGACACATTTTAATAATTTACATGTAATAATAAATAGTTCAAAACTGATTTAGAAAAGTGTGATATAAGTAGCCAGTCCAAAGTAAAGGCAACAATGAAACAGGAAAAAACACACACAAAAACCCACAAAAAAACAAAAAAACACCTGTGCTAGGAGAGACAGACACAGAAGGAGCAGGCCAAACAGGATGGATTTGAGATGCATGACCACAGAAAGGCTACGAACCATGGTGAAGCCACATTTTGAGCCCAGGACATTTTAGGCTCTCCCCAACAACTTCAAGTGGAATCCAAGGTGACATTAATCCAAGGACAGAGATAACGGGACTTAAATCTTCAGTGTTTGCCTTTCAGCCCTATTAAAAATTTAGTCACTGATTTCCCTTGTGTATTGTGTTTGGTAAGTGCCCTGAACCATGAGAAAAATATTCTGATCATCATCTTGAAGGAAGTGTTTAAGTACTTTAAACTCTGACTATACATGCAGAGTTGAACATCTGTTGAGATCACCCACTGACAGGAGAAAAATGAAGTAACGAGGTTGACAAGAAATGCACTTATTACCTTACTTATGTAAGTGGAACCCCTCTGTACATCACCTTGACAATAATAAAAAAAGAGATCATCAACTTGAAAACCCAGCTTGGTGGCCCCAGAAAAGCACAGGGAAGAAACACGAATGTGCCAGTGGCTACGCACGTGGTGCTTGGCGAGCTCGATTTCAATGGCTTTCGGGTCCCCTCCAATGGGCTTCTGTTCACCGAGCAAGCCCTCGGTGTGTGTCAGCCAGGCCAGCAGCTCGTCCAGGGCATGCTGGAACTGACCCAGCGCGAGGAGGGCACCCTCCAGCTTGTGCTGGAAGAGAGCAGAGTAGAGGGACCGTCACACATGAGGCACATCAGCAGAACAAGGGCGAAGAGCCATCACTTCCTGCCGCCTAGGTGCCTGAGCTGGGCCCTGGGGCATGTAACCATCTCTCCATATTTTTTGTATGATGTTCTCTGTGGTCACAACATGGCACAGACAGGGAGAGTTGTCCGGAAAAAAGAGAATCTGGGTGCTTCAGGAGTTTTGCTAACTCCTGACGTGACTTGAACAAGTGTGTGGCATGTCAGAGGTCTCTGCACTCACCTGTCTGCTGACAATCCTCTCATCCAGGCTGTCCCAGATCAGCTTCAGCTCAAGCAAGGGGTCCTGTACTGTGTGCTTGTCGCTCTCTTCCGTCACTTTCTTCAGCAGAAGTTCTGCCTGATGGTTCAACCTTTCCATTTCTATCTGTTGTTGGTAGGCCTCTGACTTAAATTGCTATTAAAAAATATACATATACAAGGACATTTTTAAAATCAGTAGCGTTAAGACAATACTGTTTAAGACAATAATATTTTAGTGTTTTATTCTAATTTGTGTTTCTTACTGGGGGAGGTCACAAGGAATAAAGAGCTAGCAAAGACTGAAAAAGGGGGAGCGGGTACTTCCACTTTATGTGATGGAAAGATGTCTATGTAATTTTGGTATTTTGTTTTTGTTCTTTATAGTAAACCAACAAACCTTATAGTTTAACTTATTCAAATGCCTTTATATATTCAATAGTGTGCTTTGAAATTACAGGGAAGAAAACACAAACACCTATGAAACCCAAGAAACAATGCTTCTACCAAGCTCAGTATTTCCATCACACACACACACACACACACACACACACACACACACACACACACACACACACACACACACACACACACACACACACACACGCACGCACACTCATTCTGCATTCCTCCCTCCCCCCACAACCACACTGTTTTTCACAGCTGTGTTACATTTTTCAGGACTTAGTTATTTCTATGCCTCACCCATGGCTGCCACTCTCCCTCTCCTGGTGCTTCTACATCATGCCATAGTGTTTCTATCTTTACTTAGCCAACCAACAGGTTAGGAAGTGGCTGACTGTAAAAGAAAACTGTCCTATCACAAATGATCATCATAAAATATTTATCTGAAGCTGCAATCATAAATAATTAATGGATAAGCAGCCTCTTATTCTCTTTAAACATATGACAGCAATAATTAAAAAGTAATAAAGTATAATGAGCATTGGCTAAGTTCAAATTACTCTACCAATTTAAAAGAAGGTTTTCTCCAGTCAAGGACAAAGGGGGGGGGGGGAGGGGGGGGAGGGGCGGGTGAGATGACTTTCCTGAGGTGCCTCCTGAGGGTGGGGGGGAAGGCCGAGTCAGAGCGGGCCTCCGCCGCTCAGGCAGCGGGAGGCCTGCCCAGCCTGCCCAGCCTGCCCGTGAAGGCCGTGGGTGGAGAGGAGCATGGGCACGGGAAACCCTGACGGTGCTGACGATCCGAAAGGCAAGGTAAAAGCAAGACAAAACAAAAACATCTTCCAGTCTAACCGTGGTAACAGCAAAGTGCTCAAAGAAAAATACATTTCTCAAGGAAATAGTCATACTTTGAGATGAAAATGCTGTTTTAGTATCCAATAGTGGTTTTATGTAAGAATGTAGGGGCATTCGCTGACAAGAGGCCTCTGGGTGTGAAGCCCAAGGGAGGAGAGAGCTGAAGTCATGGCCCTAGATGGTCACTGGCTGGGCACTCAGAGCAGAATGCTAGCCGCAGGACGGGAAGGTCAGAGGCAACCCACAAATACTCACAACCAGGAAAGTTCTGCTGCTACACCACACCAATCATGCAGCACACACACAGAAAACGAAAACATTACTGAACACTACATAATAAGGCCAGTTAAACAGTGCCCATGGAATCATGAAATATGCTTACCCCTGCGCGCGTGCGCGCGCGCACACACACACACACACACACACACACACTGCTCCCAACACCAGGTTATCTGACATCTGAGAGATGCAAAGACAGTAGGGCCTAAGAGGAGCTACATCTGGGTGTGTAATATTTGGATAATGGAAAAGTTGCTTTTCCTCCTTTGTGCTTATTTAGATTTTCTGACTTTCCAATAATAACCAGGTATTAATTAATGCAAAGAAAACATTCAATGTTTTGTTTTATTTAAAGAGCACATACTTTTCTATTGTTCATTCTAGGTAGGCAATGTATTAAACACAGTTCAAAATAAAAAATGTGAGATGCTTCAATTATGTAAAATAAATCAATGTATACAAGGAATCCTGTGACTCAACAACTAAAACAATGCAAGGAAGTCTTGGATAAATTACTTAGGCCCCAACATGTACCTTTAACTCTTCAATCTGCTGCTTGACAGTTTCGAGATCTGTTCCGATGGGAGACAGCGAAGCTAACTTCCCACCCGCAATGTCTACCCAGTCAAAGACTGCCTGAAAGAAACATATAAAAGGACCAAAATATGTCACAAGTTATAGAAAAGGGCAATTATAAGGAAGGATGGCTATTTTACAAAAAATTAAGGTCTACCTAAACAAAAGCAATATAATGGAAGTTGTCCCAAATATGAAATAGCTAAAATAGCTATTGCTTTAACTCTACATCCATAAATATGCAAGAGGAATTCTTTACTGAATATTATTAGACTATTAACCCCACACATAGAAGCAATATTGAGATCTCTATTCTGCTTTGCAACATAGATTTCACAGTCAGGGAAGAAAATTATCCTACAAAGGCTCAGGTTTTCAAGTTCTGAACATAAAACAGAATTACTCTGTACCTCAAAGCAATGGCCAGACCATTAGGGAGGGGCGGAAAGCATCTGGTGCATTCAGGTTACCTTAAACCTGCCCGGGAGTTGGATGGTAGCCCAGCAAATGATCAGACCAGCTGAGCACCTGGGGCAAGCTCCTGACAGCTGGTGGAACTGTTTCTCAATGGAGCACAGGTGACCAGCCACACTGGAGCAGCACGGCACGTGCCAGGCCCTGTGCCGACTCACAGTGGGCGATGGTGTCTGACCTGGGAGCATGTAAGGGCCGCTGTGAGGACCCACCCACAGCCCAGCCTCGCATACACAGGGGTCTCTGTTTTGCTTTGAACAGGAAGGGGGCTGTTACAATACGGAGTTTTTTTCATGTTTCCAAAGTTCAGAACCCTTTTTCAGCTGACATCAAGCCTGGTTGATAGTGTGAATACTGGTACAAATGCAGAAGTAAGGTGGCTGATGGTGTGTACTTGTGTGAATACACAAGTGAAATGGCTGGTACGAATGCAGAAGTCAAGTGGCTCAAAGAGGAGACAGCTGTGCTCATCTGAGCTTTGGAAGTATTTGCTTAGTGTTCTGAAGGAGGGTGCTGGCTGGTAGGAAACGAAACAAAGTTAGAGAATGTTGAAAAAGAAATAGCAGCTGTTTGCCTTAGCCAACAGAGGAGCTGTTGATATTAACAGTGCCAACTTCCACAGGGTTAATGAGCCGAGAACCTTCAGGGATGGAGAAACAGCTGTTCAAGTGAATGCCACAGGTGGAGAAGACACTGCACAGCACACAGTGGCCCGAGGAGCCACATCTGCTTTGGTACACAGGGCTCACTGGTGTCAGCCAACTCTCTGGCTTCTGTTGACCGGTTAGTATTTTTAGTGTTTACTCCTCTCATCCCAGAGCGCGCCCTCTTGTACCATAATTCAGTCTCTGCTCCATTTCATCACCTGATACTGAACTGTTCACGAAAAACAACTGTGTGGGAACACTTGCTTTCATTTAAAAAGCATGAAAATATGTCTTTTCAAGCTAAAGTTCACTGGAAGTGTGTACTGAGCCATTTAGACTCGCCTGTAAATCCACGTGTCTGAAAGGTGAGAAACTATCTTCTAGAGGTCAAAGTGGCCGCAGGAGCAGGTGCCCCCCATCCCTGCCTCCCCCACCCCTCCGTGGAGGCGGGCACAGGGCGCCTGGCCTTACCTGTAGTCCATCCTGGTACTGAACTGCAGTCTGCATGGCCTCCTCGAGTTTGTCAATCCGGTCCCTCCAAGCTTTGTTTAGAGAGTCCCATGCTGAATTTAGCTACAATACAAATGTTATGTCTGTCTCAATATCAACATTTAAACTCATGACTACTTTTAACAAAGGCATTGAGTTTGGATTTCCAGGGAAACTTTCTGAGGGGTGAAAATGAGGACTGCACCTCATCTATACTCTTCTTCACGATGGGTTTATCAGGCTCCCCGCACGCGGCAATGAGCTCAGAGCCCAGGCTAATGACCACAGCCAGTTCCTCCTGTAGCCCATCCACTTCCTCTCTGATGGCCTGGAGCAAAGCAAAAAGACAGCCTCAGAAGACGAGCCACACAGAAACCAAGTCAGCACTGGTTAATGCTAGGAGATCACAGTCATCCTAACCTCCTGTTTCCTAACTTCCTGCTTTCCTTCATTTTCTAACTTGTGCTTGGAATTCCTTGGTTGAATATATATTCAATCAACAAACATACTTAATAAGTACGAGCACTGTAGACAGAGAGAAAACAGGCCTGGCTCTTAGGTCAATGAATTCAACCAATAGCAGTCACGAGGAGAGTGTAACGGGATTCAATATCATGAGGAAAGATTTACAGAGGAATCTGGAAGCTGGAGCAGCACCTGCACCCAGAGTATGTGCGTGAGTAGGAGATATATTGGGCAAAGGCACAGACACAGGAAGGACATTTCAGCTGGGGGTACCACGTTCTACTCAGGGAAGAGAGGACACTTGGTAAAAGAGCAGCAGGGTAGGCCTGGGCCTGGGCCAGGGCTGGGCTGGGCTGGGCGGGGCAGTCAGGGCTGGGCTGGACTAGGCAGGGCTGGGCTGGGCTGGGCAGTCAGGACAGGGCTGGGCTGGGCGGGGCAGTCAGGGCTGGGCTGGGCTAGGCAGGGCTGGGCTGAGCAGTCAGGGCTGGACTGGGCTGGGCTGAGTTGGGAAGGGCTAGGCTAGGCTGGGCAGTCAGGGCTGGGCTGGGCTGGGTGGGGCAGTCAGGGCTGGGCTGGGCTAGGCAGGGCTGGGCTGAGCAGTCAGGATTGGACTGGGCTGGGCTGAGTTGGGAAGGGCTAGGCTGGGCTGGGCAGTGAGGGCTGGGCTGGGCTGGGCTGGGTGGGCTGGGCAGGGCAGTCAGGGCTGGACTGGGCTAGGCAGGGCTGGGCTGAGCAGTCAGGACTGGACTGGGCTGGGCTGAGTTGTGAAGGGCTAGGCTGGGCTGGGCAGTCAGGGCTAGACTAAGCTGGATTGGACTGGGCTATGCTGGGCTGAGTTGGGCTAGGCCAGGCCAGGCTGGGCAGTCAGGGCTGGGCTGGGCTGGGCTGGGCTGGGCTGGGCTGTGCCAGGCTGAGTTGAGTTTGGAAGGATGGGCCGGGCTGGGCTGGGCTGGTTGGGAAGGACTGGACCGGGCTGGGCTGGACTGGACTGGGCTAGGTCAGGCCAGGCTGGACAGTCAGGGCTGGGTTGGGTTGGACTGGGCTGGGCTAGGCCAGCTGAGTTAGAAAGGTCTGGGCCAGGCTGGGCAGCCAGGGCTAGACTGGGCTGGACTGGGCTAGGCCAGGCTAGGTAGTCAGGGCTGGGTTGGGCTGGACTGGGTTGGGCTGGGCTGAGTTGGGAAGGGCTGGGCCAGGCTGGGCAGTCAGGGCTGGACTGGGCTGGGCTGGGCTGGGCTCGACTGGGCTAGACCAGGCTGAGTTGGGAAGGGCTGGGCCGGGCTGGGCAATCAGGGCTGGACTAGGCTGGGCTGGGCTGGGCTGGGCTAGGCCAGGCTGAGTTGGGAAGGGCTGGGCGGGGCTGGGCAGTCAGGGCTGGACTGGGCTGCGCTGGGCTGGACTGGGCTGGGCTGGGCTGGGCTGGACTAGGCTAGGCCAGGCTGAGTTGGGAAGGGCTAGGCCAGCCTGGGCAGCCCGGGCTCCCTCCAGCAGGCACAGGGCCTCTGAGGGATTGGAAGGAGTGCCGTGTAAGAGCAGGTCTAGAGAGACGATGTGCAGCAAGGTTCAAGGCCAAGTCGAGAGACCTCACTTTGGACTAAGTTGGAGCCAAGAGCAGAGATATGGGGCCCTGAAATAAGGCAGAAGCAGGGGGACAGGGTCAAGTTGCTTGACATTTGACTTTGTGGCCTCCAGTGAAGCGTGTGGGGCAGCCTCTCCCGCACTAACCAACCAAGCAGATACACTGTGGTGGTTCTGGGGTTTGAACTCTCGTCCTTGTGCTTTCCAGGCAAGTGTTCTACCACTGAGCCTTACCTCCAGCTCTAAAATACAAACTTTAACAGAGTAAATCCTAATAGTTGCCAAAAGAACTCTTGTTCGTCACGTTCTGCTTACCTCTGCTGCTTCCTGCTGCTGCTTCACAATGGAGGGGTCAATGCCGGGGGTCTCCAGGTCACGGATGAAGTCTTGAGTGTCTTTAGTGGTAACGACCAGAGACAGGTGATCGCACCAAAACTTCTCTGCGAGCTCCATCACGTCCAGCAGTCTGGCCTCCCGTTCTTCCACCAGCGCGTGGATGTTCTCCCAGACAGAAGCCATGCGGTCAAGTTTAGCCTGCACAGCTATGGCGGCCCAACAAGAGCATCAGTTACCCCCATGAGGCGGTTAAGCAAATCCGTAAGCTCACACAGAGGGCAGTCATTTCCTGCTAACTCTAGAACTAGACCTGGCTGGCGGTGGTTTAGTGAGGATCACAGGCCCACATGCCCAGCCTTCGGCAACATACCTCTGTTCTCCCCTGGCTGAGCAAGGCTCCTCCTGACCCTGGCGTGCAGAAAGGTTAGTGAGCTGAGAGTGGACCTGGGTTACCCGATTTTAAGTTCAATAATCCGGGCCTCAATCCCAGCTAGTTAGTGAATTTTCTTATGCGTTCAGCTCAGGAGTGCTACTGTCAGTTCAGCCGCAGGAATGTGGCAATGATGTGTGTTTGTTGGCTTCCTTCTGAAGTCCTCAAGGATTTCTACTGTGTCTCTGCTCTTCCTTGGCACTCATGGTGCTGTCTGGACTGGCTATGGCTGGCTAAGTCACAGCTTGTGAAAAGGATCAGCAATGAAAAAGAATGCAAATCCAGGAGCTTTGACCTTACCCCCGTCATGCTTTAACCTATTGGTTTGAAGGCCCAGAGAACATTCAACCAACCTGTATTCAACTAGATAATTCCATGGATTACTTTCACAAACACAGGAATGATGTTCACCAGGGTTGTACCCTAAGCACACCCATTAGTGACACAGTCTCAAAGGTTTGGCTTTTTGCATGCACCTGGCCTGTCCACGTCTGTCTCCCTGCTCCCCAGTGATTACCTTTGGCAGAGACGTCCTTGTCGGGGCCTCCAGACCTGGCAATCATGTCCTCACCCCTCTGCCTGAGCGTCTCATACAAGGGCTGCAGCTTTTCCATGTCCATGGACACATTCTTGTTGTCACTGATCTGCTCCTTGACCTTCTCAACCTCCGCAGAGATGGACGGTGGCTGCCGGAGTCGCTCTGCTGTGCGCGTCAGGCTCTCCAGGATTTGGTCGATCTTGTCATGGAACTGGAGGGAAACAATGGGATCCTTTATGGGCAAGGTCTGTGATGTCAGTGTGAGTTTCCTGTGAGAGACCCTGTTCTTACTGACACAAGGAGAGCTGAGGCTTAGACCTTTCCTTTCCGAACAGAGGCGTCCAAAGAGCTGGATCCAGCTGCTCACCAGGACAGGCATGACGTGTGCGTAGGCCCTCTGCAGCACACTCATGAGTTGTGCGTAGGCCCTCTGCAGCACACTCATGGGGAACACACTGGGCTCCTGGTGAGTACCTGACAGGTGAAAACCTGGGTGCCCATGGCTCACACCTGTAATCCTAGCTAGTCAGGAGGCTGAGATTTGAGGATTTAGCAAAAGCCCTCAGAGACAGCACCCAGGCCCTGAGTTCAAGCCCAAGAAAGAAAGGAAGGAAGAAAGGAGAGAAACACAGAAAGAGACCAAAAGAAAAAGAGAGAGAGAGGAAGGAAGGAGAAAGAACTACAGATCAGCATCTGCCTTAAGATGCTGCTGTATTTTATCTTAATTTTAAAATTTGTTTAATAACCTGAGTATTTTATCTATAAAAACTGTTTTCTTCATCTTCAGTCACAATTTTGATGCTCTTGAGGTTACATTATAAAGCTCACGGACAGTTCTGATCACATCTAAGGGATGCCTTAGGTTTTGTTTTCCTGAATTGAAAAGTATAAAAAAGTATCTTAAAAAGACCCACAAAATGAAATCAAACAAAAACTTCCCTGATGCTGTATTAGAAGTCTGTATTTAATTCTCTCCCAACACACTATATGCAGATACAAATTAGGCAGTTATAAAAATCTGCTCACTCAGAAGTTCTATACTACCCTCACAGTTAAGGAAATCACAACTCAGGATTACAGATTCACAGGAATGTTTTGCTGGTGTTTGTTCTTGGATTTTTGGTGGTACTGGGGTTTAAACTTCAGAGCTTCATGCTTAATAGGAAGGTATTCTACCACTTGAGCCACGCCTTTAGCCCTGCTTTTTGCTGTTTATCTTGCAAATCGAGTATAGTAAGCTTTTCTGGCTGTGCTGAAACATGATCCTCCAAATCTCAGCCTCCTGTTTAGCTAGGTTTACTGGTGGGGCCACAAGTGCCCAGCTTATTAACACTTTACTAACAATCATAGCAATACCTTCTTCTATCTCTCCTAATGACCAATATTATATTACACTCACAATGGACACTGAACTAAACACCTAGGTAGTGACAGCAAGGGCATGTGTCATAGCCACTGAAAATCATTTTTATTATATCTTCAGCAGGGAGAAAAATGTACAAGCAGGATAAGCAAACACGAACACCTCTGAGAAAAAAGAGTTTAATGAAGAGAAATATTGTGGATCAATTTAATCAGGAGATCCAGGACAGTATCTCTGCTTGCTTCCTGTTTGGGAGAGCCCATTCTACTTCTAGCATCAATAGTAACGTAGGCTGCTGTGGGGAGAGTCTGGTCTAGCTTTATCAATTACCTGGGCTCCTGTGGGAAAAGCCCCGTTCTACTTCTAGTGTCATTGGTCACCTGGGCTCCTGTGGGAAGAGCCTGTTCTGCTTCTGGCATCATCGGTTACCTGGGTCGACTGGGAGACCGCTTCATCCAGGGCCACAGCTCGCTTTTTGACATCTTCTTTAATTTGACTGTAAAGGGCATCAGCGGCCACGTACTTCTCTTGGATAGAGAAGCCCTCCTCTGGGCTCAGCTCCAGCAGCTGGGGCCCAGTCTTGTTCATCTTATCTATGTGGGGCTTGTGCTCCGCTATCAGCTCTCGCAGTTGCTGTAACAAATGAAAGGGGTTTCTCAGCATCTCGGGGTCTCACCTGTACATCTCAGCTTCCGCACCGGCACCCCAGTGCAACCAGCTGGCAGCAGGCTCTCAGCAAGCACCCTCCCCCTGCCTGGCTTTCGTTCACACATGATGGTGTATACAAACCCAACAGCATGTACAACGTATGACTGTGTGTGCAACACATGACATGTACCACACATGACAGCAATGCAACTCATGAAGGTGCATATAACATATGATGGCATGTACAAACATGCTGGTATGTACAATGCATGACTGTGTATGACATGTGACAGCGTGTGCTACACGTGACGGCACGTATGCCACATGATGGTATGTACAACCATGACTGTGCATACCACATGGTGACATGTGCCCCCGTGATGGCCTGTACAGTTCAGTGCCAGGAAGGAGAGGCTGACACGTAGCTTTATCAATTACCTGACACAGTCAGGTAACTGTCAGCACAGTCATGCCTGAGCCCCTGCAAGGGGACAGCTCACAGTGCACCTTGTGCACCAGCAGTGCACTTGAATAGAGCATTCACCAAGAGTCCTTTCACGTGGAAAGATTCCCTAGAGAGACGAAGGTCTAACCCCAAGGGTTCCTTTTGACATTCATGACATGTATAAAACAAGGAGAGGAAGGGGAGGAAGGAGAGCTGAAAGAAACTCAGTAAACTACAAATACTGGAGGAAGAAAGACCTCAAGATAAAAGGATCTGAGAGTGATCTCCTCATCCACAGACACTGCTTTAGACACGTGAAGCTATACAAATGGTGCATGCTCGTATTCCACTGTACTGTAGATGCAATAAGAATCCAGTCTGCACTGAGGACACACGCACATCAGCAATCTACTTCTAGTCATTATTTTAAAATGTTGGCGTTGCAAGGGCAACTCAAATACACAGCTATAAGTTGAGCATTATTTGTAAAATGTGCAGGCACCAAAGGATTATGTTACTTAATTTTGTCCTCTAACCAGGGCAAACAGTGACAGCTTTTCATGGCTCAAGGCCAAAGCCATCCCTTGGGAAGCTTTGCCTGGAAGTTCGGGACCAGCCTCTAGGCTGAAGTACAAAAAGCCTTCCTTTTGTCCCAAGTCATGGACTGGGTTTCTTGCAGCATTTCCTGTCTCCATACTACTGACCAGCCCACCTCCAATCACAACTTCTCTCATTCATTGAGAAGAAGCCCCAGGATGGAAGCAGAACTGGCTTTTTATTCAGTGTGCATTAAAACCAGTCATAAGGGCAGTGGAGACACGGCGTGAGTCCACACAGAATGCTGCAAACAAAGGCACTGGAGACATCTCATACATCCCCACTAGGCATTCTTGAAAGCACACTTGGCTCTGAGTGATCAAACTTCTGAGTGACACAGGAGAGATCTCATCTGTGCCTCTCCGCTGTGGAGTTATTAGCCAGGGGCGTGGGTGAGATCCTCCTGTGACAGGCCAGGGAAACCACTGGTGTCTACTCGGGGGTGTGCACGTGTGAGTGCAGGGCCTGGGGAGAGAGGCCTGGCTCCTCACATGTGAGACCGGCCATACTGGACACATTCAGCATGACTTTGAAGAATCCTAGTATCTGTCACCAGGCCTTAAACTGTGTTCATTCCCACCTACAGCATCTCAACAAACTGAAGGAGAAGACATGAAGCTGGAAAGAGACCGTGAGAGAGGGGCATGTACCCAAAAGCTGGAATGGAATGGAAAAACTTGCCTGCAAGGTCTACGTACTAGTGCAATCCCGACTTGCTCTGCAGGTTTAACTACTATGTGAAAGAGGAACCAATTCCATTTGGAAAACGAGAGCTCAGTAACCAACTTTCTACTTGATGCTATGCTAAATACACCTATTGATATCACCCACCTGAGCAGAAAATCTATGCAAATTTTACATTAAAAATAATTTAATGAGGAGATATCAAGACTTCTGCAAGATAAACACTGATACTAAATTAAATTCAGTTCTACATGGTTTCTCTTCCTCTTGAGTAATTTACACAGTACCCTTGTAAACTCATTTTTCCTTAGTGTTCTCTAGTGTGTCTTTAAAGAAATAGTTAAAGATATTCTTCAATGCCAGTATACTAAGAAAGTAAACAAAGTAAGTACAGCATATGTTCCCAAGAATGATGTAATGTACTGACAATGTTCTGTCTGCTTACGCTGCCTTCCCTCCTCATACACACACATTTATTATATACATGCACACATGGATCACACACACACATACACACATGTGCACTGCTTACTCTCCAAGTGCACCTCATACAGATCAGGGAGAACAGTTCTAGGTTCACACATCCATAAACAGAAAGAACTCCAGAAGGCTTTCTTTTCCTGACAGTCTTCAGCTCTTTCTTGCACATGTCCTTACAACGTTGCACGTGACAGTAACAATGAAGTGACTGCCAGATGAGGGCTTCACAGTACAGTTTAAGACTTTGGAAAAATACTCCCTACACTTACAGGAGCAAGAGACCCACGGGCGCAGAGGCAGGCCACACTCATCGCCCAGTGCCATGTGCACTCCGCCCGGCTCCCTGAGGTGGCTATTTTGAGTTATTCCCAAACCTGCACTTTCTCCAAGCTGATGGTTCTATGTGATGACTCGTCCACTCATTTCTACTTTTTTTGTTGTATTCTATACGGCTCTGACGACTACATGTAAGTATATGAGTTAGCCTACAGGAATAAGCTGAAAGCTCTTCCAAGCTCATTCACCTGGCATTTACAACTGGGACTCTTCTTCCTGCAAGATGGTTTATATAGCCTGTTATTCTATAAAAGCTGTAATGCAATTATGGCCATACATAAGGATGTGATAGTCTTCTTACTGCAGTCCTGGGTCATGCACGCTAGGAAGGTGGGTGGTCCAGTGAGGTCAGACATGGTCTCCCCAAAGTGTCCCAGATGGAGAGTGGTGTCTGATGCAGTAAGAGCCGCGCCTAGGCTGCTGCCCCTAACCCCAGCTCACCCGGTGCTCCTCCTGCTGCTGCCTCAGCGTTTCATACTCGAGAGCAGGGGCCGGAAGCCGAGAGATCACTCTTTGGGTTTCTGTCAGCCACGGCCAGAGTTCTTCGTATGTCTCCCAGAACTGGCTCACCAGCGACTGTGCCCGTTCGAGCTGCAGATACCGCTCTGAGTTTATCTGGCAGATGGCATCATAGTTTTTCAATATCTTGTCCAGCTTTTTCTGGAAAATCAGATGAAGAAATGTGTTGTGACATTGGCTGGCACACCTCTCGGGTGCTGAGACCGGTGCTGCATAGGTCATAGGTGGTACACAGGAGGCCCTCAACAAATGCATGTGAAACAAAAACTACCCAGTCTAGCGGGTGTAAGTGCAAAAGTTCATTTCACGAGGACCTCAGTTTTTATGCATGGAACACCAAGCTTGCCCAACATAGTAAGCATGATTCTCTAGCTGTTAAGGCTGCAAAACAAGCTCCATTTGGTTTCTACCAACATATACATTATTTCATGGAGGAAAATAAAGACTACCTTTTGCAAATGAAATTGTAATAATTGCTAGCCAACTAAACCAATAAAAGCTATTAGGACCAAAACAGGGCACTGCAGCACATCCTTTGGAGAGGACAGTCATGGTGATGTGTTATAAATTCACAGTAAACTAACAGCACAAGAGGAACCCAACAGTAACCCACACTTAGAGAATGACACAGAAATTATTTCACAACAATCTGCATTTTTCATGTCTGTATCTCCACCAGATTTAAGAAAATTGCATTACAGAAGCAGATTTTTTGCAGAGTATAAAAATCAGGCACAGGTAAATAGGAATACAGGTGGACCCATTGCAACAATGAGTTGTACAAGTCGTTATGTCAAAAATGAACTTTACAACTTTGGTGTGGGGGGGGAGGATTAGGTGGGGGAGAGGATGGAGGGCGGGGGAGGATGGCAAGGGATGGGAAGGGGAAACAAAGGAGGAGGCTACAATGCTTGGTAAGAAATGTGCTCATTATCTTGCCCATGTAATTATAACCCCTCTGTATAGTATTTTCACAATAAAAAAAAAAACTATCCAAAAAAAGTCAGGCACAGGTACTTGCACGTGCCTTGTTTTCTGCCATCCACATACATTCCTGTGGATGCCTCAACACTGCCCTGAGGGCCATGAAAGCTATAGCCTCCGGCACTTCCTCAGAACTGCACATTTCAGGCTTTGTTTTAGCTCAAGGTGTGAACATTCTAGAGGTACAGACACCATGGCCAATGTATATAGTAACAGTAGTTCATACTGATAACAAGGGGAATGACAGAGCTAACATTTAACTGGGTGCTTGACATATACTAGGCAGCCTAGAACTCACATCTGTGAGCTTCTCCGCCTGTTAAAAAGACAGCCCTCCTGGCGCTGCTCTGATGCAACATTCCTGCCACCAGTGGGCTTTGTAAGCTAATGAGTTTGCTGCTTGAACCACAAGCTATGGGTAAGGGAAAGTGGACCTGAAGATTTAACTCAGCCCATGTTCACTCAGAACCTCTCCAGCAGGCACACAGACAAGGTGATACCTTCATGGATTGCTTTTCCTCTTCAGTGCATGTGGTCATAATTTGGTGCCCAGATTTTACAAGCTCATCAATAATATCTTTGTGTCTCAAAATCTCCATGGTGAAGGTCTGTAGTTTACCAAATACAGGTGAATATAGAAAAAAATGAAGACAATTAGGCAACAGTTGAAGACACCATCTGGCTCATGTGAGGGGCCTAGACAAGCCAAGGATCTGATCTGGGGTTTCATCACCTTCTGGGCCTGCAGCTGGGCCGAGGTCTGGTCTTGCTCCAGCCTGATGTCGCCCAGGGAAACCAGTCTCTTCTGTGTGTTGCTGATCCAGGACAGCTCAGCGTCAGCCGCCTGGTCAAACTAAACAAAGGATAAGTCATGAGGTCAACAAGGTCCTGCAACCATTGCCAAGAAGTACCAAGTGACATTTCTATTAAATATCCTTATTACATGAGTGGAAACTCTGAGCGTGGCTTTTCATGACATCCTAAAATAATGTGTGAGAGGGGCTGGGGCTGAAAAATAAAGACAGGAGTCATGAAACATAGGCCCTTCTGATGCCTGGCATCTGTAGCACCCTGCTACCAATTCAGAACGACTCGCGCTGCCGTCTTTGTTGCCATCAGTCAGAGGAGGAATGCACGTTGCCGCCTGCAATGCTATCTATAGTCATTTGACCTGTCACCCTACTCACATGGTACAAGGGTAGCGTTCTGCTCTCCATTCATGCTCTACAGCAAAGCCCGGAATGATCCTAGGTACTTACCATGCTGTGTGTCCGGAGGCCGACGTATGTTTCTGTGTATAGAGCACACCCTCAGCAGATCACAGATCAATTGCATTTGTTTCTGTTTGTGCACTAGGGCTTGAACTCCAGGACTGGCCACTATCCCTTAGCTTGTTCTGCTCAAGCCTGGTGTTCTACCACTTGAGCCATAGCTCTACTTCTGGCTTTTTACTGGTTAACTGAAGAAGAGTCCACTTTTTCTGCCTGGGCTGACTTTGAACCAGGATCCTCAGATCCCAGCCTCCTAGTAGCTAGGATGACAGGTATGAACTATATACCTGTTCACGTACATGATTTTTTCTCTGTTACCCAGCTACTTTTTTTTTTTAATCTATCTTGGGCTGGGAAGGTGGCTCAGTGGGAGAGTGCTTGCCTTGCATGCATGAGGCCCTCAGTTTGATTCCTCAGCACCACATAAGCAGAAAAAGCAAGAAGTGGTGCTGTGGCTCAAGTGGTAGAGCGCTAGCCTTGAGCTAAAGAGCTGAGGGACAGCACCCAGGCCCAGAGTTCAGACTCCACGACCAACAAAAAATAAATAAACAAAATAAATAAAATTTAATATTATTAATAACCATACATTAGTGGCATAAGGAGGATTTCGCAGTTATCATTCCACAGATGCATACAGCGAACTTTGACACATTCACTGCTCCTTGTTCCCATGATCTCTTCTGTCTCCCATACCCCATCCCTTTCCAGATGGTGTGCTGGGATTCATTATGCTGTATGCACATATGCAACATGTGCACATATACATATATAAATATATATACACACACATATACGTATACATGTATTTTAATCTTCTTTACTTCTCAGTATCCTTTCCACCTTCCTTGTCCCATGTATAATTTTTAAACATCTCATTAAGTAATGCAAACATTTTAAGAACTTTTTTTTTGCAGTTTGAACTCAGGACTTGCTGTGCAAAAACTCAGTAGGTCTGAAATATATGAAGAGATTTTGTTTTCCTGACCATAGCAGTAATTCATGCATACAACAGAAATTCTTAAAGCACAGGAAAACCTACAGAAAAAAATTAAAACTTGTAGTTAATCCCAATACTATCATATTTTAGCATTTCTTCTAGAAACTAAGAAAGATGGACTTATTTAAGTCTGGTATAATGCTGTATAAACAGTTCATAACCTGCTTTTCCACATAATATTCTTTTTGTGTGTGTGCCAGTCCTGGGGCTTGAACTCAGGGCCTGGGGTGCTGTCCTTGAGCTTCTTTGCTTGAGGCTACTGTTCTACCACTTGATCCACAGCTCTACTTCTAATTTTTGTAGGGTTTTTGGTAGCTTATTAGAGATAAGAGTCTGCCACCTGCCTTCGAACCATGATCCTCAGATCTCAGCTTCTTGAGTAGTAAGGATTACAGGCGTGAGCCTCCAGCGCCAGGTCCACATTGTATTATTTTAAATGTGTATTTTAGCATTCCTGCATGTTCTTACTATTATATACACAGCTCTGAATGAAGAGCTCCTTGCAAGGGGATCCATTCCTTGGCATGCGTTTCCAGGAGTCAGGAGCATCGTTTGCAAGCCCAAGGCCATTCCTGGTGACAGTCATCAAAAACGAATGGTGTGGGCAGTGATATGGACAGTAACCCAACAGGGCCCCTGCTGGAAGAAGGCCTCTGGGGGGTAGTCTCTGAAGGACATCAGTCCAGATGGGAGTAGGGGAAATTACTGGGTCAGGGAAGAAGGAGAAAGGTGGAGACAGGAAGCAAGATTAGAAAAGAACCCCAGTTTTAGAGCTGGGCATGG
The DNA here is from genome assembly GCF_024711535.1 of Dipodomys merriami. NCBI lineage: Eukaryota > Metazoa > Chordata > Mammalia > Rodentia > Heteromyidae > Dipodomys > Dipodomys merriami. The sequence goes on along the minus strand of NW_027202516.1, from coordinate 1,335,985 downwards.
TCACATACTCCTGTAATACCAGCTACTCTGGAGGCAGAGGCAGGAGGATTACAGTGTGCAGGAAGCCTGTGCCAAGTTAACACAAAACCCTATCTAGAAAAAACACAAAAAAGGCAAGAGGGCTGGGGGCAGAGGTCAAGTGGTAGAGCACCTGCCTGGCAAGCCTGAAGCCTTGAGTTCAAACACCATTACCACAAAGGGACAAAACAAAAATGAACACAGGCTGTGGGCAGGTGGAGTGAACGAGCCTTTCTCAGCTCCTGGTGCTAAGTTCATCTCAAGCCCTTGGGAACAGGGGCCAAACAGAGAGAAGAGGGCAGAGTGCTGTGGGCAGTGCCCCAGGAGGGCATGTAGTGGCTTTGCTCCATACTACACTGGTCCAGGACCAGATGGGGGAGAAACTGGCAATGCACCAGCTCCAAAAGACACAGATGGAGCCCGGCCAAGCTGAGCAGGAAAGAGATGAACTTACCACAGACCTCTCTCCTGGTAAAGATGAGTTACTCTCAGAAATTTTCTACAGTTAGTACAAGATGTTAGCAATTCCTGAGAAACACTCGTCACCGGTAGCTAGCTGTCTGCTGAACACATTGCTCTAAGAGCTTCACACACAGCATCTCCTTTAACTCAGACCACAATTGCACACACTGGACATTTCCACGAACCCATTTACAGCCAGGGAAGCAGGGAAGTTAACCCAGCCAGGACATTCAGCCTCAGGAACTACCCTCTCCTCTCTTATCTTCCTGAATATGCTAAGGGATTCAGGAAATCAAGATACTGATTTCACCAAAAACGGCTCAAGTACTAAAAAGATCAGTAAGTAATACTTACTATGTGGCACACAATGTGTATTGCAGTGCTGGAGATTGAACCCAGAACTTCTGGCATGCTGGGAAAGTTGTGACTCAATAGTCTGTGATATACTGCTTTTAAAACATATCCTTTAAGCAAAACAGGGGGTCCTAAGAAAGACCATGTGGTGACTGCATTTTAACTTGAAGGCCATCCCCTCTCCTTCCTCCCCTGGCCGGGGAGGTGGGGGGGGGGCACTTATCACTTTTCTTTGATTGGCATTTCCTTCCACTCAGTGACTCCTTACTCTTAACACAGCCTGGAGGGTCCCAATCAATCTCACTTCTGCAGGTGATATTTTTCTCCAGGCCTGACTGCTAGAGGCCCAGTGAGCTGTTGGATCTAATGGGACTCTGATGGGCTGGAGAGCAGGGTTTCCATGGGTCCCCTGACATAAGCAAGCACTCAGAACTGACCCCACAATTCGCAGTCCAGCAAACTGCACTACTGATAAACACATCTGTATATGCACAAGAGACAAAGGAGAATGAAAACTAAGGTTTAAGAACCTCAGTGGTGTGAACTGGGCACACCAGTCTGTAACTCTTTTAAGCAAAAGTGCCTCTACCCATTTCTACAGGGTTCATTTGACTCCATTTTCAATGAGAGAAAGAAAGCCACAAAGATATGTTACTTTGTGCAGGTTCAAGCAGGGACATGTGCAATGTCTGACTCAGATAAATGGAATATGCTGTGGGCGATCTGTGGCATGTATTGCCAGAGGATACATGGTATATATGTGATATACACTGCAAGAGGGTATGTGGTATGTACTGTGGGAGGGCATATGATAAATACACAGTGTATATGGTGGAAGGGTAAGTGGTACATATGTGGGAGGATATGTGCTATACTCCGAGGGAGGATAACGTGGTATTCACCCTGGGAGGATTATGTGGTATACATGTGGCACATACTGCGGGAGGATATGTGGTATATACCCTGAGAAGATACAGGGTGTACACATGGGGTATATAGTGCAGGAGGATATGTGGTATACTTGTAGATACTTGGTATACACATGTTATATACCGTGGGAGGATACATGGTATACACCCTGGGAGGATATGTGGTATATATATGGCATATACCACAGGAGGCTATGTGGTATACATGGGATATATACTGTGGTAGGATACATGTGATCCCAGTGAATGAGAAACTTCATTCAAGTTTACATAGGGCTCTTTCTTGTTGGCACAGCACTTTTACTACACCAGTATAATCCCTCACCTCCAAACCAACTTCCCAGGAGGTCAGAGTTCTGTCCTGCTCTTTAGAGAAGTCTTCAGTGCCAGTTCCAAAATGGTGAAATAAATTTTAGTGGAAAAAATTGCAGTATTTTTAAATACTTGAATAAACACACACACACACACACACACACACACACACACACACACACTTATTTTCCCATTATAATGAGACATGTGAATTCCTCCAGACTTTGAGAACAGGGTCTGGCAAACACACTCCTCAGGCATGAATGCCTTCCCTTGTAAACATCCCTGAGGCAGAGCTGTTATCATGGTATTTCATCAGCTTCTGTAACTCCACTGAGCTACGTGAGGACAGGGATGGGGCACATTAGAACACTGGGTCTGGATGCCCCTATGAGCGTTGGTTTGATTTGTGTTTCATGCTTTTGGGCGGTGTTAATAAAAGCCTAGTTGCATACTTTCCTGAGCCCCTAGCAAGACCACACCACCTTCACCCCAAGCTTACAATCAGAGTCTGATGACTTGATGTAAACAGACACAGATATCTGAATAAAAGTTAATACAAATGTACTACCAATACCCTCCCCAGGTCCACTTGGCTGCTTTGTGCCTCCTGCTGGCTGTGGCTAAGGACCTACAAACCCTGTGAGCCACAGACAGGGCACACATCGTCATCTCTTCCCCTCCAATCATCTTCCCAAAAAACCCACATCAGTAACCAAACTGTTTCCTTTTACCAAAGAATACCCTGTCTTTGCCACAGCTTTATGTAAATGAAGAGTTAACACCGACTTATACACTCATTCAAAATGCTTACTGGCACAGCTCAGGCTCAGCTGAGGTATAAAAGTAACAACAGCCAAACGCCACTGTGCAGACAAAAGGTGTTTTGTTTGGAGAACAGGGCTGAGAGCAACAGGCAGATGGCTGCTAATGATGTATTCATACGTGGCCCCACCAAATTCTATTCAAACTCCATCTTTCATTTCTGAAGCACAGAGGAGGGCTGGAAACTCTGCTAACAGACATCTTTGTTCAGGTAAGGGCTGCAGAAACAGCAGAAGAGAATTTACTACCTAGACACAACCCACTTGTCCCTACCTGCTGTGACCGGAGAATGGCGGCGTCGATCTCCTCCACCTTCTGAGTGATGGAGTTGCTCACCAACCGGTAGCGCTCATTGTCCTCGGCTACCATCTTCTCCAGCCCCTCTCTGGCCCTCCAGGGGACCAGCTCCAGCAAGGCAGTGCTCACTTCATTCAGGGAGTCCAGGAAGGCTTTGTTGTTCTTAACTTCCCTTTTCAGCTCCTGAAGACATACAAACTCATGGTAAGAGTCTCGCCAGGCAAAGTCCTTTGCTGGGCCCTCGGGTCATGCTTTTGGTGTCTTAGTTACAGATGAATTAAATAAAACTTTGTCTTAGCCACTCAGGAGGCTGAGACCTAGAGAACTGCAGTCCAAACACAGCCCAGGCAGGAAAGTCTGCAGACTCCATCTTTACTGAACCAGCAAAATGCCTGAATGAAGGCATAGCTCAAGTGGTACATATGAGTAAAGAAGCAGAATGAGAGTATAAAGCCCGAGTTCAAGCCCTTGTACCAGCACAAAATAAAAAGTTAAAATAAATAAATATTTATGTATTTTATGGCTGTTTTGCAATAAGGAAACGCCTCCAGAGAAGCTCAAGCAACAATTTATTTGCTAATGTAGTAACAAGATTTTAGCTGTGATGTTTAATATATTTAAAATTGGGAAAACAAGCACCAGGCAAGTTCACATGTACCATTCTTGGCTTTCTTGGGACCTCTATGTGCCACCTAACAGACAAGGAGAGTGAGGATATCCTGAGCCAGAATTAAGTGACCTTCAAAATCAGGACATACTGGTACAAAGTCAACAAAGCAGTTGACTTGTCATAGGCTTGGTGGGTCTGACCTCCAGCCCTGTGACACCAGGGACGATTGTACACCAAGGACAACTGTATGCCATGGATGATCACATTCTAGGGATAATCATACACCAGAGATGGTTATACTCCAGGGACAATCGTATACCACGGATGGTTGTATACCAGGATGGTCATATACCAGGGTTGATCACATTCCAGGGATGATTGTACAACAGAGACAATCATAATCCATGGACAATCATACACCGGAGATGATTGTACTCCAAGGATGATCATACACCAGGGACAACCATACTCCAGGGATGAGCATATGACAGGGATGATATGGACAGAGGCTGGTGTGTCTGAGAATAAGAATGACTCCAAAGGCAGGTCCATCCCTGTTGTGTTACGGTTAGAAAACCCATTCTGGGCTACACCTCTATCAGACAGAAAAGTTGTATCCCCATTCTACATTAATTACACTTAAATAGTGATCGTTGTCCTTTCTCTGGTCTTTATCATTCTGTCCCTAGTGTGATAGTCTACTCTGGCAACCACAACACTCTTGACACGAGCTCTAACACATCATTTTCATCTTTGGGTTCCTGAGAATGCAAACTGTTAAGTTTGCTGCCAACTCGCACTGGGTTCCCACCCATCCTTCAGCATCCTGGCAGTGCCGGGAGGAAAGACGATCTCACTCCTGTGTGGGTCAGAGTAGAAGACAGCCAGCAGATCGGCGGAGTGTACCAGGCCTACCTTCTGTCTCGCCTGCACCTGGCCCGCGTCTGCTTTTGGGACCTGTGACTCGAAGGAGAGCATTTCCACCTCCACTTGGCCCAGCCAGGTGCTCAGCTCCTCGTGTGTGGTATGCAGCCGCCTTGAGAGCTGCAGGGCTTGCTCCAGAGTCTCAGCCACATCGCTGCTCAGTTTTGTAATGTCTTTGTACCTTGCTTTAATGACTTCCAATTTATCTTGGATGACTAGAACTTCATCACCTAAAAGGCAAAGACAGGTACTTCCTTAGGAAAAGGGGAGAAGGGTGGGGAGGCAGGTTTTTTTCAGTAATACTGTACAGTTCTCTAAAGATGATCTGACCCAAGAGAAACTGTCATTAGGTTTTCATCTTTTCTGAGGTTGCTAGAAAATCTAATCAGCTCCAGAACTACAAATGAAAATGTGGGACAGGGCACTGTGTCTCTCGCTCCATGGGAAGAGGCTACTGGGCAACGAACGGCCCACCATGCCTCTGGCTTGGAAGCTCGGGGTGGTAACAGGCTAAGGCTCAGCTGATGAGCCTCATCGTCTCCCTTGGCTCACAAGGTGCTACTGTGTTGGGCGGAATGTGTAACCTCTCATTACTCATGTCCACTTTTCCAGGGAATTCTTGCCTGTCTCTACTTCCCTTACAGAGTCACAGAAAAGGTGTCCTAGGCTTCACATTTCTAGGTAAGGGTTCTATACTATTTAGCATTCCTCCAACTCTGAACAGTAAGGGTAATCTTACCTAGTCCACGTGTCATCCCCCTAGTCCACGTGTCATCCCCCTAGTCCACGTGTCATCCCCCTAGTCCACGTGTCATCTCCCTAGTCCATGTGTCATCTCCCTAGTCCACGTGTCATCTCCCCTAGTCCACGTGTCATCCCCCTAGTCCACGTGTCATCTTCCCTAGTCCACGTGTCATCTTCCCTAGTCCACGTGTCATCTCCCCTAGTGCACGTGTCATCTCCCCTAGTCCACGTGTCATCTCCCTAGTCCACGTGTCATCTCCCCTAGTCCACGTGTCATCTCCCCTAGTCCACGTGTCATCTCTAGTCCACGTGTCATCCCCCTAGTCCACGTGTCATCTCCCTAGTCCGCGTGTCATCTCCCCTAGTCCACGTGTCATCTCCCTAGTCCGCGTGTCATCTCCCCTAGTCCACGTGTCATCCCCCTAGTCCACGTGTCATCTCCCCTAGTGCACGTGTCATCTCCCCTAGTCCACGTGTCATCCCCCTAGTCCACGTGTCATCTCCCTAGTCCACGTGTCATCCCCCTAGTACACGTGTCATCCCCCTAGTCCACGTGTCATCTCCCCTAGTACGTGTCATCCCCCTAGTACACGTGTCATCCCCCAGTACACGTGTTATCCCCCTAGTCCACGTGTCATCTCCCTAGTCCACGTGTCATCTCCCTAGTACACGTGTCATCTCCCTAGTACACGTGTCATCTCCCCATACATGTGTCATCTCCCTAGTCCACGTGTCATCCCCCTAGTCCACGTGTCATCCCCCTAGTCCACGTGTCATCTCCCTAGTCCACGTGTCATCTCCCTAGTCCACGTGTCATCTCCCCTAGTCCACGTGTCATCTCCCTAGTCCACGTGTCATCCCCCTAGTCCACGTGTCATCCCCCTAGTCCACGTGTCATCCCCCTAGTCCACGTGTCATCCCCTAGTCCACGTGTCATCTCCCTAGTCCGCGTGTCATCTCCCCTAGTCCACGTGTCATCCCCCTAGTCCACGTGTCATCCCCCTAGTCCACGTGTCATCTCCCCTAGTGCACGTGTCATCTCCCCTAGTCCACGTGTCATCCCCTAGTCCACGTGTCATCTCCCTAGTCCACGTGTCATCTCCCTAGTCCACGTGTCATCCCCCTAGTCCACGTGTCATCCCCCTAGTCCACGTGTCATCCCCCTAGTACACGTGTCATCCCCCTAGTACACGTGTCATCCCCCAGTACATGTGTTATCCCCCTAGTCCACGTGTCATCTCCCTAGTCCACGTGTCATCTCCCTAGTCCACGTGTCATCTCCCTAGTACATGTGTCATCTCCCTAGTACATGTGTCATCCCCCTAGTCCACGTGTCATCTCCCTAGTACACGTGTCATCTCCCCGTACATGTGTCATCTCCCTAGTCCACGTGTCATCTCCCTAGTCCACGTGTCATCCCCCTAGTCCACGTGTCATCTCCCTAGTCCACGTGTCATCTCCCCGTACACGTGTCATCTCCCTAGTCCACGTGTCATCTCCTTAGTCCACGTGTCATCTCCCTAGTCCACATGTCATCTCCCTAGTCCACGTGTCATCTCCCTAGTCCACGTGTCATCTCCCCTAGTCCACGTGTCATCTCCCTAGTCCACGTGTCATCTCCTTAGTCCACGTGTCATCTCCCTAGTCCACATGTCATCTCCCTAGTCCACATGTCATCTCCCTAGTCCACGTGTCATCTCCCTAGTCCACATGTCATCTCCCTAGTCCACGTGTCATCTCCCTAGTACACATGTCATCCCCCTAGTACACGTGTCATCTCCCTACTACACGTGTCACCCCCTAGTACACGTGTCATCTCCCTAGTTCACGAGTCATCTCCCTAATACACGTGTCATCTCCCCTAGTACACGTGTCATCTCTCCAAGAACATGTGTCATCTCCCCAGTACACACGTCATCTCCCCAGTACATGTGCCGACTCCTCTAGTACACGTGTCATTTTCCCAGTATCTGTGCCAGGTCCCCTAATACACAGGTCATCTCCCCTAGTGCACGTTTCTGAATTGCATATTGATTTGAAAGTGGGATTTTCCAGCGAGCACAGTGCCCCTAAAGCAAGTTAGTTTCTCTGAGCTCGTGCACGTTTCTGAATTGCATATTGATTTGAAAGTGGGATTTTCCAGCGAGCACAGTGCCCCTAAAGCAAGTTAGTTTCTCTGAGCTCTTTTTCACTCCTCTTGTGCAGGTATTGAACTATCTGTTTTACAGTGGCTCAAGCATGATTGTAGTAAGTTGGTGGATTGCCATATAGCATGAGTCATTGTGAAGCAATCTACCTTTAAAAAAAACAACCCCACACTGTCTACCACCGGCACATTTGTCTGTCCCCTTCCACAGAGGAAGGCTGAGGTAACTTCATCATGGGCTTCTCTGCCATGACAAATCTTTAAGTGATGAGTAATGCACACAGCATCCACCAAGAGCTTAAATGAGATCATGAGAAAAAAGGAGGACTGGACTCCAAAGCTCTCTTGACTGGCCTTCAAAGCAAAGTACAGACCCAGGTCTTGGAGAAGGCTCGTCTGTTTTTCCCTCTACTTCTAAACTCTTTCAAAGGTGATGCACATGCAGACAACACGATAGTTTGACTTGCTGTGGTTTGTCCTCTCACCTGTGGTTTGTTTGAGTAGTTCTAAGCCATTTAGTTGTGCCTGATCCACACTTTGCTTCCTGAGCATGATGTCTTCTTGTAGAACCTGCAAACACAGGAACCATTTGCACATGGGGGAGAGACTTCAATCAGTGTTACCATTCATTATTGCCAGAGAACTTTGATCTCTCACCTCTGAGAGCTAGGTCTCACAGAGCTGTGCATGAGCCAACACCGCAATACTCAAAAATAGCCACTGTTCTCATGGTTACAACTCTTCTTTCTACCTTATCCATGCTCACAGCCATAACTTACCACACCCTCCTTTCCGGAAGATGCTCAGGGCCCTGTGGAAACTGGCAATGCGGAAGGACCGAGGCACCAATTCACGGTGGGTCCCATGGTAAAATCACAAAACACAGAGGGAAAAATCCAGCTAACTGGATAAATTCAATTCCCATTTATGAGCAACTATAAACGAACCCTGTATACACAAGCAAAGTGCTTTTCTGAGTATAGCCAATCACATAAATCATAATGGACACAAAAGAATGCAGAAAAAGAAAGATAAAATAATGACAACAGAAATGAAAGCAAACAAACTTAAATAAATGAAAATACCCGAAGCTCGGCCTGCTGTTTCCGCAGTCCCTCGGGGCTGCACTCCCGGACCTGCAGTTGGCCCAGCTTGCCGTGCACTTCGTTCAGCCAGTTCATCAGCTCAACTTCATCCTCCCCGAAAATCTTAGCATTACATAAGGCCTGCTGGAGGAGCTCAGACCTGCTGTGACTTCTCTCTTGAATCTCAATGTACCACACTTGCGAGGAGTCTAGTTTACTCTGCACCATATCCTTATCCTCCCTGGAGCTCAAAACCTTTAAGGACTGGCCAGCGCTAACAGCCTGGTGTAAATGTTTACTGTGAATGATGATGTCATCTTCTAAGGCCTACATGAAGTTTCAAAAAAGGAAGAAAATAACAAGAATGGACAAATAAAAATGAAAACAGAACTTAAATGACATTTGAGATGATTTAGTTGGCAAGTATGTCAAAACAAAACAGTAACACATAACTCAAAAGTCACGTCACAAAACCATAAAACAAATGGAAAAGCACGTCTGGCGGGTGTGCGATCTGCATCTTACTTTGTGCTGGGCAATTTGCTCCTCCAGTTTGGATGCTTGGGTTCCTACGGGTTCACAGCTCGCCAGCCTCTTCTCCACGCTCGTCAGCCAGTCATTCAGCGGTTCTAAGGTTTCATGAAACAGCTGGGCTACCACTGAGATGCCTTCCAACTGACGGTTCCTGTAAACGCACCAGGACCACGGTCCGTCAGCGAGGAGGGAGGTGTGAAACGGTCCACAGAAACCTTCCCTCGTCTTCTCCCACTCCAGCCTAAACGTTTTTGGTAGACATCCCCTAAGGGTAAAATTTCAATCTACCATTTAAAGGACATGTCACAATAGTTCTTAGATTAAATAAAGTGGAACAACAGGCCTTCATACGTCCCTGGGCCTCATGGAGGGTAAAGCCATCTTTTCTAACAATGATCCTAACACTCCTGGGGATCATTACAGCCATGTTATAGCTATGTTCTGTCAACAGCACCACAGCGACCACGAGGAGGACAGGCTGAGCGCAGAGGCCATGTGCAGCGGTGACAGGCATCATGTACTTGCATACCAGCAGCTGAAGTTATGTAACCAAAGGGTCACATGACCCACGCACACCTTCCCTGAGTTAGTGGAGAATGCTACTTGATAAAAGCACAGAGCGTTTGCTGTATTAGCCAGAAGCAGCGGTTAATGCTTTAAGGATCACACCAAGTTCTCAACTTCATTTAAGGTCTGGAACAGTTTGAGAGAACTCTCTGCTCAACTGCAGAGGGTCCAGTCCACAGCTGCTTTCTGAGCCTTCAGCTTGTCCATAGTGCCCAGGGACCGTGCTATATAGAACAGAGCATCCAGTCCACTCAACCCTGTCAGAACCTGTGTCACAATCGAAAAAGGTGCTGTCTTCACCTTAATTCCTAGGGAAATACAGGACTGGAAAAGTTAGCTGTTTATGAAGACAAAATTGGTTACAGAAATTGGGGCCATCTTCATCCTACTCCTAGAAGGCTATATTACAAACCATATATACACAAAACTTTTGAAAGACCTTTCATGGAACCGTGTATGTTTCCTTTTAACTTCTGGATTATCTCTAGTTATGACTCCCTTTCTTCTATATCTATCTGGAATCAATGGAAATGATAGGTTTATAATGACTTTTCTCAGTACTGGATTTTGAACTCAGGACCCTTGTGTTTGTTAGACCAGTGCTTTACCACTTGAGTCATACCTCCAGCCCTGCTTTTTTGGTAGCTATTTTGAAGATGGAGTCTGAGGAACCTTTTTGTTTGGCTGACTTCGAACTTCGATCTTCTAGATCTCAGCCTGAGTAATTAGAACTACAGGTATGAGCTACCAATCAGTGTGCAGCTGTAATGGTGTTTAATTGATTAAAGCTGTGGTTATGTGACCAAATCTGTGAACAATAGATGCAAGTATAAATGGTAATTATTACTAATATCCCTCCACTTGATACTGCTGAAGGAAAAGAAGACTGGTTATAACAGTAAAGTGGAGAGGTGGGCATACACTTTTCTTTAAAAACAATTACTGTATTGTCAAAGCTCACAGAACTCATAAATGTTATAAACCACAATAGACAATTTGCCCCATGAAAGTTAGAATGTGTTTGTGACTTTAACTAAGCATCACTATCCCACAATACTGTGAAATTTGGGGAATTATGTAACCACTTAATCACAATAAAGAATTAGAAAAACACAAAACAAAACAAAACAAAACAATCACTGGCAGAATCTTCCCTTGCAGCCAGGGCAGAACGTCCAGGGAGTCGCACAGGGCCAGTCAGCTGGCCCGGATAAAGCAGGGGTCCAGCCCCCTTTGGGCACTTCACGCTGTGACCACAAAACTCAGGATCAGTCAGAAGGAACTTCTCCCACCCCACTAGTTCCAGAGGAAGCAGGACTGTAGGGAACACGAAGTGGTGCTGTGACTCAGAGGTAGAGCACTAGCCTTGAGCTAAAGAGCTCAGGGACTGTCCGGGCCCTGAGTTCGAACCCTACAACAACAAAAAAGCCAGACATCTATGGAACAAGCTCGCGCTGTTCACAGGTTCTTCTGCTTTCACAACTGATTCTCAAGGTGTCTACACCGAACCTTCACCAGCCTCCCCTCCCTGCCTACTCCACCCCTTCCCTCACCCAGCTCCGCTGTGCTTCCCTGCCCGTCCAGGTTCTTCCTCTTCTGCACCCTCACACACCCTGAACTTTTGCTTGAAAACCTTCTCCACTGCTACACCCTGCTTGTCTGTACCCCAGCAGGCGGCAGGAGGGGCCTGAGGGGCTCGCTGGCCGCCAGAGCCCAGCTCTGCGCCCTGGCTCACAGGGCGGAGGTGTGCGTGCGGCCAGTGAATGACTTGGCTGGGGACTGGTAGACACTGCATGGGATCCAGAGGGTAGACACCGCAGTCCTCACGCCCACACCCGGCAAGCACGCAGACTCGGGATCCCCGTCAAGGGCAGCGGTCCTGCTCGGTGCGAGCCCGGAGCTCGGCCTCACCTGGCCTCAGCCTTCTCCAGCAAGGCCTCCCATCTGCTGTCCAGCAGGCCCAGCTGCTTCTCCACCTTTGCCCTGTCCGCAGGCTCTGCAGTGGCAGCCATCTTCTCTCCCTCCTGCTTGATAACCTCCACGGTAGACTTGCGGTCATCCAACAATCTTTGGAGAAGCTTGAGGCAAGACGTTAAGAATATATGTGAAACAAACACAAACTAAACGTGCTTGAGGCATTTTAGGGAGCTGGACTGGGGGTTTGAACGCAGGGTCTCAGGCTTTCTAGGCAGATGTGCTACATGACCCCCGCCCTATTTTACATGCTTGCGTGTGACAGGAGCACATAGTTTATGTGGATGCATGCGTGAAAGGACTTAAGGGGTGGAAGTGTAAAGATGAGTAATTAGGCTCATTCCCTGAACCTGTGGCAGACACAAGGGCCCTGGGGTAGGGCTTGCTTTTGCCGGTTTTTTTTTAAAGTAGAGGCTGCTGACCTCTGTAGTATTGAGTTCTAATATAAAATTTGGGATAAGGCCAATGAATCATGGGGAAAGTACAAACTCTCTTACTTGAGTGAAATAAGAGTCTCCTAGCCATTTGATAATTATCTTCTCGGTCAAAGAAAAAAGTTACTGCAAACCACTTTCTTCAAAACTCCTATAATAGACAATGCAGTTAACACTCAGCCCAGGCTAAGAGGTTAACAAGGCTAAAATAGGAGGTCACTGACCGACCATCTAAGGAACAACTTAAATCCTGTCAAAGGATGGAAACTAAAAAAGATGGTTTTCACCTATCATCAGACAGGTGAGGATTCTCCAAAGTAAACCAAACAAGACCATACACTTCATAGTGTAGCAGCAGACACTTAAAAAATTCAACTTAATTCTAATTACACATTCCAAGATGGCTACAACAGTGTTTGACCTGGGGAGCCAGAGCTCAGTGTTAAGATGCTGTATCTCATCTCATCAAAACCAACAGCACAGGACCAGCTGCTGTGCACAGAAAGCATGTCTCTGACATGAAGTGAGGAAGGCCTCCTTAACCTGGTCCCAACCCATAATCAAAGACTGAGATTTGGCAATGGCCCAGAAGTGAAATGCAAGAAGATGACTTGGGAATCAAGACAGGGCCAAGAGGAAAGAGGAGGACAGTCTAAAAGGAACATTAGCTGGGAAGGCGGCTCAGTGGCAGAGTGCTGACCTCTCATGCATGAAGCCCTGGGTTCCATTCCTCAGTACCACATACACAGAAAAAAGAGCCAGAAGTAGTGCTGTGGCTCAAGTGGTAGAGTGCTAGCCTTGAGCAAAAAGAAGCTCGGGCACAGTGCCCAGGCTGAGTTCAAGCCCCAGTCCTGGGGAGGGTGGGGTGGGGCGGGGGGGGGGGGGGGGAGGAAGGTCACAGGATCACACCTTCCCTTGACAAAGGTTAGAACTGAGTGAACTACTTTGGATATACTTGAATAGCAACGATTCTAAAGAGTACAAAGGCAAAATTGGGGCTGAGAGTGTGGCCTAAGTAGAAAGCCTGCTTAGCAAGCACAAGGCCCTAAACTGAATCCCAATACCAAACACACACATATGCACGCACACACATCAACAGATAGATTTTATTGGTTAATCACTGTTAATTAACTGGAGAGTACCTTTAAGTTGTAAATGGTGATCATTTCAAAAATCACATAAATGCAGTAAGCTTCCAGCTCCACTCCATTGATCTTTACATCTAACTTTATCTGTAATGGCATACTAGGGCTTTCCGTGATTTTTAGTACAAGGTAATATGAGCTGACCCAGGGCCTGCCTGAGCTGCCGTGCCAGCCCCAGGCAGTAAGTTTTACACTTAAGAAAAAAAAAAGAGGAAGTGCCACTGTGGCTCACGCGGTAAAGCGCTCACCTTGAGCTGAAGAGCTGAGGGACAGCACCTAAGCCCAGAGTTCAAGCCCCATGACCGACAAAAAAAAAAAGAGGCCAAATGCAGAAGTGTTTAACTCTTTTAACTGGGAAACAGTAATTGTATGTATTTGAGATACCATGTGATGTTCTGGTGTTGAAAAGATTAAATCAAGCTAAGCAATCTGTCTAGCACCTCACCTCTTCTACTTACCTTCCTCCTATATACAGAATATTTTAAAGCTTTCTAGCAGTTTTGAAATATATATTATTATGAGTTTTGCTAACTGAAATAAGCCAGAGATAGAAAGAGAAGTTAAAATTTAATTACATAGCTTTTATTTGCAAAACATTGAACTAGAAATCATGTACTTCCTTGTCTTTAAAGCCAGGCAGAAGAACCCCCTTCCTGTCTCTCTGCACATCAGAGCAGCCACACCACCGCCCCACGGGGTCAGTAAATGCTGCACAACTAGGCACGGCCTTCGGGCCCGAAGCTACATGTGTACCCCAAGTCCTCAGCCCTATGAAGTTGTCATTCCCCAGGTGGGGGACTTAGCAAGGCCACAAAATCTGGGTGTATCGAGTCCAACGCTGGTCTTTTTTGCAGGCTAATCTATCAGAGGATGCCTTCCACCACCAGCCTACCACGTAAGAGGACAGCAGAATGTCTGCTGGAGGCCACCCTGTCCAGAAGCCTTGGCACTGACATCCTCCGCAGACAGAGTCCACCCCTCCCAGAGCCCCTCCTGCCACACCCTCCGGGTCATAACCTACAGACTTACTCTATTGTCTTTCCCTTAGCCCTCCCTTCCCAATAAGCTTCAGGCTCATTGAGGGATTTGTGCAGTTTTTACCCTGTGCTATTTCCTCAACAACTCTGCAGAGCAGACCTTTGGCAAGTACTGGTTGCATGACTGACAAGAGCCAGGGGCCAGGTACCTTATCAAGGTAAATCTGAAGGTACATTTTAAACTCTCCATAAATGAGCTTTAATGTGCAACACAAAGGTACCACTGGCTTACCTTCTGCTCCTGTATCTGGGCCTTCACCACTTTGAACTCTGCGGAGGGAGGCTTCTGATTGGCCACCAGCTCCTCGGTGTCTGCCATCCAGCTGAGCAGGGACTCCAGGGCGTCCTGGAACCGCCCGCAGTGCAGCAGGGCTGCCTGCAGCTGCGCTGCCCGCTGGGCCACCTGCAAGAGGCCAGTTGTCTCCACTCACCACTTGTTTCAGAAAATACTCGAATCCGCCACCAGCCGCCGCCCCTCATGCTTATTCTTCCAGATCACTAACTTTTGTTCACTGCCAACCAAAGCACTGGGAGTAGGCAACACCTGAGTAGTAGAAAGTATGCCCCGAAGGCCAGGCCCTGAAGGTGAGTGCCAGGAAGGACGGTGGTTTCCGAGTGCTTGGATGTGCCCCCTGCCGCGGCGATGACAGTGCGTGGCTCTAATACTGTGACAGTACCGAGCGAAACGGCACTGGCTTCTCGTTCTTATCACTGTAATCAATTTTCCATTCTACTGCTCAGATGAAAAGAAAGCATTATAGCAGAAAGACTCAGAATTTTATTTTGCTAGGAAAAGTAACTGTAAAATAGCCAGCTAAATTCTGCTCTGTCCAGCACTGGGGCCCCTTTGTGAAGAGCTAGGACCTTGCTTTCAAGCAAATGTGCTACATGGATCATTTCCTTGAGGAACAAAGCTGTAGTTGGCATGGTACTTGAGACCTCATGAAATCTATTTACACACAACACTAAATTCCAGGTTTGTTTAGACAGCACTACAACAGAAGTCAACTTTAAAGAGTGATGGGTTTTCACACCTGTGCAGAACAAAAGACAACCACCAACACTACCAGCCCAACACCAATGGGTGAGGACCAGAGTCCCACTGAGTCAGGACGGCCGTCCCCACCTCTGCGGGCCCAGGCCTGATGTCACATGCAAACTGCCTGCCTCCTCGGGCCAGCAGTCTCTCAATGCCAGGACATGACTTCTGGAGTGTACAGCTACGGGATTTAGGAAGGGGTGGAGGCTGCCTCTTCCAGGTATGTGGGTATTTTGAGTTCAGGGTCTACAGCCAGGCTGGCGGAGAGCTGCAGCTTCTTTCTCTTTGACAGAGTGAAGCAAGTCCCAATGCAGGGATGAGTGGATTTTGCAGAGAGAGGGAGAGAGCAAGAAGGAGAGAGGGGAAGGGGAGGGGGAGGAAGAGGAAGAGAGGGAGGAGGAGGGGAGGGAGGGGGGAAGAGAGAGAGGGGGAGGGAGAAGAGGAGGGGGAGGAAGAGGAGGAGAGATGGAGAGGGGGAGAACGGGGAGGGAGAGAGGGAGAGGGGAAGAGAGAGGGGGGAGGGAGAGAGGGAGAGGGGGAGAGAGAGGGGGAGGGAGAGGGGGAGAGGAGGAGAGAGGGGGAGGGGATGGGGAGGGAGATGGACTCCAGATTCTTTTGAAAGACGACTACCCAGCAGACGGAGCCTGCATCCGTCCGTCCGTCTGTTGTCCGTCCGTGGCCAGCTGGGGGCAGAGGCTGCGTGCAGCAGAGGTGTGCATGCTTTCTGCCTCGGGCCACGGGCCAAGGGGTGGCCAGCAGAGGTGCGGCGCCGGCGGCTGTGCCCCTGTCCTAATGAGACACTGGCAGGGACGGGCCTGGTCCCACCGTTCACTCCAGCTGTGTGTGGTCCCCAGCCACCCATGGTGGGCCATGCAGCGTGCAGCCACATGAAGGGCAGACACATGCAGGAAGTGGACGGCCCGTGCCCAGGACGAGGGGTCATGGACAGGAGCGCTAGGAGGGTCGTACCTTCTTGTTGAGCGTCTTCCACCGCACGTTGGCCTCGTCCAGGTCCTGCTCCAGGCCCTGCGTGCTGGTGCCCTTGGCCGCACTTTGAATGAGGCCCTGGCCCAGCCAGTTCACGTCCTGCTGCTTCCCCTGCAGGGGCTCGATCTCTTCTTTCTGGAATGCCTGCAGTGGGAAGACCCATAATGGGAAGGGTTCCACTTCTGAACAATAACCAAGTCTGTAATGAGCAATGACTTAGCTACCACGTAGTCAATGCTATCAATACTGCAGAGGTAAAGGCTTCACGGTCAGAGCCTGTGCCCGTGCCACGCCTATGGTCTGAGTAACAATATCAAGGCAAAAAGAAAAACAAAACAAAAAAGGAAATCAAAACACAAAAATAAATCTGCAGCATAGCGAAGCCACTGAGTACCAAGGAGAGATATGCTAAGTATATCAAATCAGATTACCTACAAAATTAAGAAGATAGAATTATGTGTCTTCTCCTTAGTGCTTCATTATCAAAGCAGGAAAGCCTATTATCTCCAATTAACTGTAGTAAAAGAGTTCTGGAAAATGCTAAGGAGAAAAGTGGTAAGACCCATGACTTGAGAAAACTCTATGGACACAGTGAGAGCAAAGGAGGATGCTCTTAGAGGAGGTACACAAAGGTGCAGTGCCGCTATACCCCTGATCACATGAAGCAATGGTCACCAAAAAGAAAACAGGAGAAAGATGCCAACATGGAGCCAAGATGGGCGCTGCTGGGCCAGGCCTCCTTCAAAGCACTCATGAGGATGGAGCTGCTAGAGCTGCTGGCCAGGCCTCCTTCAAGGAGCCCATGAGGATGGAGCTGCTGGCCAGAACTCCTTCAAGGAGCCCATGAGGATGGAGCTGCTGGCCAGGCCTCCTTCAAGGTGCTCATGAGGATGGAGCTGCTAGAGCTGCTGGCCAGGCCTCCTTCAAGGAGCCCATGAGGATGGAGCTGCTGGCCAGAACTTCTTCAAGGAGCCCATGAGGATGGAGCTGCTGGCCAGAACTTCTTCAAGGAGCCCATGAGGATGGAGCTGCTGGCCAGAACTCCTTCAAGGTGCTCATGAGGATGGAGCTGCTGGCCAGAACTTCTTCAAGGAGCCCATGAGGATGGAGCTGCTGGCCAGGCCTCCTTCAAGGTGCTCATGAGGATAGGCATGGCTGGGCCAGGCCTCCTTCGAGGCACCCATGAGGATGGCACTGCACACTGGAGACTGGAGCTTGAGACAGGAAGTGGCAGCCAAGGCCACGGGCAAGATGAAGTGGCCTAGATGCAAAGCACATGGCCTGCCAGAGCTGCTAAGATACAGTACCAGGAAGAGTCAAGCATGGCCTTCCAGGGCACCAAGGATAAAGGCAAGACAAGAAAAGGACAAGCATGTGTGGAAATGGCTGGGGTGCGGACACCAGCAGCCCTCGAGGTCATTTGGGCCGGTCTGCCACATGTCAGGGCACAGCAGCCCGGGATCCCTGCTGCCTGCCCCCAGGCAGGCCCTTGCCAGCCAACTCAGGTGCCAACATGCTGGAGTACACTTCATATTCCATTACTATCTGCTTCCTTTGCCCTAGTTCTAGGCCCAGGGCCTATCACAGTGTCTTGAATGAAATATGTGCCCAATCTTTATTTGCTGAATTGAAAACAGTGTAGGAAAATTACAGCTGGGTGTTCAGGTGGATGTCATCAGTCTCTTATCAGATAACACTGGGGGCAGACACACCAGTTCACGCACAGTCAGCATGAATGTGTATAATGCGGGGCCTGGAGAATGCATGAGAAATGTCTATCATTTTCACTAAGGAAAGGTAATTGCAGGCAAATATTACGGTAAAATATGGTTGGGCACTCTGAGTCATTACATAAATAATAAAGGAATGGTTAAACAGAATACATGACAACAGAATAAAGGCAAATATTACAAGAGCACTTCAGGGCTATGGCTGAGGCTCCGTGGTAGCACCTGCTTCACGTGCACGAGGTCCTGGGTCCCTGGGGCCAGAAGCCACCAGCATCACACAATAGCACCCACAAGAAAATCACAAGTACGGTATAAAGAAACAATTCTGAAAGATGGAGAGGCTACAGGAGACAAACTTTCCAGACGTGGCCTGCTGCCGAGCGGACAGGACACTCCTATGTTGCTACAAATTAGTGATCATTTCCTCTACAAGTCCTTTGGTAGCCAAAAGTCCAAGCTGATTTTTCTTTCACAGAAAATTCAGTATAAACAATTTCCATACTGGCTAACTGTTCCCTATATAAAAATACTAGATACCGCCAGGCACCAGTAGCTCATGCCTATAATCCTAGCTACTCAGGAGACAGAGATCTGAGGATCGCTGTTCAAAGCCAGCCCGGGCAGGAAAGTCCGTGAGACTCTTATCTCCAATAAACCACTTAAAAACCAGAAGTGGCGCTGTGGCTCAAGCGGTAGAGTGCTCACCTTGAGCTGAAGAGCTGAGGGACAGCGCTCAGGCCCAGAGTTCAAGCCCTATGACTGACAAAAAAAAAAAAAAATACTGGATATTTGAAAAAAATCTATATATAATTAAAGCAATGATAAAAATCTCCCAAACCAGGAAGAACTGAACTGAAAAGTTTTTCATAAATTTGTAAGATTTTAAATTCCAATACACCAATAAGAAGTTGCAGCAATGTGAAAACAGAATTTTAGAACAAGACTCTTTCTTTTCTACATTTCTTTCAAAGTTCTACTTCTCTGAAGTAGATATGGTCACTTACCAAGAGTGAGAGGTCCAGAAAAACTGCTACTGGCTTTGGCCATTATGTTAGTTACCAAGAGCAAGGGATCTAACAAAATGCTGTATCTTACTTTCAGGAACTTGGACAGTACATTATACTTTGGGGGAATGTTTTTAGGACAAATAATCTAATGTTCTAGTAAATTGTCTTTCTTAACTTTTGATCTTGGCTTTGATGTTATGGCTGTAGAGCTGAGCAGGTGTAGGTGAGTTTATAATCATTTTCTAAAGTGGTATAAACCATACAAAAAAATCTACTATCTACAAATACACAAATCCATTATGGGGGGTGGAGTGGGGAAAGCAGCTAAACTTTTAAATCTGCAGGCCGCTTGCTAGGTATTCAAGAACCAGGAGACTAGGGCAGTTGTTGGTTGCTGGTTTGTTTTTTTTTTCTGATCCTGACTAAATTCCTTATCTCTTGGTGGTAACATAATACATGGGAGGAGAAACTTTACCCAGTAAACCCACAGAAAAACACACACCCAACACACACACACACAGAGAAAAAACTCATTTACCAGAAGAGTTTAGTAACAGTACCAAAATAACTGAACTTCAATCTGAGAGGGAAGAAAAAAATTACAGGCTTGATAAACAGCCTGCACTCCTTCCCAAGCTGCTTTCTGAGTTCTCGGAAAGTTCCGCGCTGTAATTCCTGCACAAAACAGTGCAGCGGCAACTCCACTCCCAATGCAGGGCTCCGGAGACCTTTCTACCACATCCAAAAGCTCCTCAACCATCTGCAGACCACCACAATCTCACACTGTTTGCACCTCATGACTAAGCCTGTGCAAGGTCAACAAACCCAAGAGAAGCGCCCTTAAATGGCAGTGTTAAACCAGAGCTCCTGCAGAAGTGTGGCCTGGCCTAATTCACGAGGAGACTTTTTGAACAGAGGGGACAGCCACCCCTGCAGGGCCCTAGACAGACGGGTTCTCTTCACCGGTCCTGTCAGCAGCTGGCACAGATTGCGGGCATTAGTCAACCTCCCACCCACCTAAACCAAGGGGCTCCAGCCCCAGTCCACACACTGTCGAGTACTCTGCCACAGAACCAGAGGCTCTGGGCATCGCAGTTTCACGTTTCTGTTAATTACCTGAATGGGCTGGAAGCCATTGCAGACAACGTCTGACACTCCTGCCTGAATCTCGGCTTTCCTGGGCCCTACCTTCTTTCTTGCTGGCTTGAGTTTCTGGGAGTGCTTTGTGTGGGCCGCCTCCATCGCCCCTTTCCCCGCAGAGGCCCGGCCAGGCTCCTGTGAATCACACTGTGCCGACTGTGTGCCAGTCTCCAGCAAACCTGTGTTCCCACAACCCCCCAGGGCTGTAGGAGAAAGAGGTAAATCCTGAGGGGGGTCCTTCAGATTCCCCCCACTTTGTGCCGCCCTGTAGGATTCCTTTCCGCCATCTCCTGGCGTCATCAATGGATGATACTCAGGACTCCCTTTGCGGTCATCCTGCAGGTGACGATGTTCCCTTTGGACACTTGCACGTTTGGTTTCACTGAGCCGAGGCACATCCTGCGAAGCCACTCTGAAATGATCATCAAGGCGGGTGTCACTGCACGGAAGCAGTGGGATTTTCTGTTCACTGGTGGAATTCACAGGAAAACACGATCTACACTGCTCTGCTGCACGAATATCATCAGCGGAGCTCAAACTTCTCAGTCTTCGCTGGTCTTCCGTGACGCGGTCCTGTCTGTCCTCTCTCTCGGCTGCGGGGCCACACAAACCAGAGTCCTCATCCTCAGAGGTGAGGGAGTTCGTTCCCCACCTGCACCTGCTGCTGGCCTTGGGAACAACCTCGGAGCCCTCTGCAGGTTCAACACCCGCGCTATCGCCTTTGTTTGCATAATCCATAAAGTTGGCTGGGACAAGCATCCTCCATGACCGCCTATGTTCTTTCTTTTCAGCATGAGACTTAGCTTTGGGTAATCCGGAGGTCCGAATGACATCACTATTTAGTTTGAGTGCGTCGAAGATCATCTTTTCATCGAGTTTGTTAGCTTCACGACCCCGCGGCTCAAAGGCACTGGGTGTAGTCAAGGCACTGTTGGAGCATAAAGAACTCCCATCCAGAGTTCGGTGACCGTAGGGCAGAGTCCGCTCGCTGAGGCGCCTGGAGCACAGGCTGCCCTTGGAGCCCGAGTCTATCTGCTCATTGAGTCGCACGGTGTCGTAGATGGACCGCTGGGGCACATAGCAGTCTTCAATGTTCAGGTCCTCCTCCTCTTCCCCCTTCCCCACACAGGGCGGGTTCTGACGTAGACAGTCAGGTCGGCTCAGTGGCTTTCCCATTCTGGAGCTAGTCAAAACAAACACCGGGGCTGGCACAGAAAGGAAGCCAGAAGGTAGAGCATCTTGCAGGGAAGTCCACCCGTGAGCCTCGCTGGGCAGCACGTCCCGCATTGAGACACCAGATCCAAGAAGAGGTAACAGGAGTCGGGGAGAATCAGTCCTTTCAGCCAGGGGACTGGGACAGAGTCTAAGCGTATGTAAAGTGCATTCAGGACAGCGAGCAGGCATCGACTTCTCTGTCTCTCCCAACCCCCAAGTTCCCTTCCACACAGTGCAAACACAGGAAAACAAACACACACTCAGCAGCCGCTCACTCACCCGCAGCACTCCACAGCCCGGCTTTCCCTTTGGAGTCTAATGTTGCATCTGAAGTTTCTAGATTAAAATTTCCCAAAGAACAAGCTATTTTTTTAAATAGGATGAGGTCTGTTCAACTGTAATCCACTTCAAGATACCTTGCAAAACTCCAATTCCTTTATAAACAAGCCATGTTTCAGAAACTTAAAAGACAATGTACTGTTCAGGTTAAGGCACAGAATCAATCTTCAGAGAAAATAAGTTAAGTCTAACATTATAAAAAAAAGTAAAAGGTTTGCTTTTCTTTTCTCGGAGTGAGGCGGGAGCTGTGTAAATAATCTTGATCTAAAAAGCAGTTTTTCTTCCCCGGGAAGCTTCTGCCTGGGGGAGGCTTCAGACAGCAGGGGTAGATTTCACAGCCCTTTAAGGTAAGTAGTCAGAAGCTTCTCTTTAAAGATTCGACCAGTATCCCTCCTTAAGGCTGACTCCACCTGAGCAACGGTGGATGGAGCAGGTCCTGGGGTCCTGGCGGCTTCTCTGAGGCAGGGTGGGACTCACAGTTAGCTCCAGGCACCCGGAGAGCTCTGCTCCGGGAGGAGGAAAGGAGCGCTGCTGCTGCTGCTGCTGCTGCTGCTGCTGCTGCTGCTGCGGTGGCCTCCCTGCCAGGCACAGCGGGGCTGGGCTGGAGGCGGCCGTGTGCGGAGCCACCCTGAGCTGTGAAGCCCGGCACTGCCCGGCCCTGGCTCAGGGTGCAGGCTCCCTGGCCACCCTCTCCAGCCCGTGTCCAGATGTCCTCCGTCCACAGGCGGCATCTGCTAGGTCCCAGCCCTCCACGGCTCCAGGCTCACTGGCCTCTCACCTCAGAGCCACCACCTCCCCCGCCCAACTTCCAGTTCAGGCTCCCCTCCCCTCCGGCCAGCCGGCTGGGCTGGATACAACAGCTCAGCAGTGACGTCAGCACTTGACTGCCTGGTCTGGCAACCCCAGGGCGGGGCTGCCAAACCCCCAGGGATGGAGGGCCTGGAGCCCAGAAAGAGGCCCTGGGGAGGCCCTGGGCTCCCCTACTGCCTAAGGGGGAGGTGAGGCCGGCACTCAGAGCACTCAGACCCCGTCCCCACACAGCCACCAGCCACACAGAGTCAGAGTTCTTGCAGTCTTCCCTAGGTAAGCCCAGGCTCAAGTACCTGTGGGCTGGAAGTTATGGCTACAGGCCTGGCCCAGAGTAACGTCTCATGGGGGTGGGGTGAAGATGGAGGAGGGGTGGGGGAGGGGGTGGGGGTGGAGATAGAGGAAGGACTGGTGGAGGTGGAGGAAGGACTGGTGGAGGTGGAGGAAGGACTGGTGGAGGTGGAGGTGGAGGTGGAGGTGGAGGTGGAGGTGGAGGTAGAGGAAGGACTGGTAGAGATAGAGGTAGAGGTGGAGGTAGAGGTAGAGGTGGAGGTAGAGGTAGAGGTGGAGGTAGAGGTAGAGGTGGAGGTGGAGGTGGAGGTGGAGGTAGAGGAAGGACTGGTAGAGGTGGAGGTAGAGGTGGAGGGGGAGGTGGAGGGGGAGGTGGAGGGGGAGGTGGAGGGGGAGGTGGAGGGGGAGGTGGAGGGGGAGGTGGAGGTGGAGGTGGAGGTAGAGGTAGAGGTGGAGGTGGAGGTGGAGGTGGAGGTGGAGGTGGAGGTGGAGGTGGAGGTGGAGGTGGAGGTGGAGGTAGAGGTGGAGGTGGGTCTGGTGGAGGTGGGCCTTGCTGAGATGGGACTGTAGATGTTGGCCCTCTACAACAAAGCAGGAAGTTGCTGGGCAGTTAATCAAATCACAGCCATGGGTGGGTTTTTAATCTATTATGCAAATATGCTTAAATATTGTTTTAAAACCAAGTTCAGCAAGCCCTACTTTAGAGTCTGTAGCAGAATCACAGTTTTATTTCACCAGTCCATGCATTTTTTTAATGAAAGGAACATTGCCAGAGTAGCAGGTGGTGGCCAACTCAGGAACAGTGTGGTGTCTTGTTTCAATCCCATAAAATATCGTTTGAAACTGTAACTCCTTTGTACAACTACTCGGTAACAATAAGAAACGCTTTGACTACAGAGTGGAACCTGAGGGAAGAGGGGAGGCCCTCTTGAACCTTTACTGAGAGAACACTATTGCGGGGTAATCTTTATAAGTGACAAGACTCAGTAAGAAAAATGTCTGTTCATATTCAGGCCTCTGCATGGGTAATGTGTCTTCTCAGCACTATTATATGCAATGGAGCGTGGCCACCACTAAGCAGAAAATGCATTTCCATGTTGTCACCTACAAAAGAGAAACTAAGCGTAAAAATACCCACATCCGCTAGGGGCAGCGGCTTCA
Source organism: Dipodomys merriami (assembly GCF_024711535.1). Lineage (NCBI taxonomy): Eukaryota > Metazoa > Chordata > Mammalia > Rodentia > Heteromyidae > Dipodomys > Dipodomys merriami. The sequence goes on along the minus strand of NW_027202516.1, from coordinate 1,311,872 downwards.
GGGCAATGCCATCTCCACGGGAAGCTGAGATCTGAAGATGGAGGATAGAAGCCAGCCCAAGCCAACAAATCTAAGAGACCCTTATCTCCAATTAATCACCAAAGAGCAGGAAGTAGAGCTGTTGTTTAAGTGCTAGCCTTAAGCAAAACAAGATAAGGGACACAGCCCAGGCTGAGTTCACTGATGACCCAATGTTGTAATATTGAAGGCATCACAGTTGTCAGTACAGATGAGAGAAAGTAAGCGAATGCCAGGGGTTAGAGGAGACCAGGGGTCTTATTCCAGTGCTGCTCTTGAGGTAGACGCCTGGAAAGTCACATAAGCAAATCCATTTCCATGAAGCAGCAAGAACACCTGCCCCTAAACACTGCAGGTGCCTGACAGCAGGGCTCACAGGAAGAACAGCTGCTGTGTGGGGTACCTTATACCCTGACTCAGTGCCACAGTGTTATTCGAGTGTCAAGAAAAGGCATGAAGAACAACCTGAGACCTACAGTGGTGTAGGCGGTACATCCTAAAATCTTCATGAATGACTCATTCATAAATTCAATTACTCAACAAGTAGTGCTTGCTGTCAGAATACTGAGCCCTGGGGAAAGGACAGACACAGAGTTGCACACGGCCTCTGCCGCCTTGCATGCCGCACAGCCAGCCTGCAGCACAGAGAAAGGGCACAGCAGAGTTTGCATGCAGGAAGAATGGAAAACGTGCTCTGATTGGCTGTGGTTAAGAACATTCTTTTCTGAGTTCATTTACAGGCCAGTTTGCTTACTTACTATATCCTGACTCAAATTAAAAATCTTTGCCATTAATACATTAGAGGTGATGGGAGTAATTTACATGTGCTCTGTTGTTTGATAACACCTTTCAAAGTCACATCTGATTTCACATAGGAACACAGAGAACAGGGCCACTTTCTCTTCCTCTCATACTCTGTCTACGCAGCTATTGTACATGTTATCGTCTGTAATGTTAATACTATCGAGGTATATCAAAGTGTTACATTATTAATCATGATATTCCCTTTCATGAGAAAAATACATAATGAAGAGTTGAGTGATAGTCTTCTAGAAGAAGAGTTCAGCACTGCTTTTCAGATATAATGGAATCACAATACTTTTATTTATTTTTTTTTTCTGGTCATGGGGCCTGAACTCTGGGCCTGGGCGTTGTCCCTCAGCTCTTCAGCTCAAGGCTAGTGCTCTATCACTGGAGCTACAGCGCCACTTACAGCCTTTTCTGTTTATGTGGTACTGAGGAATCGAACCCAGGGCCTCATGCATGCGAGGAAGCACTCTAACACTGAGCCACCTTCTCAGCCCTCAAGTTAAATCTTTTAGTAGGAACTGTTATAAAAATAATCTTACCACCAAGTGCAATACACTTAAATATGAGTTTTCAGAGCTGAAGGAGTTCAATGCAATTGGGTGAAACATTCACATAAATTAACATTATATGTCCTGCGAACTGATGGATGTCTCTCTTGGACCCTACAGCTCGTGACATCTCTATTAGAAGCTCAATGAGACATGTGTATTGTGTGCTACAAATAAAAACACAGGCAGGAATCACAATTTATGTTCTTCTTTCTAAAACAGATGAGTGATTAACTAATGGAAACTGGAAGTACCCAACACTTTCCAAGCTAAGAAACTGATTGAGACCTTTTCACGTTATCAATACCAATAGTTCCATATTTCATTGGAAAGTAATTTTAATAGAAAGAAAGTGGAAGTTTCAGATACCACCCACAACAAAAACAAGCTTAGGATACTGCCTAGATTCATTGTCTATCTTGGTGTTTATCTTCATGTGAACTTTACTTGTAACCTAAACCAGCACTTGTTTTTCTGCTAGTAAACTACTATAGTAGTAAGACTGACTGAGCTTGCTCATCCTTAATGAGGTTTCCAGGAAAACAGTCCACATACTAGAAGGTGACCAATTATATAAAGGTTACCAACTGAAACTAAAAGTTCAGATTTGGAAGGAAAACACAAAACAAAACAAACACATCCAGCAAGCAATGTATGTACGGATTCAATTTCCTTCTGAGAAACTACAACAAAAGTAAAATCTGAAAGTACTTTTGACATTAAAATACTGACAAAAGAAACGATCTTGAAATTAAAACAATTACACATACATGAGAAAAGTCTAGGACATGTTCCTAGAGAAGCGTCATTCTTGAGTAGCTCCAAAACCTGCACTTGATGTGGCAGCGCAGCACTTATATCCCCACCCTATGCTGCAGGTGAACAATGATGGGGGGGGGCTGGCACACACAGATACACACACACATGCATACACACATGCAGACATACACACATATACATGCATACACACAGACGCACACATATACCACATACAGATGCATGTGTGTAGAGACACATACCCACACACGTATGCATATATACACAGATGCACACATGTACACACATACAGACACGTGCACCCACAGCCTGGAAGTAACTCCACATTTGTAAGTGACAGCAATGTCTTTCTGTCTGTGTATATAATTGACGGTACATACTACATTCAGTCTGCCTCTGGTTTGGGGTGACTTTAAAATGGTGCTATAATTTATCCAGTTAAAAATAGACACAAATGCCAAGAACTACAGCTAAACCAAAACAACACTCCTGTTTTGTAGGAGCTGGGTCTGGAAGCCCTTGGAACAGCTCCTTTACCCATGGCATTTGAAAGGTGGCAAAGGGAGAGGTCTGCAGGACCTGACGACCACGCTCCCTCTCCACAGCCCTCCGGTCAGTTCTGAACTCTCTCTGTGCGCTGCAGGGAGAAGGCAGCCCCCTCCTGCCGGGACTGGGTGGATGAGCAAAGCGGCATTAACGGCACTCCACACAGCCCAGCTCCACAACAGCCAGGTATGGTCTTTCCCAGCAGATGTGGGGTGTTACTTCATTCATAAATGCCTCTTTGATGTAAAAATAGTGGCTAGAGCAAATGATAAGCCAGGTGCCAGGACTCATGCCTGTAATCCCAGCTACTCAGGAGGCTGAGATCTGAGGATCACGGTTCAAGGCCAGACCTGGCAAGAAAGTGCGTAAGATTCTAATCTACAATTAGCCAGCGAATATCTGGAAGTGGAGCTGTGGCTCAAATAGTAGAGTGCCAGCCTCAAAGGAAAAAGCTAAGGGACAGCACTGTGTTCAGGCCCCCTTCCTCCCCGCCACACACACACACACACAAGAGGAGTTGGAGGAGGAAGAAGAGATAAGTAGACAATAAGCAGAGTGTGAGGTGAGACCTTCATGTCTTATTTTGCTTTTTTCTGCCCTGGCATCACAGAGGCAGGGAGGGTCCAACGCAGCTGGGATGTGACTGTGTTGGGGTCCTCATGAAAACCTCTAGCTTTGTTTTTCTTTGATCCTCACTGAAAGTAAATAATTTCCACAGGGTGATAATTATTATGATTTATGGATCTGATTGGCTGTGAATGACATCACAGGAATATGATAGATTCCTGGGGCTCACTGAAGTCAGTGACACCTGCCTTTGATAAATACAGCCGTAGAAACCTATAGGACTGGATAAATTATCTTGCATTTGAAGATAATCTGATGCTAGAGGCCTTGAGAGCAGTAGGGGCCTTCTTTCCTCCTGCCCCGCTTAGTAGAGACCCAACTAAGTAGAGAAGTTCAAGAAAAATCAATCCGCCTCTTCCACACCATCAGAGAATAAACACAGCATGCTGAATGGATTAGGGAGACATGATTGCATTTTTCTTCACAAATAAGACAAGCTCTCTCTTCTCTCTCCCCTCCCCCCATCTCTCTTCCCTTTCCCTCCTGTCGCCCCAGTGGTGATGATGCTACCTGGTGCGTTTCAACGGACCAGACACTCTCCATGGAATGATGACGAGACCCCTCGGTCTCCTGGCTCTCCTTTCCTTCAGTTCTGCACAGAGCTGTGTTCTCACTGCACCTTGTGTGGACAATGTCTTGCAAAGGCAGAGAGCATGTCAGGGGTTGCTAGTAAAAGGACTGCTTAATTACTATCATGGAAACTCTGAAGTTTTGCCAGAATTCTATGGAAAATTCCAAAGGTTCTTGTCTACACAAGAGTCACTCCTAAGCTTTCTGTCTTTGAGGTAGCAATTGCTATAGAGCTATTATTTTTCTAATATGGAATTCTCAAATAAAATATGAAATCTTAAACTTGCATATCAGAAAGAAGAGCATTTGAGAGCTTTGTAAGTCAGGGTGGACTTGAACTCACAGTCCTCCTGCCTCAGCCTCCTCAGTGCTGGGACAAATGTGTGCCCCACCCAGGCTCCGTCAGAGTCACAGACTTGTGAAAATGTCTTCAAGGACAAGGGTCTGGGTTTCAATGGCATTTTATAAATAGCAAATAATAATAAGAAATCAATTTGGAGTTCTGTTTCAAACTTCAATCATGTGGTTAAAAGACAAACACGGTAAGCCGTGTGCCAGATACAACGGCACACAATCTGGAAGGAAGATGACCAACAGTCACTTCCCGTGGGAGACAACCTGCAGAGCATGTGTATGTGTGTACACAGGGTGTGCGTGCACACCTGCTGGGGACCAGACCTGAGGTGTCACACAGGCCAAGTACACACCCTTCTGCTGAGCTCAACCTTTAACCTAACGTGTAGTTTTGCAAAGTGCTTTCACTTGGTCTTGGTTTATTCTCTGTGTGCTAACGGGGTACTACAACTGTACTTTCCTTCGCAGAGATTTATCCACGGCCAGACAGCAAATGTGTGGCTCACAGGGACCCGCGACCAGGGATGTGTCCACCTCTGCCCCGACTTCTGCTCTCCCATCATACGGAGGCCACCAAGTTAACCTAATGCGCCAGCCACTGAGTGTCCCGAGGCTATCCAGTGACAGAGGAGCCTACATCACCCAATCAAAATAATTTATTCCTCATCCTGAAGCAAGAGCCCAAGATCTTGTTGAAACCAGGATTGTAACACAGAGTGACACAATGAATTTTTCAAATGAAAAGGTCTGCAGAAGAAATTAAAGGATAAGAAGACTTCAGTCAGAGAAAGAACTGGCAAAGACAATAATGCACCATTAAAGAAACTCCTGGGAGCCAAGTATGTGGTGGTCAAGGCAGCTCTGGTCATCACCAGTGCCATCAGCAACTCCCGGGCATCAGCCTCACACTCGCCTGGATGCCACTCCAGCCTCCAGGACCGCCTGGCAGCATCCGGGTCTCCCCACAGGAAGACGCACCACCACGCCCCTGCCCTGCAGGCTCAGAACTGCCCATGCCTTGACACTGACCCGCACACTTACGCAGACACAACATCGCTGGGAAAGCTTTATACCATGCTTCCCAGTATCTTTTCTGCCATGCCACCTGCACTCCTCTCTGCCACACTGCCTAGTACTCTCTGCTATACTGCCTGCAGTCTTTCTCTCTCCACAACTTATAAGGCATTGGCCACCACCTTTGCAGACCAACTAGAAACTTCTCTTAATAAAGCCAGTCCGAGAAGATGAAGAGTTGCCTACCCTGAATGTCTCAAGCTGCTGATTGATGGCCTCTGTTTCCATGCCAACAGGACCCTGGGATTCCTCGCGCTCCTCCGCCTTCCGGAGCTGGTCAGAGAAGTCTCCCAGCTTGCTGTAGAACTGGCCCAGACGCTCGGTGGTCCCCGCCACCTGCTCCCCGCGGGCCTGCGCGCGATCCAGCAGCTTATGGCACTGCTTGCTCAAGGCCTCCAAGTCCCTTTTGATTCCCACCAGGTCCGGAGTGGGTTCCTCCGAGGCCAGCATCATCTTGCAGGTTTTATTAGCATTGTCGTTGCTCGCCATGAGGGCTTCTAGCTTCTTCAGAAAGGCTTGGATGGCCTCCTTTTGATTCTGCAGTGTGTCCATGTCTCTCCCCACGGGGGCCATACTGTCCAACTCATCATCACACTCTGCAAACTGGGAGAACATTTCTCGGATGGAATTCTGGAAGTGTCCGATGCCTTGAAGTTTGGTCTCTAGAAAGGAACACCTGTCTGCCACCTGCTGGCTCAGTGAGCTGTGCTCCTGGGCCAACGTCTCTGCCTGCAGTAAAACCTCCGCAGCACCATTTGCATCCGTGGCCCCCACCACGAGGTCTTGGACAAGCCTTCTGGCCAGGTCCACCTGCTGCCCCACGGCCTGCAGTGACCTCTGCTGAGCCTGCAGCATGCTCAGATGCTTGCTGCTGTGAGCCTGGGGGCCTAGAGAGTCATGGACACTCAGCTGTTCCTTTGCACACTGCAGCTGCCTATCAGCATCTCTGGAAACTTCCTGGAACTCCTTCCACCTCTGGGCCATGTTCTCCAGGGAGGATTTCTTGTTGTGAAGCTGCTCGGTGACTAGGCGGACCTTCTGGACCACAGAGGTGCTCTCATCTTTAACAGTCTCCTTGTCCACCTCGCACACGCTGAGCAGACACTCAGCTGTGCTGCTCAAGAGCTCCACTGTACCAAAGTGCTGGTCCATTTCCTTCTGCAGAGATTTTAACTTAGCGAGAGAGTTCTCAGTGTCAGCGGGATCTAGTCGGAATGCCACTTGGTTCAGACTGTGCTGGCACGCCTCGATCCAGGGCTGCAAGGTCTCCAGATGCGCTCTGTACTTGAGCGCTTTCTCCAAAGCATCCTGTATCTTGCTCTCTCTTTCTCTGGCCTGCTGCTTGAGTCCAGCCCAGGCGGTTTTAATGGTGTTGAGCTGCAGCTGTAAGGATGCCTTCTCAGCTCCTTGCGTTTTCAGTAGCAGATTCTCACCTTCTGCGATGGTTTTTTCATAAACAGTCGACTGGGCAGTCAAAGTTTGGCCAAAGTCTTTCTGATCTTTAATTAAGGACTCCAGGACATCAAGTTTAGCTGATATTGGGTGAAACTTGACTTGCTCTTCTTTCTTGGTATCCAGCCAAGTCTGGAAGTCTCTGGACATTTGTTGAAATTGATGAGAGCTTGCACAGGCTGACTGAAGGTGCTGGACGTGATTCTCTGAAATGGAGGAAAGTATAGATATGTTTGTTTTACATTAAGATGGAAATGCAATCTATAACAAGACAATTTTTTTAAAAAAAATCTCCAAGTGAGATCTGCCTCAGAATTTGGACAGGGTTGACTCAAAGTCAAGGCTTCTGGCACTGACTACATGAGCTGCAAGCAAACGAGTTATGGGCAAAGAAAAGCAGCCAGAGGCACATACAACAGTAAAGGATGACTGAGGCAGGAAGTAGAAGGCAGACAGGAGAGGAAAACAAAGAAAACGGGTAAAGATGCAGTCATATACACATGGCCTATTCCAGTGTCTTCTCTGGTCCAGAGCAGAGGAGAAAGAGTGGTAGTGTTCTAGGTTATGTTGATGAATAACCACCTCTTATCAAATATGACTTTTGGCTTCTGTAATTCTGGCGGTACTGAGGAGGTCTGATTATGTATTTGGTCTAGCAGCTCTGAAGAGATTAAGCCAGGTACTGCCCCAACCGTTTCTATGTGCTACCCTACGTTGCTTCTGGGTCCAGTAATTAGCCTGAAATGATTGCTGTAGTCAATAATAACAATTAAAAAGTCCAATCAGTAAAAAATATAAGTTGAGTATTTATTAGGTGCAAAGCCTAGAAACTACTGTTATTTTTCAGACAGAAAAAGCGCAGCAACTAATGTGCCCTCCTTCAGCAAGTCCGGCCGGCCACCCACTCCGCAGGCCTTGTTTGGCTCACAGGCTCCGGCTCCGCTACCTAGCAGCACTTCAGCCACAGCACTGCTGCACAGGTGAGAGGAGGACAGAGACACAGAGTGACGCTGGTACTGGTGGTGTCCCTTCCAGCACTACAGAGACATGGGCAGGAGGGCCTGAGTTCAAGGACAGCCTATGCTACACAGTGTATTCTAAGCCAGCCTGCGCTACTTAGCAAGACCCAATCTCAGTGCCTTGTCTCTACAAAGAGAGAGAAATTCACACATTTTTCCAGAAGGTTTTTCTGTGATAGAATCAAATAGGTAAGAAAATGACAGAAAGTCTCCTTAAGAACTACTTAACTATTTTTTCTGATGAAATAAAATATCAGGTAGGAAAAATATTAACTTAGAATCAGTTTGGAAGCTTGATGCTGGTGGCTCACGCCTGTAATCCTAGATACTCAGGAGGCTGAGATCTGAGTATTGAGGTTCAAAGCCAGCCTGGGCAGGAAGTTTGTGGGACTCTTATCTCCAATTAACTACCAGAAAACCAGAAGTGGAGCTAAAAGTGGTAGAGTGCTAGCCTTGAGCAAAAAGCTCAGGGACAGCATCCAGCCCTGAGTTCAAGCCCCACAACTACAAAAAAAAAATCAATTTGGAAGACCCCAAATTTTAAATCTTAATGGGCCTTCATTAGGTGGATTTTGTCAAAGGCTATACTTCTCTGTCCTATGCAATCTGTCCTGGACCTTCACGTGCCAGGCTCATCACAGACCTGTGCCGCCCCTCATGCAGCCTCTCTTCCACCTGGTACCCCCGGGATCCAGGGTGGTCAGGAACTGTGCCCCATGAATGTGTAAAGAGCACACAGACAAACCTGCTTTGTGCTCGATGTCGTTGAATGACTTCATGACGCCCTCTAGCTGCCTGGTGAGCTCCGCTTTCAAGTACTCCTCTCTAACCAGTGCTGACAGGTCCTCGCTGAGTGCCCGGGCCGCTTTTATCTGCTTCTTTTCTTGCTCTATTTCCTGCTTCAGCTTTTGGGCCATTTCCAGCTGCTGGTTCACAGCGCCTGGATGGGCACTCACGGCCAGGCAGAACTGACTGTCCAGCTCGGCTAGCTTATCGGAAAGGCTTCGCAGCAGGCTCTGATACTGGGTGCTCTTCACAATGGCTTGGTCAATCCGATCACACCTGTCACTCAATTGTCCCGTCAGACCATCCCACTTCTGGGTCACAGTGGCCAGCTGCTCCTTCACCACACCATGTGAGGAGAGGTCCTCTCCAGGTCGGCTCAGGATGCCTTGCCCGGCAGCCACCAGCTGCTCATACTGAGGCCGCCGCGTGTCAAATTCTTGCAACAGGATCTAAGGAAATAAGGCAAACACGAACAAAATTATAGTATAATTTTACAAAACATGACTTTCAGCATCCAGGAGACAGAAATGGTACCTATTTAGGGGTTTTAATGTTTTTTGTTAATACTTTCCTAAATTTAATTTAGAGGGCAGGGTAATTAGTGCTAAGTAAACTAATTCAAAGTGTTTCAAGATGACATCCTGTCTAAAATAATCACATCTGCCACTGGAAATGAAAAAGAACAAGTATTCTGGGGATGCTGCTATTGGAAAGTTCATACTACACTAACGGTACATCTGCCTTTCTCTACTTGCAGGATGTATGAACTGTTCTTTAGCATCCTGCATTAAAGAAATCTCACAGTAATAACAGTGTTAGAACACACTGCATTCATGTACTGGTTTCTAAGGTTTTTAAAAGATAAAACTTTAAAAGTGGTAGCTGGAAAACATGTCACTCAGAATGCACCAATTTAACATGACTCTCATCAAAGAATTGAGCCAAGATTTCTTTTAGTATATTTCATCTCTTTTTAAATGTTTACATCTACCTTGTATTTATCCACCTGTATCTGGTAGATTACTCTCATGAGTCAAATATTTCTCACCAGATATTTATTTTTCTCTTTGTTTTCATTCTCTTTAGATTATGAACAGATATGAACTAGTACCTGTAACTCTAAACTCCTAGGCCTGACTCATTTTCATCAGCTGCAGAGCCTCCTTCTTTGTTCTGAGCACGCTGTTCACACTTAGTAACATCTAAAACCACAGCAGAGGCTTCTGCTGCTGTACTGTGCACTGGGCTTCCACTGCACAGGGTCTGCCCTGTGGAGTCCTCTTCCACTGTACAGGGTCTGCCCTGTGGAGTCCTCTTCCACTGCACAGGGTCTGCCCTGTGGAGGTCTCTGCCCTGAATCAAAACTCCTGTGTGGTCCCCTGTCCTTTATCCTCTTTCCATTCTGGCTCCTCCACAAGTTTTACACATTTCCCTATCTACTATCACTATCAAAATGAATAAAACCTCAAAGGGGTACTTTCCAAGCAATAAAAACCATGGACTAGCTTCTCATAAAAATACTCCTAAAGGATCACATTAATACTTCAAAGATGGCCCACAATGCGAGCAACACACTGAGGCTGCCCCACACGCAGGCTCCAGGACCTTCCTCTGGGAAGCCTCATATTGCACCTCTCAGAAAGTCACAGCTTTGGGCATCCCAGGAACCATGTGTCTCAGGAGGACCTGAAGCATCCCAGGCATCCCCTAATGCCATCAGAGCCTCCTGGTCACAGCTTGAGGATTCATAATGACAGTGTTTGCCCTGGTAAGTCTCAGCACTGCGCCTTGGTTGTTTGGATCATCCGTCAGGCACTGTTCTTGCATGCTGTCCTTGCGTGCTCACCCGAGCCTGCTGTCTTTACACGCAGTGCTCACCTGCACCTGCTGTCTTTGCGTGCTCAGCATGTTTGGGTCAGTTGACAAGGGTCCCAGGACATTGACCATCAGCTCCTTCTCCACAAGCCACTGTTTTAACTGGGTCTCTGCAGTCTGGAATTGGGTTAGATTATTGGAGGATTCTTCCAGCTTTTGCTGTCTATCAATTGTCAACTGGTTGAGTTCTTGCCACTTGGAATCTTAAAGAAAAGGGAAACATTGGTATGTGTTTTTTTAATACATTTAATACAACTATAGCAAAGGATCTGAATCCAACTTTAGAAGACTATGAGGCATTCGTTAAAGTAAACAAGACACTGAGATCTCTTAATTCCTTTTACAAGTCCTAGAATATCTTATTCAAATTCTACAACAATCTGATCTTTGATTCCTGTTCTTTAGTATCAAATCTTTATCTATTTCAAAGCAACTGGCCTCCAAATCTGAATATTTATCTCAGTAATTCTCCTCCATTCAAATCATACATTGACAACCAGTTGCTTGGGCTTAGGTGTGGCTGACCTAGTAGAGAGCCTGCTTGGAAAGCAGAAGGCCCAGAGTTCAAATCCCAGTATTGTGAAAAAAAATATGACTGTTGGAAAGGTAGTTGGAGATCTTGCTGATGAAGTGTCAGTCTTTAAGTTCTTTTAAAGGTTATATTCTCTCTCATGTCACTGAGATGCAGTCATTCAAGATTCATTATTTATATAACTCTCTCAGCTCTCCTATCTACTTGATTCCAAAAACCATGATGATAATGAAACTCAGAAAAGAAAATAAGCATTACTGGGCATGGTGTTACTCAGGGCCTACTATTTTGCTAGCAGGCTCCCACCATCTCTAAAAATTCATCTCTTATTTGGCATCTCTCTAAAATGCCAATTATCAGAGCAATACAATTTGAAATATGTAAAATACAGTTTCTAAAACATTAAAGAAAATCCTAAAATGAGTGAATCTGTTGGATATTTTCTGAGAAAGATTACACTAGTAAGGAAAATGAAGCAGGCTCTGATCTCAGCCTTGGTGAGCGGCAGCACCTACCGATCTCTGTCAGCACGCGCTTCCACTTGGGGGCCTCTGGAGACTCAGGACTCTCCTCCACTAGCTCTGTCAGTCTGTCTTTCAATTCCTGAACCTTGTTTACATTTTGCTTCAGTTCTGCTTCAAATGACTAGAAAAAAATTATCTACATTAAAGTATGCCAACATCAAAAGACCAACCAGTATGGTAGCTCATTGTTTTCTAGCATAACCACAGAAAGAAGAAATCCGTGGTTTAAGTCAAGCATGCGGGTTAGAACTCCTCACTTCTTCTTCTCCCTGCATCTTCCACTCTGGGACAGAGGACCCCCCCACACAGGAAAGCTACAACCATGGCACCATAATGTCTCTATCACATGGGAAGAATTACAGATTCTCACATAAGACACACTGGAAACCCTAGATGACATCAGTAAGATTGTCATCATCAGTCAGAAATTCAGCCTAGAAAGGCCACCCCAGTCTACTGGCAGAAAGTCACTGTTGAGGAAAGCACCCTTCAGAGCTCAGGCAAAGGGCCACGATGTGTATAAAAAATTTCCATCATTACTGGCATGGAAACCTATTTTCCCAATCACAATGACTCTAAGAAAGAAAGGAAAAGCATGAGCTGCTTTCTCTAATACACTCAACCCTCAACTAAATCTTTTCCAACAGTGGGTGGGCTAATACCCCAGACTGACTGATTTAAGGTGACAATTTAAGGTGACCCAACAGTCTGTTCCTTCTTACAATGTCAGAGTGCAGAAACTGCAACTGTTACCATTCATCTCTAAGTACAGCACATTAAATAAAACTGCCAGGTTGTGGGCGGAAGGGAGGAACACAGCACAGAGCTGAGGACCCCCAGAACTTCTGGTGTCCATCACTGTCCTCCAATCTCCCCAGGTGTGCTATAGGACCCACCTTGTTCTGCTCAACCTGAGTCTTCACACCTTCCACGTCGGTAGGTGTTGGTGTCTGGTGCCATTTTGTGGCAGTTTTATTCATTTTCTGTAACCACTGCATCATTGTGCTTGATTCTTCCTGAGCCCGTTGCAATCTGGAGAGTTTAGAGCTCAGTTCTGCCAGCCTGTCCTTGAGTAAGAGGCCAAGGTCTTCATAGCCATGGCTTATGTCAGTCATGTCCTTTTTAATGGATGTTAAAGCTAGGAGTAAGAAAAAAGTACAATGACATGATCAAGCATCTGGAGTAGAGATCTAGAAATAAAAGTTTTAAATGATTTTCCCTTGCATTTTCCATTATTAAGTCAACAATGAAAAACCAGAGACGGCTTAGAACCAAAAGGTTAGATGGTCCTAGTGTTATTTAGTGACAACAAATACCTCAGAGACACTTCATAACACAATTGAGATAAAAGAGGCATTTTTCATGGAATAAAATTGTCAAATGAGAAATCTACAATTCTTCAGTTACCAAACTCAATGTATTAGTGCAAACGTTATCCCAAGTGACAAAATATCTAACATTAGGCAAAAGGAAGGAAATAAAATGAAAGGCCCAACTTCATTACTGATCTCATGAAGATATGGACAATGTTCACAGAAGATTATATAAATACCTTTATGGCCATTGTAATTATCCAATTAAAAGCCACTTTAATTCATGTGAAATTTCAATATAACTACTATTATCTCCTCAGGATTTCTCTCTCAAAAAGTAACAAATAAAAAGTTACATTAATAAACAACCATGTAAAATTAACATTCACCTTTATTTGCCAAAAAATCTTGGGTGTTTGAATCTGTTCCTTCACCATTTAATATTAATCCACCTGTAAAAATAGTAATAGTTAAGCAATCATAGTTTCCTCTAGTATTTCTATGCATTAATAGTAGATGGTGCTGAACAAAAACTCATAGCAGTAATCATTTTTAAATGTAACTTAATTACTCAACTTCAAAAGCAAACGAAGATCCAAAATTTAAATATCAAACTGTACCCTCTTCCCTATACACTTATATATATAATATGTATATATGTGATTATGGAAAATATATGTCTGTTGTAAAGGTATGTATTTATAGTTTTTGTCATTGTTGAGGCTGTAACCCATGGCCTTACAGACAAAGCATGCACTGTAACACTGAGCCCCACCTCCAATCCTGTGTAACTTATTGTTAAGGTAGTGAAATTATCAACTACTAAAATTACAAAAATTAGTTGTTACATGTGAACTTACAAGAAGTGTGGTAAAGTTATTTTATAGCTAAAGTTACATTCACAGTAAAACTACTAAAGTTCAGAAGGTGCTCAGTATGTAACACTGCTGAACAAGCCACGGACTGACCGGAGAGGGTCAGCCTCACATCAAGATGGAGACTATGTGATGTGCCTTCAGTGTTTTCACAGGCTGAATGGAGGCCAAGCAATGTCAAGGATGTGACAGACAAGTGCAACATAGAAGCAAAAGGAACGCAGCTCCCTCAGTCCAGCCAAGAGGGCAGGGGAGGTGGGGAGTGTGTGTGTGTGTGGGGGGGGTGCCCTGGGACTGCCTGGGTGACTCAGCTGCTTTAATCCTAGGCCATGACCCACTGTGGGACTGGACAATCATTCAAACCAGTGCCAATCAACTCCTGACTTTTGAGACCCTGGTGGGAGGGAGCTAAAGACGCTCAGCAAACACAGAGGACGTCTAAGTAACTCTAAGCAACTGCACTCCTTTCCCACATCAGAACATTTAAAGTTCAGCTAGGCTTCCTCAGACCCACCTGGGGGCACATCACAAAGACATTTCTTAAATGGAAGTGGGAGAACAAAACTAAACAGAAACATTGTAACAGCTGAGTCTTAAGTGATGCCTCATTAAAGAAATCCCAGTGTGGCTTCAGGTGGGGCCCAGGGTCCTGTGGATGCCCCACCCCATACCTACCACAGCTGGCAGCTACCAGGAGCCAGGCATTCTTTTTTACTACATATGTAAGAGGGGCAAAAACTACAATATGTAAAACATGACAGAATTCCTTTTCTAAAAAAAAATACATCATTTTGGGAAATCTGTTTGGGAGAGAGAAAGGGAGCAACACTGCACACTCTGGGCATTCCTTGAAATGGGGTTGAGTGAAAAAGTGGTTGGATGACAAAGCCAGCTGGACCAGGGGCCCATGGTAGGGCCGGCAGGCCAGAGGCCTGGTGGGAGGAGATAAACCACAGAGGGAGCTCAGAGACTCTCAGAACAAAGATGGGAGCTGGGCCTTTAGTCTACACTGGTGTTTTCTGAGATCTTTATACACTATGTTTGAAACTAAGAAAACTACACCTGTGCGTTCCCACACAGTATCAACACTGCCTCCCCTGGAGCAGAGCCGGGCTGCAGGCGGCCTGCTAACCTGCTATGCATTCCCTTCTTTGGGAAGAACGTGCAGGACAGAGTAAATGTGACTAAAACAAGAAAGAAGAGCCCTTTTCTTCCAAGTTCTTTTCCAGGAGATTACTACACTCATTTCTTTATCAACAACTATAATGAGAAAAGCAGTACTTCCAACAGAATTTCAAAGGTCCATTTAATGAAAAAGCCAAAAAATATGAACACTATTTTCCATTATCACACTCCTTATTCATATTAGCATATTCATGTAGATATGTTTTATGTGTAGTATTTCATAAATGAAGCACGAAGAGGGATCTGCATTGGAGTGGGACATACACTTTCCCTGAGGGTTTGCACTGTTTTTAGGGACACCATTTTCTCCTCACTTCCCCCGTGTTCTTGAGGCTACCGTATGCGTTGACTTGAAAACACACAGGTAATAAGAGAAAGCACTTACCTGGTTTAGCTGCAGCCATGGCTTTGGCTGGCGTGCTCAAGGTGCTCATAAGGTTACACAGAGAGGACCCACTACTGCTGACTTTCTGAATGTCTGTACTTTTTGAACTCCACTCTTCCTGTAATTTCTTGAAATAAGAAAAGTCTTCTTAATATTCTCAGAGTTGCACATTATAACTTAGGTTCTTAAACATATCTTGAAGTGGCAATGGCTGAGCTCTGATCTGTGGGCCCAGGCGACTGTTAGCCAGGCTAGCAGGGAGGGCGAGGGCGGGGCCCATTCTGCATTCTGCTCCCAGCTAGGCAGATGTAGGGCTCTGCCTGCAGTCATGGGTTCTGAAGTAACTGTTAACTGTAAGTTCGTAGGACTGTCCACTGGGGTAATATCTGTATGACTGTAAACTATGTCTGTCCTAAAATGAGATGTGCCCCAAACAATAAAACTAAACATGTGGAAATCAAAATTGCATCCGAAAGTTATTTATTTTTTAGTGCCAGTCCTAGAGCTTGAACTCAGGGTCTGGCTGATGTCCCTGAGGTGTTTTGCTCAAGGCTCTATCACTTGAGCCACAGCTCCACTTCCAAGAGTCTCACGATTGTCCTGCTTGGGCTGACTTCAAACGTCAATCCTCCGATCTCAGCCTCTTGAGTAACTAGGATTATGGGTGTGAGCTGCCAGCAACCGGCTGAAAGTGAGTTTTCATCATCTAGATTTCAATCAATTTTCAAATCCTCCAATTTTAAACATTTAGAGAGGAAAATCTGTCATAACTAGTCATAACTTTTATAACTTGAGCATTATTTGTGCAAGAGACTCAACTTCCATCTTCAAATACCGGCTAAGGGGATAGATCCAAGCTAGAGTCAAATTCTTTGGTGAAGGGGACTTTTTACTTCTTCCTCTGAGGAGTGGTATAAGAAGTGACTCAAAGTACAGATCTACCACAACTCAGTTCACATATCTACTAAAAAGTCAAATTAACTGAAAGATTAGATCCTTCCTCAAAGGATCAATTAAATATCATAGCTTCCAAAAGTCATCAAAGCCTATAGAGAAGACCTAACTTTGTGATTCTAGATGAAAGGAAGCTACCTTGCATTATAACACAGGCAGACATAAAATACAAGTCACCTGAGTTTCTTCCAGAGATCTTTCTAAATCCTCAGCACCCAGGGAAGGCTGCACTCCAGGAACTTTCTCTGTTGTTTCTTTTATCCATGACTTCAGTGTTTTAACAAGGACTTGGAAAGCTTCTAGCTGTTCTTGACAAGAAGTTAGAACTTGTTTTCTAGTTCAAAAAAAAAATCACACCAGAATTTAAGCTGTAAAACGAGAGGCTCTACAAAATGAATCACACAGCCCTAAGTGAACGCTGCCATGCTGGGCTTCCATTACACTAGCCTCCTTTTGGCACTTGCTGGTGGCAGTCAAGTGGGCTAGATTCCTGCCTCTTCCTTGGGTGGCACTCAGGGATAAGAGAGAAGGCAGGAAATCTGCATCCTGAGTGCAACAGCTCTCTCTGCCATGGAGACTCAAGGGCTATTTAAGATTTTACCACTATCGGGTTCCATGAGCCTTGATGTATTCACTTCATCTGGTGCTTACTGCCCACAGGCAAACCAGAAGAGAAAATGTACATACTTCCCACACATAAGGGCACCTTCTGGTTTCTATATGATACTACAGTCAGTGGATGTGCCAACTTATGGCTTTGGTGAGATGAAGGCAATGAAACCTGGTGACTGGAGGGAATCACACTTTTAAGGGGTGCTTCTGCCGCAGAGACTCAGGGCCCGGAGTGACCTATGTGGATCTTTCTGCACACTCAGCACCTTTAGAGCCCACGGGAACTGGGAGGATGGACACTAGCATGTGGACGATGCACGCATGTGTGCAGTTTGCAGAACTCTGGAGATGAGAATGCACCGCAGCAGGGTTAATCACTGGTGACTACTTGGTTTTAAAAGTAGACACAATCAAAGGAATAAACAACCCAGAGATTCCCTAAGAAAACCAGTTCTTCCATGCAAGGTGAATTATCACATGATAGCTTCACATGCAGTAGTATCAACAACGCCTACAACATTACATGGAGAACTGGAAGAAATAAAGGGAAGAGAGACGGCAAACTCCTATTTTGGGGAGCCCTGCATATTAAATTCAGCAAAATCAGATGTAAATTCTTAACTGGACATTCGAAAAGGCAAGTTCAGAGCCAGCATTCTCCTGCACTGTAATTAGTTCATGGCAGGGCCACCGTCTTGATTCTTAGCTCAATCTGTAGTGGACTCATGCATGGCTCATCTTTAAGCAATATAATGTTCTAGATTAAAAGGCCACCAAGAACTATATTGAAACTGTGCATAGCTTCTGAACTGAAGCCAGAAAGTATAGAACTTTTGTCTTTGCAAATAAAAAGGGGAGATTTGCAAGGGCTGGGAAGATACCAGTCATTTTCAGTCATACACCACCACCATTTTTCTTGCATAATGCTCACTACTTTTATGGAAGAAACATTAAGTCTTTCTCCTAATTAGCTGAACAAATAACATACATGGTCTGGAGAACAATAAAAATGCAGCAACACACAAATAGCTCTATACTTGTTCTCAAGTGTTCAAAACTGTTTCCATTTTCAACCTTACTAAAAAAAAAAAAAAAAAGCAGCTCACCTGAATCAAGAAAAAGGAAACAGAGTTTTAAGTAGAACTTACTTTTCTTTGATGGTATCTTCCATTTCTTTGAATTTCTTGGACAAGTTATTTGTCTTTTCAAAAACGAGCGCTTTATCTCCCGGTAAGCCATGGCTGCATATCTCCTTCAGGAGACCATGCAGAGCTTCAAGATCCTTCTTGCGTTCTAAGAGTTCAGAAGTGGATTCCTATGAAGCATTTAGATAGTTAGTCACCTGGATCTTCAAGCAGCTCTCCACCCTAGGGTGTGCTGGGACTAGAATGGTTCCACTCAGAATTTCACAAGAGAATGCATCAATTCATGTTCAGAATACTAATGCTTTAAACATAGCATAAAAAAGAACACAGAAAAGTTTTTTAAAGTTTCTGAAGTATTTGTTCTCTACACTTCCTATCTCTGTGGTTTCTGGCATTTAAAATGTCCATATCCTTTATATCTTGAGTGATAAATGGCATTCCACTTGAGGACAGAATCAGCAGATGTTTTTAGCAGAAAGGTTTGAGGGATTTTTGCAGTTCTGTGGCTGGAACAGGGTCACACACTTGATGGGCAAGCTCTACCACTTGAGTTACATTCCTAGACTCTTGGTTTTTGTCTTGAAATAGGTTCTTATAACCCTGCCTGGACTGGTCTTGAACTCACAACCCTCCTGCCTTAGCTTCCCAAGCCAATGGCATTATACATATTTTTTTAAAGAAGAAACTAGCCATCTTTACTAATCCATAACCAATTCAAATGGAAATTGGTAAATTATAATCCTGCCAATAAATGCATCTGTTTGGCGCCTCACAGGCACCAGAGGACTTACCTGCATGTGCTGAGACAGCTCTGAAACATCTTTCCCTGGCACATCTACCTCACTGAGGGCCTGAGCTTTTGTTTCTAGGAATGTTTGGAGCTTCTCTGAGAGGTTCTCGAACAGTTCTACTTTGGTTTTCAACTCCTCCATTTTGGCGAGTTTTTCTTGGTGCTTATGCCTGGCTTCTGAAAACCTGGCAGATAGGTCCTTCATTTTTGCCTGCAGTGAGGAAGCAGTGGAGGGATCTGTGGTCTCCATGAATGTCTTCACCTTCTCATTCATGGCATTTACACTGCTCTGACGCCCTGCGATGTCCTGCTCCAGCATCTGAAATAAACCAGATATTGGGAATGCTTTGTGATGATGGTTACTAAGGCCAAGCATGAAACCTTTAAAGTGACCACCTGTAATGACATCAGCTTGGACAGGCGGTGACTGAGACAGTGAATGGGCAGAATGGAACGACAGGTCTGATCTGTCCCTGGGGAATCGCAGCCCTGCATCTTCACAGGAACATGGAGGACAGTTGACAGGCGTGAGGAAGAGTCAAGAGCTGCTCTATGAGCCTGGGGGGAGCCATGCTCCTTGGTTTCAGAAGGCTAGACAAGAGTGATCTGACGAGCCTCACGTGTAGTGAACCGAGGCAGTGAAATACCAGGTACAATTCAATTCTTTCTAAGCCCTCAGTAAGAAATAATATTCATGAAAAATAGCCAAATTCTTTGATCAGCTCTATCACAGAGAAATAATTCATTTTATACACTTGAGCTCATGTACATATTACATTTCACCCTGTTACACGTAGGTAACATTGGCCCACCCTTCGAGACAGATGACTGTTTTCTTAAAACTGTAAGTGGGAGTCACTGTCTTTTAAAATGTCACTCACGATGTTCTTAGTGATGAGCTCCTGGAGGGCTGCGGCGTTCAAGGGCACCGGGCCCAGGTCGGCCAGTGACCTCTCCACGCTTCCCATCCAGTCCAGCATCTCATCGAGGCCGTCCTGCACACTCAGCGAGCGCGTCAGCGTGATCTGCAGTCTTTCGTTTCGTTCGTTCACAGACCTGGACAGATCGTCATATCTCCCGACGATGTCGTCTAGTTCAGACAGAGCAGGAAACATCAGCCACACGGGCATCCCACCCATTCCCTTCCAAGCACACCAAGGGAGTGAGGAAATTTCCATGCATAAATTAGAAAAGAAAAACCGGTTTGAATGGTAAATTCATAATACACACCAATCATCCAAAACCTTACAAAATAAAAAATGAAAATAATAGGAACCAAAAAGCTGAAATTTTAAAATGCAAGTCAATGTGCACATGTACACATATTTTTGTAAAGAGATTTTAGATGCTTAAATATTTAGGTTATTCCACAGATGAAGTAGTCCAAACAGGAAACTTCCAGAATAAATAGTAGTTCTCAATATGGTATTTTGAACTAGAAATAGTTATTATTAAGTATTTATGGGAAAAAGTGGCAGTCATATGCAACTATTCTCAAGACAACATACAAGTTTAAAGATTTATTAACTTGGTTATGTATAAATGTCACACACATTCACTAAGCTTTTGTTACCCTTTCTAACCAAAGAAAGTACTCAAGTTCACAGAAATTGACAACGCAAAAGAATTAAGAAACTAGGTGGACCATGAAAATCTACTTCAAACTAAGATTATGCTTCTAAAATGGACAGAAACAGAAGTTACTTCAAAGTCTGACTGACTTAACAGCCTAGCCTAGCTCCTGAGATTAACTTCATTTTGAGTTCTAATGATTTAATAAAAATAAGTAACCAATCAACAACAGCAAAACAAAAGCTGAACAAGGAGCCAAATGACCCCCCAGGTTGAGCTCTACGCGCTGACAGGCGCAGCTGTGGGCCAGCTGCCTACAACAGAGGTGTCACCTGCCACACAGCTCACGGCACCCCCCGAGTTCTGCGCTGCTGTGCTGTATCATTAGAACAGACATGATGTGACCACAGAGTAGGACACACATGTAAGTTAAAAATACATGCACATTGGGCTGGGAAGGTGGCTCAGTGGTACAGCGCTTGCCTTGCATGCATGAGGCCCTGGGTTTGATTCCTTAGCACCACATAAGCAAAAAAAGCCGGAAGTGGTGCTGTGGCTCAAGTGGTAGAGTGCTCGCCTTGAGCTGAAGAGCTGAGGGACAGCGCCCAAGTCCAGAGTTCAGGCCCCACAACCGACCGAAAAAAAAAAAAAATACATGCACATTTACAGAACAGCTGAAATTATTTCCTGATAGCACACATGATCTAAAAAGCCTGGATGTCTATAAGAATGGAAGTGTCCCTATTGCAGAGTGGGAGCAGCTTGAGAACAGTTCCCTCCCATGTCCACCAACTCTCCACTCAGACCTTAACTCACTGCTAATCTGCAGTGGTGCATACATCTGATATCACACACTCCCACATTCCATGCTACCGTATCACAGCACGAGAGCACAAAATAACAGAGTGTGTACTTCTGAACATTTCTCCATATTAGAATTTGTCTGTCTTACAGAAAGCAAAGGAACGTGGAGCCTTACCCAATGTTCTCTGGATGTCGTTCCTGGCTGGAAGCAAGACCCCTCCGGCGTCGAGAAGCATGTCAGCAGTCTTCTTCAGCTTCTCTACTGCTACCTGCTGACTGGAGATCTGTCCTTGCAGAGCCTGTGGGATTCAATGCTTCAAGGTCAGACTCAGGGGGACTCAATATCAGATTTCCAGTCAGAAAAATGACTTACAGTACACTCAAGTTAGCTTGTACAGAGCAGACTTTATATACTGCACAAGCTTTCCTCATGATACATTGACTCTGGAGTTGTTAGACTAAGGTCATATTATGCAGCACCAGCAGGCTGAGTGACCACTCTCAAAACAGACTGCAGAGTACATGTTCAAAACAACTTCTCCCCCAACACCCACTTCTAAGTTTTCTTTGTACTACGTCGCCACCACCACCAAAACAAAACAAAGCAAAATGAAACCAAGCATATCAAACATCTTTGGGATGGATCTGCACTCTGGGCAGGAACTCATGAAGGCCTCTCATACCACTGGGTTCTAATTTAAAACAGAGTCATAGGTACTTCTGTTATTTCAGAAGTTACTGACTGTGTAAATCAGGAGCATATACACAGCAATCTCTGGTCTAAGGCAGGAGGTGACAATGCCAAAGGTGAGAGGACAGAGTGTTCCTGGCAGCTGAGAGGGAGAGTGATGGGGTGGGGGAGCAGAGGGGAGGACAGGATAGAAAGAACAAGAGGGAGAAGGGGGAGGAGACAGTGCCTAGGTCCTGAGTTCAAGCCCTAGGACCGGCAAAAAAAGCAGGGGGCGAGGGTGGCTAACAGAAAGGAGGAGCCTGTCCTTGCTGCATGGAGGCCCTGCAGGTCTGCAGCAGGGGCAGTTCCCAGGGAGGATGGGGAGACACGGGGGAGGGAGCCCCAGAGGACCCTATGCTCCTAGCGCCCGCCTCGGCTGGTGGGCTCACAGGCAGCCATCCTGAGAGGAACAGGGCCTCCTCCATCCAGAGCCACCCCTGGAGCTCAAAGTCCACTGTGAATGAGTCAGACTGGCTGTGCGCCCAGGTTTCCCATTGTTTCCTGAATGTTTCCACCTGGGTGTAAACAGTAAACCTTAAAACTCAAGAAAGCTAAACATAATCTTCATCCCTCCTCCATGCCTCCTCCTCCAGGGAGACGGACACAGAGGACTTCCAAGTCTAAACCAGATTCCCCTTTCAACCCTTCCTTTCCACATGCAAAGCAACCATTTAGTCAGGACAGTCTACCTGCTTAACCCTGTGGTGTTTCCAAAGTCAGACCTGGCTCTACTTCTGGATCTCTGCAGGACAGCCCCTCCTGTGGATACTAAGGAAGAGTCCTAACTCCCCGCCCCTCCCCACCCCCCGTCTTCTATGGTTTCCTTAACCTCTCAGTCCCTTCCTCAGTCAACATCTCTCCATAGATCCCCTCTTAATGAAGGCTGGAGCAGGTAGAAAGGCCCAGGGAGAGACCCCCCCCCCTTCTTCTATCTTCAGTCTTCCTTTCTCCACTCCCTGTTCTAGAAATGCCAGCAGACTTACTCAAAAACCACTGACTATATGGACTGGTAGCTCCAGCCTGTAATCCTGCCTACCGGAGACAGGGCTGGGAGGATCATGGTTTGAAGCTGTCCTGGGAAATGGACAAGACTCCATGCATCAATGGCTGGGTGGAGTGGCATGCGCCTGCCACGCCAGCAATGTGAGGAAGCATGAATAGGAGGAATGTAGTCCAGAAGGCCTGGCATAAAGGGAGACGCTATCTCAAACAACAACCAACAAAAGAGGGGCCAGCAAGAGTGGCCTGAGTGGCAGAGTGAATGTCTAGGTAGCTTGAGGCCCTAAGTTCACCCCTGGTACTATTACAAAAGAGAAAAAAAAAACGATTGGTCATGTTGATTAGAAGTTTAAAATACCATGTAAGTTCAAAAACCAGAAGAAATGTTCTCTGCCACTCCCGTGACGGCTAAGACTCCCCAGCCAGGGAGCCTGCCCTCCGGCTTGTGCTCCTGGAGGCAGCAGGTGTGCTGGAGCTGTAACTGCAGCTTGATCTGTGCATCACAGGAAGCGCCCAGGGGCCCCGACCCGAGCCCCCAAAGGCTGAATGTACAGTGACACACCTCCCCTTTTCTATGTCCATTCTTGTACTAATCTACTTTGGGCCAAGTAATGGTCTAGGTACTCGAAAAACAGCAATACTCAAAACAGACAAAAACACCTGCTGTGGACCTTAATTTTAACGGGGGAGGGGAAAGGACAATGACAATACTGGGAGTTAGGTAAGACACCACTAAGTAAGAAAGAGTTAATGGATGTGAGAAACAGACCTCCTGGGGGGAGCAGTGTTCCCCCATGGGATTAGAGGGCTGGAACACTGCATTTCTTGTTTCTCTCTCCCCTTCCTTTTTACCTTGGTCTCTTCTAGCTGCCTTTGCAGATTTTTGGGGTCCACAGCAATAGGTTCACAGAGATGTTTGCTTGCGGCAGCCTCACAGGCCTGGAGCCCAGAAAGAAGTCCACAGGAAGCATCTTCGTAGTGCTGATATTTATCCACCAGGTCTTTAAGGTTATTTCCAAGGACGCTACACTAAAATGCAATAGCAAGATGGAAGGAAAGGAAATCAAAACCCACTCTTGCCTTGGGTGTCAAATAACTCTGGGACTTAGGAAAATGTGAAACTTGGAGAAAGCAGACTAACAGAAATTGTAGGGCTATAACCTTTCTCCTTTATGTGAAGAAGTCCAAATGCAACCATAAAAATGAGGAGATAGTTCTAGACAGTTCTAGAATTCACCAATTCAAACCCAAATCAAGAATCACCAGAGCATACTGACGTTCAGGCACTGTCGCTAGCCTTGCCCACCTGTGCCTGCACACGTAGTGCAGAGATCTGAAAGGTGCCAGTGAACCACCTTCCGGTGCTACATACAGGCTGATCGACAGAGGGAGAGGCAATAGTTTATGCTTAAATGGCAAAAAAGGAGGAGTCAGAGGCTGGATGGGGATTAAGTCTGTGAAACTTGAATTCCAAATAGGAAATACATCCTTATGTTCAGAGCTCTTCCTTGCTCCACAGAATTAAGAGAAGCAAAATAGTCTGTCACAATGAAAATAACATACTATCAGACATGAGAATGATCTCACAGGAAACCTCAGTTCCCAAGCCAGGAGGCTGCCAGCTCTTCTTCTGGCTTAGCATTAAGACACAAATGCCACCTGGTGGTTAAACTGGATACTGAATAGTTTTTAAGCTAAGGTTTTCCGGAAATCATTCTCAAGTCAACTTTGTTAAGCTAAACATTAACGAAGATTAAATTCCTAATTTTCGAACCCAGTTTGAAGGAAATCAGAGGAAACCACTGTTTTTCACCATCTATATTTTTAGGTCTTCTGCTTCTAAGCCCAAAACAAAATTAAAATCACAGATTAACTTGTCCTTAAAAATGACCATCACATTACCTTAGTGTAGAGAGACCTGAAGCGGTCGGTGGCCTGGTCCAGCTTGCTCTGCACCTCCCTGTGGGCAGCAGAGGTGTCGATGCTGCCCTGGTCTCCCCGACCACAGGACCTGGCAGCTTCCAAGGCCCTGTTTCCTGACATGGTGATGTACCTCAAGTCGCCTTTGTGAGCAATCACATCTTCAGAGAAACTCTTCTGCCTCTTCAGCTTGGCCATCAAACCGCTGAAGTCATCCGCCCCAGCCTCCAGGTTCTCCAGCTCCTGTTCCGACTGCTCCAGCCAGTGCTCAAACTCACTGTGGTCCGCCTCAAACTTCTCCAGCTCTTCCTGCAGAGAGTGCGTCAGCTTCACCCTCCTCTCTGCCTCAGTCAACGCCGTCTCGTAATGAGCTTTCAGGGCTTTCATGTTCTGCTGCAGCTTCTTCCTCTCCTCAGGGGCCAGGAGATGGCCCTGCCTCTCAAGAAGTGACTGTGCAGACTGCGTGGCAATGATGACAGCTTGGTGCTGAGCCACGAGCTTCTCGTGCTGAGCCTGCATGGAGACAAAGCCATGGGGATCTCTAGAGCAGCTGGGAGCCCTATGCCCCTGCTCGCAGGCCTCAGCCCACGGTGACTCGTGCACAGGGCTTGTTAAAACGAGCCTTAACACCCACTTTCTTAACTGCCACTTTCCTGTGATAGCTGGACAAGAGCAATGTACACGGAAGCCTGAAAGAAGCTATGGGAACAGACTGAAGGGATGCTGAGCCTGCGTACACCCACTGCACTCTACTTCTCCATGGAGATGCTGCCTTCCCATCCCAGCAGCACTGTGCATAGTCACATACGAGGAGCGCTTCCCACAGAGCTGGCCACGGGTGGGACTTCAAGTTCACTTGAACCCAGGCGGGCAGGTGTGACACGGAGCTCACAGATGCATGGATACTGAGTGCCTCAACATCAGGGCTTCGGGGACCCTTGGGGGCTGAACCTTCTCCCATGGGCCACACAAGTGCAGCAAAACCACACTATCCTGGGCGATTCTGGACATCTTATCCCAGCTTACCTGCAGTAACCTGACCCCCTTCCTTCCTCCAATCTGCTGGTCTGTCCCTCACCTGAGGACACTCCTCTCCTCCCCTCTGTCTGGTAACCACCCTTATATCAGATGCCACTGGGAAAACCTCCATCTCCATGAAGTCTTTGTACAAACCTCATCTCCACAGGTTCAATCCACCCTCCAGCCCTCACCACTCGATCCACAGCTCATCCACGCTCCACCCTCACCACGCCATCCACAGCTCATCAACCTCCCCCCCAGCTCTCACCACACCATCCACAGCTCATCCACACTCCACCCTCACCACGCCATCCACAGATCATCCACGCTCCACCCTCACCACTCCAACCACAGCTCATCCACCCTCTACCCTCACCACGCCATCCACAGCTCATCTACCCTCCACCCTCACCACGCCATCCACAGATCATCCACCCTCCACCCTCACCACGCCATCCACAGATCATCCACGCTCCACCCTCACCACGCCATCCACAGCTCATCCACCCTCCACCCTCACCACGCCATCCACAGCTCATCTACCCTCCACCCTCACCACGCCATCCACAGTTCATCCACCCTCCACCCTCACCACGCCATCCACAGATCATCCACCCTCCACCCTCACCACGCCATCCACAGATCATCCACCCTCCACCCTCACCACGCCATCCACAGTTCATCCACAGCTCATCTACCCTCCACCCTCACCATGCCATCCACACCTCAGCACTCACAACTCAATCCACACTCCAGCCCCCAGTGAAGAGTAACTCAGATGTGCTACTTTGGATCTGTGAGCTACAGTGGTCCTGTAAAGGGAAAAGAAAAGGACCTGGAAGGAAAATTGAGAGGACAAAGTAATTAAGGCAGAAAGCCAAGTGTGCCTGGCTCAAAGCCATTGCTCTGCAGGTGAACAGTTAGCTCTATTACTTTCTTATAACCCCTCTTCACCTGCACATATTGCTGAACCTAGTGATCTATCCCACACTATTAACATGCTTAGAACACTCACATAATTTATATTAAGCATAACTATGAATCTAGAAGAGCCTCCCCTCAGAGAGCGGGCGGGCTTGGCTTGTGTAGCCATGTCTATCTTTGCAGCCCTGGAACTCGAAGTTGGCACACTTGTGTTGGATCAACTCACCTTGACCTTCTGGTACTGCTGGTCCAGAAGCTGCTCAGTGCCCACAACTTGCCCACTGGCATCAGTTCCAGGCAAGTTCCCATTGACTTCGTCCTCCTCTCCAACCTCTGACTTGCCATTGACTTCCTGAAAATGGGTCCCATTCTGCTGGATACCCTGGGTGTGTTCTGCCCCTGCCTTTTCAGAGTCCAACCAGTCCAGAAGGTTTTCGATTTTAGTTTTGTTCTCTTCTAGCTGCCTAGCAGCTGCAACCTAGGCAGAGAAGGGGAACTTACAGATGTGGGTCAGGCACAATGTTCACACATTTCTAATGTCAGGTCCTCAATAGTTTTAAAATATAAAAGCTGATAGACATGAGAAATCTAACACATTACAATTTAATCTTAAAGCAGCAGTTACTTTCAAGTCTCCACTACTCTTATAGATATAATCCCAGGTTGGATGCTGGTGGCTTACACCTGTAATTCTCTCTGCAATTTGAAAGGTTGCAATTTGAGAATTATGGTTCAAAGCCAGCCTGGGAAGGAAAGTCCATGAGGCTCTTATCTCTAACTGCCAAAAAAAAAAAAAAAAAAAAAAAAAAAAAAAAAACCCTGAAAGTGAAGCTGTGGCACAAGTGGTAGAGTGCTAACTTTGACAGAAAAAGCTCAGGGACATTGTCCGGGGCTCTGAGTTCAAGCCCAAGGACCAGAAAAAAGAAAGCAATCCCAAATTTTAGTTTTAATAAAGGTGATCACGTTTCCCAAGTACAAGGTCTCACTTTTAAGTGATGCAAGGCCGATACCTCAAACCTTTTCTACTATTCATAACTAACCCTTGGAAACTCAGAATTCTAGTTCTCACTACCCACCAATATCACCTAATAAAAATCACACCACGGTTGTGTTCATCAATCCTGACACACAACAGAGCACCAGAGCTGAGTGGGACCTTTTCTGTCTCCTCCTGGAGTGCCGTTGTCAGGACCTTGTCCAGCTCCTTCCTCGACTGCTCCGCCTTCACATGCAGCTGCTCACACTTGGCCTTCGCTTCACTCAGCTTCTGCTCAATCAGAGCCTTGTCTTCCTGGGACAGCTTCCCCCCGCTCTCTTTTAGGAAGTTTTCTGTGTTTTTCACTATTTCTGCCAATGCCTGTGCACTTCCTTGCATATCTTTCTGTAATTCCTTGTAACACAAAAGGAAAAAAAAATGTAATCATTACCTTCTGAACTCATCCAGACTTCAAACTCTTAAAGAAGGGCCAGTTGAGCCGGGCACCGGTGGCTCACAACCTGTAATCCTAGCTACTCAAGAGGCTGAGATCTGAGGATCTCCGTTCAAAGCCACCCCAGGAAGGAAAGTCCATGAAACTCTTATCTCCAATAAACCACTAGAAAACTGGAAGTGGCCCTGTAGCTCAAGTGGTAGAGTGCTTGCCTTGAGCTGAAGAGCTGAGGGACAGTGCTCAGACCCAGAGTTCAAGCCCCACTACCGACAAAAAAACAAAAAAAAAAAGAAGGGCCAGTTGAGCACACGCTCTCTGGAAAGGGCAATGAATGTGCTCATTTGTATCCATTTATTCAGTAACATTTAGTGCATTCGAAATCTTCACATTAAGCATAAGATTTTCAGGGTTAACCAGAGAGTAGTTTGTGAAACACTGAGGTATTTGGTGTACAATCTACATGAATCTTCATATGCCAGATTCCTTAACATAAGAATACTTTTGTATATAAGAACATTTATAAAGCTTGAAAATACAGAGCAATATTTATCATTTATTGTTTCTACGTATCAGCTCTGTCTGTCTATCTCAGGATAAAAAGAAAATAGTTCCCCAGTGAACTGAAATACTTTTCTCCAAAGCACTAGTAATACTGAACATTTGCTTCCTCACTCTGGCTGCTGGGAGGCTCCTGATTAGCATCTCTTCTCAGTAATGACAACTTTCTTCTGACTTGAGAGGAAATGTCCCCCTTTCTTCTTTTCTTGTAATATATTTCCCTTCTCTATAGTGCACTGTTTGAGTTGTAATGTTTCCTCGGTATTTTATTTTAGCCTCCTCAAAGTTTTCTGAGGACTTTCCCTGAAAAGGAACCTCCTTATTGAGCCATTACTATGTGACCTTACCTGTGCAAGCGACTTAACTCTCAGTACTTACAATAATGTAGCAATGGAAGTATAGCCAATAAGGAAACTGAGGCTCAAACTAAGATGATTGTGACAAACTCCACAGAAGTCTATGGTCTAACTCAAAGCTCACACATGGAGCAGGTATGCCTGCTTCTGACAATCTAAAATTACTGGTAGATTGCAATGATCCTAACTGCCTTCCAGAGAACAATATCCAGCCACCAAGACAAAACAACTTCTACCTCTTGCTTGGACTGGTACTTCTTCAACTCTACTGTGCCATCTCCAGTCACGAAGGCTTCTTGGTGGCCGATCAGACGGTTTTCAGTTTGTGTGAGGAGGTCGCACACTCCCTGGAGTTTCTCTTTGTATTCCTGCTGACGCTCAGCTACCACCTAGAGTGAAGAAAATCCAAAACATCTTCAGAGTTTGATCCCTAAACCACCACAGTGACCACTTCACATTAATTCAGACACACATTTCAAACTTCCTGGACTAAGCTTCTAAGTATGCTGTAAACATGGTAGCAGTGGGGACGCACTGAGCCGGAGAGACAGAAAGGGCAAGCTGTCCCACGTGCACGCAGAGACCACGTGAGAGGAGCTGCTCTACAGAGCGCAGGCCATGCACGTGTGCGAGATCGAACTTCTGACCGAGAGAAGAGACAATCCATTTTCTTAAGCTCTCCAGACCTGCGACACACACAACTAATTCTGGAAAAGGACACCAAAAGAGAGTTAGCCACAGCTTGTCAGCTGACATACTTGATATGCATATATAGGTTATCAGGCTGAAGGTAATGCTTGGGCGCTTCTAGAAATAAGAGAAACACTGCATGCAATACTTTAGCTTAGTGACTGTCTAACTGCATTCTCACTTCTTTGCTTATTACTGCTCTACTTCATTATAGTCAATATATTCATTAGATACCTTCTGAAAGATGAATTTAGCAAGTCAAAACTAATTTTTTCCATTTTTCATTTCTCTTTTATATGTACACCAATTATTCTTTTTCTTCTTCTTTTTGGTCAGTTGTGGGGCTTGAACTCTGGGCCTAGGCACTGTCCCTCAGCACTTCAGCTCAAGGCAAGGGCTCTACCACTTGAGCCACAGCACCAGTTTTGGTTTTCTGGTAGTTCATTGGAGATAAGAGTCTCACAGACCTTTCCTGCCTGGGCTGGCTTTGAACCATGATCCTCAGATCTCAGCCTCCTGAGTAGCTAGGAGTACAGGCATGAGCCACCAGTGCTCAGCCCGATTATTATTCTTATAATGACAGTAGATATAGGTCACCTCTACAAAAAAGTCTAGCACATGTATATAAGGTACTGCTTTATATAAATTCTCACAATAACACCAGATAAGCACAAGTCTTGTTTCCAGAAACTGATCTGCTCTGTTCTGCCGTGACAAAGGCAGCTGGGCTGTGAGCCTGAGCATCAGGGTTCTGAGCGGCTACACTACATGCCCCCTGGTGAGTAGACTCCACACTTCTATTACCACACAGTTATCACTCCTGTCCTGGAAGTCACTGAGAGCATTCACCTCCCACTTTGTACAGTGGAAATCAAGGATCTCACTACAATCACTCAAAGTAGGGAGTCATGGAAATTAGTCAACTGAATCAGGGCATCTTTACAAAAAGCAATACTGCCACACACTGTGAGATCACTGGGCTGTATCCTGCATGCCTGCTTGTCCAGAAAACCTTCCTGTCACGCTCAAGTCCCTGCACTGAGGCGTGACAACAGAGAACTGCAATTCACGGTGGGGAGCAAACCTTCTGGTCGTCACGGTCCTGCTCTAGCTGTAACTGGGTCTCTAAGCTTTCCACCTGGGCCGCCACAGACTCCTGTGCGTTGAGAAAGCACTTCTGAGTGGCATTCAGGAACCTCAGCAGCTGCCTGCTCTGGTCGGGGGACAGATCCGGGGCACGCTCAGAGATGAAGAACTGGACATCAAAGGCTGTTGCCTCCAGCTGAGCTTTGGTATGTTCCAGGTCTTTCATCACTGTCTGTGAATAGTTATCAATTGAGACATAGGTATGAGAAAGTGAGCATTCACACTTCTCATGCTTACCAATTTAAAAAATAACTTCCTCTAACTTCCTCTACCAATGTTTAATGATTAATAAAATTAATCAATAAGCTATTTATCAACTAGTAATCATAATTTAGATAGGATAATAACATATAAAAAGACAAGCCCTTCCAAGAATGGCCCTATGTGTGCCTCACATACCACATGCAGGCTGCACCTCCGATGGGAGGAACTGCAGCTTCGGTAGCTCCTTTATCAGTGTGGGAGGAGATGCTGGCATTTCAGTGTCACTTGCTAACAGTGATAACATCCATTTAACTGAGCTGAGACAGAGCAGGACTATAGGGAAACTGGAGATGAACTAAAGAGGCCAGAATATCTTTTATGCCTTCATGTTCATGGGCATGTTGTTCAAACTAAGTCGAATAAAATTCATGCCAAAATCAACTACCATATAAATACTGTGTATTTATATTTTTTTTCTTTTTTCCAGCCCTAGGGCTTGAACTCTGGGCCTGGGCTCTCTCCCTGAGCTTCTTTTTTGCTCAAGGCTAGTACTCTGCCACTTGAGCCACAGTACCACTTCCAGCTTTTTTAAGTGGTTTACTGGAGATAAGAGTCTCATAAGAGGGGCTGGGAAGGTGGCTCAGTGGTAGAGTGCTTGCCTTGCATGCATGAGGCCCTGGGTTCGATTCCTCAGCACCACATAAGCAAAATGAAAAAAGCCGGAAGTGGCGCTGTGACTCATGTGGTAGAGCGCTAGCCTTGAGCTGAAGAGCTGAGGGACAGCGCCCAGGCCCAGAGTTCAGGCCCCACGACCGGACCCAAGAAAAAAAAAAAAAGAGTCTCATGAGTTTCCTGACTGGATTGGCTTGGAACCATGCTCCTCAGTTCTCAGCCTCTTGGGTGGCTATGATTACAGGTGTGAGCCATCTGTGCCAAGCTCAATGTTATCTTTTTACGGGACTACTTTACAGCTATGGTTACGTATGTGCCTGACACATAAGTAAGCATGTAGATACAAAGCTGACGTGTCCGTGGTGATAAGAGGCCTCTAGGCACTTGGGATGGACGTGCAATAGCTTCAGCAAGGCTGTGATAGTTTATAGTTTTATCATCTCCAAACTAGCATCTCTCAGAGACAGAGAAAAGGCAGAACATTCTATAGCCGCCCTTGGAAAGCAATATTTGGTTCTATTCTGTTTTTAAATCCACGGGCTTTGTGATACACTGGTTGTGTTCATTTTGACACTTGCCTTCAGAAATGCCAAGCTTTTCTTCCCATGTTCGGTGTCCCGGGCATCCACAGCCCCGATGGCCCATGCAGCGCCACTCCTCTCTGACACCCAGTCTGAGAAGGACTGAAGTTTACGCAGGAAGTCTTCATGGGAAATGGCTAGTTTAGACTAGAAAATAAAATTGAGCATTCACGTCTGTCCACAAACTTTCCAAGTCCTACTGTAGCAGGGGGTAGATACCTAAATAGGCTCACAATTGTAGTTTTAGCCCAGTCACTACATTTGCTGAGCACGCTCTCTGTTACGCAAGTTCTGAAAAGATGTTTTTTCATTCTCAATGTCTGGTCTTCCTCCCTGCCCTTTCCCCTTTGTGAGGTACTCAGGAACAATGCTGGGGGCTGGGAAGGTGGCTCAGTGGTAGAGTGCTTGCCTAGCATGCATGAAGCCCTGAGTTGGACTCCTCAGCACCACACACACAGATTAAAAGCTGGAAGTGGTACTGTGGCCCAAGTGGTAAGAGTGCTAGCCTTGAGAAAAAAGCAGCTCAGGGACAGTGCCCGGGCCCTGAGTTCAAGTCCCAGGACTGGTTCCAGGAGGGGTCATACCCTGTGCCCCTCATCTCACTGACCACAATAAAAATTTTTTTAAAAATTAAAATTAAAAAAAAAAACTCTCCACCCTGGAGACAAAGACTCGATAGCAGTGCTGTGGTCCACACACATTTTACTTGATAAAATCAATAAACCTTTTCCTTTTCTCCCAAACTGTGTTCTTTTTATTTATGAGCTGGCATTTCACTTAGGGACCAAATTTCCAGTAGTACCACAAATAAAGGCTTCATATTACAAAAATTAACTTCATCTTATGACTAAACTCTTAATAGCAATCAAATTTTATTCAAAATCTGCCCTTATGCCTACCATTTCAGAGTCAATCGCAAGCATGATATGCTGTATTTTTTCTGAGCACGCATTGCTGAGGGAAGTAAAGGTAGCCTGCAGCCTGTGGTGGCTGGCACTCAATTCCTCACAATGTCTTCTGGAAAAGTCACTGGGAAGAGACTTCAAGAACTCTTCTGCCAGCTTCAAATCTTTTCTTAAAAGCACAGCAATCGGAGCCAATCCTAATTCAAATGTCTGCAAAGAAACACAGCCCAGATCCATTTACTATTTCATGGGAAAAAATATAAGTATAAAACAAATGAAAAGTGCTCTGCCTTTTCCAAATCTAACACTAGGAACACCATCTATAATTACCCATGCCATGGTTCCATCCTGGCTGAGTGTAGACACTGTGGGGGCAGGGCCTACTGGGAGTCTTCAGATCCCTGGGAAGGGCTCTCCAAGTGCATTATGGGACTCTAGTCTCCACTGCTCCTCAGCCACAGGTAAGTGGCTCTGCCTACCACTACACTGTGGTGTTACCACAGGTCCAAGAATAATGGGGGCCACTGGATTATGGACAGGAACCTCCAAAACCGTCAGTCCAAATAAGCCTTGTGTCTTTGTAAGTTGACTATCTCAGGAAGCCACTGCACTGAAGGAGACCTGGCGGATACAGCAGCACAACTCTTACCTCCAGCTGTTTAAGTTGAATCTTTAAAGCTTCTAGATTGTTACCCACAGAATCCTGGTTGTCTAATGGGGGGTTCAGATCTTGAAGCAAAGCCAGATACTCATGCATTTTTTCAGTGTGCTGCACACATTGCTGTAATTCACTGGAAAACTAAGAACAAATTTGCAGGTCACAATTCAATAGCCTTTATCAAAACATTTTTTTAAGCAAATAAAATATGTAGTTCATGCAGGTACTTCCACACAAAGTGGGAAAGTCAACTTACTTTCCCCATTAAGCTATCTCTGGAAGGCGTTTCTTTCAACCCAGGAGCACAATCCAAATGGTCTGACAAAACATCACGTGACCCCTCCAGCCTCTTATCTCTTGGCAATGCTGAAACACACTTGGGAGAATTTTGTAGTTCAGATTTTTTTATGGATGGTAAGGTAAGGAGACAGTCGTTTTCCTCTTTGAGTTTTAGGTCAGCGGGAATGTGTGGCTCTTCTCCCCCCACTGCAGAGGGCGGGCATGCCTTTTGATTCATGTCTCCGAGCCCACCTCCTGTCACTGAAGGCCCAGCAGCCAGCAACCTGGAGAAAAGGCCTCCGAGTTCCAGGGGAGACACTCGGGGTGGAGCAGCTCCCCTCTCCAGAGCCCAGTCTGCTGGGGCGAGTTCTCTCATCAACTCCAAGGCTCCAATAATTTTCTGGTTATACTGATTTTGTCTCAGCATATCGAGGAGAAGTTCAAACGTCAGATTTGTAATGCAGAAAGGGTCACTGGTACCCTCTGGCCTTGGTTCTGATGAGGTTCGCATGGGGGAACCAGAGCAGTCAATGATACTACAGTTGATGGGCACACCAGATGCTTCACTCATCCACTGTGATGAGACAACACTTTGAATCAAGTTCTGAATTAAAATCTTAGCATCTACACAAGCTGGAGTGTCCCCCGTCTCCTGAGGATTCATACACCCTTGCGTCAATCTGCTTCTTAAGATACTCTTTACCTCTGACCATCGAGGAATGTGAGCTTCCTTTTCTTGAGCTCCTGGAGACAAAGGTAGTTCTTTCGGGAGCTGTAAATCAGCTCGTTCTTTCCTATTGTTAGTTTTCATTGAACAACTGCCCACGTCCAAAGTGTTCATGGAGTCATTTTCCACACCCTTCAGGCAGAACTGTGACTGCCCAAAATCGGTATTTCCCCTAAGAGGTGGAACTGGAAGTGTGGCTTCATTACTTTTTGCAGTGAGCTGAGGGATCTCTGTTCGTCCTTGGGAAACTCTTTCTTCAGCACAAAGATCACCATGCTGGACTATCTCACTTACAGCCCAGTGGGTTTGAGTAGGGGCTGACTCCTCTGCACTACGGAAATCTTTCTCAGAACACGCAGCTTCGAAGGTGTGGCTTGGCTTATCTTTGTTTTGCTCCAGTCCAATT
Organism: Dipodomys merriami; assembly: GCF_024711535.1. Lineage (NCBI taxonomy): Eukaryota > Metazoa > Chordata > Mammalia > Rodentia > Heteromyidae > Dipodomys > Dipodomys merriami. The sequence goes on along the minus strand of NW_027202516.1, from coordinate 1,276,520 downwards.
TGTGCTTCTACATTTCTAGCACAAAGTTTTAAAGGAGTAGAGAGCTCAAGCTCTTCCTTGGGTCCTTCGGTGAAGGAATCTTTCTCAGAACCATTATTCCCTTTAGACACTGTAATATCTAAAGCAATGCCATCACTGATCACTTTGGAAGCTGAGGTGTCAAATATTTCCTCAAGATTCACATATTGAACAGGACTTTTACTAATCTTTGTCTGTACACTCTTTGCTTCATCTTTAGGAGTTATACTTGTTGCTTTAAGACTCCCTTTTTGATTAAATTCCTCAACAGTTGTGAAGTGTGGAAATGGAAGCTGACTCTCAACTAAATCAAGACTCTCTCTTGTGCTTTTATTCAGTGAAAGTTCAGGGTATTTTTCTTCATCTTCTGGATAGTCCAGGAGTTCTCCTCCACCAGTGCCCATTTTCTGAACTGATGTTCTCTCTTCTGTTAACACATTGCTTTCCCCACCTTCCTCTAGAACTGGACCTTTTCTGCTTCCTTGGCAATCTCTGTCAATCTCAGCTGTGGGTAACAACTGGCATTCCTCAAAAGGTATTCCTGCCCACTCAGGCTCAGAACATGCCACCCTCTCTCGATACTGATCACCATCTTTCACACAGTGGGCAGATTCTGGTCTTTCCACTGACTTGACATGTATGTGCATCCAATCATTAGCTAACTCACAGGTAGAACTGGTAGTGTGTAACACACCTGCAGGAGTAAAGTGCTTTTCTGATCTAGTGTCTTCAGTGACCGGTGGCAATCTATCTTGAAGGACTATCTCATGACTCAACAGACTGTCTTTGGTTTCTCCAACAGCCTCGGTTTCACATTCTGGAAGGCTACATGTTTCAGTAGCTAAGCGACTTGCATGAGTTGCTTCTTGCTGTAAAGCATTTATACTCTGCAGTTTCACAGAACTGTAACTGTGCATTTCGTCCAGAATCATTTTGTTGGTCTTTTGGCCTTCCCTTACAGCTGTGGCACACAAGTGAGTACCACATTCTGCTTCCACCTGGGACATGGACTCTCGAATCTCAGCTCCGATACCTCCTCCTTCATCACCCCCACCATCATCATAGTCGTCACTGTCATCATCTTCCTGATCATTACTGTCACATACACAATCCTCGAAACTTTCTTCCCTTTGCACAGAATCTAAATGATCCGTATCAGCCTGGGACCCTTGCCCACTTTCATACTCTTCTTTTCTCCCTCTCCAGCTACCAGTGCCAGCCCATCCTGAGGAAGCACCAATGCTCTCTTTCCTTCCGGAGGTTTCGTGACTGACCAAGGAGCCAGACTCCTCACCTCCCCAGTCCTTGGCGTTGTCCCTGTGGACAGCTTCCATGGACAGCACCCGCGCCTCTTCTGAGCCAACTGAGCTTGAAAGTTCTCTGCCATCAACATGGGACTCGTCTCTCTCACCACCGCAGAGAAGAGCCCGAGGACACCGCACCTTACCCCTCCCACTTGAGCTGTCACCTTGTCCCCCGAGGGGATCCACAGAGCACTCGTTCTCTTCTGAGTCACAGAACGCATCTCCAGGAGGAGAGGTCTCACCGCTTTCCTCTTCCATGATGTCACAGTCCTCAGGCCGCAAACAATCACCGTCATGGCCTTCAAGAAGCAGAGAATCATGGTCATCATCATCACACAAGGGAGTGCCATAGAAACTGTCACTGTCCGTGTCGGTCCCCGTCTCACTCTGTGGCTCATCCAGCAGGGACGTTTCATAATCCCCTGCACTGATGGTTCCTGCATGCAACAGCATGTCGGAAACAGGAGATGTGTTGGCATTACCCAAATCGTACCGCAGACTTAGGGTCCAGGACTCTTCCGCTTCCAGGTCAGGTTGATTTTCTTTGGATTTCTTCTGAGAAATACTAGGAAGATGTCCGCTCTCACCACAAATACCTGACATGTATTTGACATCACGACATTCTTGAGAACTGTTAAGATCCATGTTTAAAGGTCTATCGTCAGAGTGATTTCCCTGGCTGAGGTTAATTGCTGCAATTCCCAGGAACTGGTCTTGAAAACATTCTCCCATTCTTTGATCTGTCAACATGTGCTCGTCACTGAATGACAATGTAGAGGCTTCACATTTGTTTTCCTTGTTCTCTGGGGTGTGTCCACCATGGAAGTCTCTGTGCTTGTGCCTCAGTTTATCATGACTGAGCAAGGCACTCAGCCTTGGAGAGTAGTCAAAGAAAGACGACTCCTCATCTGCAGCATCCTCGTTCTCTCTCTCACTCAGCTCCCAGAGTCTACAAGTCTTTGATTTCACAACAGGGTCTGTTATCAAGTCACTTGCAATGTTAGAATGACCACAGAGATCTCCATGGTCCTTTGTTTCGAGCTTACTTTGGTTTCCACAGGTTTTGGGTCTGTTTTCAGAGTCATGTCTAAGTTTGCCAGTTTTTTCAAGTTCCATCAGTGGTAGGTAGGATACAGGACTGGGGACACACATACCAGCTGAATTATTAACTTTCTGACTGCTTGTTATTGTATTTTCCAGGTTTTCTGACTGATATATTTCACTACAACTAAAATTATTTCCCATTTCACCAAACTCTGCCTTCATAGCACACTTTCTGTTTTCACAAGTTTCTTGCTGTTCAAGGTCTTTGAAGTGACCTTTAGCAACACCAGTTAGTGAGGCTGAACATTCATCCTTTTCTTTACTTGGAAAATTAAGAAATTCATGAAGGAAAGCCACGGCTTCAAGCTTTCCTTTCACTAGTACATCCTTCTCCAACTCTGTGACGCGGCCCTGCAGCCCCGCATCAACAGCGGAATCCGGCTCTGTGACGCGGCCCTGCAGCCCGGCATCGACCGGGGCATCCGGCTCTGCGCTGCAGCCCTGTAGCAGCATACTTACAGCCTCATCCAAGTCTCCATCGTACAGCAGAAGCCGCTTCCCTGTGTTTGCATCCATGTAGCTATTAACCATTAAGTAAGACAGGAATAACCTTCTGGTTTGTTCTGAGCTCTGAGGTACTGCTGGCTCTTCACCATCCAAGGCATCTTCTTCTTGCCTGTAATCATGAACTGTAGATGGATGGAATTTACAAAATGAGAGCCATCTTCTAGCATTTTTACAAGTTTCTAAATCTCCTAAGTCTGGCATTTTATCTGGTAGTATTATGTTCTTTAAGATTGATGCTGTGCTATCACCTATAATTCCTAGCTGCCTAGCAACATCCAAATCAATGACTTGAGAGCTTTCTGGGATATAAAGGGCAGCTATTTTCTGCCTGCCATTCAGGATTTTGTAAGCCAACTCATTTGTAATCAGGTTTTGATGCAAAGATGATGATGTTGGGAATATTTCACCTGAGTGGGGCCAAATGAGCCCAACATAGCCCCGCTGAGACTCGAGGACCAAGAGAGCACTGCTGGAAGTGATGAGGTCACATTGGACGGCTTCGTCCACCGTCAGGCGCTCTGCAGGGTTTGCACGGATGATTCCACCTGTCTGAATCTGGTACATGAGAATGCCGTGGGCAGTGTCTCTGTCAATCACCCCAGCTGCCATGGCTTCTTCTACAGTCATTTTTTTACCAGAGTTGCAATCAATCAGACCACCAGAGAGAAGCTGTGCACCCAGTAACCTGAACATGGTCTCTCTGTCTATGAGACCTTCATGGGCTGCTCTCAAAATGCTCAGGCTTCTCCCACATTTTAATGTTATTCTCCCTCCTTCTTGTGATCTCACCGGAAGAAGCCACATCCTAGTGTCTTTCTGTAAAATACTTCTTTGCACCATATCCATTAAAGATACCTTCTCAGAGGTACAAGGATCAATAAGATCTCTGTGCATATGTTGCCTTTCCAGCACTTTTGCAAACAGTGTTGAGGAGATCAAGTTCTGCTGCAAAGCCTTCTGTAGAGTCCACCGTTCCCCCGTGGCTGGAGCAACCAGAACACCCGAGGCAAGCAGGATCTCCAGAACTTTAATGGCCACGGCTTCTGACACGAGACCCTGAGCCAGGGCGTCTAGTACAGGGATCGTGGTGGATGGCACTGCAGAAATAACCTGCTTGGCTTTGTTTACTTCTTCAAGTTGGCACAGGAACTGCTCATCAATAAGGCCATGACTTTTGGCACCGTGGAGGTCAAAGCACTTTCCTAATTCTGGTGAAATTAAGCCAGAAACCATTAGCTGTGTCTCAAGCAACCTGACCCCCGTGTCAAAATCAATGAGCCCCTTCAGAACAGCCTGGAACACTGAGAGGACTTCTCCAGTTGTCCGGTCAATGGTGCCCGCAATCACTCTCCCCAGCTGGAAGGAAAACACAAAGGTCTTAGGTCAAGTCTGTTCCCCAAGAGTGGGAAAATTTCATGCAACTTTTCTTGTTTCATCATGAAAGTCCTCTACTTACCAAGGCGCAGCAATGCTGAGAATGTTAGGAGCTCAAATGCACAGTGATCTATGTCAGTGATCTACTCAACAGAAGTGGTAAAGCTTTGAAACAACATGCATCTGTGAAGTGAAAACTTAATACGTGTACATTAACCAGGTTAGTGAGGACGTGGCAGAGCAGATGATGATGGAGGAAACAACACACACCTAGAAGGCAAATCATGCTTCCTGCATTAGAGAGAGGTCAGAGTTGACGTGAAGGAAAGCCAGCCCTTCAACCCCAGGCTACCATGTTTACAGCATACAGACTTGAGCAAGGGCAGTCCCAAACTAAGGAGCTAGGAAGTTGTTTTGTACCCACAAACTGTGTGGAAGTACTCCTGAGAGGAATGGAATTAAATATGATATAAAGACCTTTTTGAAATTTGCATTTTGTGTTGGGCATGTTAATGTGCATCACCAAATTTAAAGAAGAATTGAGAAGCCATATTTTAAGTAATTTTCATTATATTCTAGAAGGCACTAGAACATCTTCCCTGTAAGACCTCACATCCCTCAAATAAGAAGGGAACTATGTCATTACTTTCGTGAGTATCCCCACAGGTCAAATAAACTCCATAGCACATCAATAATGCTGCCATCTTTACAAATGATGCTTAAGATAGGGTCTTGGTATGTAGCCCAGACTGGCCTCTAACTTACAATTCTCCTACTTCGGCCTCCCTTGTGCCAGACAGAAGCACGCACCACCATGCCCAGCCCACAGGATCTTTTATAACATGTTTTATAATAATATACCCATTATCATAGAAGTAGAAAATGGCTTTTTGAGAGAAGTGTTAGAAAAATGAATGATTCCTTCCTTCCACCATGCAAGGCAGAGATTAAGATGTCACAGAAACTGAGGTAAGTGAAACTGCATTTCATAAACAATACTAAACTTGTCCAATAAACTCCATCCATACTTCAGCTACGTGTAAAATTCAACATGACTTCGTCACTGACACGGAGTCTTCATCATGCAGTCAAGGCCCCTTGACACAGCTTTGTCTTAACCACTGCTATTACCTTCTCATCCATCATCACATCTCCCAAAGGTTGTGATCCTTGCAGCTGTTTCAGAGACTCGCTACATAATAAATTATAACCTTCTTGAAGAGTTTTCACTTGTTTTTCCAGTTCAATTCTTTCTTCTTCCGTCATCCTAAAATAACATTAAAGGATGAGAGAAATAGCCCTGGTTCTCAAGGAAAAACACCAGGATCTCAGGTTCAATGATGGCAAATGTTCTTAAATTTTCCATGAATGACTTGCTCAGGCCCTAGTAGTACTGTCTATGAAAATGAAGCTTCCACAAAAACATCTAGGAGTCTTTACTTGCCTGAGAAAGAGACTGAAAAAAGGGATGTAAAGCAATTTGTTAGCACCTCTAGGAATTTCTAGATCATAACTGCTGTTATGTGTTAGGAAGGACCCCAATGCCAGTCCCAACACAAAGAGGGACATCAAATAACTATCTCAAAATGGAACTTTTTAACTAAAGACTGAGGGAATTTACAAGGAAATTAACATAATTCTCTAAGTACAATATGAAATCTTTCTGGAATAATCTTAGAATATCTGAAAGTGGTTGAGACAAAAGACGATCCTTTTCCTGAGTTTGATGAAATAGATACAGCATCTTGCTGCAAAATAGATGACAAAATATGAGACACTATAGTGAAGAAAGTGGAGGCCACATTATTCACACCTATTTTTCAACAGGTCTCCTTGGAATATCACTTAGAATTAAGTGATTTGGAATCTTATTTTTTCCATTCCCTAGCTATTCAATTTCACTTTTCTAGGCCCATTCTCTTATCTGTACTAGAGGAGGATAACAGATACATTTCAGAGAAGTGAAGACTACAAGAGAAAATTAAACTGCTAAGTTTATTTTCTATATTAGAGAAAGTAATTTGTGATTCATTTGTTTCATTTTTAAAATCTCAAAATTTGCCGCTTTTTGCACTGCTATTTCTTAAAATGTTATTATCAGTAGTTGCACAAAGAAGTTACAATTCCTTATGTTGGGTTATTAGTACAATGCATCATGATCAATGTCACCCTTTCCATCATTCTTCCCAAGAGCTCCCCTCAAGTGTGGATTTCAATTTGCACATTGCTAAATATTTCTAAGAGGACACCCTTATTCTGAATGAAAGAGCTAATTAAAACCAACATACTTGTCTCCATGTTTAGCCAGAAAGAGTTGCATGGTTTGAAGTGTTTCAGATAATTGTTCCTTCTTGGTTGATATTTCCTCACTGGAAATCTGCAAGGAAAGACGGCACATTCAAACTCTCCCCCTATACAATACAATACTATACAACAGTACTTTTAAAAATAAGTTTCTATGAATTGGTCTGCTTTCTGGATGACCCAAATTAATAGCCTATCATTATTGGCAATGTAAAGGCCCTAGATAAGGGCTCTATTTAGATGCACAGAAAGGAAAGCGCCTCTCTTTGTATTTAATGCCATCATCTTTATGAGGAAATAGTAATGCAACATCATATAGCTCTTGAATTTGTTCCAGTTCAACTATGGATAACAAGGTGGCCTGGATGCTGGGGCAGAGTTGAGCACTAGTCCAGTGGTACTCTTCTATATCCGGGTGCTCAGAAAGGACAGGCACCAGGAAGATGACCTCTAAAGAAATCTTCCTTCCCCCAAGCTCCTGAACAAACCACTCTCCTTTCCCCAAACTGATGTTGACAGCATTCGTTTGTAAGCCAAGTGATTAGGAGTGATTGCCAACATTAAGACTCTCCCATACTTTCAGAGAAAAGCAAAGTCGTCCTGATGCCTCTGTGTATCACTTCTCCATGCCTTAGTCCAGAACTCTCATTCTTCCAAATGAACAGAGACACAGCAGGCCAGTGAAGACCAAGGACCAACCCTACACTGTTACTCCACTTAGGGAAACACTTTATATGCCCACAGGCACCCATGAGGGCAGTGGAAGACACATACTAGGACACCGAACTTGGTAAACTTCCTTTCCCAAAGAGACTGTGTGTTCTGAGAAACGTGTGAAGGCCGTAATCTGCGTTCAAAAGGTGCTACCTTCTTTACATGGGCCAGGGCTAAATCTGACCCAGGAATGCTGGGAGAGCATCACAGAATATGAAGATGCCACTGGTCTACAATCCAAGTAACTAAAGGAAATTAATTCTCCCAAGGGCATCTTTGCTAGGACTCATGTGTCTGTTTTGTTGTCTTATTTGAAAGGGGGGAAAGTGAGGTGATGACATTTTAAGTTGAACATCTGTACTAAATTGCCTTGGTGTTTTTCTTTTTATTTAAAACACCAATGTAAATGCTTTCTGATTTCTCATTTCTTCCCTATTACAGGATCTGCACTATCACAAGACTACAAGCTCCCCTTTCCAGTCAAGGTATATACTGCCTTTCAGCAGGAATGAATCAGACAAAACTTGTATCTTCCCCTTTCTAATCGTGTCAAGGGTTGGTTTCAAGTGAAAGCAAGTGGCACTGAGGAAGAGCTGGAAGAGGAACTAAACACTGAGAATTAATGAAAGCACCTGCCATGTCCACCTCACAAGGGCATCAGACAGTGTTGGGAAAGAATCCCTGAAGGAAGAGCTTTATTGGTTTGATTCACAGGAATCCCACCCTGGCCAGCAGCACTGCTAGAAGTAGAACTGACTACCAACATCCGATGAGTGTGAAGCACACAACCCAGAGCACCAATGTGCCACAACTGCACCAATCCAACGAATGCTCGAGGCTGGGGTTGAAAGGGCAGCCAGGGTCTAACACCTCCCTGGGGTAAGGCAAGGAATCTACAGATTCTGGAAATGGGCTGCAGATACTTCCTAATGAAACAGAAGATCCAGAAAAGCACAGTCAATACTTTGAAATGTTTATATCCTAGATGGTATTCTCTTCTGGAAATGTGCCTGCTGCTGTAAGGAAGAGAGGCATTGTCTCCAAGAGAGAGGGTCTGGGCTACAAAGGACTCTGCGTGTCTCCATGGTACAATGGGCTACAAAGGTCTCTGCGTCTCCATGGTACAATGGGCTACAAAGGTCTCTGCGTGTCTCCATGGTACAATGGGCTACAAAGGTCTCTGCGTGTCTCCATGGTACAATGGGCTACAAAGGTCTCTGTGTGTCTCCATGGTACAATGGGCTACCATGGACTCTGCATGTCTCCATGGTACAATGGGCTACCATGGACTCTGCGTGTCTCCATGGTACAATGGGCTACCATGGACTCTGCGTGTCTCCATGGTACAATGGACTACAATGGACTCTGCGTGTCTCCATGGTACAATGGGCTACAATGGACTCTGCGTGTCTCCATGGTACAATGGAAGCCCCGTGACATGGGGCCCAGGTTATAATGTTCTCACGTGTCTCCATGGGACAGAGGGTCCAGGCTACAGTGGACTCTGCATGTCTTCATGGGGCAGAGGGTCCAGGCTACAGCGGATGCCCAGTCTCCATGTGGCAGAGGGTCCAGGCTACAGTGGATGCCCAGTCTCCATGGGACAGAGGGTCCAGGCTACAATGGACTCTGCATGTCTTCATGGGGCAGAGGGTCCAGGCTACAGTGGACTCTGCGTGTCTCCATGGGGCAGAGGGTCCAGGCTACAGTGGACTCTGCGTGTCTCCATGGGGCAGAGGGTCTGGGCTACAGTGGACTCTGTGTGTCTCCATGGGGCAGAGGGTCCGGGCTACAATGGACTCTGCGTGTCTCCATGGGGCAGAGGGTCGAGGCTACAGTGGACACCCAGTCTCCATGGAGCAGAGGGTCCGGGCTACAATGGACTCTGCGTGTCTCCATGGTACAATGGACGCCCCATGTCATGGGGCCTGGGTTATAATGTTCTCACGTGTCTCCATGGGGCAGAGGGTCCAGGCTACAGTGGACACCCAGTCTCCATGGGGCAGAGGGTCCGGGCTACAATGGACTCTGCGTGTCTCCATGGGGCAGAGGGTCCAGGCTACAGTGGACACCCAGTCTCCATGGGGCAGAGGGTCCGGGCTACAGTGGACTCTGCGTGTCTCCATGGGGCAGAGGGTCCAGGCTACAGTGGACACCCCATCTCCATGGGGCAGAGGGTCCAGGCTACAATGGACTCTGCGTGTCTCCATGGGGCAGAGGGTCCAGGCTACAGTGGACACCCAGTCTCCATGGGGCAGAGGGTCCGGGCTACAATGGACTCTGCGTGTCTCCATGGAGCAGAGGGTCCGGGCTACAATGGACTCTGCGTGTCTCCATGGTACAATGGAAACCCCGCGTCCTGGGGCCTGGGTTACAATGGTCTCACGTGTCTACGTGGGGGTGGAGAGCATGGGTTACAATGGACTCCAAACGGTGATTCTGCTCTTGAGCAGTCCTCATTCCAGTAGTAGGGGGAGGAAGGAGGTACTGCACAACCTATTAACTCACTGAACTAGTAGGGGATACAGAGGGATATGGTTTGGACTTTGCAATCAGAGACATGCACTAACTACAACTCCTGGACAAGTGATCTACACCATCATTTATTGTAAAACCAGGAGAAATTAAGGTAAATAATTAAACACAGTGTTTAGGTGTATTATACCAAGTCAGGAAATTGTATCCACTAAGCAAAATCCTGTGTGAATACCTTCTGCTTGGAGAAGAGAGGCTTCCCAGCCTTCTCTCCGTTCCTTAAGGTCTTGCTTATGTTTAACACCCATTTCTGCAATTCTTTGGCTTTTTCAACATGTTCTTCCTTTTCTTCTTCCAGAGACTTCTGACAGGTTGTAAGTGGTTAAAGAAAAAAAAAACCACATTAAACAACTGAGCTATGAAACTGAAAACAAGAATGCAAAAATGCCTTCTGTCCTACACAGGTTGCTGAGACATTGATTTATTCTCTGAATCGTGTTTACTATGTCACACAGCAGATGTACTTCCAAAATGTTTATGGTGCAAAGCAACTGTCGCAAATATTCCCCTCACTGCTCCAATCTCCCAGCTGTGTGATCAACAGGACAAGCACACAACCACTTTATTCACGAGGCCTTTGCATTAGCATTACAATGGAAGGTATGAGGCAAGGGACAGCTGAAGAACAAAGCTTGTCTACAAGGACGGAAAATGTGCAGAATGAGGAACTACCCCCACTCCGCCCCAGCATCCAACACATCACTGGCTGGATTTAATTCCAAGTCTAGAAATGAGAGGCTATGGTGAGCACTTTAATATGTAAAGAAGGTTACTGTACACAGGAAGCCGTCCACAACAGTGCAGCCTGGGGGCCCTGGAATGCAACCTCCTATTGACCCCAGTTGCTTTGTAAGAGCTTTGTTGGGACCACAGAATCAGTAAAATGGAATGCAAATGCCAGACCGGCTGTGCCAGCCACATCTAGTCCACGAGAGGGAGGTCTAAAGAAACCACGCCGAGCACACTCAGGTGCAATCCTTATCCTTACTATAGGTATCATGGGCTAATTTTAATGCAAGAAAGAGTCAAAACAACTATTGTCAAAGCAAAAGAGAACCACGGAAAGAACATGGAATCTCCTGTGTTTTCAATTTTTAAATTCTCATCTTTTCTGGACAGTGAGAGCTTTCCAACCCTCAAGAAATAACCAGTGCTTCGAGGCAGTGACACACTTGGAGGCTCTAACAGCCGGCCCGCACCAGCCATACGGCTGCTCACACAGGACTAGGAGGAATAGTAGAGGCTAGAAATCCCCGTCCCCAAGGGCTCGGACACTTCTAAAAGTTTAAGTCCTGTGTGGAAATCATAATCAGCTTTCTCTAGGGCTTCTTTATAGGTCAGCTTCCTTTTGGTCTGGGGACAGATTATATTTCGGACGTATGACTTGTGATCTTTCAGCCTGGTGGCGATGAGGAGGTCTATGATGCCCGCTTGCAGGGCCTCCTCTATGGACATGCGTGTGTGGGTGTGGGGCTCGATCACGCCCCCAGTCAAGTGCTGGAACTCCAGACAGCGCATTCCCATTTCCTTACTGATGATGTTCGCATTCACAGCATCTACCACCGACATCGTCTTGCTGGTCACAGGGTGGGTGACCCCCGTGATGACCAGTTCACACTGCCGCAGCTGCTGGGCAAAGCCCTCATCAACCAGGCCTCGGTGCAAGGCTTCAGCCACCCTGTACCTTTTGCCCGTCAGGGGATCGATTATCCCCCCGGTGCTGACCTGGGCTTCAAGGCATCGGAGGGCGGTAACTCGATCCACCAGATTTCTGCGGGAGGCCTTGAGGAGGGAGATCCTTTCCCCACTGGCGGTCAGCCAGTAGCCTGCAATGGGGCTGTGTGGGTCCTTCTGGGGAGCCAAGCCGCTTAGCAGAGAGTCAGCAAGCTCTGTCAGGGTGATGAGGCCATCCTGATACCTCCTGACCACCGCCTTATCAACCGTGCCCCGCTCTACAGCCTCATTGATATTGAACTGCAGGCCAGTTTTCACCTCTGTCAGCATGTGAGAAGGAGGCCCGTGGGATTCAAAAAAGGTAGCTTCCTTCCATTGATACTGCTGTCCTGAGAGTTCAAGGTAAATGCCTTTCTCAATCAGGTTTCTCTGGAAAGCTTCATATGCAGTCAGTTCTGCTCCAGTTTTGGTGTCTACCACTGCAATCCTGTGGGCTTTCTGCACACTGAGACTGGAAATGTTTCTCTCCCCAAATGGCAGCAGAAAGCATTGGCAATCCACATCGAAGACACACATTCGCAGTAATTCTGCGTAATACAGAGCCTGCTTGTTGTTGGGGTTGGGAAAAACTCTTGTGTTGCTGGAAGGCTCATGCAAAAATTGCAAGATGGCATTGTTGAGGAAGCCCAGCTGCAGAGCAATCTCCGGGGGAACACGGACGCTCCGCACGGGGTCAATGACACCCCCACTGGCAATCTGGGCCTCCAAGATATGTTTCCCTTTCTGCCTGTCAAGCATTCTATTCTCCATCGCCTGAAACACTGACAATGTCTTAGAAGCACAGGGATAGCCCAGGGTTGCCTTCTCTGCCTCCAGAAGTCGAATTCTGAACTCAGGCTCAACCACCCCTTTCAGAACCGCATCTTCCACAGAATATATCTGACCTGAGATGGGGTCAATTATAAAGCCTGTTGCAGCCTGAGCTTCCAAAAAGGCTAATGCCATCATTTTGTCTATTATGATTTTCTTGGCAGCCGAAGCAAAGGAAATCTTCTCTTTCGTAGACTCTAGATAAAGCCCTGCAATGGACGTGGCTTTTGTCAAGAACTTGCTAAGACTTTTCTGAACTTCCTCAACAGTCTGCAGACCACATCGCAGCTGCTCGACCGTTCTCATGTCTAGAAGCTTCACTTCGACCAACTGTCTAGCGGTCACAGAGCGCCGAAGGCCCTGGAATCTGAACTCCTCATCCCTCACAGAGTTTGCCTGACTGTCGTCCAGCTTCGGCCACAGCTCTGCTTCGGAGCCTCCCCTGGGGAATTCTCCTCTCTTGGATCCGGTGGACACACTACACCCATCCAGCTTCCATTCATCTGCCCTGGGGGCTGGGGTCTTTTCTTGTCTTAGTGTTGTGGCTTCTGCCCGCATGTCATACTGCTTGTTCTTAGCTATCTGTAACAGGAATGTTGCAGATGTTAAAAGTGGTTATGCTACCTTGCCATTCTCCATCCAAACACAATTTCATGAGTTACAAAGATAGGTAAGAGATACAAGAACAGTTCTCTTTCTTCAGGAGAAGAAAAAAATCAAGCTGAGGGCTGGAAGTAACATTATTTTGAGAACCTGACTTGTATTGACTTAGAAGTTACTCTTAACTGCTTGGTTCTACTAGTATTTTTTTTTTTTATTTTGTTTTTCACCAGTACCAGGGCTTGAACCCAGGGTCTCATGTTCTCTCTCAGCTTTCTTGTTCACAGCTGGAGCTCTGCCATCTGAGCCATGTTTCCAATTTGGCATTTTACTAGCTATTTTGGAAATGGAGCCTCATGGACTTTTTTTTGGCCTGGGCTGGCTTCAATTACTCTTGATCTCAGCCCTTTTAGCTTTTTTTTTTAAGTCACATTACAAATATATATTCCCACAGATATATCTGTGTCTTTAATCGCTACTCTTTACAAATTAAAGGATAATTTTTTCCCCCTCTCAAAATGATCAGGAGCCAAACACTGAAGATTATTAGAACTGTAGTCTAGGAGAGCAAAGAGAAGGAGAAGAAACTCAGCACTTGGCAGCGTGTACCTCTAAGGGTGTCAAAAGTGTCACCAGCTCCATCTCCTGCTGGTCGTCCTGATACCTGACTGGTGGCCTGGAACTGTGCAGAGCACGGTCTCTTATCTTCTCAATTTCTGAAAGCCTTGTAATGGGGCTTGTCTCATCAAAAGTTATCTGTAATTCAGTGCTCGTTTGAGAAAAATACTCCGAGTAACACTGCTGGCTCTTCTCTTTCTCCAGGGGACCGGGCTGCTGGAACAGGGGCTTTGGTATCTGCTCAGCACCCCAATGCTGCCATGTCTCCTCCACCTGCTGTGGCTCCTGGGCCCGTCTCAGCAGAGTCCTGGCTGTGGGGTGCAGGTGGATAGTGTTTCTTGAGGGGCCATCAGTGGGGTGCTGACCCTCCTTTACTGTGGTCTCACAAGCTGGGGCAAAGGCAGAGTCTTTGGCGGGGTCCCGATTTTGGATCTCACGCTGCAGCAAAATTAACTGATGTTCCTGCTCCTTTATCTGCTGATCCATTTTTTGCTTCAGGTTCTCAACTTCCCGTTTCTGGGCTATCAGCTCATCCTCCAGTTTCCGACACTTCTGGTAATGGTTTCCTTCCACGTGCGGCCCCTGCTGCATTTGTTCTCGGTACTGGTGAAGCTGCCTCTCAAGCTCTTTAATGTTTGTTTCACAAAGCTTCGCATTCTCTTGAGCTCTGCAGTTTTCTCGTTGCAGAGACACAAAATCAAGTTTAATGCCTGAAATATCATTCTCAGTGATCACTTTGGACTCCATCAATTTTTCCATCTTTTTCCGAAACTCCTCTGCTGAGCGCTTGAATTTTTCAGACTCTTCCTGAAACACAGCCATCTTCCTGTATGCCATCTGCTCTTCGATGGTCTTGAGGTGCAGCTCATCCTGTACCCTTTTCAACCTGTTGTTCAGCTCTTGTACTTGGGCCTGCTGCCGCTGGGCCTGCTGCTCCCCCCGAAGCTTGTCCTGTTTGGAGGCGCTCAGCTCTGCGCTCAGGCTCCGGACCTCCTGCTCTGTGCTCTGGATGATGGCGCTCTGTTGATCGCACTTTTGCTTAAATTCACTCACTAAAGTCTGACTCTTGGCCAGGTCTTCTTCTAGGCTCTTAATCTTCCGGTGGAAATCCTGTTCTGTTTTTGTCTGTTTATGCAAGTGTTCGTTTGTGTTACGCAACTGATCTCTAAAGCCATCTGCCTGAATTCGCAGCACTTCGCAGCGCTGCTGGATGGCTTGCTTCTCTAGCGCGATGTTCTCCGAGTCTGCCTGGACCTTCTGCATCAATAATCTGGTTTCCGTGTTCTGCCTGGTCAGCTCATCCACCTTTTGTTTTAGTTTTTCTGCGCACTCATTACTTTTCTCCAGTTCTTCGTTGAGCTTTTGGATCTTATTGTTATTTTCTTTCTCAGCTTGAATATTCTGAAGCAACTGCTCGTGACTTTTCTCAAACTGTTCCTTGAGATGATCTGACTTCCTCTGGCAGAGCCTTCGTCTTTCGCTGGAGAACTCCTTCTCGTTCTGGAAAGCATGGATCTGGGAATTTAGGTGTTCAACGTCCCTTTCAGCCACGGCATGGGCCCGGGTCACTCTGTCCACTTCTCTCTGCAGCTTCCCCTTCTCCTGGTGGAGTGACTCTAATTCTAATTGGTAAGTGTGCTTGATCTTCTTGAGGTTGTCGGCCTCCTGCATGGCCTCTTCGGCCCTGCCAGAGGTTTGGTGGAGCTGCCGACTCAGTTCTCGGAGCTGCTGGGAGTACCCTTCCTCCACCTGGCCCTTCCGCTCCAGCTCCAGCTTCAGGCTCCTCAAGGCATCGTTCGTTTCATCCAGTTTATCTTTCAGCACACGAGCCTTTTCCTCAGATGAGGTTTTTTCAAGCTCAAGGGCAGCAAGTTCATACTTGAGCTCCCTCATGTCTTTCTCTGCCTTCCTGTTGGCAGCAGTGAGTTCATCCACCTGTTGCTTGAGATCCTGTGTTTTCTGCTTGTCGCACTCGGCATGAAGAGCCAGCTCTGGCCGCAGCGTGCCCTCCCCACATGGGTGCTG
This sequence comes from Dipodomys merriami, assembly GCF_024711535.1. NCBI lineage: Eukaryota > Metazoa > Chordata > Mammalia > Rodentia > Heteromyidae > Dipodomys > Dipodomys merriami. The sequence continues at coordinate 1,260,873 of NW_027202516.1, read as the reverse complement.
CGGCTCCATTATTCTCCGTCTTGCTTCCAGCTCAATCTTCTGCTTTTCCTTCAGCTGTTTCTCTGCCACCTGCTTTTGAAAGGCAAGGTCTTTCTCCATCTGCTTGACCAGCTTCAAGAGTTCTTCTTCACGATCTCTCTTCCTTCTTAGTTCTTCCATTAACGTCTTTTTCTGCTGTTCCAAATCATTGAGGCTGGAATCTTTCCTTTTCAGATGGTCCTCCAGGGTTCTTCTTGTGAAGGTGTTCTCCTCCAGCTGGCTCCGGAAGTTCACAAGGTTCTCTTCCACAGCCACCCTTCTGGCCTCGGCCTCCAGGGTAAGCTGCCGGACCCGCTCCAGCTCCCGCTCAGCGGCTTCCTTCTCCCGCACGATGCCTTCGAGCTCCAGCCGGTACCGCTGCGCCTCCCCCTCGGCCCTCGTCTTCTGCAGCGCGATGTCTTCCACCGTTCGCTGCTGCTTCCTCAACTCACTCTCCACAGCCTCCCTGACCTTCGGGAGCTCTGCCTCTGCCCGGGACTTCTGCTTCTTCAGGTCGGCCACCATGCTCTCCAGCTCACAGATCTTGCCTGTGAGCTTGCTGTTCTCCGTAAGCACTGCCCTCTGACGCTGCAGCAGGTCTGAGTAAGCCCCGTGAGCAGAGGCCTCCTTACACCTTTTCATCTACAAGACAGGTGTGCAAACTGTCAGTCGCCTTCTATTCATGTACATCTTACAACTTCTGAAGCCACATCTGTAAAAGCGAAGGCACCCAGGTGCAGAGAGAGCATCAGAAAGAGCTGGTCACCGCCAGCAACAACACCTGCCCTAGACAGGGAGCTGCAGAAAGAGCCAGTCACCAACAGCAACACCTGCCCCAGACAGAAAGAGCTGGTCATCACCAGCAACACCTGCCCCAGACAGAAAGAGCCGGTCACCACCAGCAACACCTGCCCCAGACAGGGAGCTGCAGAAAGACAGCAGCTCCACGAGAAGCAAAGCCTGTCTGGGCAAGCTCACCCAACAGTCAAGTGACAGTGACAAGGTGGGACACAAAACCCCACGAGATCTGCCCTCTGCAACCCTCCAGCAGAGACCTGATCCTGAGCATGGAGAGTAATACACACCAAACAGAAGCCACATACAGGAAAGAGCTATGCAAGCACAACAGAAACGGAAAATGGTGTCTACATTCCCATCGCTGATGGGTAAAGGAGCACAAACTCAGAAACAAAGTTTCCCACCAGGAAGACAAGGAAGAAGGAAGATGGCATAAGAACTTGGAACCTTGGGGTCAGATCCTCCTTATGCCTACTGGCCACAGGACAAGCTGACGCCATCACCCGCAGCACTGCCACTGCAAAGGCAACTTTTGTCCGAGGCCTCTATCAGTACTCACAGCTTTGGCTGTTAATGATGTACCTCGTTCCAGTCCACCTTGAGAAGCACCTTCAGATACCCAGGCCTGTGAAGATGCTCCTTACGTGTAAATGCTAAGAGAAGCTGGGAGGAGGTCACCCTGACTGCAGGCGCACGGCAGGGTCAGCCTCCATTAATGTACGTTCTCAGTGTTATAATGTCATTCATTGTGGACCATCCACTCAACCATAATCAGACACAATTTAAATAGGAATTCAGAAGTTATCAGAAATAATTTACATCAGCTACTGACTTGTCTTGTAGACTTGAAACTTATTCTTACCAAAAAAAAAAAAAAACCAACTGCCTCTAGTTTCTGCCATGGGATTAATATCCAACACAGTTTGCATGCCACAGAGACAGAAGACTTTTTTCAGCACACTGCAGTGCAGCTCTCCAGCTGATACTCTATAACATTAACACGTGGTGTTTCTCTCAAGTGAGCTGCTAGATGTCTTCAATTTTATACTTATTATGAAAAGCTGCTCTCAAATCAAGGTTTCTTGTGTGGATCTTCAACACAGTTTGAGAAACACCACTTTTGGGGTTTAAAATTGGACCTACTTCTCTTTGATAGGACAGTCCATGGTAAGTGGAGGGTTTTAGAACTTACTCTAGTATTCACGTGTTCTATAACTATGTTATTTTCGATGTTTCATTTCATTATAAATCTTTGAGATTTCAGCAGTGACTAATTTAGATTTGTATTTATTTCAGGTACTTTAAAATATCTTTGTATTAATTTCTGTCTTACTGGACAAACTAAGCAAAGTGGCCATATATGTGTAATCAGTTATCCACTATAAGGAAGAATGAGACTTAAATTATTTTATTTTACAAGAAGTACTTTAGTTTACTTGTGGTATGAGGGATTAAACCCAAGGTCTTACTACGCATGCTAAGCAAGCCCTGAGCTATCCTGCCAGCTCTTAAATTACTTTACTTTATATCTGACTACTCTATATGTTATTTAAAAGATATATGGACCATTTCAAGTGGAATGAGCCTTATAAGAAATAGTATTGTGTATGAGTGTGTGTGTGTGTGCATGTGTATGTGTGCGCACGAGTGTCTGTTCTTTCTCACGTAAGAAACACATGCATGCCTGTCACAAGTCACTAATATTCTGGCTTTCCACAGCATAATGAAAGCTGGTCACCATATCTTATAATTAGCTACATTATTGACTTAGCTGTAGAGAACTTTTAACTCCAAACAGACTAAAATAATTTACAGTATGCACATTTCCAGGAGCTCAATCAGTGGGCACTGAGTGCTGCTCTGGTTCTTGTCCTGCATGGACAGAGGTGTCCCAAACACCCCAGGATTCCAGCCATAGTCCACCTGAGCTGACTGGGCTGCACGCTTTACAACTTACCCTCTCCTAGCATTGAGTCTACTACTTTGGGGTCTAGTACTTTCGAGGTAAGAAGAGAAAGTGAATCCAGATAACAAAACCCAGAGTCATCCCTTCAATCTTAGCAACCTTTTGTAACAATATGTTTATAAGTAGCTCGTTACTTTTTCTGTAATTTTTAATGTAATTTTTAAAGCATAATCAAAGTAACAGAAGCCCTCCAGATCAGAATGGTTCTTGAATAAGTTAAAGTATCTATACTTAAACAAGCCTAAAACTACAGTTCTTAAAATGTAGCATTCTTTTGTACCAACACTGACCACTAAATTGAGGTCTTTTTAAATACAATTTTAGTTCCTTGAATATGATATCTTTAGTATGTATCTCCACAGACATGACAAGAGAATTAAATGCTCCCATACAATTGTGCATCCCCAACCGAGAGAAGGCTAAAGAAAATTCTCCCCAGATGCCAGTACTTTCTTAAATTAAGCCATTTCAATATCCAATCTATCATCCTCTGGTCACAAATGGCTTTGTCTGAAGTTCTGTGAAATAAAAGCAGGGATCAATGCATGCTGAACAAATGCTTCACTACCAAGCTCTATTCCCAGCCCAGGTGAAATGAAAATCAAAATGTGTTTCTATGTGAAGGAAAAATAAATAAATAAAAATTCTAGGCCATCGCTTCCCCCTTCACTCTAGCTCATTATAATTTTATAATTAATTTTTTCCATCAGCTACCAGCCAGGTAAATTCATCATGAAATCTATTCTGCTTTCGCAAACCGTTCTGTAATTCCTGCTCAGATCTAGCGCCTTGGAACTCAGCTGTTCCTTGGTCCTTGTTACCTCTTCTTCTTCCAGCCTCTTCAGTGAGTCACCAGCAAATTTAATATACTGGGTCATGAGAGTGACCAGGGCAGTGTACCGAGTCCGCAGGTCCATGAACTAAAGGGGAAAGTAACAAGCACAACATCAACAACGGCCTTTCACAAGGCCACTGAAATCTGAGGAGTAATTCTAATACTGGATGGGATCTGGGAGCCTGAAGCACACACCCCAGTACTGACAGCACTCCAGTGATAAAGGGGGAACCCGGTAGCAGAGAGCTTTTCCTGTTATGCACGCCATACTAAAGGGTAGTTTTCTACCAACTTTTATGAGGAAATGAAATTAATTAAAGTAAATATAGTAAAGAACTAATATTTAATTGACCGTGGCTTTAAAAGAGTTGTACAACTGATTAATAAGCCTACTGTTGTGGGTGGACTTTCTCTTCGCACTGTAAATGTGTAGAGCTAATGGCTGCCGAGCAACTGCACAACTGGAAACAGCTAAAATGCTAACCTTCATGTTGGGTATGTTGTCAGAAATGCTGCTTCTGGTAGGCCCTCTTTCTTCTCTTGCCCTCTTCTTACCTCTTGAATAATGAGATCCGCAGAGCTCTGCATTCTGCGGCGCTTCACAGGGGATTTCTGTTGAGAGTCTACCATGGCCCGGTAGGTCATTGTTTGTAATTCATAGTCCTGTGTAAGAGAGTTGACATGCTAAAATTAAGGACAGCAAAGGTCTAAAGTGTCATTCTACCATGATTTAGGGAGCTAGAACCTAATTGCACTGAATTAAGAGGCAAAACATATTATAGATCTACATTTGGGGGAATCTATATGCCCACAGATACTTCTAGGGTAGCAATGAAGGCAAAAACAGATAGACTAGCTAAGAGGTGCTCAAGTCTCTTTCTACCATGATTTAGGGAGCTAGAACCTAATTGCACTGAATTAAGAGGCAAAACATATTATAGATCTACATTTGGGGGAATCTATATGCCCACAGATACTTCTAGGGTAGCAATGAAGGCAAAAACAGATAGACTAGCTAAGAGGTGCTCAAGTCTCTTTGGAAGCTCATAAAGCACCTAGTACAATACTAGAGTGATACAGCAAAGTGTGATCTGGAAAGCTGACAGACTGTCCGTGCTAACCTGAAGACTGAGGAGTCAGAAAGTTAGAGGTCCTCTCAATGCTGAAGAGGAAAGTGGTAAGAAATCGATTTCAGAGTTAAGTATTTATTCTGGTAGAGGGGTGAGGGTGAGGGTGTGTACATACTCCTGCACTCATGAGGCAGAGGAAGACACCAAGAAACTTTCATCTGACTCACAATTGTGATGTATGTATCAAAAGTTCAAATGAGGATTCTCTCTTTTTACTTTTCAACCAGGGTGAAATGACTTGCATAGCTTGAAGAATGCAACCTAGCATTATAAACCTTACAGAAAAACTCAGCATTAAAAACCTGATGGTTTAGGTTGAGAAGTGGCCAGGCCTTCCTACCTTCACTGTTGCGGAGTACTGCTCTGCATATTTTTGGCACTCGTCCATTTTGCTCTGTTTCATTTCTATCTCAGACACCAGCATCTATAAATACACACCATTTAGAAGGAATAGGACAAGAAATTTCTATGTCTCAAGATGTCCAAAACTAAGCATATCTGTATCCATGACTAGTTCTTGGACTTGGTACTGAGTAGGCATCTTGCATTATAGGTAAATGGCACACTTCCAAACTGACTCCAAGTGATTCCCACTCATAAGGCTTCGGAAGCAGAAATAAAGTACAGGAATTATCAAAGGTGGATTTGAGCCCTGTCTAACCTCTCTTGCTGTTGAAAAGGCTGCCACTTGAATTTCTGTCTAATTTCCTGCCAGAAAGCAGTTCCATTTATTTAAGAACCAAATCACCTACTGTGGCCAGCTAACTATCCTAAAGATTATACCATACCTATGGCCATAGTCATAACCTATAATTCTCCATCCCAGGAGGACACTTTCTATGACCTACAACGTATGCTTTCAAAAATGATTGCCAAGAAATAGAAGTAACTGAAATAGGTAGTTTTGAGTTGTAGGATCTTGTTATATTTACTCACCACCCTAAACAGTTGCCTTTTAATAAAGAGAAGATTATGGCTCTATTTGACCAAATGCAGAGGACCTCAGTGCAAGCATTTTTTTAACGTACTTTCTGTTGGTTCAACTGTGTGGCTAAAGTTTTGCTGTTTTCAGGCTGATTTTCCTGAATCTTTCTCTGCGCAGTTTCAACCTGTTGGATCCAGTCGTCTAAAGGGTGATAGGTATCTCTGTAGTTCTTCAGTGATCTCCCGATGCCCTCCAGATCCCGCAGCCTAAGAGAACAGAGAGAGCATGGGCAGTTCCCAGGGGGAGAAGGTGGAAGGTGGAGGGAGGGGAGAAACACAAAAACCAGGCCATGACAAGTGCCACAGAGGAGCATGGAAAGCCTTCCAGGCTGAGGCAGCACAGGGCAAAGCTCCAAGGACTGGCACGCTGGAGGCGGTTCAATGTAGACTTTGTGCTCTGGGGTTGTTCAACACAATGATATTGATAGTTTTATGTTAAGCCCCCAAAACTAACGCTAGAAAAGCAGAAAAAATTAACCATAATTATCACCAATTAGGATGCCCTGAATAGCTAAGGCTTGTATCAAATGGCAGTTGATTATTGAAATAAGAAGTTAGCTCAATGAATGGCTAATGTGGTCTTAGATCTTTTTGCCATGTAATTTACAGAGCTAAAGAAATAGATGTTTGAACATATTATTTAAGAATGGATCTATATCACTAGGCTGAGTGTATTGCTTAAGTGGGAGAGCACTTGCCTAGCAAGCACAAAGCCCTGAGTTCAAACTCTAGTCCACAAAATAAAGAAGGAAATGGGAAGGGAGTGGGAGAGGGGGCAGGCAGGAAGCAAAGTAGTACAACAAGTACAGGCCAACCTAAGCTCTATAGTGAGACCTAGTCTCCGGAGAACAAAAAGAGATGAAACTATACAAATGACAGAATATATCAATATATTTAATTATACAGTTCAAAAATGCTTATTCTGAAGTTAAATGTCTTGCTAAAGTGTATGATGTAAAATAAAAAACGTTTGTAGGCTATTTCACAAAGGCCTGGAAGTTTAGCTCCTACCCAGTGGATGCAAACAGCCTTTCTTCTGTGTTTATGCTGACCAAGGTTTCTTACCTGTTGTCGATCTGCATGTGAACATTCTGCCACCTCTCAGCTAACTGGTCTGCCTTTTCTTTGTGCCAGTCAAAATCAAGGTCCCGTTCTTTGTATGTCTTGAACATTTCATCACTGATAGCTTTTGCTTTCTGCAGCTCATCCTCCAAAGAGTGGAACACCTCCCTCTTCTCGTCCACTTCAGATCGCCATTGCTAAAATACACAGATCAATAAGCATTATAAAAGCCACCAACTAGACATGGGGTAAATGCATTATTTGCCTCATGATTCAATGTATTTACAAATGACTGATACAAAATCGGAGAAAGGAAGGGCAGGCATATAAAAAAATACTGAATCAGGATTAACCACTTTCAATAGTTTTGATCTTTACAAAGTAACAACTTGCAAGAAAATAAAATATAATCCATAAGCAAAGTTGCCACTGCTATCTTTTTCATTGCTTATTTTTAAGTGCTATTAATCCATTGCTTAAAAGTGAATACCCACATTAGATGTTTTGGCTCAAGCCTGTCACCCCAGTTACTCGGAAGGCATAGACTGAAGGATCATGGTTTGAGGCCAGCCCCTCAAGGGAGAGGCACAGAATAAATTTTACAAGATTTCATCTCAAGTAATGGCTGGGTATGGTGTGCACCTGCCCTTCTGCATGACTGTAGAAGCACTATAGCTGGGCACAGTGGTATGCACCTGTCATCCCAGACCAAAGGAAAGAATAGGAGAATCGCAGTCCAGGCCTGGGTGGAAAGCAAAACCCTATCTCAAAAATAAGCATACAAAAAGGAGCTGTAGACGGTTCAAGTGGTGGTGTGGCCGCTTGGCAGGTGTGAGGCCCTGATGTTTGAAGACTGGAACTCAGAAGTACTTAAGTGTGGATAGACAGCCCACAGTGATGCGTTTACCTTTAGAGTGCTCATTAGATTCTCAATATTGTTCTTGTCGGCCACAACTGCTTCTTCTTCACAGAGTTTGGTTTCATAGAGTTTTACAAGAGCCTCTGCAGCTTGAGTATTTTTCAATACTAAATTAATGGTTTTCAACCTTTAAAAGAGGATTAAAAACAGGTGTAGTTGTTAAATGTTCCTGTTCATATAATCAGTCCTGACACATTATGATGCAAGGCACAGCACTGTCCTCTTTGGGAACACTGGCACAATTACTCCAAGATTGATGCTCACTGACTTCCTAATAGACAGCACCTGCTCTAGTGAGCACCCAGCCCCCACGTGGTGTTAACAAAGATTCCAACACAAGATGGGTGAGGCCAGGTACAAGAGGAAAACCCCACAGACTCCAACAGCTGAGCTACCAAAATAGAAATGAGGAAAATACATTAGTGACCGGTCTCTGTGGCATAGCCCCATCAACAAGGGGATCACCAGAAATTCATAGAAATGTGTATTTCCTCAACAGAGTGGAGCTTATAACAGCAAGTTGTTAAAGCATAGTGGATGGCAGGCGGCGAACAGCATGGCCGGTTGTCAGGACAGCGGCAACATACTTCTCTATGTAAGCGGAGGACATGGAGTAGGTATGGTTCATGCTCTGGAGAACCACGCTCAGCTCGGACCGCAGGGTGGGTACAGAGGGAGAGGCAGCTGCTTGACTGAAAAATTCTTCACATTTATTTGTGATTGTTGCCAAGTCATCTTTAAGTCGCTCCAGCTCTTTCTTTAGTTTCTATACAACAGAGAACAAATGCAGATGATCATTTCAATGGGGCATTTCCTTATAATAGTGTGAAAACACATTTCACATGATGACATAAAAACTTACCTAACAGAACCAGACATGACATTCCACTCTCCCTCAGTAATTCCCACACCCTAACTCACCTCCTGAGACCACACCTCTACCTGCTCCTTTTACAGCCTGGAAGGCCCCAGGATGGTGAGAGGTACCTGAGGCACAGGCAGAGCCAAGCTGCAGGATCCAGCAACAAGCACATCGTCAGGGCTGGCACCCGGCCGGCACAGATGCTGGAGGTGAGGGGCCACGAGGCGGTACCGAGGTCTCCAGGCACCCCACACACCTGCACCTCTCACCTCCAGCTCTGAGGTGGAGGTGAGGGGCCACGAGAGGTAGCACCAAAGGTCACCACGCACCACTGCAGGAAACCGCACCCCACACACCAGGCACCTGCACCTCTCACCTCCTGCTCTGTGATTCGGAATCCACTCTCATGTATGTCATCTCGTTCCAGGGGGGTTCGGATCTGCCTGATCAACCCATCTTCACAGCTTTCCAGGCGAAGTCTGATGTTCCGAACTTCAGAGATGTAGAGATTATAAACGGACTCCTCTTGTTCCTCTGCGAAAGCAAGCGTCAAGTTTAGAAAACACCTCATGTCCTTGCTCAGGGCTTTTCTAATTGTTTCTTTTTTTAATGCTAGTGCTGAAGCTTGAACTCAGGGTCTGGGTACTGTCTCTGAGTTTTTGTGCTCAAGGCTGGAACTCTACCACTTGAGTTACAGCTCCACATCTGGCTTTTCAGTGGTTAACTGGAGATCAGAATCTCACTGATTTTTGCCCAGGCTAGCTTTGAACTGCAATCCTCAGATCCCAGTCTCCTTAGTAGCTAGGGTGAAGGTGTGAGCCACCAGCACCAGTTTTTGCTCATGTTTTAATATGGGAGTTGTTTTTTCTTTCTTATCACTGGGTCCCATCTAGTCAAACCTGTCATCACTACTAGCCCATACAAGGGGTACAAACCTTAAAATATAAATCCAAAAACATAAACTTTAAAACTTATATTCTAAATAAAATTGACCTATAATGGCTGGGAAAGTGGCTTAGTAGTAGAGTGCTTGCCTAGCATGCATGAAGCCTTGGGTTTGATTCCTGAGCACCACATAAACAGAAAAAGCCACAAGTGGCACTGTGGCTTAAGTGGTAGAGTGATAGCTTTGAGCAAAAGAAGCTCAGGGACAGTGAACCCAGGCCCTGAGTTCAAGCCCCAGGACTAGCAAAAAAAAAAAAAAATACCTAGTACCTTTTGAAGAACCAAGAACCCATTTCTGATTTCTGATGGCCCAAAAAAGTAATCTATTTCCCTGCCTTATGTTCACAAAATGTGAATTATATAAGCTGCAGATTAATTATAAAAATCTTAATCTAATCTAATCCTAAAATTGAAAATCTGGTAAAGAAAATGTGTTAATGTTTTAAAGAACAGAATGTTACTAATAAAATTGTCTCTACTATCAGAAAAGTTCAAGATAAAATTTGTATTTAATGAGACTGGGGTAGAGGCACCTATGTATAATCTTAGCACTCAGGAACTGAGACAGGTACACTACGAGTTCAAGGCTAGCCAAGGCTACATACTGCGTTCAAGTTCAAGTTCCACAAGAAGATAGTCATCTATATGTGGAAAATAATTAAATCCACTGTGAGCCTGGAGGATCACATGTGAGCGTCACCTGGCCCAACAGCAAGTACTGAAAAGTAGATGCAACAAGACTGCATCAAGTGTCAGACTACTTTATTAAAACAGAGGAGAGGATTCCTCTAGGCATCGGGCATGCTAGGCAAGCGCTCTACAGAGCTACACCTCTAGAGCTCCCACCCCTTTCTTTAGTGTTTTGGCAGTTTTGTTTATCACAGGCTGAGCACCACGACAGAATAAGACTGATTCCTGTTGAGAGCAGGAGGGGGCCAGAATAGTACACCTATGCAGAACACATGAAATCCCCTTATGCTACCTCTTTCTGCAGACTTAAGGAGTTCTTGATAGTACTGCTTGCACACGTTAACCTCCTTTTCTAGCTGTGTTATATCAGAGCCTGAAAACACCCGAGATTCTTGGCTATCTTCCAGGAAATCTTCAAACCGAGACTGCAGATTACTGAGGACTTGCTGATGCTCACCGGGCAGCATGGTCTTGATCTAGAGAAAAACGAAAGTCATGCAGTTAGAGGCTTCCACCCTGAGCGCTAAAGTGTAAATGGTACAAATCTCATCTTTTCTCATGGTATAGTCCAGTTAATATTCTTTTCAGTTAATATTCTTTTCCATTATTTGATGCTCATGTCTGTAATCTTAGCTACACAGGAGGGTGAGATCTGAGGATCATGTTTTGAAGCCAACCCAAGTAGGAAAGCCTGTGAGATTGTTTACCTACAATAAACTACCGAAAAAAGGTTAGAAGTGGAGCTGTGGCTCATGTGGTGGAGTGCTAGCCTTCAGCAAAAAAACGTTCAGGGACATCATCCAGGTCCTGAGTTCAAGCCCTAGGACCAACATCCAAAAAAATAATAATAACTTTGAGAGATAAGGAAAAACAAGTCCATAAAATTCAATAGATGAAATCAAACTATACCCATGTCAGATGTCCAAGCTCCAGAGCTCTCAGAAGCACCACCCAGTCTGACCTCTGGTCCCTGGTGCACAGGACACGCCCTCTATGGTGGGTGCACAACTGGTACCACTTCGGGTTTGTGGTAAGCCTTGGTCTGCCAGGCCCTGTCCCATTTGGGACTCGTGCCAAGTGCCGACATTACCAGGTTGACATATCTGTCCACTATACTCACTGAAGCCACGCTGCTTGCTCGTATCCTGTCAATTTCACTGAGAAGGTAATGCCAGGATACCACACTCTTCATGTTTATGTGAGACTCATGCCAAAGAGCCAGGACATTCTGATACTGCTGCTCAATTCTGAAACACAGAATCAAGAAAACAGACAAATTCTTCTTCTTCCTTTCCACAATGTGCTCCATGCAGATTTCCGTTTGGTTTGTGAAATCTGCAATGCTTCCTGCTGCTAGGGACTTCTGTCCCTTGACAATGTGTTGACCATATCTTCCACCTCAGAAAGTCCCCACCCCGACTAGCTGTATGGTTTCAGCTAGCGCATACAAACCTGTTTGCAAAGTCGACTGCATCTTTGTTGGGTGGAGGCACAGTGAAGCACACGGAAGGGACCATTGCCTCGTTCCCTGTTGGGCTGATGACCCTCCACTTGGCACGGTGAGAGTTGTTTGCCAGCACACACTCGTCATCTTTGTAAATAGTTATCTGGTTTTCCGGGAAGGGAAGAAGAACTAAATGAAGTCACTAGCAAAAAATATTTCTCCACACTCAATCTTGGGATGTTTCCTTTGATTTTATAGGATAGAAAAACTACAAACAGGCTCTGGTGCCTCACACCTGTAATCCTAGCTACTCAGGAGGCGGAGATCTGAGAATCATGGTTTGAAGACAGTTTGGGCAGGAAAGTCAGTGAGAGTCTTATCTCCACCTAACCACCCAAAAGCCAGAAAGTAGAGCTATGGCTCAAGAGGCTGAGTGCCAGCCCTGAGAGAAGAAACTAAGGAATAACATCCAGGCCCTGAGTTCAAGTCCTAGTACTAGAGTAGTGGGGAGATAGAAAACCTTAGTAATGACTCTTTCTCAACACTCAATCTTAGGATTTTTCCTTCCGTGTTATAAGATGGAAAACCTTATCAAGCAGTATGATTTCAGCTTAACACCACATGGATAAAGATGGCCTTGTGGGCTCCAGAACGCTGCGAACATGTACCTCAATCTGTCTGTAGTCGCAGAGAGCCTGGATGGGGACAGAGGTTTTGAGTGGATACTCGGGAGTCCTTGGTCTCAGCTGAATTACTGTTTTTGCTCGGCCCACCAGGCTGGCTACTGTACTCTTATACTGCAGGAGTTGTTCTTTCTCTTCCTAGGGAGTAAATACCACAGATTAAAACACAGATTTGTATGCTTCATTCCTTCAGGAAGTTGCACAAATGGAACTTCAGCCCTAAAATGATGCCTGGCCACATAAGCAAACCTGCAATGCCACCCAACACTCGCAGCTCCTCCTTCTGTCTGGTTGTGTTTTCCTCTTTACCATTATCACTATCTAACAAAGCACATGTAATCTGTTTATTTAACATGTTATACTCTTACTCCCCCCCCCCAACATGTGAGCACCATATAGGAACATTCTTGACTGTTTACTGCCAGATCCTAAAATAGTGCCTGGATATAGACAAGTATTTCTGGAATGAATAAATATATACACAAGACATGTGCAGCCACATGGAAAATGAGAGGGGGAAAACACAAAAGAGAGCGAGAGAGAACTGCTAAAACATTTTAAAACATCTAGGCAAACATATAAAAATTTAAATAGTAAAACTGAATGTACTGAGGACCATGAAAACATGGTAAGAGATGAATGTAATGCTGCTGGTGGTGGTGTGCACAGGGTTTGAGCCCTACCATGGACTCCTGAACGAGGTCTTCCAGCCTGTGGACGCTGCTTGATCGGTCACAGCTGTACTTCCGCTGGACAGTATCTCTCAGATTCCTCAAGTAATCAGCAGCTTCTTTGGCATCATTGAAAAACTGAGGAAAGAAAACACATGGAGGTTACAGTGTGCTGAATGCCAGTAAAGCTGAGAGGTGTTCAATTTGTGTGCTCTTCATAAGACAGAAGAGGCAAAACACAACTTGATAACCACTTTGTTCCTTGATCCAAATAGCCCTGAACTCGAGTGGTTATACATAAAATACGAAGGGCAAAAGGTGTATAGGTATATTTAGTTTTGGATCTGTATTATTTTGGCTGAAATTTTCATTTCCTATAGGGTTAAAACAATTTTTTACATAAATGGAATTCTAAAAATGCTTTTAGGGGCCAGTGGCTCACACTTGTAATCCTGGTTACTCAGGAGCCTGAGAGCTAAGAATCGCAGTTCGAAGCCAGCCCAGGCAGGAAAGTCCATGAGACTCTTATCTCCAATAAAACACAGTAAAAGGCAGGTGACTCAAAAAGGCTGTGACTCAGGTAGTAAGAGTGCTAGCCTCAAGCAAAAGGAGCTCAGAGACAGAGACAGCTCCCAGGCCTAGAGTTAGAATAGTTAAAAACAATTGCAGAATAATATGAAAAGCTCGTCTGGTTCACTTTTTACTTAAAATATGCAACTTTCATTAATAAAAGACATTTGTTTGTGTGTGTGTTTGTATGTGTGAAGTTTTGTTAAGTTTTAAGGGTTTCTTCTTATTGTTTTGTACCAATCCTTGAGCTTGAACTCAGGGCTTGGGTGCTATCCCTAAGCTTTTTCTCATAGGCTGGTAGCTCTACCATTTAAACAACAGTTCTACTTGAGGCTTTTTGGTGGTTAATTGGAGATAAGAGTCTCACAGACTGTTTTGACCAATCTGGCATCAAACAGAGATCCTCAGATCTCAGCATAGCCTAGCTAGGATTACAGGTGTGAGCCACTGAAGTCTAGTTTAAGGTTTTTTGTTGTTTTCTTTTTTAAAGGATTTCTTTCTTTTTTTTTCTTTTTTTTTTAAATTTTTTTGTGAACATACTGTACAGAGGGGTTACAATTACATGGGCAAGATAATGAGTACATTTCTTATCAAGCATTGCAGCCTCCTCCTTTGTTTACCCTTCACATCCCTTCCCAGCCTCCCTCCCCCCACACCAAAGTTGTAAAGCTCGTTTTCCACATGACAACTTGTACTTCTCATTGTTGCAATGGGTCTACCTGTATCCTTAAACGACTTGTTTTTCCCCATCTCCTCCACAAATTATACCGACATCAAATATAGTGAAAGCAGGGGTTATACTGTGGGGGAGGGACATACAAAGCAACAAAGACATAATCTTAAAAAGGATTTCTTTCTTAACTGCATGTTGCAATCTCTCTTCCATAATACCGCAAACTAACTTTGAATCCTACAAACTAACTTTAAATATTTCAGTTCATCTCCCCCTGCCCCAGTGTGCACAACAGACATGTTCGTATTCATTAACTTTAAAAAGTCTCTGCACATTATTTACCTTAGCTAAGACATGGAACCAACCCCTCAGTAAATGCCCCTCAGTAGATGAATGATCAAGAAAATGTGGTATATATACACAAGGGAATTCTATGCCTCCATCAGAAAGAATGACATTGCCCCATTCATTAGGAAATGGAAAGACTTGGAAAAATTATATTAAGTGAAGTAAGCCAGGCCCAAAGAAACATAGGTCTCATGGTTTCCCTTATTTGCAATAACTAGTATACGTCTGAGACAAGCAGAAATGATCAGATAAGTTGATGTTAAGTGAAATGAACCCCAAGATAAGGACTCAAATGTTTTTTTGTTCTTGCTATTGTTTCTAACATATTTATAAGATATTTCTTTGTTGCTTTGTATGTCCCTCCCCCAGGGTATAAGCCCTATTTTCACTGTATTTGATGTTGGTATAATTTGTGTAGGGGAAGGAAAAAAACAAATCGTTTAAATAGGGATACAGGTGGACCCACTGCAACAATGAGATGTACAAGATGTTATGTCGAAAAACGAACTTTACAACTTTGGCACGGGGTGGGGGGGGGGGCGGAGAGGGGGACAGGAGAAGAAAGGGGGCGGATGGGAAGGGATGCTAAGGGGAAACAAAGGAGGATCCAACAATGCTTGATAAGAAATGTTCTCATTAGGGCTGGGGAGGTGGCTCAGTGGTACATGGCTTGCCTTGCATGCATGAGGCCCTGGGTTCGATTCCTCAGCACCACGTAAGCCGGAAAAAAAAGCCGGAAGTGGCACTGTGGCTCAAAAGCCAGAAGTGGCACTATGGCTCAAATGGTAGAGTGCTAGCCTTGAGCTGAGGAGCTGAGGGATAGCGCTCAGGCCCAGAGTTCCGGCCCCATGACCGGACCCAAAAAAAAAAAAAGAAATGTACTCATTACCTTACCCATGTAATTGTAACCCCTCTATACGGTATTTTCACAATAAAAAAAATAAAATAAAATAATTAAATAAATAAATAAAAAGTCTCTGCAAGTCAGCCCGCCCGCGTCCCTGCAGCCTGGCGAAGCCACATTTCTATTCACATACCTCAAAGTATGCAGCGTTCTCTCTGATGTGCTGCTCCACACACTGGCAAAGTTGTAAGATCCAGCCCCACTGTGTCTGCATGGCTGCTCTGTAGGCCTTAAAGATAAAGCACAGCCACTGAAACCAATGCAGAATAGGTGGCTCAGGGGCAGAATGAGTGCTGGTCCTGCAAACAGGCGGCTCAGGGTTCAAGCTCCAGCACCTCCAACACAGATGCTGTTGAGATACTCTACTATGAATAGGTGATTAGGTATTTCAACAGGAAGAGACTTCAAAATCAGGGTAGCAAATTGTCCTTCTTGCCTAAAAGTTCCTGCTTATACAACCAGCCTTAAAGTTTATATCTAAGTTTTAAAATTTCTCTCAAATTTTTAACTCCTTAAAATACAAATGAAAAGGTGAACTATGGTAATTTTTACACAAAGAACTTCTGAAATGCATACAAGGTATCTTTCCTACATAGAAAACCAGTCCTTCCCTCTACCCCTTGTTCTCTACCCAGTATACTTGCTGTGTGATGCCCTCAAATAGGTTTCTTCTTTGCCATCTCTGGACTGCTATGCTGCTGAGCCCTAGCATGTACCTTCTAACACAGAAATAGGAAACCTCATAGCCGCACTTTTCCTCCTGGCTTTGTAGAGGAAAAGGCAATGTATTCTTTTCTATAAGTGTAATTCTGGAGTTACAATAATTAGAATAGTAGTTGTCTTAAAGTGTCACTAGTATTAAGTGCATCTTTCATAAAGGCAAACGAATATAGCATAAAGGATAACTACTTCATTAAAAAACATAGTATAAAGGATATCTATTTCATTTAAAAACAAAAACAAAAACAAAACACCACTTTTCCTATTTAAGGTTCTGTCACTCGTGCCCAGGAGAGGGCGTGCGAGGAGCTTTAGTGACTAAGCCTGTCAGTTCCTCCATCTGCACCAATGCATTCCTGCTCGGCTTTGCCCAGGCAGGCTTTCTGAATAGAACACACGCAGCACTGGGAATCTGGTAACACGTGATCATACATCCCTGCTCCCTGGAATTATACTACTCCTGTTTCTCCTTCTGCCCCGACCACTCTCCTGACTCACCTCAATAGTCAAACGGGCTGGATGATTTTCTAGAAGTAGCTGATCTGCTATCTCCTGGACTGATTTAATATTTTCTTCCTTTTGATCAAGTTCTCGCATTAATTCCTAATGAAGAAAGAGTGAGGGAGTGTGTCAGAACAAAGATCTAAACCTCCAGTGCACCTTCAGTGTGCAAGCACACAGGTGTACTTACAGCATGATATTCTTTTTTTCGAGCTATGTTGGTATTTCTCTCACTCCAGTCATAAGCAACTTCCTCCTCCTCTTTTTCATTCAACCAGATAAGTTCATTAGTTGCCCGAGTTACAAAATTATGAAGCGTGTCGAGGTGGTGCTCCTGAGTCCTAGATGTATTCTTTGTAAGAAAGAGCAGTGTAACAATCAGATCTTTGCCACAGAGATAAGGAAACAGAAATATTAAAGAAAAACTTACCAAGAGTTTTCCATACTGACTCTCTAATCTGTGCAACTTCTCTGCATAAGTTAACTTAAGAGGTGCTGTCATTTGAATCTAGAAATGGAATAAAAAGACTTTGAATAAGGAATCTGGACACACACCAGTTGAGTGACAGGGCTTCCAAAGAGGAAAACCACATTAAACTACCATGAAATATATGTAAAATTTTAAATTCATATACCTCACTGATTTTTGCTTCTTTAAGACTAGATTCAAATTCTTCAATAGCTCGGTGAACATTTTTATGATTTTCTAAATGGCTCTCAACACTTGGCAAATCTGAGCCCCACTCGGTGTGGTCCAACTGCACCTTCAAAAACAAAAGATAAGGTTACAAAGTGCACAGTGGCAAAGATCCAAAACTCAGGAAAACCAAGCATTTGTTCTATACCTGCATCTCATCAACCCAGTTCAAAAGATCCTGGACAAATTTCATGTTGACTTCCTCTTCTGTTAAATTCTGATCCATCAAAGATGACTTCATGAGCGGTTTTCGGATCTGCATCAGTTTCAGAGTCTGCAAGGAGGCTGGCTCAACTCCTGAACTGAAATTTGGAACTAATCCCACTGGAAAACCAGGAGCATACACTGGGGTGACTGAGGGAGTGAGGCGGGATGTCAGCCCTGAGGAAAGGCCGGAAGTCACACTGGAAGAGGTCAGGGAAGGGGTTGAACTCTGGGTCAGCCCTGAGTTCAGACAAGGGTTTAAGGTCTGTGCAAATCCCCCATTTAAACTCTGAGTGATTCCTGATATCATGAGCTTTGTTTGTTCTGTGGTCAGCATGCGTCCTTTGCTATACACTGAGGCACACTCACTCCTTAAGGCCAAAATTTCATCACGGAGCTTAGCGACCCTGAAAGGAGAGGGAGAAATGGGTGTAAAGCCACGAGTGAGCCCGTACCAAAACCACAGACTCCAGTCAATGGTAATGTGCCAGTGTTGGCTTCTCTCCCTGGTAGTGCTGCACAACCAATGCAAAGTGTTAGAAGAAGGAAAGAAGAGAAAGAAGGAAGTCTCAAGGACAAGAAAGAACTGGACTTTCCATTCAATTTTCCTGTAACTAAAACTTCTCAATTAAATCCCTGGCTTTAAAAAGTCATTATAACCATATTGGTAAAATTCTGCATCATAATTATTGTCAATAATGAACACTGCTATAAGTCCTTTTCATATCATTAGTCTGTATAGCCATCGCTTACGCGGAACAAAACTACTACCCTCCAGGGTCATCCTTCACCTACTGACATTAAAGGTAACAAGAAACTTTCCTTACCACATATTTCTGGCATATGCGGGTACAGTGACTCACACCTGTAATTCTAGCTACTCAGGAGGTAGGTATCTGTAGGACTGTGGTTGAAGGCCAGCCCCAGGAAAAGGACCCAAAAGTTAGTGAAACCTCATTTCAATTAAAAAAATAAAAAGCTGGACATGCATAGGCCTGTCATATGAGCCACTCATGAGGCTTAAGAAGAAGGATAATAACCCAGGCCAGCCTGAGCAAAAATAAAACACTGAAAAATGACTAAAGCAAAAAGGGATGAGTGGCATGACTCAAGTGGTAGAGCACCTGCCTAACAAAAGTGAGGCCCCTAAATTCATATCCCAATACCAAAAGTTTTAACTGTATTTCTGGTATGAACATAAAGCTTTTCCTTCTATTGTTATTTATTTTCTATACTTACAATCACTATAGACTCCTAAAAAGAAATTACTAAGTCAAATATGGCTTGCAAATATTACTTTTCTATGCATTAAGAAAAATAGAAACACTGTGGACTGTGGAAGTTTCTAGGGCTGGGAAGGTGGCTCAGTGGTAGAGCGCTTGCCTTGCATACCTGAGGCCCTGGGTTCGATTCCTCAGCACCACATAAGCAAAAAGAAAAAAGCCAGAAGTGGTGCTGTGGCTCAAGTGGTAGAGCGCTAACCTTGAGCTGAAGAGCTGAGGGACAGCGCCCAGGCCCAGAGTACAGGCCCCATGACTGGACCCCCCCCCCAAAAAAAGGAAATTTCTACCCCGAAATCTAATTCTCAGAGTTATACTTTTTATACACACATTTTGAAAACTATTATGAATATTTTCATAAAAGGATAAGCAGAAAAGTAGAAACTTTCTTTTCACATTTCATGTTATTTCTTGTTTTCCTTTTGTGATTTAAGAACTGAACAGGGCGGTGCACACGCTACGCACACACACTACAAGGAGTATGTGCTCTGGCACCACCCGTGGATATGTCAGAAGTATGTAAGTAATATAAAGACATTAAGCACTCATTTCAGTTGAGCTGCTCAGTTACTGTGTTATGTTAATTCTGGTATACTGGGGTTTGCCCAGTAACTGCTAACCACAATATAGCAGAATTAACACAACACACTCTTTACCTACAGAGAGCTAAGAAACATTCCACACAGTCATGGTATTCAGTATATACTATGTAGAAAATGAACCATGCAACTTGTGGACATGGACAGGGGAGGGAATGGGGGAAAGGGAAGGAAGGGATGACATTATCCAAGAATCATCTTCTCATTACCTGACTTTCAGAAGTATAGCTCCTCCTTAATAATAAGAATTAGACTGTCAGAGTCTGCATTTATCTCCCTATGCCCATGAGGGTCACAGCAGAATTCTCACCTCTGTACCAACTGATCTGCCTGGTAGTATTTTCCATCAAGAAGAATCTGCGTGTCAATCACATGCTGGTGTAAGAGCTTTTCACACTCAAGGATGTACCCGGCAATCTCGGCTTCATTCTGAAACTGCAGCCCTGATTCTAGTCTTTTGGAATCCTAGTTTTAAAAGAAATCATGATGAATTCTGTGAACACCTGTCAAAGCCATCCTGAAGGTTACAACCCCAAAAACTGGAAGAGAGGCCTACATGGACATTGTCTTCCTTTTGGATTCAAATGCAGGATTCTGCATTTGACAAGACATACCAGTCATAACCACTGGCCAACCTTAACTCCAAGTACAGGGAACACACCAAGGGCAACCAAACTTCATAGAAAAGTTTTATCTTACCCCGTCCCCTCCTCACACCTCTACAACAGTCCCACCAACTCTAAGATCGACTCACAGACTGGAGTGCGTTCCGGGCCAGGCCCAGTCTGTCTTCGCAGAGGATGCTGTCTCTCTGGACCCGGTGTGCAATCTGCACCAGCATGTCCAACCTACAAGAAGACACAGAGATCTTTCTTTTGAAGTCAAAGCATTCACCATCCCTGAAAACTGCTGCCCACTGAAAAGCAGAATGAAATCACACTGCACGTCTCCTATACCTGTGTCCATGTGTGGAGTCACTGCCAAAGCTAATGCAGGAGCTGATGAGGGTTGGACGGCAGTGAACCGAGAGAAGGTTTTCCCCAGAATCAAGACTAGTACGGGTGCTGGCTGTGTTACTAAATACAGAATCGCTGCTCCGGTAGCTGTAAGTGCTGCTGTGCATTTTCAGTCCCAGAGCAGTGTTCTCTGATGGTGAAAGTGAAGAGGAAGTCCAGAGAACTCTCTACTTCTAACGGGAAGGCAGTACTGAATGCTAAGGCTCTAACAGCTCCTTAAATATGCCTCAACATGCAGATGCAACACACAGCAAAGTGCTGATAACTATTCAAAAGAATCTCGCCTCCAGCCATGCAGTGGCTGGCTGAGGTTTGCCTGGTGGAGCCTTCATTAAAGCCCTGCAAGTGCAGACAGCACAGGCTGATCAGGGCGTCACTGGGGCAGAATCGCCAAATAGTTTCACTAATAGTCATCCGATCGCAACCACCTAAACAACAACTCCATGCTCCAAAGAAACCCAGGGACAATTTATAAAGACAGTCTTGTCTGTGCCAAATCATCACACCCAGATGGCCTTGTCCATGCCACCCGCCATACACAGTCCCTTCATGTGCAGCCATGGTGGGAAGGCCTTGTCCACGCCACCCATACAGACAATCCCTGTGCAGGCAGCCACAGTGGGAAAGTCTCTTCCATTCCAACTAGAGTGTCATCTGTTCATAAAATTCAACCAACCGGAAAGGTATCTATTTCCCTAGGTTTATCCTGTGTGTCCCAGTGATGCTGTGTCTGCCACAGTCACCTAGACAGATGTTGAAGAGCCACAGTGCTAAGTAGAATATGGTTATGATGTTTGCAAAGTCGATGTGCCTGTTCTTGTTTTTCTTTCTTTAGATTATTACATGGTATAAAATGCCAGCTTTTCCTATCTGCCTTTTCATATACTCTAGGCCACACAGTTATTATTCACAATACACATAGTCACTGCCAAAAAACTTGTTGCATCAAGAAAAACAGAGGCATTTATCCAACCAAACTCCTAAATATTTTCCTACTGCTAATGCTACAAAGCCAAACTTCTCCACTCTCAGGGGAGATACTTCCCTAACGAAAGGCGTGAAAGAAGCCAGGTGCCAGCAGCCCATTCTCACAGTACTAACTACTTAAGGAGGCTGAGAACAGGGGGACTGCAGTCAGGACCAGCCCAAAGCTAGGCCCAGTGGTGTGTGCCATTCTTCTGAAATACCTGGAAGGTGGGGATTGAGCAGCTCACAGTTTGAGGATGGTGTAGGCAGA
This sequence comes from Dipodomys merriami, assembly GCF_024711535.1. NCBI lineage: Eukaryota > Metazoa > Chordata > Mammalia > Rodentia > Heteromyidae > Dipodomys > Dipodomys merriami. Next base: position 1,239,117 of record NW_027202516.1, on the reverse strand, counting down.
AAAGCCAACAAGACTTCATCTCCAGAGAGGGCAGCTGAGAGCAAGGGTGCTTACCCAACATTCCGGAAATGGTGGGATGTATAAGATGGGTGAACAGTGGTCCAGACTCCCCCCTGGGCAGGAGATGTACTGGAAGTGTGGCTCAGTGGAGGGTGCCTGACTAGTCACATCCAGCATGAGGCCCTGAGCCAAACTCCATTACTGTCCAAACCAACTGCCCAACAAGCGGCACTGCTGACGTCTGAGTCGCCCGCAGCACAGGTGCAGTGTGAAGAGGTGGAGTGCCAAGGAGGCAATCGATTACTAGGGCTCTGCTCTCATCCCAGGATGGACAGGGGAGAGGGGGTGGTGGCATGGGAGGGCCAAGTGGCAGCCAGTGTGCCGGCTCTGCAGAAGCCTCGGGGGTAGGCCCAGCCCCTTCGGCCCCCACAGCTCAAGAGGAGCAGACATGGTCCCCACAGCCCACAGCCAGCTGGGGGTGAGGATCTCCAGGGCACAAATTTACCCAACAGGGAGAGAGCGGAGTGGCAGAGCACTTACCCAGCATGCACCGGGCCCTGGATGAATCCCCGGCCACACACACCCAAGATGCCCAGAGCTGTACCTGCCTTCTCACGTAGCAGTACACGAGAACAGACAGTGGATAGCAGGGGCATGCTCAAGAGAGGCAATGCACGTGCAGAAATGTGGCAGGAGGGGGACCTGAGTTGACACCTTCTAGTCTTTTCTAGATGGGACTCTGCAGTCTGTACATCGAGACAGACTACATTTTGGGTTTTTTCTTTCTGCCACTAGAGTTTGAACTCAGTCTTATAGTCACTCCAGTCACTAGCTGGTGCTCTATCACTGCCTCCAGGCCAGCTTTTTGTTAATTATTTTGATGAAGTCTCACAGGATTTTCTGCCTGGACTGGCTTCAAAACGCAGTCCTCTGGACCTCAGCCTCCCAAACAGCTAGGGTTCAAGGCCATGGGCACCCAGCTGTTTCTATTAATTAACACATAGTATGTGTAATCTGAGGGGTTTATTGTTAGATGCACTTTGAACAAATCTACTTCACATTTTCCTCTTTTTCAAACAGTATATGGTGGGTTTCACTGAGATGTGTGTATTTACAGATCTCAGATAGGACGGCCACAATAAAAAATGTAACAAGAAACAAATCTATGAGCCTCCGGGTTGAGGCCCTGGAGATTTAAGGCCAACGAGGGGCACTCTCCTGAGTAGTTTTCATTGGTTTCAAAGCTATGACCAATGAGACTTCACATTTACGCCCACCCTACCGGGTTCTTCAGTTAATTACTTCCCTGATTACCTCTGTAAAGTGCCCAGCAGAGTTTCTAGAGCAAAAAAAGGGGAGGATGAGAAAGACAGTGTGATTTATTTAAGGTCACTCAGCCACGTACATGGAAATCGTGGTCTCCATCTGCCTGGCTCCACAGAACCAAAGGCCTTGGCTTGCTTCTCTCTCTCTACTTTGAGGTAAAGTGCTTTCCCTCATCTACCTACCTTTCCACTTCGGGGCGCAGTGCCTTCTCTCTCTCCAGCATGGCGATGATGAGTTTGCCCCACTCCTTTTCTATGTCATTTGGATGATAGCCTTGGAGGAGTTTGACACGCCCAAATTCTATCCAAATCTAGAGTATAGAAAACAAAATCAGCATGAAGCAAAGAACTGTAATGAAGATTATGCTTGCCAATAGAAAGGATATGTATGTCAGCTTACCTCTAATAACTTATATAAGCGTTTAATTTTGGATTTTTCTGACTCCTTTGGTGGAATTTCTGTTTCTTTAAACTGTAAATACTGATTATAAAGTGCCTAAAATGAAAGAGGAAATGAATTAAGGGCCAAACTTCATTGACTCATTATGTCCCCAGTGCAAATGCTTTTCATGGTGGTATATGCCTTCAGCCAAGGGTACATCAGTGCCCGTGTGCTGGTAGGAGGGTTAGGCAAGACTTGATGAGGGCAGAAGTGTGGATGGCAGCCATGACTGAACTTGTGCCACACAGGAGCCGGCATAACTGATGTCTCTACTAGGTATCTTTTACCATCCATGCTAGAAAGTCTGTCTTACAAAATAAGTACCTCTTAAACACCACACCTTCATTTCTAGTTTTCTGGAAAAGAATTTGATGCAATTCCTATGAAGAAACAAAATGAACTATTCTTTCATTTCATCGTTTGACCACTGAACACACAATGCCTAGCAACTAGACAGAACTAAAATTTGACTTCATTGTCCTGCCAGTCAATGTACACAAATTTTTACATAAATGAAGACATATACTAGTAGCTGATGGTACCATTATTATACAAAGTTCAACCATATAATTAAATTATGATTCTCATTTGCAGATACTCATTTGGGAACCTTTAAAATTTATTAAAAATTCAGTGTATTAGTTAAAGTGATACAGACAAAATATCTCCATACTTAATACGTGTATACTAATTATCTCATCCTAATTCATGCTGCATTAAAACAAGATCCTACAAATCTTTGGGCAGATTACATTTCTGTAAGATTCCATTCAGTGGTCTGGTGGCTAACAGATTTATTTGCAGTCCCTCACAATGTGTTCCTTCCTGTATTATGCCCTATCCCAGATGCTAGCTAGCAAGGAGCCTTGCTCTATGACTTTACAAATCTGCGCTACTCAGAGGCCATGACACGATTATTCAATGGGGTAGAGAGTGGAGATCCATTTGGAAATAAGCATGTCTGCATTCAAAAGCCAAAGATGGCATCCTCCTTAGGAGGTCTTTTGGTCCTAAGTTCTGGCAGTCACCTTTGCTAAACACTCTGTAGAACTAACTATATGGCAGATGGGATTTCCCTTGTGCCTTAGAAAAAAATTCAAAAGATTTTTTTCTATCTGCCCAGGAATCATTAGACACTTGGTGAGCACCCTTGAACACTTCAAAAAGTGCCCTGTCCACAGAGGCCCAGGGCAAATCCCCACGGTGACATGGACTAGGACAGGCCCCAGAGGCTCTGCACAGATGAATGACCTCAGTGGGACCCACCATGAAAGACTTACAAACCAAAGAATCATGCTTCCTAGCCAATATCTACGTTGTTCACTTGTCAAGTGGACGCTCTGCTGCCTCACATACAAATGTACAAAACGGGACAGCCTTATTCTTTGGTAAGCTTATGTGCATACAATGTGTTCTACTTTGCTATAGCACCTCGGCTTCAAAGAGCCCCACGTATACTTTTCAATACTACCAAGTGCATCACTAACCATTAAGCCACAAGCACTGGCCTAGATAGAATAAATGCCAAACTTACTTTACTTGGGCTGAAAGTACGTATTTTCAGTTCCTGAGAAAACAGTACAGGCTGCACCTCATGCCCTACAGAAGCAGCCTCTTTGGCAGTTTCCAGCAGGGTTCAAGCAGAGGCATCTCCCAGCCACTACCAGTCTATGTATGAGTTCCTCCAGACCCTCTTCCCCTCCACCTGGTGGGCTCCAAGCATCTCCACACACCAAAAACAACCCATCCATCTAACTCCACACACTCTCAAATTATACTTTTATTAAACTTGCAACACACCAAAGCTTAAGGGTTGCAAACTTCTTTAGGCTGTTTTTGCTACTGTTTTAACTATTGGCATTTGCCTCTATGCTTTCAGTGTAATAAGGAACTGTGTAAATAAACATAGAAGCCACTCATTTGTGTCTTCCCAATAGCAATTGTTATTGAACTAACATAAAATCAGAATTACTACAGAATTAGTTGAACGTTTATCATCAAAAGGATCCTACTGAGCTTCTACACAGCACTGACCTTCAGCTCTACAGGGTTATTAGGAAATGTTCTCTCAGACATTGTGGTCACGTGGTGTCTGATCCACTGCATGAGGTAGTTCACCATGTTCTGGTATTCGATCCATTTGACTTCAACATCCTGAAACAATAAATGCCAGTGATTCAGCTGCGACAGTTTGGTCAAAAGCCTTCTTGTAAATTTCGGTCTTAAAGCCAGCTGTTTTCCACTCAGAAAACAGCTCTACCTCTTGTTTCTACTCAACTGTGATCCTTTCCACATAAACATTTACAACATGCTGTCAACTAACACTAGCCTAAGAATGCCAATTCTGACCCAAATTCAGCAGCTTCCGGGCTTGGCACAGGGGCATCCAAGAATGAGAAGGTTTGAAAGGCATGGTCAACCCAAGGTGCTTTCCAGGATCAAGAAAGGGTCACAGCCAGGCTGACCACCTCTGCTGTACTGGAGATCTAAGTCCACTGCATAGCTGCACCTCAAAGAGTTACACAGTGAGCATGAAACCCAACAAGAGAGAACTGGATATGGTCAGACTATTCGACACATTAAGCACACATTTTATAAAGGAAAGAACTGGAAGGCTGTCCACTGCTATGTTCAATGAAGTGCCTGATGAATGCATGCTGTTTCAAGACTATGGTCAGTACTGCAGCAAAACCTAGAACTTGAGACATTACCACCATTGAGGAGTTACTAAGTGGGACCACAGAGGAATTCACAGATAAAGATAAGGAAAATGAATGCAAACTTTACTACAGGTGCCAAGTAACCAAAGCAGGTAATATGTGCTAGCCACTGTTAAGAATCAGGTTTCCAGAGTTGGGAAGGTGTAGAGTGCTTACCTAGCATGCATGAAGCCATGGTTTCAATTCCTCAGTACCAAATACACAGAAAAAGCCAGAAGTGGTGCTGTGGTTCAAGTGGCAGAGTGCTAGTCTTGAGCAAGTGAAGCTCAGGGACAGTGCCCAGACCCTGAGTCCCAGCCCTAGGACTGGCAAAAAAAATAAAAATCAGGTTTCCAAACCTGATTCTTAGCTGCCTTGAAATGGTCACTAAAGGCCTCTTGGTGGTCCCTGAGGAGTTCTGGCTGGAAGTGGGCCTGCCTAAGAGAATGGACAAGATGAAGGGCCCATGTGAGTCGGAACACTGCACGCCTTGAAACCTGGACAAGCAAGCACGTAGTGAAGTGGAATTCATGTATGCAGTTTTCAGTATCAAAACATCTCAACAGGTTTAACCTTTAAGAGGTATCAGCTATTGTTAGGGTGTCAAACTACAGACACGTGATTATAGAAGATTCATTTGACCACAAGTTCAGAGTTTATGAGGGGGGAAAATTGGAAAAGAAAAGTCGCCCTTCAGAATCGCCATCCCATGCTCAAGTGAAGGAAAAGGCAGGGAGTGGGGAAGAAAGACAGAGCAGAAAGACCAGCAAGCCTCATCCTAAAGCAGCATTCACCATGACCTCTAAGAGGCTAAGTATGGAACCCAAACAGGTGCTTAAGAAAAAGAAAAAGAAAATGGAATTAGATCTAGAAACAACAGCACACAGATGCTACATAAGAGACAAACATGGAAGCTCAAGTCTTCAAAGTAATGAAGAAAAACAAAAAGCTATCTGGGATGAAGAAGGAGCAGACCAGGGTGAAGGGAGATTCTGTGTCTGCACCATACAGCTTCCTGTGATCTCCTGGAAATGCAAAAGCTTTTTGCAGTGGGACCACTGCACAGTACATGATTGAGTGCAAGGACCAACCTTGGAGAAACAGTGGTCTAACACAGACGCAACACCCAAACCTGACAGAGGTCTCCCTCTGTTAGTTCTGCCAACCCCAGTAGCCCTACCAGGTCCTGCCCTTAAGTAAGAAACATGGAACCAGTCAACTCATCACATAGGATCTTTGTTTAGTCAACCTGAAGTCACTTTCCAAACTGAGGCATCTTCCACACAGAGGACAGGAAAGGAGGAGCTATGGAACCACAAGCTGAAATGAAGCCTTCAAATTTTAGTGCTTTATAGCTCTTGCATAAAGGGGCCTGAACTTTGAACAGTTTCCTTTATTCCTGACAAAGAACAAACGGGATTTTTCAGTTACACGTCACTGTAGTGGTAGAATGATGCCAGAAAGTAGATGGCTCAAATCCTTGGTTTGGGGAAGTCTCATTCTGTGCCCAGGCTAGCCTGGAACACAAGCTCTTTGAACTCAGGATCCCCCACCTCATCCTCTGCAGTGACAGGATTTATAGGTTTATATCAATATTCCCAGGTCTAAGCCCTTCGAATTCCTTCAAAGAGACTGGACATCTGAATGCTGTAGGAAGCGTTTGGCTAGTGGACAGCACTCACATTTGCACCGATGCCTTCACCACCTTCGGGCACTTTCGGGAAGGCGTCATAGAGAGAGGACACATACGTTATTACTGACTTCTCATCAGGTGAAGAGACATCCACATCTAAAACAAGCAACACACAATTATTTCATGATGCCAAAGATCAGACTGCCAAGCCAGCCCAGACAAGCCAGAGACTCACCTTCAGGATCCAGAAGTCTTATTACACCAATTTTCTCAGCTACATAGAAAGCGTGCTCTAAATTTGCAAGGTTGCTTTGAACAGCAACAGTATTCATGTCTATCAGGTCCGGCCTAGGAAAGAGGTCACTGTGTTAATTGTATTTCTTTGTGCAACTTTAAAATTTCATGTGATATTTATTTACATAACAATTTCTGCAAGTATTAATACTAAGCCTGTGTCAAAAACTCCTCACACATTTCATATTGCTTGCATGTCTCAGAACCTTGGTTAGGCCAGAGCACGCCTGAGACTCCGATCTCCAGAACAAAGCGTTAAATGGAAGCAGAAACAAATGTGATCACAAAGCTTTCAGAGGAGTAGTTCCCATCATCATGCCACTGGGTGAGAATCGACTCATCCGCTCATAAAGGAAGGCGCTCATGAGCCCCAGGGCCCTCTGGTGCGCTCAAGGGATATCTCTGGGAACCACAATAGAGTGGAGGGTTGGGAGGAGCTGCAGGGGCCTGAACAACAAATCATCTCAAGTTCCGCTTGAAGGCCATGCTCTTGAGAAACCCTGGAAGCAGATCCTTAGTCTTATAGAAAGATAAACGCTTTGGGCTGGGAAGGTTGCTCAGTGGTAGAGCGCTTGCCTTGCATGCATGAGGCCCTGGGTTCGATTCCTCAGCACCACATAAGCAAAAAGAAAAAAGCCAGAAGTGGCACTGTGAATCATGTGGTAGAGTGCTAGCCTTGAGCTGAAGAGCTGAGGGACAGCGCCCAGGCCCAGAGTTCAGGCCCCACGACCGGACCCAAAAAATGAATGAAAGAAAGAAAGAAAGGAAAGAAAGAAAGAAAGGAAAGAAAGGAAAGAAAGAAGGAAAGAAAGAAAGAAAGAAAGAAAGAAAGAAAGAAAGAAAGAAAGAAAGAAAGAAAGAAAGAAAGAAAGACAGACGGTTGTGTTCTTGTTTGCATCTGGTGAGAAAGCAGACTCCTAAAGAATCTACTCGTGCTTCTACAGCACCTTGAAATGTGGGTAGCACTTTCTACACATTCATATCACAGGAAATCATTGTAACGTTCATTCCTCGATGGTTTTCACGTGCCATCAGTAAGATCACTAAAAAGTGACCCAACATCTACTGACAACAAGAGGCATAAAAACAACACTGCTAAATTCACAAGGACTCGTGATGAAGGACCCGCCAAGGTCAATTACTTAACAGGTGTGAATAACAGTCTAGACAGACAAATACCTAAAGTTTTTTCACTAAAAAGTGGCTTTATTTCTATGAAATTCACATTCTGAAGGAATAAAAGCCAGCTTTTCTGAGTCTGTCAACTTGAGCACAAGCAACAGCATGTTAGGATGAGACCTTGCTATTAGCAAAGAAAGCAAACACTGAGTAATACCAGGGAGAATGAATGAAGTCATTGAAGAACCAAGTTTCTGCCTAAGAGAATAAAGCACAAAACTTCCTTGCGAGTGGCACAGTCGTCGCAGCCTGGAGGCAGCTGCATGGGACATGATGATCTAAGTCACTGCTTTCACCCTGATGGCTTCCAGAGGGGGGTGCACAGTGCCGTCCTCGCACACTCAGCACTGCGATCGTGCACTGTGATGACGTCCCCGCACACGCATGTAAGGCACTGCAATCATGTACCATAATGTCCCTGCACATGCAAGTAACTTATTCCCCTTGGTTCCCACTCATCCTTTTAAAATGGTTGTAATGGGTTACTCTGTATGTGAAGGTGCATATAACGAATTTAATACTTTAATGGAACAAAAAGTGGAGAAGTTTTCCTCCACTAAAAGACTAGACAGACAACAATGGAAAGAAGGAAAACTTCAAAAGGCATGGCCAGGACTCTTTCAGACTGCCTAGAGCTCCCAGCGGCCAAGGCCCATCTTGTCCACCCCCTTCTTTCTTCTTCTCACTGGGACAGCACAGCCTTGGAAATCTTGAGTATTCTATGCATACTCCAGACATCTGTTTTCATATTAAAAGTTTCATGGAGGAGGGTGGGGTGATCAAGAAAGGCAGGGTTATGGAGAAGGATGTGATGATGGAGAAAGATGGTGGTGATGGAGAAGGGTGGAGAGATGGGGGGATGGGGAAATGGAGGAGGATCGATGATGGAAAAAGATGGTGGTGGTGCAGAAGGGTGGGGAGATGGGATGCTGGAGGAGGATGGGATGATGGAGAAGGATGATGAGATGGAGGAAGGTGGGGAGATGGAGGGGGTGGGGAAATGGAGGGGGATGAGGGATGGAAAAAGATGGTGGTGATAGAGAAGTATGGGGTGATGGTGGAGGGTGGGGAGATGGAAGGGAGAGGGGTGGAGAAGGATGGGGTAATGGAAGAGGGTAGGGTGGAGGGGGTAGGGTGATAGAGGGTGGGGTGATGGAGGAGGGTGGGGTGATAGAGGAGGGTGGGATGATGTAGGGGGTGGGGTGCTGGAGGAGGGTGGGGTGATAGAGGAGGGCAGGGTGATGTAGGGGGTAGGGTGATGTAGGGGGTGGGGTGATGGAGGGGGTGGGGTGATGGAGGGGGTGTGGTGATGGAGAAGATGGGGAGATGGAGGAGGATGGGGAGATGGAGGGGGTGGGATGATGGAGGGAATGGGTAATAGAGGAGGATGGGGAGATGGAGGGTAGGGTGATGGAGGAGGGTGGGGTGATGGAGGGGGTGATGGAGAAGATGGGGTGATGGAGGAGGGTGGGGTGATGGAGGGGGATGGGTGATGGAGGAGGATGGGTGATGGAGGAGGGTAGGGAGATGGAGGGGTGGGGTGATGGGGGAGTGGGGTGATGGAGGGTGATGGGAGATGGAGAGGGTGGGTGATGGAGGAGGATGGGGCGATGGAGGAGGGTGGGGTGATGGAGGAGGGTGGGGAGATGGAAGTGGGTTGGGTAATGGAGGAGGATAGGTGATAGAGGAGGATGGGGTGATGAGGAGGATGGGGTGATGGAGAAGATGGGGAGATGGAGGAGGGTGGGGTGACGGAGGAGGATGGGTGATGGAGGAGGGTGGGGTGATGGAGGGGGTGGGTGATGGAGGAGGATGGGGTGATGGAGGGGGTAGGGTGATGGGGGGAGTGGGGTGATGGAGGGGGATGGGAGATGGAGGGGGTTGGGTGATGGAGGAGGATGGGGCAATGGAGGAGGGTGGGGCGATGGAGGGTGGGGCGATGGAGGAGGGTGGGGTGATGGAGGAGGGTGGGGTGATGGAGGAGGGTAGGGTGATGGAGAAGGATGGGTGATGGCTGCACAGGTAAGTAACAACACCCTTCACACTACACTCAAAGTGAGTGAGATAATATACTCTATGTCAAGTGTACCTCAGTGACATTTTCTTTTTTAAGACAACTCCTATGTATTCAAAAGGAAAGCTACTTGAAGAAGAAATAAGCCACAGAACTATAATCTGGCACCCTGAGATATAGCCCTAATCCCAATGACTTGGAGCATCCATCCTGAGATCTGTGACTCAATTATTCCATGAAAAGTAAAACTCAGGATTCACAAGAGTGAAAACAAAATCACCCGGGATTCCAATTTCACAAAGGGAGCCTTTGGAAATGTGTGTAATGATGGCATGGATGGCCCCGGCACAGGTTTGAAGAACGGAAATGATTTGCTCAGGGCCTCAAGAGAAGACTGAGGGAAGCAGCTGTGAGAGTGGGTGGGTGTGCAAGCCGTGTACACAGGATACCAAAAGCATCACCTACCACCAAACCAGTGCCATGAAAGTGCAGTCCGAGAGGCCAAAGCAAGCCTGGCTATGCTACTTCTACCTAATTCTTCGTCTCCACATTAGCAGATTCACTGTCACCAGCAGAGGCTCGGGAACACAGTTATTGCATGAGGAGAGCTCAGAGCCCCAGGTGGGCCTTGGGAGATCAGGGGAAGCCTGGGGAAGAGCATGTGGGGAGATGCACAGCTCTGTGGTTGAGGACACAGGACAACAGGGTCCCAGAGAGGGCAAGGAGCCAGCAGTGAGAGGATGAGCTCAGGAGAAGATGATGGGGGCAGCTGGGGCCTGGGCAAGGCTGGTTTTTATGGGCTTCTTAAAGCACTGAGGACCTTGTTCTAAGAGCAGTGGAAGGCCACTGAAGTGCAATAAGCAGAAGGATAAGAGGTGAAATCAGATCTGGGATCAGATGGAGAAGCAAACTCAAGTGTTCCCACAGAGCCCAGCGTGGGGAGGCCAAGCGGCTCATGGAGGAAACGACATTAAAGTGGGAAGTGGAGGCGTCAGGAGGTGTTTGGGAGGCCAGATCCTCAGAACTTCCTTCTGTAACACTGGTGGTAGAAACGAAAGATGAGCAAAACAGAAAAGTCAAATGTGCAGCCTGAAATACTCCAACAGAACAGATGGTATTTTAGAAAGAAATGGAAACTTAGGACAACTACTGAAAGGCAAGGCCTAGAAAGGTGTCCACTGACTTCATCACTCAGAAGTCTCCCAAGACCCTGCGTGTTTGAATGGACTCTGGAGCCAGAACCAGACTGAAGCAGATGGAGGGATAAAGGAAGGCAGGAGGCCAGAGGTCACGGCTCTTCTGAGTCCAGCCTAGGGAAGGAGACAGCTAGAAGCAAGCATGGAGTAGGGGCAGGGAGGAGGATGCATTTGAGTTGCTTGTTTAATAGAAGAGGGAGCGCCTTCTCCAATGCAAAACATCTATGGAAGAGAAGAGTTGAACAGAGAGAGGGCTGCTGTGTTCAATAGAAAGGGTTTCCAAGACCAGGTCCAGATTCCTGAGCAGGTCTTCTGCTAACAGCGAAGACCAGAGGGGAGGGGGAGGAGGGGACACGGGCAGGAGGAACCTGCAGCTAAGGCCACTTCAGGCTGCAGCTGGAGCTCTGCTGAAAGCAGTCCAGCCTCCAGTGAGTTCCCGGGAGCATCACTGCTGGGGCACACAGACAGGCAGAGGGCTGCTTCATGCTGGCTCAGGTCCTGCTAGAAGATGGTACCTGAGCCGCAGCTTGCAAGAAACGGAAAAAGGTTCTGTGGAAGTTTAAAACAAAAGTCACGACAACACTACACCAATGACCCAGAGGTCAGCCTTAACGCCACCTCTGCACTCAGAATACAGCCTGCGCCCAGCTCTTCCCAGCACATGGCAAGAACATGTGCGCACTGTGCCTCTCTGCTCCATACCATAGCCAATTCCTGAGCAGGCCTGCTTGGAGGGAAGCGTGCTCAGACTTGATGTGTTCTGTGTGTTCTTATTGGTGCATCGGCATCTCCTGCCCTCCTCCCCCCAACTCATCTTGCCAAAATAAAGACCTAAGAAACGCTCTCCTCCCCTGTCCACAGCGAACAAACAAAAGCATGCCACAGACCCACACAGTGCAGGAACGGGGCGTAGGCATTCCTTCAGGCTCAAATTGGAGCATGAACTCCAGGGTGCCACCCTGCTATGAAGATAACATTTCCTTTTTCCAAAACCAGATGCCTGAGTCTACTTCACACAGCCTTCTTTTTCACTTCAAAGGCAAAGACTACAAACCCAATTACAGCAAGCATTGTTGGTATCACATGCCTGGAACCTAACAATTTCAATCATTAAAAGATACCCAGACTGAATTATGTCTCTTAATTCATAAAGAATAACCCACTCCACAGCCTCCTGACTTTAGTAATACAGAGAATAGCACTGCTTTCATGGACTTCATAAATACAGAGAGGCCTGGGCTTCAGCAAAGGAATGGTTTGAGCAAGTTCTCAGTGAGCATAGTGTCTAAAGGATAGACACTCAGCCCCCAAAAATAGTGAGCTAGGGATCGTTTGTTCTGCTGAGAAAACTGTAAAAGCTTAAACTGCTTCATGGGACAGAATAAGATGAGAAAGTGAATCTATAAGCAAATTTTGAAGAAGTGTTGGAACAAATATTGGAGCCTGTGATAAAATAAGCACCTGCCAGCTGCTCCTCCAATGTAAGAGAAATCTTCAGGAAGAAGGAGGAAGCAAGGGAGGCACACGGAGTTTCCTCCAAATACTGACATGCAAATTATATCCCCAAATTACTTGTGAAAAGACAGAGGCCAAGAAAAGCGGTTCTGGGATGAGTAGTGCTGATCGGATACCATCCTGAAGCAGACGCGTGGCAAGGCAACGCGCATGAGCTCCTTGAGGATTCTGAAATGTGTCCCTGTTGGAAGCTCCTCGTGTCTGTCCTTTAAGATTCTACTTTTTTCAAAATTCACAAGTAATTTGGTTTTGCCTTTCGACAGATTAACTAGTGACCCCAGGGCTCTCTCTACTGCCGGGTTGTAGCTGACAAGTCAGTCCATGCCTGGTGCAGGCACACACATGTGCACATGTGCACCTCTGTACTGTGCAGATGTATACACCTGTACCTCTGGACTGGGCATGGGCACCCGTGCACATCTGGGCTCTGAAGGCTGAGGGAAAGGGACCACCTAGTCAACACTAACTCAGCACCTGGGAGACATTTCAATCCCTAAAGCACCTCCTCCCAGGAAAACCAGTTTGATCCAGTTTAGCATGTAGGGTGTGACTGAACCCTAGCAAGGGAGTGAATCACCAGCCTCGGGTTATACTATTAAATATGATGACTCTGACCACATCCTTATAGGTTAACTTCCCCAATTAAAACACCCTTAAACATTTAGTACGATAAAATATGGCAGCCCCATTAAATTCTAATTCAAAATGCAAACAATGAACAAAGTAACTGTACTCAATTACACATTGCGGAATTAGGAATTAAATGGTATGCGTTTACATAAAGTCCACTCCAACACTTTTAGAATTAATTGGCTGATATATGGGAAACAAGCCCAGGAAAAGAATGCCTCGGGCCCTCAAAGCAGATCTGAATACATGAATAGGATAAAATAAAACAGGAGTACGACAGGCTGAAGAAACTAGTAAGCAGAAACAATGTCTCCTCCAAACACCTGGGTGCCAGGTTTGTCCTGCGCCCCACCCCATCTGGCAGGGCCTCCTGCACAGCCCTGCTGCTAGGCGTTCATGTCCACGCTTGCTGTTCGAGCGTGCTCAAGCAAGCATTTTCCCACTGGGAGGGGCTGACGGCTGTAGGTTGGAAGCTTGGCTTTCATCCGTGCCCTAGGGGACAGTCTGCTTGCAGCTCCAACAGAACTTAGCCAACTCAGGGCTGAACTTACGCTCAAAGTTAGAGCTTTGTCTCTCATGGAGAAATAAACTAAATTTGCTCACTACTAACTGTGTTCTGAAATAGAGGCAAAGGCTGAACCTGTGCTTGTAGTACCTTCCTCTGAGGCACAGGCAGTATTCTAAGGAGCTAAGTACTCTTCTTTCTCCACCCTAACTCCTGGTGGTTTACTAATCCACCAGTGTACAGAGGATACACCTAGATCCCTTAACGCTGATTCATCCTCTATTGCTTTGAAGCTACTTATCAAATGCTTCTGTGACACCTTTTTGATCTAAATACTTCAACTCCAATTTCCCTTATTCTTTTGAAGAAAAACTAAGTTTATGGGCAAGAGTGGGATTTATTCCACTAAATTTTAGGAGTTACCAGTTGTGGTTTTTCAGTGAAAAGATTTGATGATGCATTAAGGAACATTTAAACTATATTTAAACAATACAAACAAAACAAGCAGAAATTATACAGGTGTATGGTATTTTTAATTATCTGAATGCTTTCCATTAAAAACTAAACAAAACAGACAAAAAGTTCCTAAAAAGAAGTAGGAAGAAAATTTCTTAACATGGATTTAATGAAAAAAATAACATTATCAGTGACCATTTATACCAAGCTCCAGAACTATTACTTAGAATCTCTTACACCAACATATGACTTTATCATTGCCACCTCTGTCATAACCCAAATTTTTCATTTCTTTAGGGTAACTGAACATACCAGAATATGCAACAGGTCATGTGATCTTGTGCATAGGCCGAGTATTTTTTTATCATCTACAATTTCCCCACTATGTGAAGAGGAAATGTCATTTCATTGTTGGCTAATGTTCTCCCTAATTCATGACTAGCAAAGACCTTGATTGCAACTGCAAGTTAATTTAGTCATTTCTTAAGGTCATCAATAATTTTCACAAATCTCTGCATCATTTGTCCGAAAGCCTGTGCTATCACAATTGTCCTGGGGAGCAGGTCCGTTTCTTGGAATCTTGTTTGCCTAAAATTGCATAAGTAGTGTGCAGAAGAGTAGCAGGGCTTGGGAGCCCAAAGCTATCACCTCCATTTCATGTAAAAGGCGATGACCTCCACTGTGTGTATAAAAGGCACATGACTCTCAGCATACAGCTCGCCCAGTAAGGTTTTGTTACGTAATACTATTGGAAACACAATCTATCTCATAGGAATTAGGTTTTTTAAAAGACTAACCCATATTTTTTTTATATTTTATTTTATTTTATTTGAGAGCATACTGTACAGAGGGGTTACAATTACATGGGCAGGATAATGCATACATTTCTTACCAAGCATTGCAGCCTCCTCCTTTGTTTACCCTTCACCTCCCTTCCCAGCCTCCCCCCTCCCCCCCACCCAATCATACCCCCCTCCCCCCCCCCACACCGAGATTGTAAAGCTGGTTTTGACATGACATTTTGTACTTCTCATTGTTGCAACAGGTCCACCTGAATCCTTAAATGACTTGTTTGTCCCCATCTCCTCCACATGTTATACTGACATCAAATATAGTGAAAGCAGGGGTTACACTGTGGGGGAGGGACATACAAAGCAACAAAGAAATAATCTTATAAATGTGACTAACCCATATTTTTAAAAAGCTGGGACAGAAACATCCACATAGTCAACCTTTTCCAAATATTTCTTGAGTGCCTAACTTATAACCCTTTCCTTTTAACTTTGTGAATCACTTTTATTCTGCAGTATCTATAAGTTATGATATAACAAACTTCTCTTCATTTACATGACTCTTTGCTCTAGAAAATTAGGTTCTCTATGGAAAATTTTAGGATACAAAATTGTTAGTAAAATACTGATTACTGGTGTTAACATTCATTTCATTTTTATCATATCCTATGTGAAAATACTAATGAAAGTGTGCCTGTCCAAATCAATGTCATTGACTACAGACTTTGCCAGTAGAGTTCTGTTATTACAGACTCTACGTACTGCTCTGTCGTTATGTCAGATCAATATGCTAAGTCTTTATTAGACATGTCCTTCAAAAATCACACTCAATCCATTATTACAAATAACACTGGTGCCAGGAGCCAGTGGCTCATGCCTGTAATCCTAGCTACTGAGGAGGCTGAGCTTTGTGGATCACAGTTTGAAGCCAGCGCAGGCAGAAAAGTCCTTAAGAGACTCTTATTTCCACTTAACCACTCAAAAACTGGAAGTGATATTGTGGCTCAAAGTGGTAGAGCGCTAGCCTTGAGAAAAATAGCTCAGGGACAGTGCCTAGGCCGAGTTCAAGATCTGCTACTGAAAAAAACATAAAAAGGAATAACACTAGTTTACTTTTCTGGCAAGTGCTGTTTCCTTCTCACCTCCAGAGCAACAGCCCCTGGAGTCTCTCAGGTATGACAGACAGCCTGCTGTGTAAGGGCACCTTTGGTCCAGCACAACCTTGAGGCTCCACAGGCTGGTAAACTCTCCTGTGTGTTGAGCCTCCTCCACAGGAGAGACCCTGTGCCCCCAAAGTTAGGAACCAGGCCACAGGCCATTGTAGATAAAACCAGAAGTAAACAATAAATCCTTGCTCCAAGTAAACATAAAAACAAAGCCCAATTAAATGCCAATGCTTCCACAACAAACCCAAAGGTATAGGAATCCTTGTTAAGGAAAAACAGCTTTTCTATGTGTGATTATTCATATCTAACATCCCCAAAGCAACTCTCAGTGACACCTCAGTTGTTGATGAGGTTCTATCTTTTGTTTATGAAGTGAATCACTGCATTGAACAGGAAGAAAGCCATGCATTTCAATCCTGCCCCACTGAATTCTCACATGCTAGAAGAAAATCTCAAATTTTTTTAAAGTATAGAACGGTTGGAGTACTTTATAAACAGAGCTCTAAGATGAAAAATTTCTTCTGGTGAAAGAAACCACAGTAATATTTATGAGGCATATGATATCTTAACAGAACTTCAGCAACAAAGAAATCTTGCAAACACTTAAAAATGATATATGGGTTTTTCTTTAACCATGAATTCTCACAAAGAAAAACAAAGCAAACTGGGAAAACCAGAAACTCAAAGATAAAGCTAAACAGTTTTCTAAAATGACCAGGGTGCCAAAATGGAGGTTCAGGTTAAATAATATTCCCATGGTCCAAATTCTTACCAAAGAAATAAGAGCTCTATCACACTAAACTTCTCTAGGAAATGTTAGGATCTTCGACATAGACAGAAGTGTGTAACACATGTATATTGTTCATTCTTATGATACTTGTGAGTAAGAGACAGTGATTTTCAAAGCAAACTATATTATTAGAATAAGAACTGCTTTGATTCTACCTGAAACATTTGAGGAGGAGCGGAGACACCTTGAAGATGCACTGTGGCATGAGCCCTTCGAGTACCACAGACAAGGGGCAGGGTTTGTCATGTGTAGGCTGACCAGCCGCCCAGCCTCCTCTTCTCCTCACCTGAGCAGCTCAGGGGCAATGCCTGCACCCGTGCCGACTGCCCCTTCTGGCACGGTGCCACTAAGGTAAACAGAGCACTTCATTTTGAACAACTATAGGCAACTGGATCCTAGGTTTTCTTCATCCAGCCACCTACAGCCACCTCCCTTTCAACTCTGCTCCATCAAGGGGAGCACGGCTTCTGGGTGTGGGTACGTGGAGATTGTAAAAATCCCCAAATAGAAAGTGAGCATGATGCCAGGTGCTGGTGGCTCACGCCTGTAATCCTAGCTATTCAGGAGGCTGAGATCTGAGGATTGTAGTTCAAAGCTAGCCCAGGCAGGAAAGTCCGTGAGACTCTTATCTCCAATATAAAGCACTAGAAAACTGGAAGTGGTGCTGTGGCTCAAGGGGTAATGTGCTTGCCTTGAGCTGAAGAGCACAGGGACAGCGCCCAGGCCCAGAGTTCAAGCCCCACAACAAAGAAAGGAAGGAAGGAAGGAAGGAAGGAAGGAAGGAAGGAAGGAAGGAAGGAAGGAAGGAAGGAAGGAAGGAAGGAAGGAAGGAAGGAAGGGAGGGAGGGAGGGAGGGAGGGAGGGAGGAAGGGAGGAAGGAAGGAAGGAGAGAAAGAAGAAAGAAAGAGAGCACAAGACAAGAGATGGGGAAGAAGAGGAGTGCGGGGTTCAAGTCCGAAAGAGAAATGTGTGAATTCAACCCTGCAGCTGATCACCAACGTGGTCTCAGGTTTTTCATCCACCAAACTGGATGTTAACAGTCCTGAAAATGAGACAGCATAGACAGGACCTAACAGCATCTTGCACCACAAGCCATTCCTAGTTAATGTTTGTATTCAATCAGATCAGATAATCAGTTAAATGAGTTATCTATGGTTTTACTTACAGCTTCATCTATTTGGAAGTATCTTCAGGTCTTCAAAATTATAATAAATAAAACCAAGGATAATTACTGAGATTAAAATATATGGTTTCCAGTAAACATTTTTTTTTTTTTGGGTCCGGTCATGGGGCCTGAACTCTGGGCCTGGGCGCTGTCCCTCAGCTCTTCAGCTCAAGGCTAGCACTCTACCACTTGAGCCACAGTGCCACTTCCGGCTTTTCTTTTCTTTTTGCTTATGTGGTGCTGAGGAATCGAACCCAGGGCCTCGAGCATGCAAGGCAAGCGCTCTACCACTGAGCCACCTTCCCAGCCCATCCAGTAAACATTTTTGTTGATTTAACTTTTTATAAATAAAAGCACAGACTTAAGAGATAGCCTTCCTGATACGCCCGCCACTCACAAGACCTGTATTTACTGTGTGTGTCTGTTTCTGCCCATTAAGGATGACAGCAGGGTATTGTGGTGATTAATAATTAATACCCAAACATTTCAGAAAAGTGCCTGGTGCTTAGTATGTGTTAACTGTTAGTGGGGACTAAATGGTTAAAGACCTCACTGGAAAAGCCCAGAACCTTTTCCCCAACATTCCCCTGTAGATGCCCTCAACTCATCTTCCTGCGGATTCTCCACATCAGAGCTCAGGTCTGCTAAGTGACTGGAAGGACCCAAACACACAGTACAAGTACATCGTGTGTGTGTGTGTGTGTGTGTGTGTGTGTGCGCGCGCGTGTGTCTGCGTGTGTGTGTCTGCGCGCATTGTGTGTCTGCGCGTGTGCGTGTGTGTGCATGCACACGCACACGCACACACACACACACTAAAGTTCAGCGAGAAAAACCTCTGATTGTGGGAACATGATGCTTTTGATTTTCTAATTTCCTGTCATGGACCTGTTACCTCTATATTGCAGGGAGTTTTAATTCCGTACCTGTATTTATGAATGATGGCGTTGAATAGTTTTCCATCTCTCCAGCAAGTGGTGAAGTTTTCACACCGGACCCCGGCATAGCCCTCAGTGGCCTGCTGGGTCCAAAGCAGCAGCCTCTCCTTTGCAGACATGTCCTCCGACTCTCCCGTCACGTGGATGTCAGAGATCTACACAGAACAGAAAGGGTTAAAGCATTAGGCAGTGTGTGCAGGCCAAGAGCCTACTATCTGCAGATGGAGGGGCTTACAGCATTGAGCCTACTATGTGCAGGGGCCTACAACATCGATTCACTCCATCCTCATACATCTCTCTTGGAAGCTCGGTGTTTCCCAGTTTACATGGGAAAGCTGCACTTCAAACAGGATAAGTAATAGTAACAACAACTCTTACAACTCAAACTTAATGCACTTATATCCAATTTAAAAGCATGTTTTCCATTACGCCAAAACTTCACAGCAATAAAAAGAAACTCTACATTCTTCTTTGCTAATCAGACCTGTTAAAGCAACTTAAGCTAATGTATTTCTTTTCCAAATTCCAATTACTCTACACTACCACCTGCAGGGCAAAATTAGACCCAGCAGGTGTTCTGCATAGAAACAAGCAGTGCCCTGTCTATTGATTATACTCCGGAACCATCTAGAGTGCCATTTATTAACCATACTATGGAACTATCTAGAGGAAAGCCTTGAGTCTTCCCTGATTTGTTCAACCTGAAATCTCTATTGTGGGATTTCCCAGGTTTCCTTTGTAGCCTTCATTTTCCCTAAGTCTCTACTACTGACAAATAATAAAACAGGTCATGCTGACTGTTGTTTTCTCAAGAGCACATCTTCAGTAAGGGACCCACAGAACCTGCCCACGACCACGTGTGGTACAGTGCTACCAGGAACCAATGGGAATTCCAGAGCTGGGCTAAACCCAACCACGGTTCCCTCCAATAGGAGATCAAGGAGCCTGGGAGGCAGGCTGGGCGGGGACGGGTGAAGGAGAGACTGGAAGCCACACTGTGCAAGGGCAGTCACTGTGAGATGAGCAGACCAGCAGGCAGCTCACTCTCGGTCCGGCCCTGGCCCCAAAGCTTCCCACTTACTTCCTGCCTACAAGTCAATGTCCTCTATAAAATGAGGGAGGCGGTAGCAGATAATGGTTAAGGCCCTTTGTGGTCTAAAGTCTTACTTCGAGAGAATAACACATCGAAACCAAGGGTCAAAATACACGGGGTCAAGGGACTGAAAGCAGGAGGGGAACCTCCAGACCAAAGAACCTTTGTTACCTGTGGCCGTGCCCAGCTCAACAGGAAGTCTTTATTCCTCTGACTGCCACAGGAGCCAGGGACACAGCGTCTGGGGGGCACGGCAGGCGGGGATCTGGGGGGCTCGGCAGGCGGGGGTCTGGGGGCACGGCAGGCGGGGGTCTGGGGGCACGGCAGGCGGGGGTCTGGGGGGCACGGCAGGCGGGGGTCTGGGAGCACGGCAGGCGGGGGTCTGGGGGCACGGCAGGCGGGGGTCTGGGGGCACGGCAGGCGGGGGTCTGGGGGGCTCGGCAGGCGGGGGTCTGGGGGCACGGCAGGCGGGGGTCTGGGGGCACGGCAGACGGGGGTCTGGGGGCACGGCAGGCGGGGGTCTGGGGGCACGGGAGGTGGGGGTCTGGGGGCACGGCAGGCGCGGGTCTGGGGGGCACAGCAGGTAGGCGTGGGTCTGGGGGACACGGCAGGCGGGGGTCTGGGAGCACGGCAGGTAGGCGGGGGTCTGGGGGACACGGCAGGCGCGGGTCTGGGGGCACGGCAGGCGCAGGTCTGGGGGCACGGCAGTTAAAGCCTTCCAGGCCAGCAGCCCTCCCACCCCCCATCCTCCTCTAAGGGTCAGCAGGACAGCCAGTGCCCGTGGAGCTCATGCTGAGCTCAGCCTGGGCCACCTGACCAAAGGCCAGGTTTCAGAAGGGAGCCAGTGTCCTCCCAGGAATCCACGCAGACCCTGCAGCAGGGCGACGGCCAGGAGCATGGACACACGGGGATTTCTACTCCTCCATGTAGAAGGTTGAGCCACTGCTTTCTGCTCAACGTCAGTGGATATTCTATTCTAATCCAAGATGGCAGCATGCTTGCCTCTGTACCTGCACAGTTTACAGGCTAAAGTCACAGAATGGCTTCCAGACCATTCCAGGTCTTGAAACATAAAGACAAGAATTACAGTGCAGGTTGAGAGGACTCAACCTGAGCATGCTCACACCTGTCATCAGGAAACTGAGCTCTGAGGATGGCAGTTCAAAGCCAGCCCAGGCAGAAAAGTATCCAAGACTCTTATCTCCAATTAACCACCAAAAAGCTGGAAGTTGAGCTATGGCTCAAGTGGTAGAGTGCCAGCCTTGAGCATCAAAGCTCTGGGACAGTGTCCAGACTCTGAGTCCAAGCCTCTGGACTAGCACAAAAAAAAAAAACTAAATAAATAAAAGCCTTAAAGGATGATTTTAACTATGCGCCTCTTCTTGGGCAGCTGCAAATCACACGAAATCATCAGCCCACTACTTATCAGCACACGTCTTGGCACACAGGACACACTCTAACCACCATTTTGTTATTAGTTTTGCTGTATAAGCTCCTTACCAACAACCTGCCAATCAATACCAAATATAAAACGATTTATGCCAGAGTTCCTGCTGGAAACTCTTCCATCTGAGTTCACCTTCTTCTGGGCGCTGAGCCTTCCCAGCCTGTCTTTCGGTTGTTTTACTTCTGCTCACCCACCCAGACCATTCCCAGAGCTCCCATAGATGTCTAGCCCATGGGAAACACAGTCTCTGACATCTTCAATACCTTTTATTGCTTGTGGCCTCAGTAAGCACTGGCTATACAAGCATCCTCATGGAGCATTTGGAGCACACAGTAAGTCTAATGGGAGCCACAATATGGAGAAGAGCTCTTGGACACTTCCCAATCCTTCAATCTTCTTCTCTACCACTGGTGCTCCACCACTTGAGCTGCATCTCTAGTCCAGCTTTCTGCTGATTACTTTGGAGGTGGCACCTCCTACCCAGGCTTGCTCCAAACCACAATTCTCCAAGTCTCAGCCTCCTCAGCCTCCTGGGTGGCTGGGTTGTAATCGTCATTTAACCTTGTAATTTTAGAAAATAAAACTGCCCAACTAATAGTCCTTTCCAATAATAGCACAATGTCTTGGGCACTGCACAACCATGACCAGCAGGGCTTTAAACCTAGAGACCACTCAGTGACAAGCTAGCAGCCAGTACAGGAGCTGAGCCTTACCTCAGTAGTTTATCTATTAAAACCAAACCAAACAAACAAACACACAATACACCTCACAAACGTGATACCACAAATAGTCTAGAAATGTGTTGACAGTGAACAAAGAGGGTTCAGTTTGGAATTTCCAGGGAGAAAGGGCGTTTCTTCTCCACACCCTGGGCTGAGTGTGGCCAGCACGCCTGTCACCCTTGCTAACCTGGAGGAGGCAAAGGACACACTGAGTGCAAGGACAGTCCAGGCAAAGCTGGCCACATTACCTCACAAACAGCGCAAAGTGGAATGAAAAGTGGCATAGCTCAAGTGGCAACCAGACTCACAGCATGAGGTCCTGGGTGCAATCCCCAGGGCCCCAAAATAGCAAAAATCCACTCCTACAACCTAGACTAGTTCGCTCTCTACAGCAGCTTCTCAGGAGGTGGAGACTAGAACAATCATGGTTCGGGGACAGCTTGAGAAGCACAAATGGGGTCAGGAGCCAGGCTGGCAGGGGCAAAAAAAAAATGTGGTTCAAAAAGTATCAGGGCAAAAATAATACAAAAGAGCAGAGCTGTAGCTCAAGTGGTAGAGCCTAGCAGAGGCAAAACCCCAGGCTGGAGGAGAGGAAGAGGAAGAACTGCTTCTCTTCTTGCTTTGCCCAGAAGAGTGCCAGCCAGGGCAAGGCAGGAGACTTGTCAGCAGGAACTCAGCAGTGGGAAGCGTGAAGTGACCTTAGTTTTGGTTTTATTCCTCACAGGTGAGAGTCAGACCCCATCTGAACTAGGCCAGTCCAGCCTCCTCAGGCCAAGCTGAGTGCCAACAAACTGACAGACCCAACTGCTGCTATCCCGAACTTGTGGCTCCAGCCACTAAATGCAGTCGATGCTGAGCCATATCTGAACTCAGACCTCATCTAATCCCACTCAGGACTTACTTCCCTGCCATGTTTCCCTTCTCCACTGGCTGGCTGGCCTTCACGGAGGCCCTGAGCCTGCATGCCACTTTAGGTCAGCTCATTATGGCAAGGACTTATGAGAGGCAGGCTGGCCATCTGTGTGGAGAGTGACTAATGTCACAAGACCAGGGGAGTTCATGCCAGGATAAGATGAGCTCAAGAGCTGTACAGCACTCCCCGTGGAAGTGACCTCGAACGTCCAGCCCAGCCCTGCATACAACCAAGAGAGGAATGCGCAATGGGGCAGATGAGAAAACTGAGGAAGTATGGCTGCACGGCCCCAGCAGTCTGGGGAGCTTCATCCACCAAGAGGGGGCTTCAGCTGATCTGATTCTCTGCAAGGTGGAGGCCTGTGGACAGGATGAATCCGGACAAGGACAATCAAAAGAGGCAAACATCTCCAAGGAAAGAGAGGACGCCTGGGAAAGAGAGCTGGGCTGCTGGCGCTGGCTCTGCGCTTACCCTGGCTCTACCTGACCCTGGCTCTGCGCCGACCCCAGCTCTGCGCTGACCCTGGCTCTGCACCAACCCAGGCTTTGCACCGACCCGGCTTTCCCCGACCCCGGGCTCTGCGCCGACCCCGGCTCTGCAGGATGAGTACGCTCCATCTGGACCAAAGAAGGTGAGATGAATACTCGGGCTGGAATGAGAGCTATGCACTCAGTTTGACCTAAAGATGTCAGGCTTGTTTGTCTGTCCAGCTCTGTATCACAACTCCTTCACAAATCTGCCAAGTTTGTGATGGTTTTCACATAAATTTTCCATTAACGTTTCCAAAATAGCTGGATATGACCAGAAGGGGTAAAATCCTCAACATGAAAATACAAGGGGGAAAAAGGGCTTCTACATTGTTTGGAAATAGATTTTAAGAATTAAGATAAATGAAAAAATATTTGAAGTCAAATTGAAGACCACACCAAAAACATCCAGAAAGCATATAAGAAAGTCAAACACACGCTCAGGACACACCACATCCAGGCTCTTCGCTATGCCAGACGCACACAGAACGCGCCACCGCCTTCCTGTGACAATGCAGCCACTGTAAAATGTGAACAGGGCTGCATGCCGCAGTGGCAAGGTATGTTTCCACAGAGACACCTTCCAGAGGACTCGGCCACCAGGGCCAACCATGACAGCGCCTAGAAAAGCCACATTCCACCTCAGTGCAAGTACCCTTTGCTGGTGCTCCAGTGATCTCCATGTGCCACTCACCGCAGCCCCCGATGCCCACAACCTATCAAGAGAGAAAGTCAGGAACAGGTCAAAGAACAAGCCATCAACCTCCAACTTGCCAGAGCAGAAGTCATTTGGATTACATACTTCCAACAGGAGAGAATAAAGGTCCAACTGCATGTCAAAAATGAGAGCCCCAGGTAAGAAATTCATCTTAAAGTTAAAGATCAGGAATAAAGATCTCAACTTTCTGGGAGTCTCTATCATATTCAAATTCCTACCATACACCTCTTAAAAGATTTTTGATTCCAAACTGAGGCCAAGGGATAAACACGTAACTCAGGAAAGAATCTGGGCCATCTTATCTGTGCCTCTTCCCCCCAACACACATACAGAATTGAAAACAATTTTTGTACATAAAAACTGAGAGAAGCCATGTACTGGTGGCTTATGCCATAATTCTAGCTACTCAGGAGGCTGAGATCCAGATCACAGTTCAAAGCCAATCCAGGCAAAAACCAGTCCCCAAGACTCCATCTACAAAATAACTAGCAATAAGCCAGGCTGGAGATGTGGCTTAAGTAGTAGAGCCATCAGCCAAATAAGCAAGCAAATGGACATGAAGCCCTGATTTCAAACCCCAGTGCTAGGGTGAGGAAGGTGGGGGGGGGGAGAGAGAGAGAGAGAGAGAGAGAGAGAGAGAGAGAGAGAGAGAGAGAGAGAGAGAGAGAGAGAGAGAGAATGAAAGAGAACAAGAACTTGTCCTTCCAGACTGACAAGCAAGCAAGTCAGTACTATATTCCACACATCCAACAGTGGAACAAATCCAGGCTGTTTTCTTTTTGCTTCTGTGCTGTAATTTACACACCATGCTGTGTGCAATCATAGGTGCAGTGTTACATTTTCATAGAGTATACAATTTTAGTGATCAGGTCAGGGGCACTGGTACACCCACCCCTCCAACACTGATCATGTCTGTGTTGGGAACATTCATGTCATCTCTTCCATCCTCTCTGAAGCAAAATATTCTGTTGTCATGACCGCTACAGACCACTAGGCCAGGTGTCCACTGACTATTCTATCACACAGTCGACATGGATTCCTTTAAACCAGTGCTTTTCTAAGTGATCCAACCATGAAACTATATAGTGTTTGAAACCAAAAAGTAAATAAAGGATGTCGATAACACAAAAGATAAAATCCTAAGATTGTGAATAAGATGCACCCCAAGCCCTATGACTCTCACATAAATAAAGGAGTATGAAGACACTGACACAGGAGACATTGCAAAGGGCAGATCTGTGCACGCGCACAGACACTTCTTTACCTTAAACGGAGACTCCGTGGCACCAGCCTTGTCTGCAAGGGCTTCCTTGGAGACAGGGGACACGGTGTCACCAAGGGCGTGGCCGTGGGAGGCGGAAGGAGGGCACAAGCTGTCCATGGCCTGCCTTTGTGGAGCACTGCTGCCACTTTCTGATGGCTTTTCTGCAACCCCCCAGCGCTCAGGCCACCTCTCCATGCCATCGTGGGCGCAAGTGAGGCCGGCTGCCTTGTGCAGAGAGAAAAGGCCAGCCTCTGGCTGGAATGTGACTTCTGTACTGGCACCAGCCGCAGGAGAGCTCTCCGTGGGGTCGGGGGTGCTGTCTGACCTCTTTCCGTCCGGTGTGCTGGCTTCTGCCCCCGTGGCACTGTCTCCAGCAGGGGAGGCGCTTACTTGGTCAGAAGTGGTATTGTCAGCTACGACCTGTGTCTCCTCTCTGGTGTCTTCTGTGCAGGCACTGTGGTCCTGGGTGGGGCAGGGTGCAGTGGGGTCCTGCTGCAGCCATTGTCCGGACTGCTGGGCTGGTACTGGCTGTCCTCCTGAGCACTGGAAGCCACTCACCTTCCTGCCTGCATCTTCACTGTTTTGCTCCACCAATTTCCGGCTGCCTACACTGCCCTGGATCTGTCTCCTTCTGAAGTATTTTCTTCCTGGGGAGCACTCTGCCAGGCCCCAGGGGGCCCTGGCCGGGTCCGGGCAGCGCTCTTCCTTCTCAGCCCTGACACAGCCGCAGATACTCCCCATTGGACCGGGAGACAGTCAGAGCTCAGCAAAGGCACACATTCCAACCCCAGGGCTGCTGCAGACCTCTGCGAGCCAGCCCAGCCCTCCACTCCGACTCCGGACTCCTCGCTGACTCTGTGACCATCCTCTTCAGCCCAAGGCCATGTTGCTTATGAGAAAGCGCACGCAAGAAATGCCCTGGCAGCCGGCCCAGACGTCCCTGTGTCTCATTAGGCGCCAAGGCTTATTTCTGGCCACCAATCCTCGTAGACAAACAGTGCTCACTGTCAAGTCACAGCTCTGACCTGGGGTTTACTGTGTGAGCTCACTAACGCTCACAGACACAGCACCCAAGTGTGTGTTAACCTTTGAAACTGCTGCTGGCTGCTCACAGCTGAGAGCAAACAGAAAGCAAACTCCAGGCGGAAGGACTCAGCCGAGAGCTCTTGGGAATTGATATTAGAGAGCATGTCACCTTATAGCACGCAATTGTTTTTCTTATGAGTCTAGTGTTGGGACTAGCACACACACACACAAACAAAAAGCTTGACAACCTCAAAACTACTGGCTCTTACTCCAAACCACAGCATAAAATATGAGTCAATAATTAGTTGAAGGAGAAACGTGAATGTCTACAATTCTTTATTCAATCTGCCTCTAAAATCAATCTTTTATAGTAGTCTGGAATACTTTTCAAGTAACACACATTTCAAAAACACAGCCCTCTCTGATCACTAGAGATGTCATACGAGCAACGAGTAAAGTGTTATGATGTGGAGTATTAGATACTTGGCCACAGAAACACCTGCACATTCTTCTATGTGAGTTAAGCAGGCCAGCTCCAGGTGTGACCCACAGACCAGGACTCTAGTTAAACATTTATGCCATTTAGCAAAGTCTTGCTGGAAAAGTTAACATCACGATGGGGCTGGGTTATCTGCAGTGCATTTCCAGCACTGAATCACAGATAAGGCACAAAGGCAATCAGAATGGCATACAAGCAGGCCACCACCACCGAGCAACAAAAAGAGGACCTGAGCCTTTCCTTTTCTGGTGTTCTCTAGACTAATCCGAAGATGGGACTTATAACCTTGCTGAGTAAATGCTCAATTAAACAGTCAAGTTACTGATGGTGTTGAAGGGTGTTAGTAACAGACCCTTTTTCTTAAAGATTTCCTTTATCGTGTGAAAAGTAAATTTAACATTTTCCTGGGCAAAACTTCAATATTCTAGATGACAACTGGCAAAAAAAAAAAAAAAAAAAAAAAGGCCTTGAGTTTGTCTCACGTTCTCATGACTTCAGAGGTGATAGAAGGTACTGCAGGGTGCTGGAAGGCCTGATGACTGGTATTTGCCCCATACGTGGAAGAGGCCCCCGCATGACAGCTCCACCCTCTCCTCTGCCCCTGCCAAGCCCAGCACTGGACATTTTTAGAGCACATACAGGGCACCTTTTCACAGAAATAGCCCAACGTGGGTATGTTCTGGTAGGTGGCATCTGACTCACAAAGCCCATCTTTAACATTTGTGTGCAAGTATTTAAAATTAATACACATCCTCGGTATTGTCTACTCCCTTTCTAGCCTCTCCCATACCCATCACCACGAAGTTCCCTTTTTATTTACATTTATTTACATCACCAACACATTCCTAACACTTGATGAGGACTCCTGACAGGAAGTTATGTTTCACAGGATGCAGGGCATTGTGGGTAATGCACACCTTCAGAATGCTGGCTGACAAGCTCAATTTGTGATGCTCACAATAGGTATTTTTTAATGAATAAATTGGTCTTCCAAAATGGCTGTCATCTCCTAGATGCAATCTTCCACCCCCGTCGAGACCACGATTCAGCCTCTCAGCTCATCTCCATACTGATAGGCTTTGGCCTTTCCAGCTATCTCATATAGGCTTGGGAGCTGCTATTTCCTAGAGCACATTTTTCCCCAAGCTCTGAGCATTTGGAACTGAACTGACCCTGTATCATCACAGCCAGCAGCAAAAGAGCCAAGAATGAGTCCAGCATCTCCCATCTCCTAATGCCTCTGTGGTTCTCCTGCCCCGCCGGGCGTCCCATCGGACACCAGGAATGCACACCCAGCCGGCCTCACCAGCTCCTGCCCTATACCAGCCCCCTCGGGAGCTCCCACACAGCCATCTTCTTCTCCAGTGCCACAGTCACTTAGAAAGGTGTGCCGCAGCCTACTGTGTTCCATGCACCTGCAGTGTGCTGTGTATCTACTGCATGCCAGGCACACAAACGCACATCGAACTTGGCATGAGCAAGTTCCAAAGCTAAGAGTCACCTTAAATCAAAGGCAAATGTGTTTTCGAAATGTGAGATCACAAAAACTAAATCAAAGCCAATCATTCAGCACAACTTCATTAGAGAATTATCCATAATATAAAACTGTGCTAAGTCCCTCAACGCTAGACAGATAGATACACACCCATACAGTACTTTTTCTTTTTTTGTGTCAGTCCTAGGGCCTGGGCACTATCCCTGATCTTTTTGTTTTCTTTTTTTTTCTCAAGACTTAAGCCACTTCCAGCTTTCTGGTAGTTAATTGGAGATGAGTCTCACAGGCTTTCCTGACCAAGTTGGCTTCAATCTTTGAAATCTCAGCCTCCTGAGTTGCTACACTTAAGGCATGAGCCACAGCTGTTAGGCCAGGACTCTGAATTCAGACCTCCTTAGTATAATTCTACTGCCATCTAGTGACAACAAAAGACATAGAGCTTTACAACATGGATAAAATTATTCTAAATTAATGACCTGGCCATAAATCTTCACATCTCTACTGTCCAAAGAACCAAATATAAGAGCTCATATTCAAGAAAAAAAAATCTTTTATTGTCTAACACTTGGAGTACAAGGGTGGACCTTAAAGCCAAATCTTAGTTCATGGAGGATAGGAAGGAGGAGGATGTCATGGCCACAATCAGCATGTCACTTGAAAGAACAATCAAATGTGCTATCGAAGGAAATCAGCATGAAACTTACCTTTTTTTTTTTTTGGTAGATCTTGGGGCTTGAACTTAGGGCCTGGGTGCTGTCCCTGAGCTCTTTTGTTCAAGGATAGCAGTACCATTGTTAGCCACCATTCTACTTCTGGGTTTTGAATGGTTAATTGAAGATAAGAGTCTCACAGGGACTTTTTGCCCAAGCTGGCTTAGAACCACAATCTTCAGATCTCAGTCCTCTAAATAACTAGGATTGCAGGCGTGAGCCACCAGTGCCTGGCAAAACTTATCTTTCATTTGGAGGAAATAACAAGCCTTCATATGAACTGAAAATTATCCTTGAGTTCTAAAAGATGATGACTAAGAAAACTGGCTCTTACCTGAAAGTGCAAAATTATTGTCCATATCAACCCGAGTGTCAGTTTGGGGTTACCATCTGTGATGTCATCGTTCCTGATGTTCACCAACTTCACCTGTGCCACATGGGGAGAGAGGACAGTGTCCATCAAACCAGCTCAGGCTACATCTACCTGCAGAAGCAATTCTTGATAACACAAACCATGCAGCAATCTTCACCCTAATCTGACCCTTGACTAACAAATAAAAGTTTAAAAATTAAGCCAGGTGATGGTAGCTCACGCCTGTCATCCAAGCTACTCAGGAGGCTGTGATCTGGGATCACAGTCAAAGCCAGCCTGGGCAGAAAAGTCAGTGAGACTCTTCAATTAATCACAGAAGAAGCCAGAAGTGGTGCTGGGGCTCAGGTGGTAGAGCCCTACCTTTGAGTTTGAGCCCTAGGACCAGCAAAAAAAAAAAAAGGAAAGAAAGGTACAATTAAATTTGAAAATCATTTTAACAATTCATTTTTCCATCACAAAGGATTTTAAAACCACAGCACTGTTTCTCAATGGGTGCATCCTGAAGGTTATATATTTTTAAAAAGCTAGGCTCTGGTGGCTCACTCCTGTACTCCTCGCTACTTAGGAGGCTGAAGTCTAAAGATCACAGTTTGAAGTCAGCCCTGGCATGAGATATCTAAGTACTAGAGTGCTAAACAACAAAGCTCTAGGCTCTGAGTTCAAGCCCCGGGCCAAAAAAATAGTAGTAAGATCCAAGTATAAAGCTTATCAACTGTCAAACTAATTTTTCAGGTTAATAAATGCAATAGTGATCTCTAATGTTTACCTCCTACAAGAAGATTATGAATTAAATACCCAAAACTACATAGCCTGATACTTAACACTTTATTTCCTAGAGAAAATCTACCAAAAACATTTTATACAAGGAAATAATATGTGAGGTATATATAAATATATGTATGTATATATTATATATACACTGTATATATATGCTATATTTTTTTATACACACACACACACACACACACACACACACACACACACACACACACACACACACCCATTTTTTCTGGAACCTTCCACTAAGATGGAGCAGAAGGCAAACCCTTTAACACCTAGGGTATTTAAGTTCCTGTTAAGTAACTAAAAGCATTTATATGTGCATAATAAACTAAAGAAGGGATAATAAAATCTAGCATTCCCTCACCCCCTTTCCTTTCTTAGTTCTTACTCCACTGAAAAGAAAAACCTTTGTGAAGTGTATGCCACCACACCCAGACTGCAGCCCTGGGGAGGCCGAGGCAGGAGGATCAAGACCTGGCCTTAAAAAAAAAAAAGATGGCCATCTCTTGCTTTCATTAACTTTCAAATCTCCTGCATTTCTTTTTCTGATTTAGCTTAAAAATTACCAATACTTTGTCTGACAGTCCTCTGATACCAAATTCCAGAAAGCCGGGTTGCACCCATGACTGTTTCCAAAGCTCAAGCTAGCTGGGGACTGCTAAATGAGATGTTTTCATTTTAACCACCCAAAATGACCAAAGAAAACGTTCTTGGCATCGAGATCTTTCATCGCTACTCAACACCTTTGGCGGCCTAGGCAAACGCACGTTCTTCTCTCAACTCCTCCAGGCTTCATCTAGTCACTTCCTTTTCTTGGGGACATATGTCTGAACATGGTTTTAAAATATTTTCTTCACCAAAGTACAGCTTAATTATTATGCTCAGAGCCTAACTTAATGCTTTCTTTCCCTTGCATGTTTCTATTTAGATTTACTTAATCTATGTTTATATGATTAGAATTTAAAATACATCATACCTGGCGTCTTTTCAAATAGTCCAGTGCAATTTGTACATTCTGTAGTCTGTGAAAGCGCATTCGACCTTTCTCCCTGGGCTAAGAATAGACAAAAAGTAGGTAAGAAAATTTAGTGTGCAACACCACTGAACTCTGCTAATTTAAATGTATTAAAATGTATTGATCACAATTTGTCATTTGTGACTGAATTTAAACTATCTGAGATTTTGTTCAATATGATTTAAACATATACTTCATTCCAAATATTTCCAAAGGAAACTAAAGAACAAACAGACTTTTGATATTCACTAAGAGCAATTCCTGCCTGTAGGTATTTAATTACAGATGCACAAAAGTAACTATCTTCCCCACTTAACACTATTAGCAAGAGGGCTTTATAATCAAATACGTGGAATGTTAATGAAAATGAGGTAAAGTAGCATGCGGTTAGTGTAAAAAAAAAAAAATTTACCAAAGAGAAAGATGGTTTTACTCAGCCGTGACAGAGGAGGGAGGGGAGCTAGCCCGCTGATCACAGAGGGGGAGGGGGCTGGCCCCACTGTACAGTGCCCTTTATTTTAGCCTTCTGTCGAAACCAGACTCTGCAATAGGCAGAGCGGACTTCACTCTGGCTTCCCTTGCACGGGATGGGATGGAATGTGACAGGCCATGGGTATTTCCCTTAACAGCTGGCACAAGTCAGCTGAAGGAAAACACAAGGAACAGAGCTGAGCAACGCTTAACAAAAACACAACAAATGGTGCTGAAACTTGCCACAAAAAGAAAAGGGTCAGCGTCACTGCTTGAATCTGAAGAGGGTGCGAGAGCGCTAGAGGTATCTGAGCAGAAGGCCAAATGCCTCAGACGGGAGGAATCGCAGTAACATTTGTAAATTCACCCTCTTTGATCCAAAAGAAGCACAGTGGCCAAAAAACAGGACGAGTGGACCCCTAGGGCCAATGACCAGGAGGCTCGGCCATCACAGTGCAGGCCAGCTGTCAGTCCTGGCCTTGATGAGGGTAAAATTAACCAGCTCTTTGGAGTACCAGATCTTAGAATCTTCTTTCCTTCTAAATAATGCCTGCTGCCAATGGATAGATTTAAAGCAGAAACCTCCCATCTCCATAAGTTCCTACAAGAAAAGCAATAAAGTGCTGCCATGTTCGGAATACTAATTCCAGAAGTGGACTGAATGTGCACAGCTAGCACACTGCCTGTATTCATGTTTATCTGTGACACATAGCAAACTCCTCAGCCAAAATGCCGGGATGGGGCTGAAGCAGTTCTGCGCGATTCCCACAGGCATGGCATGGAGGAGGTACGGCAAGCCATCACTTCCGCGCACAGTGTGGTGGGTCTGCTATTCTTTTCTCAAGGGGAGCCCGAGCCCACGATGCTTTCTCCACCAAGCTAACCCACCACACGCTGGACACTAGGTTAGTCGAGTTACGGGGCGACACCTACCCCCTTATCCTCATCCTCCACAGCCTCATGCTGCTCATACTCGCATGCTTCTGGCGCACTCACCAATCGTAAGGTCTTCAAAAAATCTCGCTCCCTCGGCTAATGAACATAACAGACAGAAGAGAGGACAGCAAAGACACAAGACAGACCAGAAATGAAAAGAAGAGCATGAACAGAAGGTAATGAGGGGACAGGAAGCTGAGAAGGAGGGGAAGACACCTGAGGGACGGGTTAGAACACCTTCCAGAAAGCAGTGTTTATCTCCTTGCTATCTGCGAGTCTTCTAACATGTGGTTACATTACGCACCCAACTTCTCTAATGCAAATAAAAAACCTCAAAGGTAAAAAGGAAGCAAGAGCAAAAGCACTGTTTTAATTACAGAATGTATTATATAAGCAGAATATTCAAAGTGCTCCAATTTCATACCACTGCATTGGAATCTTAGGGGGCTTATTCACATCTAACCAAAACATTTTTTATTCCCATCTAGGGAGATGAATGCTGCAAACATCTGAAGAGCCTGTGTTGAAAACACCTTGGCCATGTGTAGAAAGGATTGCATGTTCATCCATGGTCACATATGGAATAGATTGCATGCTCATCCGTGGTCATGAATAGAAAAGACTGGATGTTCATCCACAGTTCCATGTGAAAGGGATTGCATGTTTAACCTTGGTCATGTGTTGAAAAAACTTCATGCTTGTCCATGGTCATGTGTGGAAAAAAATGCATGCTCATCTGTGGTCAGGCATGGAAAGGACTGCATGCGCGTTCATGTAGAAAGGATTTCATGTTCAGCCTCGGCCACATGTGGAAGTATAGGTTCATCCATGGTCACATGTGGGAAGGATTACATGTTCATCTGTGGTCACATGTGGGAAGGATTACATGTTCATCCGTGGTTAAGTGTAGAAAGGACTGCATGTTCACCCACAATCATGTGTGGAAAGGATTACATGTTCGTTCACCCGTGGTCACATATGGTCATCCATGGTCAGCCAAGTAAGTTAAGAAACAACTTACCAAGGTGTCCCCAGAAAGAACCTCTAGGAGGGAGATCAAGCTGTGTCCATCCCTCAGGTCTTCATAGAGGTCATTCACGTGTTTGCGAACCTGTGAGACAAAGCACAGAATCTGGTTCTAGAACTAGGAGTCCTTCACTGTCTCCAGTAAGAGGGGAACCAGGAGCCATATTTTTTATATGGCTCTTGTTCGTTTTTTGTTTTTACTCTCTAAGTAAAATTTAAATTTAAAAGCCAAAAGAGGAAGTTCAGATTAGTAAATCATGGTGATTATGATTGTTAAACCTTGAACACAATAGAGTAAGAATGGACTGCTGGGGCTGGGAAGGTGCTCAGTGGTAGAGCGCTTGCCTGGCATGCATAAGGCCCTGGGTTCGATTCCTCAGCACCACATAAGCAGAAAAAGCGGGAAGTGACACTGTGGCTTAAGTGGTAGAGCACTCACCTTGAGCTCAAGAGCTGAGGGATAGTGCCCAGGCCCAGAGTTCAGGCCCCACAACCGACCAAAAAAAAAAAAAAAGAAGCAAAGAATGGACTGCTACAGGAGGCTACAACTCTTCAACCCATGGTTCCTGATTCGGTACCAGGGCTGCCTGGGCCCAGGGCTGGGCTCCTGGTTCCAGCTCCCCGAGGAGCCCTGGCCACGGATGGAGGGCACACGGGCTCACACTTCACTTCTGAAAACTCCATGAATAATCTGGGCATGGTGGTGCACACCCTTAATCCCAGATTCCCTGGAGGATGTGGTCCAAGACCAGCCCTGAGTAAAAACTAAAGCAGAAAATGGCTAGGGTGCAGGTCAAGTGGTGGAGTGCTGCTTATGCTTAGCAAGCGCATAGCCTTGAGCTGATCCCGGAGCAGGGGCGTGTTTAGGCAGCAGTCCTTCCTTAGAAAATCTATACACACCCTAAATGCATTAAAAAGGTATTATCTGTCCATTTATCTTGGTATCCCAAGGTAAATTAAGTTAAATGACAATCCTCTCAAGTTGTCAATTATATTTAGGAGATGAACCAATCTTCAAGGCTCTTTCAAGAATGCAGCTGCTCCATGTGTGTGCATGCATGTACACACACACAGAGGCTTATAACAAGCTCTAGTGAAATAACTTCTGCTTATCTTCTGTACTTGGTTATCAAAGCTCTGTAACCTTTCATCCAGCCTGATTATAAGGCATGAGGTTGAATTATATATAAGGCCACGGCCTACTTAAAAACAAGGTTAAGCCTGGCAAGTGGCTCACATGTGTAATCGTAACTACTCAAGAGGCTGAGATCTGGAGGATCATGATTCAAGGCCAGCCTGGGCAGAATGTACAAAGCTGGTATGGTGGTGCACACAATGCCATCCCAGCTACTTGGAAAGCAAAAATAGGAGGACCATGCAACAAGCCGGCTCAGCAGACACTGAGACCCTTTCTCAAAAACAGTCAAAGCAAAAAAGCTGGGGGCATGGCTCAATTGGTAGAGTGCCTGCCCAGCAAGTGCCAGGCCCTGAGTTCAAGTCCAGTACTGCCCCAGAGCTAGACCTGTCAACTTTAAAAGAAAATGTGTAAGATGAAGCCACTTTCAAGGCCTGTGACTTTACTTCTTTAGATCTGAAGGAGGGAAACACAGAAATACGCCAATCTGATTTCTGCAGCACTTCATCCAGAGTGCTGGCACCATGAAGCACTGCCTCTCTGTCCCAGTGAGGCTCTGGAGACCCACAGAAACAATGTGTGTGGAATCCCCTCCTCCCGTGGAGGCCACGAGGACAGGCGGGGGCTGGGGAAAGCGCTGGCGTCTCGCGTATGGGGTCTGGGTTGGACCTAAAGCACTGCAACACAAACGAACGCATGATGCTGTTATCTTCACGTTTTCTGTTCTCAAGAGAGCACGCATCCCCACTATTAGCAACAAGAAATCCACACGGGCTCTGAGCACCTGCACCCATGGGCTCATTTTCCTCACAGGTGCAGTGCAAGACAGTACTGGGAGAAAACTGAAAAACCAACATAACAAGGAGGGGGAAAGTTGGGTTTGATCTGGGAAGCAATTCTGGAGAACAGGAAGTGAAATCCTAGCTAAGCCTATCCAGAACTTAGCAATTTCATTCTGTCCAAAGTCTGAGTCACAGGCACTGGGCCTGGAAACTTCCTTCACAGATGACTGCACTGCCTGCACACACCCTTAGCCTTCTGCCTCCTGTTTTCAATAAAACATTCTTTCTTCTCTTTTTGGAAACTGTCTCCCTGTGGGACGAAAACCTGTCTGAATAAATAGAGCCCCAGAGGTGATGAGCAGACACAGGCAGCGCAGGGCACCCAGGGTCGGGTTACGTAACCTGAGTTACGTAAGGAGAGGCATGCGGTTTTCTGGATGTCACACACGTTCTCCCCCAGCTCTGCAGTGCTTCCTAGGGTGTGCGCACCGTGCTGCTCCCACAGGCCACCCCGGGGGCGCTGTCCTGTGTGGACAGAAACACAGGCACAAGAAAATCATCTCTGGGAGAAAGGAAGCCAAAGCCTGAACACGGCCAGCACTGGTGACCACAGGCAGTGCAACAGGGTCACACACAAGATCTCTACTGCCCTGACAGACTGCTGCTGGAAAAAATCTACTTGTCCAGAAATTCCATCTGTGAACTTCTCCACTCACTTTTATCTGGGCTAGACACGTCTGTCCTTGGAGAAGAAGTCAGTCATCTTTGGAGCTTATTGACTGCCCAGCCGCCTTGTCAACAGTCTGACTTTGCCGTGGCTCACCATTAGACAAATGCCACAGGAATTCTGCCTCCTGTCTGTAAGTGTGGCTGGCATTCACTAGCACCTGTGGCAGGCACACACACAGGCAGGAACCCAGCCTCTGGGGCCTGCGGTCTGGTGGGAGGAGCCACAGGGATGACGATGAGGGAGAAGGGCTGCAGGAAGGCCTCCATCTGCAGACACGGGTCAGCAGACATCAAAGGGGAGCCCGTACCCATGCACAGGAGAACGCTGAGGACAGCTTCGAACCCCCATTGGCCTGGCGGTGGGCTAGCGCAATCTCCAGGGACACATCCCTCTCACCAGTCTGTTTTATTTCCCTCCCACAAGGCCAGCCCAGAGACTCAGTCCTTGTCCTTTGTCCTATCACTTGTCTAAAAAGAGGACCTGTCTGCTGGAATAAAAGCCACCTCTTCTGAAGCCACTCCCGGGCATCTCCCGTGGTTTCTCTTGTTCATTCCTCATTTTGGGCATCCAGCTAAGAACCAGGGAGAGGGAGGAACACTCCCCAACACTGAACAGTATACTAGCTCGAGCCAGCCCAAACCACTAGTAAAGCCACAGGCCCACAGAGGGCTCCTCTGGAAAAAGGAACGAGGATCCTTAGATAAAAAGAGAAGCGTAGCATAAGCCACACAAAGGCCCGACAGGCCTGGTTGAAGTCACAATATTCAGAACAAAGATCGCTGTCTTCAGGAAAGACCATAAATAATCAAAGACGGCTTGTCCCACGGGAGATGGCCTCACTGCCTTCTGCTACTAATGGAAGGACAAGAAGGAGCACAGCTTGCTTTAGTGAAACTACAACGTCAAATGGTTTTGATTCAGTTTTTGTAGTTCATGGGCAAACATGAAAAATAGTCCATTGTATTCTCTATGACAGATCCTTAAAAGACTTCAAGAAAATAGAGTAACAATTATTTTACCATGTTATTGATGAGTAAATTGATGTTTTTTAAAGATATGCTTGAAAATAATGTATTCTATTAGAACACCATCTAGACAATTTCACTTACTACAAATTTCAGTGCTATTTCTTCTGCAGTTGTGAAAGCACAACATGGATTTTTACCTAAATTATTATAAATTTCAAACTGGTATTAGAAAATATCCTTATTTAGATGAGAAAATGATGGCCACAAGACCATACATAACTGATCTGCTTTACAGTTCCTTTAAATATAAAATAAAGTTATCTGTCACACACCTTCAAGTATACAGGATAAAACATGAGAAAATTAAAACATCAGCACCAGGCAGTGTTTGCTTCATAAATGTCTCTTCCAGTGTCACCACAAGGGGGCGATACAGGGAGTTCACGTAAGTGTTAAGGTTTTAAGAAGCTATTTCCATTTTTAAAAATTTATTTTATCTATTCTAACCCTTAATCAGAACATTTTTATTAATGTCAATGTGCTGGACAGAGGTGTTACAGTTACATAAATAAGGTAATAAGATGTATTTTTTTTATTTCAGTCTGGCTCTGGATCAGTTGAATTCCATCTTCCTTCTAGCCTTTCCTCCTCTAAACAGGAAAACAGACAAAAGTCTACTCTAAAAAGAGTTCCCTCTAGCCAGATGTTCAGGTCCTGGCCCGGGGGGAGAAAAGCCAGAAGCAAATCCATTCCTCACACTTTTCTGGCGTCTGTCCACTGACTAGCAAGCAAGCAAGCAAGGAGGGAAGGAGAGAAGGGGGAAGGTGGGAAGGCGGGAAGGAGAGAAGTCAGGAAGGAGGGAAGGCGAGAAAGAGGGAAGGGGGAAGGTGGGAAGGCAGGAAGGAGGGAATGAGGAAAGGAGGGCATGAGGAAGGTAGAAAGGTGGGAAGGAGAGAAGGAGAGAAGGAGGGAAGGAGGAAAGGAGGAAAGGAGGGAAGGAGAGAAGGAGGGAAGGAGGAAAGGAGGGAAGGAGGAAGGTGGGAAGGGGAGAAGGAGGAAGGACCTCACTGTATAAGAAGCAGGGTCTTAGGTTAGACTGAAGTGCACTGAAGTGCCATATCTGTAAGAAAGATACAGATCTTCACTTTAAGAGCTTTTCAACTGCTTTCCCAGTGCATCCTTTTAGAAATCTTTCTTTAAGCCGTTTATCATGACAAATCCACGGCAAGCGCTATCACTGCAGTTTTATTCCGAAGAACTGAGAAGGTGCCAGGACTGGCATCCTCTGCTCAGTGCTTGCCCATTCTTCTGACTCACAATTTGGACATTGAAGGGGGTGTGTGTTCCAGTCATAATAACTATAATTGAAAAGCCACTCAACAAAAAAAAAAAATGATACTAAAGAACATTTGTAACTGCAGCAACTTAAGAGGACAAAAGACCAGTCTAGATGCTGTTATAATAGGTAAGTTTCACCAGTTTACAATGTCATGTGAAAATGCAAACAGATGTTAGAATATTAGCTTTAAGACATTAAAGTGTTTGATACAGGTCATTTATAGCTAAAGCATCACAATTACGCCTATAATAGCAACACCTTAAAGAGATTCCACTGAGTTTTCAAATTCCAGTTCTTACTGAAAAAAGCTTTAAAACAGAATTGTGAACAGTTTACCACATAAAGCATACAAAAGTATTTTGTATTAGAATATGGTATTTTTATGCTCATAACCAAGCTTTTCAACTTTTTTTAAATGTGTGTTTCTTCAACAGATTCTCATTTAAGCCGGGCGCTGGTGGCTCACGCCTATAATCCTAGCTACTCAGGAGGCTGAGATCTGAGGATCACGGTTCAAAGCCAGCCCGGGCAGGAGAGACCATGAGACTCCTATCTCCAATAAACCACCAGAAAACCAGAAGTGGCGCTGTAGCTCAAGTGGTAGAGTGCTAGCCTTGAGCTGAAGAGCTGAGGGACAGCGCCCAGGCCCAGAGTTCAGGCCCCATGACCGACCAAAAAAAACAAACAAAACAGATTCTCATTTAGTGACTACTCAGAAAAAATTTCCTTAATCAGTCTCAAATAGTAGGAAGTGAAAGGAAGATTCGGGTGAGTGTGTTTCCTCCCTGCTGGACACCCAAGTCTCCGCCTCTTCAGCAAGCTCATTTTATTCAAGGTCACTTTACTAGCTGCCCTTCCTCTTCACACCTACCTCTCCCAAGTTTCAAAGAACCCTTAATCAGGGCTGGCACCAGGAGGGCCTTGTGGGGGAGAAATCCTGAGTGAGGGCGGAGGGGGCCAGGCAGAGGGCCATTGGAGGACCCTGAGCAGCTGCTGAGTGAGGAGAGCTCAGGGAGGGGACAGATCCGGTCTCCACCGCAGGACAACACTGGCTAACGGGCTGGCCATGGCCACTACCCTGACTACTGAGCGGCTTCACCTCTTGGGAGATCTCTGTCCGCCCTTATGGAATGAGCAACACACCAGCCCCCCGTGCCTGGCCTTCCACACTGCAGTGCAAGGGTTACAAGGGTACTTGCCCTAAGTAACTGTTTTCTCTCTTCTCACACCATTGAAAATGCTTATCACCATAAACTTGTTCATAGGAAAAAAATAGCTACAGCCTCACGGTCTGTAGAAACACACACAGTCAAAGAACCACCAAGCCCTCACACAGGGATTTCATGCACTTTGTGGATGACGTCGAGGAGGGCTGGCATCCTGCCAGCCTCTCGCCATGGGGTGAGGCTTGAGCTAGGCTCCGGGCTTGCAGGAAGCCAGGTCCTCACAGAGGAAGGGGTCCGCAGGCCACAGAATCTGCTGGTGGGCAGGCGCAGCGCGTTGGCCACAGCGGATATCTGGTTCGTGCCTCTCACGCGTCCTTTTCAGACCACTGCTAGCTGGTGAGCAGCTACCACGGCAGCCATGACAAGCCGTGCACCTGACCACCGAGCGTAGGCACACAAGCGGCTCAAAGGGTCTTCACAATCTCAAACATCAGAAGACAATGCTGTCTCTCGGCAGCACATGGCAGTTTTAAGGGTTTCCTTAACCACTCGATATTGCCACACAAGGGCTCAGCTTCTCACATCCCCACAAGTAAACAACGAGGAACAACTGGTTACATCCTCTGGGTAAACTGAGGTAATCTGGGACAAGACCTATGACCAGTGTCAGAGGAGAGGAGCCCCAGGCCTATTTTTACCGACGCCCGCAGGTGCTGAGCACGTGCAGCCTGTGCTGCCTTCACCCTGCAGCTCGATGTCTTTGACCAAACAGTGCCCCTCGTGTGTGGTTTCCAGGCCGCTGACACTGTGATCTTATTTCCTAAATAACAGAGCAAGGTATATACACTGCTCACGACCAGATCTGCCTGTGGCGAACTCGGCCTATGCAGTGAACACTATATTGAAACTTCTGTTTACAATCTGCATTCGGAGGGAAACTCATTCAGAACAACAGCTATGGTAGAAAATCGCATCCACAGAACTGTGGCTGGTCTTCCATTCAGAAAAAGAAAGCAAGGTTGATGCATAAAGTCAGGGGAAGCTCGAAGGCCATTCCTCCTTCCCCATTACGTAAAATCTTAACCCAACCCAGTGGCTGGGGCTGGGATGTGGTTCAGTAGAGCTTGTCCAGACCGCGTAAGACCCTGGATTCCATACCCAGCACCACAAAGAGGAGAACAAGACAGAGGTCAACAAACTCTTTTTGTAAGATACTAGTACTATGTTTGGCTTTGAGTGCTATTTACTATATTAATACAAAAATGAATGAGCATACGAAAAAGTTCAATGCAACCTTATTTTACGAATTTTCATGTATCACAATATATTCTTGCGATTTGTTTTCAATTGTATAAAACTGTAACTAGCCGGGCGCCAGTGGCCCACGCCTGTAATCCTAGCTACTCAGGAGGCTGAGATCTGAGAATCGCGGTTCAAAGCCAGCCCGGGCAGGAAAGACTGTGAGACTCCTATCTCCAATAAACCACTAGAAAACCGGAAGTGGCGCTGTAGCTCAGGTGGTAGAGTGCTAGCCTTGAGCTGAAGAGCTGAGGGACAGCGCCCAGGCCCAGAGTTCAAGCCCCATGACTCACACACACACACAAAAAAAAAACTGTAACTATTTTCATGTAAAGACCATACCAAAACCAGGCTGGGGGGGGGGGGGGGGAGAGCTTGGATGCATTTTGCCAAAGAGTATCTATTAACATCTCTTTGGCAAATCCTGCTGCAGAGGTTTAAAGTGATTATTTTAAACAAGTATAATGAATTTAGTCTTAATTGGAATAATAGACTTTGGGGGAAAGGAATGTATTAAATGTGTTTCTTTCACCCAGAGTTCTTCAGTCTTTAATGTGTTAATGTGTGCCAGAAATCTCCTCAAACAGAATATGCTACCTTCCTAAATCTGTAGCCTCTGGAAAGCTTTTTCATCCTCCCAACCCCAACCCAACATTCACCAGGGCATCTCACACTACTGGAATTTCTGGAAATGCTGTTGCTATGAAGTGTGTGTGTCTGTGTATGTGTGTATTTGATCCAATCTACTTTGGAAAATTAATT
Organism: Dipodomys merriami; assembly: GCF_024711535.1. Lineage (NCBI taxonomy): Eukaryota > Metazoa > Chordata > Mammalia > Rodentia > Heteromyidae > Dipodomys > Dipodomys merriami. The sequence goes on along the minus strand of NW_027202516.1, from coordinate 1,197,183 downwards.
TTCAAATTCTGCAAAAAAGTATTAGTCAGAATTTAAGTTAAAACAAAGAAGTTTGAAATTATATTTAATAACCTGGAGGAAACCTTAAAATTATACTGGACTACTTTAAGTTTGGATAGAAGTTGAAACATTTGGGAACGTAAGTTGTGATGGAAGAAAGGACAGCATTAAATCTCCTTAACTCGACAGATCATTGGGAATGTGTGCACACTTCGAGCAGGAAGGATTATCCATTCTGTCTTCCTCTGCACATGTACTTAATTTTAAGGAATGGAACGTTTACTCTAGGGGCATTGCCCAAGTGGCAGAGCCACTGCCCAGTGAAGCCTAGTGAACACTGGGCCCTGGATTCTGCAGTATTCTCCAGCAATGAACAGGTAGTACTAGGTCTAGAGGTCTCACATACCGAGTCGGTGGGCGCGCCCAAGCACTGCGGAAGGACTGAGAAGCTGCCAGTGCTCTGTGGGAGCCTGAGAGGCCTGTGGGCTGCAGCAGGAGGCAGCACCGGTCACCACCAGCCCCCTCGGTCAGCATAGCTCGCCATGTCCTCCACCCCCTCCACTGCCTGCCTTCCTCTGTCAGGCCCCTTGGAAAACAGTATCCAGGTTCTCCCTCATGTCTGTAAACAGCCTGGAAATGGGTTACTATTTGAATCTATGGAAAGGAATCCTCAAGGAAACGTGGCTATATATACAATAAGGCTGTAGAAAATACCTACCCTGCCTCAATTTAATATTAGAGACTTTTTAAAACAATCACTTAGCCAGAACTGTTTTTCTGAATCTTGAACTAAGAAGGACAAAGCTAACAGATAATCTTAAACAAATAAATGTCATCTATGAATAGACCCACTGCCACCACCCACGAACAGAGACCCGTGTGAAGCCGTGGAAGGAAAGGGAAGGAGTCAGAAGTGCAGCTGGAGTTTGGCCGAAGGCTGTGACTGCTCACTTGGTTTGGACATGAAATGTGAGCATGGCCCAGGCTGTGGTGGGATCTCAGCTGAATGGGCTACAAGAAGGTGGAGCCACTCCCACCTGTCCCTTCTCTCCTCCCTCCCTCTCCTACGCCTCCTCTCCCCTCTTCTCTGCCCTCCCCTTCCCAGTTTTCTCCTCTCTGTCCTCTCCTACCCTTTCTCCTCTCCTCTCCTCCCTTCTTCCTGTCTCTTCTCCTCCTCTCCTCCCTCTCCTTCCCTCCCTTCTCCCTCCCCTCCCTCCCTCCTGTCTCCTACTCTCCTTCCCCTCTCCTGTCCCCTCCTCCCTGTCCTCCCTCTCCTTCCCTCTCTATGCCATCCCTTTCCTGGCTGCCATGAGCAGCTTCCTTCCACCAGGCCTTTCTGCCATGAAACCTCTGCCTGGTACAGACCTAAAAGCATTGCAGCCAGTGGACCATGAGCTGAACCTCTGGAACCATGAGCCAAAATCAGCCCTTCTTCCTCTGCGGTTGCATGTTCTTGGTATTTGTCACTGTACTGGAAGGATGACAAGCACATAACCTGAATTCAAAAGACTTCACTCCTAAATTCAGGACTTTGGGCCTCTGACTAGACTTTTTTTTCCCCAAAATGCATTCAACCCTCCTCTATGTACATAAAATTAAAATGTCAAATCCTGGGGGTGGGAGTGGGGGGTTGGGTCCGGTCGTGGGACCTGAACTCTGGGCCTGGGCGCTGTCCCTAGCTCTTCAGCTCAAGGCTAACACTCTACCACTTGAGCCACAGCACCACTTCCTTTTTTCTTTTTGCTTATGTGGTGCTGAGGAATTGAACCCAGGGCCTCAGGCATGCAAGGCAAGTGCTCTACCACTGAGCCACCTTCCCAGCCCTCAAATCCTGTTTTTAAGAGAAGCGTATTTGCCGGGTGCCAGTAGCTCATGCCTATAATCCTAGCTACTCAGGAGGCTGAGATCTAAGGATCATGGTTCAAAGCCAGCCCAGGCAGTAAAGTCCATGAGACTTTTATCTCCAATAGACCACCACAAAACTGGAAGTAGCACTGTAGCTCAAGTGGTAGAGTGCTCTCTGAGCTGAAGAGCTGAGGGACAGCACCCAGGCCCAGAGTTCAAGCCCCATGACCGACAAAAAAAAAAAAAAAAAAAAAAAAAAGGAGAGAAGCGTACTTGTAAATGTGAGCTTTAGTAAGTCATCTCCCAAATTTATGCTCAATAATTTGATATAACAGAGAAAGCAAAGGACTAGAGTCTGATGGACTGAGTTACAATGCTTACTTCTAGGTAAACTTCCGTCTGACTGACTGGGCTTCCCATGGCCTCTTCCAGACTTTTATCCACACAGTCCTATACAGCCTGGAGAAACTGTGGAACCCCAGGGAAAATATCAGTCAGGCCCAGTCCACAGAACTGCCGTGAGTATCTCAGGAACGTGAGAGAGGCTGACTCTGGCATGTCCTCAGCCATCGGCTGCTCTGAGAACACTGACGAAACGCAGCAAAGAGCCGAGAGGACAATGTGGCTCAATTCGAAATAGCTACTACTATTTTCTAAATCACGTTAAAATACCAATTGGATATGCCAAATGAAACTGGTGGCCATTTACACACTGATCTAACACAGGTGCTCACAGACGCCTGGCCCAGCTCAGCAGCATTGGATTTCTCACAAGTGAAAGCTTCTGGAGCTTGTGAGAAATGCCAGTCCCGAGACCCCCACCCCAGATCCCATAGATCTGAGGCCCCTGAAGTGGAGACCAGCAATCGATTCTGACGCCTCCAAGTGACTTGATTACACCTGAAGACTAAGAACAGGTATAAATCTAACGTCTTAAACAAAAAAACTTTAATTTTTAAGAACCAAAATCTCTGTGTTCTACTTTAGTAAGCAGTTGCTTCAGTAGCGATTTGTGAAATCAGTAATTTAAAAATCTCCTCCTCACCCGTGGCTCTGATTTACTATCAATGCTCAGTGGCCAATCAGTGATCAAGAACGTGGAGCAAACACTTTTTTTCTGTTCTCTCAAAAAGCACTGTGTACTCAGCTCGGGCATCTCCATTTCCTTCCAGCACCAGATCAGAAAACAAAGAATAGCATGATTGATTCTGTGGAGCCAGGAAGTCCATGGCGCTGCTGTGTGTCCAGGGCACCCTGGCACGGTCATTTGAGCCCTCCAAAGTCATGGTGCAAGAGAGAAAGCGAGCCACTGGTGTGCCAGGCAGAACCCAGCTGGGCTCTAGCCAGAGGGTGTGGCCCAGGGCTGGGGTCCTGACTCCCTCCTCTCCACGTGCAACAATGCGTCAATTATAACTCAAAACAAAGGAAAATCAGGCAAAACTAAGGTGACACTACACGGTGTTGTGGAATTCATCTATCATATGGTGAGAACGTATTTAATGTGACACAGGAATGTTCTTTCCACTGTAGCTTTCATGGGGGTGGGTCCTTTGTACAGTGCATATAGAGACATCACCTAGGAACTACTTGTCTTCTTGAATACAGTCATGCCCCTAGTCCCACTTCTGGTCCAAATAAGCAATTCAAAGGAATCCCTTGATCTTTGGCAACTGTTAAGCACCTGTTCTCCCTCAGTGGCATTTAAATCTTAGGTGTGTAGTCCTTGTACCACAGGCAGCAAGATAGAATTACATGTGACCATTACAAACAGGTAGTTCACAGACAGGATGGACGTAAATGCGCCTGTGGTAAGAGAATGTCAGCAACTTATACGCAGAATGGTTCTCCAGTAAAATCTAGCCAAATGCAGCCAGTGTATTTCCAACAGTGATCGGCTCACTGGAATGACAGCATCACAGCTTAGACTCTGCTAAAGAGTAACATGGGTGTGTTCTTGCCACCAATAGCTAACCTAGAAAGGGGACTGCATGCCAAATAATCTACTCTATTCAGTGCAAAGACAGAGAAGGCAGACACCAGCGTGTTAACTGGATTTGACTCTCACAAGTTCTCTCAAGGATGAATCAAAAGGAAAACACTGTTGCCAGAGCAATGAGTTTAAGGGTAGGCTGAGTCATCAAACAAGGCAAACACAGACACTTAAGATTTAAGACATCTGGAAGAAAGCCAGTGGCATCTGCTCCCTAAGGAATGCAAATTTTAATTAACCAGTCTATTTACTTTAAATAAAGCTGTACTAAACACTTCTTGAAGAAAACATCGCCTCCTGAAATCCTTCACCTAACATTTCAGAAGCAAATGTCTGTACTCCAGAATCCCCACTGGCCGTGGACTGAGTCTTAGTTCAGTCACAGAAACCTGAATGGCAGGGATTCACAGCAAACTGCCAGAACAATGAGGAAGAGAAGAGTGAAAATGGTCCCCCCCTCCCCCCGGAACCACAGGGGGACCGCGGCAGGTCAGTATGTGATGCAGCCATACTGGATGAGAGCGTTGTGACTTTCAGACAACTCAACCAAAAAGAAGAGGCAGACAGAGCACTGGGGGCTGAGCCAGATGGAAGAGGCCCCACCAGGGCGATTCTGGTAAAGCGAACACTGAGGACTGGAAGCCATCAACCCGCTAGGACAATGGAGAATTGGAGGGAAAGAGTGAAAAAGTGCTCAGACCCCAAATCAGCCCCGAAGGCCTGAGCAGGGAGACAGGGAAGGGACAGAATAAGCTCGCCTTATTCTGTGGCCATCACTAGCCACGCAGGGCCCCAAGACACACACGCCTTCGGCCACTTTTATGTCAAGAGTCTCTGAACCTCCAACTCCATCTTGTCCTTAAAGGAACAGAGTAAAATGACAGCAACTAGGGAAAGGCAGGGCAGTGCGTAAGGGAGGTAGAGGACACTTTCCAAGTTTGTGTGAGGCCAGCGGGGCAATCTGCCACTTAGTGAACCTTCAGCAGTGTGCTAAGGGCTACGTGCACAGACCTAAATGCACACAGCAACCTGCCGTTATCATCACATTACTGGCTGGGGCATATGAGTCCCACCAGCTCGGGGCAGGCCTTCTCTGGGCGGCGTGGACAGAACACTGCATCAGCACTCTATCGAGAAAGGGTCTTCTGAATTTTGCCTAGGCTGACGTTCTGTGGAACCTCAGTCCCCTGGATCTCAGCCTCCTGAGTACCTAGGGTTACAGACACGGGACACTAGTGCCAGGCCAGAGAGAATATTCCTTCTAGGCCAGTGACGGGTCCTAGGAATGAGTAACACTGCCTCCATCCTCAAACCACTGCCTAGTATCTGGACATTTCTACTGAAGGTTGTCTCTTCCCACCCAGCCCCGTCAGGCACCCAGGGAAGGGTCCAGCCCACCACACCTGAGAGCGTGTGCAGGAGCAGCCCTCCCGCCACAGCCCCACCACCGCCGCCCCGCCCCAGTACCTATGCTTCACATGGTAGGAGAGGGCCTGCTGCGCCAACTCCCCACCCCCACCCCAGACACCCTGGAGCCTGCTGGCCCAGGAGCCACAGATGGCTCTTCACAGGAGAACAGTAATACTGGCACTCACACCTGCTCCTCACCTCTGCTTTAGACTGTGGGAGACCCCCTCCCTCCCACCACCAGGCACACGGTCCCTGGGGAGACCCGGTCCTTCCCACCTGGGTGCAGGGTGGTCCCCGCAGGACGAGCAGGCCTGTGCAGAGGGCGGCCAACCTCCTTCACAAAAGCACCCTAAAGCGGCTTTCAACTTCTACTCTGGGGACGCCCAGGAGACACAGGCCACTCACAGCTCAGCGGGGAGCAGCTGCCACCCCCCTGAGGAGAGAAGGCCCCTGCGTGCGGTGCAGGCAGGGAGGGAGGGAGGCAGAGCTGTCAGGGCCCTCTGATAAGCACCTGAAGTTTTTAAAAGCATCATTTCTAGAGGCTCTATTTCTGGTACCACTCTTACGCAACATACAGTTTAAATAAGATTTGCTTAGTCTACCTTAAGCGTACAACATGCTTGAAATAATGTATTCACATTTATACTTAACATGATGTTTTGTATTAATATATAAGTGACATAATAATCTCTTCCCACGAAGCGGAGGTGAGACAAAGAGCAGCTGTTAGTTGTGAGATCCTTAGGGCACTTTTTATTGGGAAGTCCTGGGATTGCACCCAGGGGCCTGGGCTCTACCGCTTAGCCATGTCACCAGCTCTCCATCTGAGGACTTAGAAGGCTTCAGTGGGATCCAACTCCATGAAACGATTTCCAAGTTTTGTGTCATGTGCCTATTTTTGGAGAGCAAGTTTCAGTTTCTGAAACTAACCTATAGCTCACAAATAAACATTAATATAAGAACTACAACTAATTTTTTGTTGCCAGTCCTGAGACTTGAACTCTGGGCCTGGGTGCTATTCCTGAGCAACTTTTTCTCAAAGCTAGTGCTAGTGGCCACAGAGCCACTTCTGGCTTTTTCTGTGGTTAATTGGAAATAAGAGTCTCATGGACTTTCCTGCCTGGGCTGGAGTCAAACCTGATCCTCAGATCTCAGCCTCCTGAGTAGCTAAGATTACAAGCATGAACCACCAGTGCCCAGCACAAGAACTACAACTAATTTAAGAACTAAAACTACTAAGAACCAGGAACAAGAACTGTAGACAGAAGCCAGTCCCTGGGCCAAGCTAACTGCAAGAAGTTATTTTGTTCTCAGCTCATCTTCTGCCTCCACATAAACCTGACTCCAAAACTTGACTCGAGAAAGAGAAAGAAAAAAGATGTTTCTAGAAATGCAGCTTTTCCATGCCCTAGCATATAAATATTTACAGATTTCTTAAAATGTAGAGATCTCTGAGTCCAATAATCATAGGCCTTATGGACACACTGAGATTAGTGGGTTCTACCTCCATCATTGCCCACACACCAATTACAGAAGCTTACCAAGCACGGGAAATACTATCACTCCACTTTCCATTTGCTGCTCAGTAGCTTCAGACCTATACACTGACTAGTGCCCCACAGAGCCACACCCTTCCACGATGTCAAAGAAATAAAAACTGACCTTCATGAGATGCTGGTTTATCCATTTTGTGAAAGTTTTCTTTTGGACTTTGTCTCGCTCATCTGGAAAATGAAAATAAGATAGAAAATAAGGGTGGTCAGAGTTATGCATAAGAGACTCTTCACCTGTGCAGATGAATGAACACAGATGTGCAGAAGATAGCATTCAGCATGCCCAAATTTTCTTATAAATTTCAGCAACGCAGGCCATGTGTAAGACGACAATAAGGGTTCTCTCTTCTGTGCTAAATCCCTCAGCACTACTCCATGAAGCAAATACTTGTCCCCACTACCACGAGGTATTCACCCTACTCTCTAACTTCAGGGGAGCCCTGTGTGAACCTTCCAGAGCCCCTGAGCAGTCAGCTCCACAGCAGCAGGAGGGGCAGTACCAGCCTCAGTCAACAGAGATGAGGGCCTACCTTCTTTTGATCACTATGGCTGTGTGGTGGCAGCAGCTGCCACAGGCTCAGAAGTGCAGCTGAAAGCCATGCTGATGTGGGGAAGTTTCCAGCAGGAGTTTCTTGAACAGGTGCCACATGGACACTAGTGCAACAGCACACAGGGTCTCTAAGTCTTGAGGCTGCTTCTAACACTGACAACCAGCCTCAAAGACCAGGCCCAGTGCATAAGCAAGGGAGGCTCCAACACGAACATGCTCCCATCGCCTGGCAACAGTGAGGAAAGAGCCAACGTGCACTTGAAGCTCCTGCTTAATGAGGAAAGAGCGAGTGTGATCTTTAGGTTCACATTTAAAGCCTCAACTTTCCTCAAGAGCATAACTTAGGGTCGGGGAGGCATTTTCGCCTGGGATGACTATGATTTAGTCTGCACACTTACTACTTCAAAAGGGAGTGTTCCCTATGACACCATCTAATTTTCCGATTGCAGGCCTCGGATTGATTCCTCCTGTCACTTCAGTCACGGATGGCTAACGCTGAAATTTATATTTGGGGCACTTGCTGCTATGACAACAGAAAGAAATCATCCCATCTAAGACTACCCATCTAAGCTTGGAGCAGAGCTCCACAACACTGCTCTACTTGAAATTAGTTCATTTTCAATCAGCTTTAACTGAAAGCACAGGTTTAAGTTTGCCTAATAAAGTTCAAAGTAGTTGGAAAAATGTAACAGTGAGTGTAAATAGTAATAATAATAGAATTTAGCAGGAAAATGACAGGTTTAAAGAGCAATGGTTATTAAAACCTACATTGTTTCAGTAAAAGCCAATCAAAGCTAAGTGCACTTTGTTCCACACACCATCAATACTGAAGTTCTTCACACACACACACACACACTCCACACCACTCACTACCATGGGAGGGAGAGATCTATCTCCAAGTGGTCGGATTCCATCCCAATTCCTGACAGGTGCCCCGCCTTTGGCTCCCCTCCCCCATGTAAGCCAACAGAGAATGCCAGCCTCTCCCCCAGCGGGGAGAGTGCAAGTGGCAGGGCACAGGCACCGGTGCTGCCCCTAACAAACAGGCTCAGGACAGACCGGCAGAACTACTGACCCTAACAAACAGGCTCAGGACAGACCGGCAGAACTACTGACCCTAACAAACAAACAGGCTCAGGACAGACCGGCCCTGGTGCTGCCCCTAACAAACAGGCTCAGGACAGACCGGCAGAACTACTGACTCTAACAAACAGGCTCAGGACAGACCAGCCCTGGTGCTGCCCCTAACAAACAGGCTCAGGACAGACCGGCAGAGCTACTGACCCATACAACACATCCGCTGCACCAGCTTGGCACGCCAGGCCTGGTCTTCTCTCAGAAGCTGCCCCATCATTCTCCGGGATCTGCAGTGGTGTCCTAACTCCCTCCCTACACACGGGGTGCGTCAGAGCCCAGCTAACTGTGTGCAGAGAGGAAAACTCTGACTAGACACTCCTACTTACAAGCTTAGAACTAGTCAACACCCCTTTCAAGCAAACACAGGCAAAAACAGGTTGCTCTACTGTTCTGTCAACCGTAACTACAAAGAATCCAAACTGTCCTTTCCCTTTTCCCCTCACACGCTATTGTACAAGAAGCCGCTTCAAAAAGCAGAGTTTTGATTCTTTGTGTTGCTGTGCCATGCGGCAAGCATGAGATGTTGGCTTTTACAGCTGAGCGGAATCCTCCTGTCCTCACGGAAGCCCCAGGCAGATTGCTCTGTGGTAGAAAGGGACACCCAGCCCAGCCTGTTTAACTTAGCCCTGAGGTGCTTGCGACGGACTCGATGCACAAAGCTCCCCTTTGCAGGCCAGACATGGCACTCAGGGGAACATCACTGCCAAGAGTTCCTTTATGTACACTTGAATCTTACAAAAACCTAAGATTCTAACATCTATTTTTAATCTAAAGATCTATCTCTAAGCTGGGTAATAATGTGAAATTTAGAGCCTGGAGGAATTAAGAAACTCAAGACCCCAACACCTGGGTGGGTAGGCAGGCAAGTGGGTGGCAGGCACGCCCAAGTCTACAGCTAAGTGAGATCTTCAGTCTGATTCTAAAGTCCCTTCCTTATTGGTTAACTAGAACCCCCTAATCTAAAAACAAGGAGGCTTCGATTTGCGAGAACTTCACTCCTGAACATGAATAAATGATCCAGGCGGTATCAAGAAACAAGAACCCTTGCTCTGAACACGCACAGAGCTGTACCACCAGTTTCCTGTCGTCCTCCGACACGCACAGCAGCCCTTCCTGTATAGAAAATGTGCCAACAGTCCTGAGAACCAATAAAAACGGCCACTCCTTATCTTCAGCAATAGGAAGCTGTATTATGTGATCACACCAAGAGAAGATCCACAGCTAGATTAACTGTCACCAGCACACTCTGAGGAAGCACGCGGGGGGCTGCCTCCCCTTGCAGCCGTCGGCCCGGCTGCGCTCACAGCTCCAAGCACCTGTCCAGGCACCCCACATCACTTTTCTCATCATCTTATTCCTTCTAGAGCCCGCCTCCACCAGAGAAAGGCTCAGGAATACAGTAATGACACACACTTTTGAGCACATTTAGTATCTGCAGTTGTTTTGTTACACACATAACTCACACACACCTTGCAGATTACAGTCCTAAAGACCCTCATCTACTCATGAAGAAACAGAGGTACTGCATGCCTACCTGGGGGTCACCATCAGAGCAGGGATGGAGCTTGCAAAAAGCAGACACAGAGTTTGAATTTCATGCTTGGGAAGCAAAGTTCTGACAGTTTTTATTTATTTATTTATTGCTAATAAAGAAGCAACTTTATTGAGAAGGTTCCTACACTGACCGGCCAGGGCCGCAGCACAGGCTCGGGAGCTGATACTGCGACTTCTGACAGTTTTTAAAGGAATAACTAATTCATAAAATACAGCCATGGGGGGGTGGGGGCAGGGGAGGAAGAGATGGAACTACTGGAACACATTAGTGACTGTGTGGAGGAGAGGCAGGAAATCCACGGAGCTGGAAGGAGATCTGTATGAGTGAGGACTGGGCATGGTTTTAATTCTGGCAGTGTTAGGGCTCAAATCTGGGGTCTCACACATACCAAACCAGTGTTCTAGAACCTTGAGCCCGAATTCAGTTTTATCATCGGAATATTTATCAACATATCCAAATCACTCATGAGTAATGCACATATGAGCATTGTGTCATACACACAATTTTTGGGTTTTGTAGGGGAAATATTAAAGAATCCGTTCTAACTTCTTTGACATATTTAATAGTTGTTTCTCATCTACTTGCGATACGGGACACATGGGCAATCCTTGCCCTTCGCTGCAACCCCTGCCCACAGGACTGTGACAGGAGGTGCAGCCAGGTGGGCTGAGCGGGAGTGGAGGGGTGGGGAGCCCACACTGTTCTAACTGAAACTTCTTCCCAAATGTTCCCACTGTGGTGGTTCTGTTGTACTTTCCCACTGCGGCGGCCCCTTCCTCCAGGGGTCTGACTCACCAGGGTGGGGCTGCAGACTGGGAGGCTGCTTCAGCCTCTGCACTTCAGTCACAGCCTGCTCTCCGCCTACACAGCCCATCTCAACTCACCATTTACTTAGAGCCAGGTCTGTGCAGGCTAAGCACCCAAGCCACCACTGACCACGCCCATAGCGTCCCCACCTAACTGTGCTACAAAAAAAGATTCTCACCAGAAAAATTCTACTAGTTATGTCATCAAACTGTATATCATAAAAGGTTTGCAAAATTCAGGACACAGGGCTGGGAATGGCAACCATGTGCTTACTAAATTCTTAGCTAAGTTATTGCAAAGTCTTGCAAAGTCCTATATACAAGAAGCCTACAGCTGATCTCACAATGGTGCTGTCTGCTGTAACTGCTTCCTGCATCTGCAGACCCCACTGCTCCAGCCGGCACAAATGTATGGAATGAATACTGGGTAAAACACTTAGAAGACACAGATAAAGAAGGATTAAGGTCAGAGCAGAGGGTCCCCATCTGGGTGGACTTGCTCCTAAGCAGATGGCTGTGGTCATGTCAAGAATGCATGCATGAATGAATGAATGAATGAGCAGCATGCACAGATCAGGAACTAGGAATTCAGGCAGGAATTTGCCTGCTTGACATTCAATTACCACAAAACTAAATGCAGTGTGTTTTCGCTGGCATCTGTCACAAATCCAGAGACAGGACAAGGGCAGAGAATGTGCTAGGTAAGCTGAGATGTACAACAATGGACGGCGCAAATCTCCCCACAAACGCCTTTGTGTATGCCCTCCATACCATCACTGGCCACATCCCTTGCCTTCCGGTCTGCACGGCTGTCTGGCTGAACACCAGCAGAACTGGTGGCTGGGAACAGAGGAAAAGGAAATCACATTGTTCCCAAGACTGGTCAAGAATTCAACCTAAAACTCCTGCAGTCGACCCTTTAGTCTACTTTCTCTTACCTGAGCACAGGGAAGACAGAACACAGAGTTCTAATCACCACAACACAGTTTCCACACCTCAGTGCATGCCATCATCCCTGCTTTCCCTGTCCCCGTGGCCAAGATCCCTGCAAAAAGTACAGTTTTGCTCTTAAAACTTTATGAGAGTGGCCTTTCCAGATCAGAGGCCTGGTGAAAAATATATCCCAAAGTACACAGATAGTATACACATGGATTAGAACAAATTAATATTTGCAGACCACAGGCATATAAAATAATCTGCTATATTTAGAAATATCTTGGGTAATATAGGGTTTCTAAAGTCTTTAATTGTGAAAACTACCATTCTAACCAATATGCATATGGAAAATGAAACAGTTCAGTATAAATTCCAATTGATATAAGATACTCTCAGTAGCACCTACAAAAATAAAGACAGCTAGGTGTCGGTAACTCATGCCTATAATCATAGCTAGCTCAAGCAGCTGAGATCTAAGAATTACAGTTCAAAGCCAGCACAGGTAAAAAAGCCTAGGAGACTCTTATCTCCAATTAAGGACCAAAAAGTCAGAAGTGGAGCTGTGGCTTAAGAGGTAGAGTACTAGCCTTGAGCACAAAAGTTTGGGGACAGTGCCCAGGCCCAGAGTTCAAACCCTAGGACCAGCACAAAAATTAAAATTACAAATAAATTAAAACAGCACTGTGGGTAAGCTCAGTGGTTCAGCACTTGCTGCTGTAATTGTGTGTGTGTATGTGTACATGTACATGCATAGATGTATTGTGCATGTGTTTCTATGTGTGTTTCTGTGTACGTACGTGTGTAGATATATATGTGTGAATATCGTTTGCAGATATGTTCACACATATATAAATTATAGTGGATGCATATGCTTTCCCAAGTATTAAAAAAAAGTGGTACCTTAAGTTTCTGAAAATTCCACTTTCCTTCCCTGTATAGACAACTATGCCTACATAAATTAATTAAATAATTAGATGTCAAGACTTTAGAACACTGTATAAAAAGAACTCAGTAACTAAGGAAGACAGCAACAACAGGAATGGAAAATACAATTCAAGAGCCAGCAGGGGAACATGGAACCTACATGAATGGGGGGCACAGATTTTGGCATGGACACTGGCTAGGGATTTCAGCTTGGGAAAACAATGTAACTTCTGTCAAACTCAAGTTTCCTTATCTATAAAACCCTTCTAGTATCAGTATGTTACAGGCAACACCAGAACAAAGTATAAGTAAGGTGAAAGCAAGGTCCTCAACAAAAACTACCCATTTAATATCTAATCAATCAGCAAATATGTATCAAGTAACTCAATTAAATGTCAAGGTCACTACATTGAGCAATATGTGTATCACATCATCTCAAAATAATCCACCAGTGGGTGTGGTGCCTGTGGCTCACATCTGTCATCTCAGCTACTCTGAAGGCTTGAGGTTCAAAGCTTTTCTATATAATTAACTAGCAAAAATCAGGAACTGAAGCATAGTTCAAGTGGTAGAGTGCCAGCTTTGAGGGAAAAAGCTGAGGGAGAGCTAGCTAGGGCTTAAAGCCCTCTCTCTCTTCAACTACTACTACTACTACTACTACATTTATCCATGTCTCTTTCTTATTAAAAGAAAACAAGTAAATTTCAAAGAACTTAAACTAGCCCAAAGTTCCTATAAGGAAGCAAACAGTAGAGTTGGGTTCCCCCAAATGAAATAAGGGAGACTGAACCCACACAGAATCTAGCACCAAGAAACTAGGCAAGGACACACAGCAAGCAGGGGTTTTGCTTCTCGCTATACAATTCCAGAAGAGGAAAACCCAAGTGTCCCCAATGTTAAGAAATCAATTCAGGGCTGGGAAGGTGGCTCAGTGGTAGAGCGCTTGCCTTGCATGCATGAGGCCCTGGGTTCCATTCCTCAGCACCATATAAGAAAAAAGAAAAAAGCCGGAAGTGGTGCTGTGGTTCAAGTGGTAGAGCGCTAGCCTTGAGCTGAAGAGCTGAGGGACAGCGCCCAGGCCCAGAGTTCAGGCCCCACAACCGGACCACCCCCCCCCAAAAAAAGAAAGAAATCATTTCACTGTAAGTAAACTTTGGTTCAAGTGGTAAAGTACTAGCATTCTATAAAAAGCTATGGGACAGCATCCAAGCCCTGAGTTCAAGCCCAGTAATGAGCAAAAATAATAAAACACAAACGAAATAATAGAAATCAGTCATCTCACCAATCTTCATGAACTCCTCTATATGTAAAGGCAGAAAATGTTAAGAGAAATTCTTCATTCTGTACAAGGTCAGAATGAAAAATCTTTACCGAGACAACCTTCTGCTTGTCCAGCAATGGAGAGCGGGCCCTGGCCCCAAAGGCGCTCTGAGCTGTCCCTGCTGGTACTATTGACCCGTGCCACGGTCACATACAGAGGACCCCAACACACCTGAATGCCTGCTCTAACCAATTGTAATTTTTCACGGAACAGACAGTGCAGTGCAGTCTCGCTTTAACCTCAGGGCCAGCCATGATTCACGCACGGCTCTTTCTAGTCCTATACCACCAAAGAGCCACCCAGTGAGCCAGCAGGACACCAGAGGAGGGGACACATAGAGTCAGCGAGGGAGAAGAGAGGGAGCCCTGAGAACCAATGGCAGTGCTGGCCCTGGGCTTGCTGCATCAGGAGCTGGCCCTCTGTCCAGCAGCACAGACAGCTTAGACCCAGACTACCACGTGTGCCCTGTGGGCTTCAGAAGACACACTGCAGCAGACTCAACCCCACCCCAGAAACTCTGCCACCTCCAGGACACCCCCCCAGGACCCCCCTCCCCACACACACACCAATCCTGAGAGGGCCACGCCTACGATGGGATGGAAAGGCCATTGTTGCCACCTTTCACCCCGGCCCCAATTGCTTCTCTACTTAAACCTGAAGCTCTAGTCTGTGCCTCAAAGCCGAGCCAAGCTGCGCTGCCTCCTCCTGGGGCTGTCTCTCATACCCGGGGCTCCTTGAGAACCTGGGCGCATCCCCCTCTCAGGTGGCCACTCAAAATGCTGAGGAATATTTTCACAGACAAATTTCAGGGCTCCCTCAGAGAACAGGGCTCACTTGTGGCCTACCTGTGGCCTGGGCCTTCACTACCTTGGCCAATGACTGAAATTGCAGGGCTTCTGAGCCCCACCCAATAGAAGGCATCAAGGCGTTCTAACGGCATGCCTCACCTGACACCTAGTGGCAAAAGCGCAAGGTGAATCTGTATGCGTCCGAGCAGAGGCGGCCCCACGCAGTCCAAGCCCACCCCTGCCTGCCCCCAGCCCAGGGCATCTCCCAGCCAGCTAGACAGTGAGCTCACGTCTTGCCTCGGCCCACAAGAGAGAACAGCAGACGGAGGTGGCAGACTGCGAGGTGAGGAGCAGGGCGGGACTCTGAGAAAGGAGCTTTGCCTCCGTAAACAAGAGACTCTTTTATGTTTAGGTTTATTTTATTGTAAAGATGCTGTACAGAGGGGCTACAGTTACATGAGTAAGGCAATGAGCACATTTCTTGTCGAGCAATGTTACCTCCTCCTTTGTTGTTCTCCCATTATCCCTTCCCTTCCCCACCTCCCTCACTCCTCCCCCCCCCAGCCCAAAGTTGTAAAGTTCATTTCCAATATAGTGTAAACAAGAGACTCTTAGTCCCAAGAGCTTAGGCAACTATTTGAATCCTATAACCAGCACCCACAGCAAGACATAAAACATTTCCATCCCCCCGAGAAAGCCCCCCCTGCACCCCCAATATCTGCCTCTCTCCTCTAGCACCCCAACTTCTACATGAGACCACATGCCTGTGGCAACACCTCGCACGGACGGGGCCCACACCAGGGGCACCAGCTGCCTTCGCTCTCCACCACGCTGAGGGCAGCCGCAGAACCAGCCCTGATGGCTTCCGCCACCTCAGACACCCCGCAGCCCAGGCACGTCAGTGGGGCTCTTGAGTACTGTTTCTAAATGACAGCCACCAGATTCCTTTGGAGAGAATTTTTAGGCAGAAAAAGAATGAACACAAATTAAGGACACGTGTTCTGGACGCGCCTCACCAGCGAGGCAGGTGCTCATCGCCGTGGCTACCCACAGGTAATGAGGCAGCTGCCGGGTCACAGTAACAGTGACTGGTGTGGCCAGGGACATGCCAGAACACAGCCAGGAACAAACAACAAGAAAGAGTCTGTCTACATGAAACATTGTGGAAATTCATCTAGTGCTATTGCTAGTGAAGTTTTCAAACACAAAACACAAGACTGTCCATTTCTTTCACCAACAGAGATGAGAAGGAAAGAATTCCGCAGTGCTAAAGGCCAATCCAGCGATCGCTGGTGCAAACAGTAACTTCTTTGTAAAATGAAGCTTTCAAAAGGAAGACATCCAGTAAAAGACATACACAGCTCATCCATAGATTCTGGTCTTGGAAAAAATGAGAACAAGATACTCTGACATGGAGAAGGCAGATTTCCTTTGTCCTACTTTGTACCCAGATGGGTTCTGACAATGTATTCCTTCTGAACGCCCCTCTTGTCTTCTGTGCCACAAGCAGAGGGTGCTGTGGGTAAATGGCTCTGTTGATTCTCGACAGGCCATTCCCATCAGCCCTGGCTCTGCTCACCCAGAAGCCTCGGACCTGAAGTCCAAGATGCCTTACAGTATATCTAAAGATGCAGCCAACAGCTATAGGTATACATGACCCCCAAAATCCAAACAACACATTTATTATGATTTTAACTCAAACTTGGATTTCAAAAACCTACTTAAAAAAAAAAGATATGATGTCCTAGTTACTAGATATAAGTATCTAAAACCTAAAGAATAATTTCTAAGTCAAAACTAGCTATGGATAAAATGTCCTGTCCTTTGTGCTACAAGACCTGAATAAGCTCAGCCAGTCCCAAGCTACCCAGAGACTGAGCATACTTCAGAGTGAGGAAAGGAATAAGGGAAGACCAGAAAAGGAACTATGACATAACCACAACTGGATTATGCGACTACCACTGGCTTGCAGGAACAACAAAGCCCATTTTCTACTTTAGAGTATGTGTTAGGCTTAGGGAAAAAACTCCCCCAAGGCATGAACTACATAAAAAGCACATGCAGCCTGCCTTAGGACATTCCAAAGTCCAACAGAGAAAATCCAGCGATGATGCAGGACCAGCGGGACCTCCTGCCCATCTGAAGAGCAAGGGGCAGCCAGTGGGACTTTGGTTCTGGTGAGAGGTGCGGGGAGGCAGAGGGGGCTGTGGTTTGGAGCGAGACGGAGTAGTAGGGGCTACACAGGCGCCATAGGCCACCAGCTCCAACGTGCTGAAGCTGTTGCCATCACAATGGGAAGGGTGTCCAGCGCTGAGGCTGGGACAGCGAGCATCAGCACACAGCAGCGTCCCCTGCCAGTAATACCAGATGTCCCCACACCACTGTTGACAGTCATGAGCATGCCTGACCTAACTGAGCCATGTTCTGTGAGATTCCACCACAGCTACCCACCTCCACTGCTTACCAGTGGTTAGCTAGGTGGCAACCAGATTCACGTAGGGACGCCAGAGAAAGTGGCAAAGAAATTGCACTGCTTAAACCTAGGGTCCGCCTAGCGGGGCAAGGCTCTGGCTCTGCCCCGTGCCACGCTGGCCCAAGTTGGTCACCTCCCCGCATCTCCCCTCCAGACCATTCCACGAGTGGGAGGAAGAGTGGTCTCTGGGTGCTCCAGTGCTAGGGCCCGCAGCAAAGCCAGCTCCCCCATTCCTCCCTCCATGAGCAATGTGCCACAGGTCAAGTACACAGTTACAGAAGGTGTGGGAACATCTAGTCTAGAAAACTACTCCAATGAGACCCAACACTGCAAATAGATTGATCTGTAGGAATTCAACCTGGAAGTACAATAATTAAGAATTAAAATGTCTCCAGCAAAACACACACATACACACACACACACACACACACACACGCACGCACGCACACACACACATCCTTTGACACACACACACATGCACACACACACGCCCCCTTTGAAAGAGACCACAGCCCTGCTCTGACTTCTCCCTACTCTGGGAGCTTCGCTGCCCAGTTTCTTGCGGCCCCCAGTGGCTGAACTATAAACTTCAAGTCACCAACTGGCAATTTAATAAGTAATTTTCTAAGACTTTCTACTCAAACCATTTCACAGCAAGTGCCACTTGCCAGCCTGTTTGGTACACGGCCTTGACTTGCACCTCCTTAATCACTTCGTATCCTGGAACTTCTGTCCCTGCCGCACACTGCCAGGCTTCCTGTCCCCTCTGCACCCCGCGCTACAGACCCACCAGAACAAATTCAGAGGAGAGGCCTTGTACTTTCCCTTTGCAGTCCCAGCAATGAGCATCCACCTAGTAGAGAAAAGTTATTTAAACATTCGTGGAAAGAAGGAAGAACACTCAGGAAGAAAGGCCACTGGAAAGAAGGACGCTCCAAGGAGAAAGGGGAAGGAAGAAGAACTAGACAAAACCGATGCTCAGAAAACTGGCGTAAAATTAACTGCCAGCCACATGGGGGCCATGTCTCCATGTGGGAGACCATCAGTTGGTGCTGTATGGTTCTCTGCTTACATTCTACCATCCCAAGAGTTACGGAAAAGTCGCTGCACAGTGTGAAATTAAGCACGAAGTAGAACAGAACTGCATGATTAAGAGTTAATTCCAACCAAACATTTGGAAGAAGTAACACAAATAAAAGGAAGGTTCTAGAGGGCAAGTGCCATGCAGAAGCCAGGCATGTGAAAGAGATCTCTGGTCTGAGTCTCCAGCAAAAGAGGAGGAAAGCGCCATGGGGAGGGGATGGGTAGAGGGTAGTTGATGAGCTGTTGACAGGATGTGAGGATCTGCCAGACAGACAGACACATCTGAGAGCTGGGGAGGGCACGGGGCTGGGGTCTAGGCACCAGCTGAGACTTCTGTTTCCTGAGGACTACAGGGGGGACTCCCATAGCTGCTCCCCCAGGACTAGGGGACTTTGGGGGCAGCCCTTCCCTCTCCCCTTCACTCCCAGGCAGGGGCACAAAGCTGTGATTTCTCTCACAGCCCCTGTGTGAGATCCACCCATACCAGCTGGCAGCGTGCACCACAGGTCCCACAGACTCTCTGACTTCTTTGTGGAAGATGTACTGGCCTAAGACTGGACTCTAAAACCATATGAGAGGCGCAGTGCCTATGCACTTCTGATCATATACAACAATACTTAACAAAATGACTGCCAGGAAATGGAAACAAGAGGGTTTTTTCTTTGTTGCTGTTTTTGTCTTCTTTTCCTTTCAGCTTATTCGTTCATTTATCTTTCCTTGGGAGGGTAGGGGGTACACAGAAATGGAGGAACAAAGGTCAACAAATGCAGCAGTGATACTCACTGGACACTATGTTGAAAGTGAACTATACAATATGGTGCGGGGAACAGGAAGAAAAACTGGAAGAGAACAAGGGAAGGAGTGATACTATCCAAAAAAAGAAATATTCTCTTTGCCTGCTTATGTAACCGTAACCCCTCTGTGTATCTCCTTCATAGTAAGGACAAAAAAATTGAAAAGAACTAATGAGGGTGAGGGGTGGGGCTCAGTGGTAGAGCACTGGCTCTGCAGGAGACCAAGTTCAGTCCCCAGCCCCGTACACACGAAATCAAAGCAGTGAGTCAGTGCTTTTCTTTCCCATCATTGATATGACTGAGGCCCGAGGCTACTCACTCATAAATGTTCTATAGAAAGATTATGCAGCAGGGCCCATTACATATTGCCAACATTTCTTAGATTTCATCACCAACAGGCCAGCTAGGCTCCAGTTTCACAGGTGAAATTCATTCCATCCCATCACGACCTATATGATTAGGTATCTTCGTGGCCCTCACTTCATAGACAAGCTCCCAAAGCCCAAGGATGTTCAACCTGACTGAGACTCGAGACGGCAGCGCCGGCTGCACACAGGAGCAGGCACAAGCCCTGGCCCACTTCACATTCTATTCACAGAAGCACAGCTGCGCCTACTTATTATCAACTCTTCTTTTTGTCCAGGTAAGTAAACTAAAGACAAGTAAAGAGATGACATAATTAAATAAAGACCACGTAAGCAGAAACTTGACTTCACTTCTAAGGGTAGGATGAGTTCAAGAAACCAGCATAAAGACAATCCTAGGCACTGCACACACTGATACAACATAGTTTGGGTATGTTACAGGCTGAAGTACTTCACTAAGAGAGGCACCGGTTCCCACCAGGGATAGCAAAGGTAACTATAAAGCATTAGAACACCCTCCACCAAAGGTAACATGCAAAATTTCTACTCTGGAAACTCCGTGCTGAGGCTGGAACCACCCATGCTAGCCTGACCTGAGCTGCGCGCCCAGGCTCACTCGCCCTCTTCCGTGTGGCCTCTTCTTGTGCAAGCAAGCGACGAAGTAAACACAGAGGTGTGGGCGAGCTGTTGTCCTGATGCACAGTGAATTTACTTTTTAACAAGGGAAGGACTCTAAAATGATGATTTTTAAACAACACAAGCCAGGCACTGGTGACTTGAGCCAGAAATCCCAGCTACACAGGAGGCTGAGATCTGAGGATCACAGTTCCAAGCAAGCTGGGCAGGAAAGTCTATGAGATTCTTATCTCCAGTAAACTACCAGAAAAAGCCAGAAGTGGTACTCCAGCTCAAGTGATAGGGTGCTAGCCTTGAGTACAAAGAAGCTCAGGAACAGCACCCAGGCCCCAAGTTCAAGCCCCAGGACCAGCAACCAAAAAAATATATATATATACAGTAAACACACAGATGTAACAGAAACTGAGACACAGGAGAGAGCAGTTAATATGTAATAATGTTGATTTGTTAACAGATTATTAATATATTCCTATAGGATAATATTATTAAATAATATACTAGGTTAATATTTAATATATTAGCCCTGGAGAGCCAGGGAGATGGGATGGTACAAGGAAAAGCAGTTGCTCACTGTGTCAGAATAACATAAAGGAGATCAGTGATAAGCCTGAAGTCACTCCTACATACTTCTTCTGCCAGGACTTAGGGCAAATAAGCAGTACAAACAGGAACCCAGAAACAGCTCTAACGCCCATGTCTTGATTTTTAAATATGAAGAATGCAGGAAAACTCTCCAGGGAAATAATGGATTGCAGACCTGGAAAAGTACAGAGCCTGAGGCACGGTGCTAGGTCAGACAGCACAGATGTGATCACAGGCCGAGAGAAGCCAGGCTGACTAAGTAGTATCTCTACTAAAGTTTCCTAAAGTGATATGCTATCAATTCTCAAGAATATGAATAATACCTTAAAGTGAAACATTTGCCACCGGGCGCTGGTGGCTCATGCCTGTAATCCTAGCTACTCAGGAGGCTGAGGTCTGAGGATCGAGGTTTGAAGCCAGCCCAGTCAGGAAAGCCCATGAGACTTTTATCTCCAACTAAAACCAAAAAACTAGAAGTGGAGGTGTGGTTTAAGGGGTAGAGTGCTAGCTTTGAGAAAAAGGAGCTCAGGGTTCCAGGCCTAGAGTTCAAGCCCCAAGACTAATGGAAAAAGGAAGAGGAGGAAAAAGAGGAGGAAGAAGAAGGGGAGGAAGAAGAGGAAGAAGAAGAAGAGGAGGAAGAGGAGGAAGAGGAAGAAGAGAAGGAGGAAGAGGTGGAAGATGTGGAAGAGGAGGAAGAAGATGAGGAGGAGGAATGATTATAATTTCTGATTTTCTCTGGGACATCTGGTGGAAGTATAAATGGTATTCAGAAAATGAAGTGTCAAATGCTAATTCACTATTGCTGCCTTAAGAAGAAATGTCAAGCTTTTTGTGGTAAAATCAATGCATTTTTAGGCTCAGCCAAAAGGTTTGTGTTAATACCAGCTGCCAGCTGCCCTCCAGTGGTGGGATTAAGTAACCCTGCAGTATAACCTTCAGTCAGCACGCGCTGTGCACCATTGTGATCTCCCACAGAGATGCGCTTCAGCAAAGACCAGGGTGACATGCAGACAGGGAGGTCACAACAGGCAGAGGACTGTTACCACCTTATTTTCTTGGCTGTCACTATTACTCAGCTTGGACTGAATGGAGTAGATGAACTCAGCTTATCTCTGCTCTCCTGAAACTACAGCGCTGACAGCAACAGAATTTGCTTCTAGAATGTAGCCCACCACCAAGCAGACAGGCCACCTCTGGGAGATGACAAGCCAAAGAGTGAGCTGAAGCCTGAGGCAGAGACCAGGCCTAACCCCAGGCCAACCCTAAAGCCCCCTGAAGCCCCACTGAGGTGGAAGGCAGCAGGTAGCTACCGAGCTGGAGCAGGGTCTGAAACAAGAAGGCACCAGCCCAACATGCTCTCCTCAACATGGCTGCTCAGCCTCCAGGAGCAGAGCTTCATCTCTGGGAAGACCTACACGGGGAGACATAGATGTGGAAGGGAGACAAAACAGGAGTCACGCCAACTCAGCATTCTCCACCAACTCCCACTCACAGTGCTCCTGCAGGCAGAGCTGGAACCTGACCTAGCTCCAGACGCTCTCATCAGAATTCTCCCAGCAGATCGTCTAACAAGAAGGGTAAAACCCACCACACAGAACGTCTCACTACTGGGCTGGGAAGGTGGCTCAGTGGTAGAGCACTTGCCTTGCATGCTCGAGGCCCTGGGTTCGATTCCTCAGCACCACATAAGAAAAAAGCTAGAAGTGGCACTCTGGCTCAAGTGGTAGAGTGCTAGCCTTGAGCTGAAGAGCTCAGGGACAGCACCCAGGCCCAGAGTTCAGGCCCCACGACCGAACCCCCGCCCCCGCCCCCCCCCCCCCCGCCAAAAAGAACGTCTCACTACTGTTAGACAAAGTCAGGAACTCTCCCAGGAAACCTACTAAAAAGCCCCTCAGTAAATGATAGCTTTCTAGAAAGAAGCAATTCAGAGAAAACATAACTAAGAAGAAGCACAGACACTTAACCAATGCTTACTAATACCCTTCAAGAAGAAGACAGACACGGCATCCATTAGACAGATGTCCTGGAAGCCTGATGGGACAATGTGAGCTCGAAGAAACCATCATGTGAAACACACTAACGTCCCCATCACAGGAACCTGCCACACATTCCCAAAGGGGAAATGTCCAACCCCCGAGCATCTACTCCATTTCTATTTTTGATCATTTAATTTTGATTCATCTAGTTACTATAGAAAGTTAAGAAATAATCAGAAAACAACATAAGGAGAATCAGTGATCTATAAATTCATAATAATTTGTTTCATAAGACTGTAATTAAAATTATATTCTCTGATCTCCGTGAACAAGCCAATTTCTTCTTAGCTTTATAGATTCAAAAATCACTTTAAAACTCTGGAGGAAAAGATTTCAATCTTTTAAACTTGGTAGCTCCTTAGCAGCTATGACTTGAACAAAAGAGACCATGCAAGATCTTAGTCATTGCTTTTGCTTGAGTTTACTACTGCTGGTTCCAACAAATTCAGAATGTCTCGGTGGGACTCAGAAACTGAGGACTGTATCAAATATTGACACTTACTGCAAGCTAGACTCGGACAGGACCTGGAGACAAAGGCCTCTTTGAGGACAGAGCCTGGGCTCATGGGAACAGACTTTACCTTCCCCAGCACTGCCCTGCATTCCAGCAGCAGGACCTCTGCCCGGCTCTACACACAGCTGCACTCACATGCTGGGAGCCTGGGGGCAGTGCGTAGCCCCTCTCACAGGGAGCAGTTTATGCCTGCTTCGGGAGGTGCCAGCACCGGGCTGCCAGCCAACCCCCCCAACCCCCCACCCGCAGCTGTTCATGGTGCTGGACCAGTCCTTATCTGCAGTGAATTCCAGACTGTTGGAAAGGTCAAAATTCAACTTCAAAAAAAGAATCATTATATTTAAGAAGGCCCAGAAGGGGCTGGGAAGGTGGCTCAGTGGTAGAGCGCTTGCCTTGCATGCCTGAGGCCCTGGGTTTGATTCCTCAGCACCACATAAGCAAAAAAAAAAAAAAAAAAGCTGGAAGTGGCGCTGTGGCTCAAGTGGTAGAGCGCTAGCCTTGAGCTGAAGAGCTGAGGGACAGCGCCCAGGCCCCGAGTTCAGACCCACGACCGGACCCAAAAAAAAAAAAAAAAAGGCCCAGAACACAGAACGAATATCGTACAGTAAAACAGGGCACAGCACAGCCCTGACGAACACATGCGGTCACCCACGTTCTGCAGGTGGGAAAATGGGTTCAGAGGGGCCACTTGGTGGAAACAAGGCAGTATAACTTGGGCACTCTTCTACCATTAACACTACGACAGGACAACGACATTAACTAGAGAGAGCCTTGGCCCTCCAAAAACAGTTTTTTTCTTTGTTTCTTTTTGTGCTGGTACAGGGGCTTATTCAACTCGGGGCCTGGGCCATGTCCCTTAGCATTTTCGCTCAAGGCTAACACAGCACTCTATCACTTGAGCCACAGAGCCACTTCTGACATTTTGGTGGTTAATTGGAGATAAGAGTCTCATGGCCTTCTCTGCCCAGGCTGACTTCAAACCTTGATTCTTAGATGTCAGCCTCCTGAGAAGCTAATATTACAGCCATGAACTACTAGTACCCAACTAGAAATCACTTTTAAAGTATATGCTATAATCTATTGTATACTTGGCTCTCTTCTCCAGGAGAGGTTTTCTTCTTAATCTCAGAAATAACAGCACTGCTGCTCAAATATACCTTGTTTCTTAAGTGTGGTCAGGAACACGGGAGAGGGCAGTTTTGAACACCCTCTTATTTGGGCCAATGGCTGCCTCTGGTTTTTGACAGGATGGGCCACCAAGTTTCCTGTTGTCATTTTCTGCACCAAAGAGGCAGAGTTTCCTCCCACGAGAAAATGCCATTCTGCAAGGAGATGCCTTTCCAGCTTCAGCAGCCACAAGCAGAATCTCACAGGCTGACCACACTGGCCAGCAAAGACCAGTTCGCTCCACCCAGCAAGAGCTCAAATGCAATCTCCTGGTCATTTTGATCATTAAAAACCCTGAAGAGGCAAACTATGCTTTTCCTTAATTCCTCTTGCAACGGTGTGTAGATTTCTTTAGGACTATGTGCCAGAAGAGAGGACTGTATTAACAGACACACAATGGTCATCTGACCACACTAACCTTGGTCCATGAAACACATCACAGGAAATGAGAAGAAGTACATGAAACCAATGAGATCCAGGAAAGATCTCATTAAAACATTCCTGTACTGGGGACAGTAATTATAAGTCAGCCTTCACAAACAAAACACCACCCCATGTGACTAATTCATAAAAAGTAGAATTTAGCAAGTCTTACTGTGTTTTTACATGTGACAACTGAATTTTGCATCGACATTAGTGACTCCTTCCCTTTTATCTTCAATTTGTGAAATACTTTCCCCAGCAGCATCTTGGTGCTGTTTAACTTCTTTCACCCATGTGGATCTGAATGAATGTGGCTCATGCCTCTGTCGCTACCGGAGAGATGGCAAGGAGCCAGACGGGTCTCTCGAGCTCAGACCACTGAACAGAGTGTGTTGAATTGGCTCAACAAAATTGCAGAAACTACATTGATCTCCTCGAATTCTGAATACTTTTTACCCAATTTCTTTTAGGGCTCAAATTGTGAGGTTTCTTTTTTAATTATAATTTAAAGGTCATTTCTATGCTTTTAAGCTTTATTTTAAAATATCTAAGTAAATAAAGACACTCAGTGAACATTTTCTCACTAAAATTACTCAGATAATGTTTTTAGACTTTAAAACAAGTTCCAAGTGTGACAGGGTTCATGAACTAACTTGATCCATCATTCATACATCATGTGTATCATGCTGTTTCTATGAGAACACAATCATCTGGGTCCAGGCAAACAAACTAGAAGCCAATTTTAAAAACTTCCTGTGGTTGCCAGCAGACAGAATACCTTCCTCATGACTCAACACGTTTATATGGTAACAAGGTAAAACAGGGTCTCCACAAAACCAGACTGGGCCACTGAAGATAAAATTTCCATGTTATCTTTGAAAACAAAACTGAGCTTGCAATTTCACCTATCTCTGAGCTACTTACAGCAATTTCACCAGTTCTTAACAACAACCATAATTCACCTTTATGGGAAAAAAAAAATTTAAGAACACCGCTTAGTGTTTCCCAGTTCTGCATAGCAACTCTAGAATGAAACAACTGGTTAACCAATTTGGCTAAACAATTCTTACGCACTGAAGTGAGCCCAGGATGCCATTCTATCCACAGAGAGCAAAGAGTAAGAGACAAAAACTCTAGAACCTCTAGAACACACAGACGTGCGACTTGAGTTAGACAACAACTTCTTAGGTATGACATCAATAGCATGAACCACAAAAGAAAAAACTGATTAACTGGACCCAATGAACATTAAAAATGCAGCTCTTCAAAATGACCAAGGTGATGGCCAGTTTCCTATGCCAGATGGCTCCCCTTAGAGCTTTTCTCTTCTTTTCAGTTATTATTTTTAAGTAGCTATACAAAGGAGTTGCCATTTTACAAAGCAGTTTTTGAACACAGAGCATTTTGATCAATGTCACCCCTTTCAACATTCTCACCCCATCTTTCCCTCACTCTTAATTCTTTGTTTTTTTTGTTTTTTGGTTTTTTTGGGGGGTCCGGTCGTGGGGCCTGAACTCTGGGCCTGGGCGCTGTCCCTCAGCTCTTCAGCTCAAGGCTAGCACTCTACCACTTGAGCCACAGTACCACTTCCGACTTTTTTTCTTATGTGGTGCTGAGGAATCGAACCCAGGGCCTCGAGCATGCAAGGCAAGTGCTCTACCACTGAGCCACCTTCCCAGGCCCACCTCACTCTTAATTCTGTGAGGCATACACTAGATTTTTATCTGCATTACCCCCTCTTCTCTTCATTTGTCTACCCCTTTCCTGGTGACCCTACCCCATCCCTTTCAAGTGCCTTGCTTAGGAATTATTACACTGTTTGAGGTCTCCCTTGAGAACTATTGTATTTCCATTAATACATTTGTGTACACTTGCATACCACCTAATACATTTACTTACTAGTTTGTAAGCTAATTCTAGTTTCCAAATATAAGGGAATATAAGGGGAAACTTCCTTCACTTAACACAGGTTTTTCCAGGTCGTTCCATGCTTTACAAATGGTACCATATCATTCTTTCTAATGGATGAGTACAATTCCATTGTGTATATATACCACATTTTCTTGATCCAGTTTGTTCACTGAGGGGCATCTGGGCTAATTCCATACCTTGCCTATGGTGAATAGTGCTGCAATAAACACAGTTCTGCTGGTGGCTTTACTGTGTATCCTGGTTTGTAATCTTTTGGGTAAATGCTCAGGAGTGGAATTGCTGGATCATATGTGGTTTTATGTTTAATTTTTTGAGGAACCTCCACACCACTTTCCAGAGTGGTTGAACATGCTTACCTTCCCACCAAAGTGTAATAATGGAGTTCTCTTTTGGCCAGTCCATACCAGCATTTGTTTCCTTGATAGTGGCCATTCTAACTGGGGTGAAGTCAAATCTCAGGGTTGCTTTGATTGACATTCCCTTTGTGGTCAGAGATGTTGGGTGTTTTTCCATGTGTCAATTGGCCATTTTCACTACGTCAGAGAAACATCTTTAGCTCACTAGCCCATTTATTGATTGGGTTGTTGGTTTTTAGGGGTTTAGTTTTTCTGGAAAGGGAAGTGACAACACCTGTCCAACAGGAATCCCCAAACACAGTGTGCTCTCCTGACCATGTGTTCATCAGCTGACATTCTCATTGACATACTGGTCACCTCAGAACCCAATACCCAGAAAGCAGGGACATCCTGAACGTACCCAATGTGGGACATGATAACAAGACACAGTTTTTTCCCCCTCAAAGCTAAGAGCCAGACCCTGGGACATCTGACTTTATCCCACAACTCCTGGGACATGCACACAAACCCTAGCAGATGCTTGCCATTCTTCATGGGTTTTTTTTTTAAAACAAACTAGTACTCTGATCGATTGAGATCTCATGCTAACTATGGTTCACAAATATAAAACATTTGCTTAGGTCTGATGGAATAATAGTTGCTATGATACAATTCAGCAAAAGTGTGAGGACAAAGCTCTAAGGTGTCAATTCGCCATCTTGGCCACCTGTTGGATTTTCATGTGGCCCCGTTAAGCCCCCACCCTGTGTCCCTACCTATTTACAAAATGCCGTTACATTTCTACTTCCCCAATGCTGTACTGCTGTCCCAGTGAGACGTACAAAGTCCTGCCCCATTCCCCTCACACTCCTTCTGGGAACATGATTCTCCCTCCAGTTCCCATAACACCTCCCTCTCAGAATTAACTCTTCCCCAATTACCACAGCCTAGGTAATGTAACCCATGACTGCCCCCTAAATTTTGTTTAAACTTCTCCCACAACTGTCCTCCAATGCTGCCTCTATTCCTCTTTGAGCAGCTCGGCAATCAAGACTTGAGCCTTATTGGTCGCTCACCTCTCATTTCTTACAAAACTGAACCATTCAGGAACATGAGTGGCTTGAAATGAATAACAGCACCAAATACAATGGAAAAAAGCTTAACAGGGGCTGGGAAGGGGCTCAGTGGTAGAACGCTTGCCTTGCATGCCTGAGGCCCTGGGTTTGATTCCTCAGCACCACATAAGAAAAAAGCTGGAAGTGGTGCTGTGGCTCAAGTGGTAGAGCGCTAGCCTTGAGCTGAAGAGCTGAGGGACAGCGCCCAGGCCCAGAGTACAGGCCCCATGACCAGACCCAAAAAAAAAGCTTAACATTCCTATTTTGCATTCTTACAAGGAAAAAATACCACAGACCTTGTGATCATTTATTAAAATAATGAAATTGTGCACAATGATACCTCATCAACATTTTTAATACAGGAAACTATGACTGTGGCTATTTAAAATCAGCATGAAATATAATTCTATCACTGTTATTAAATTTGTTTTCCTTTAACCAGTAGTATTCTACAATTTGTTTTCCCTTACTAAGATTCAGTCGAGATGTTAAATGACCCGCTGATATTTTTACAATTAGCAGATGGAACACAATCTAATAATAGACCTGGACCGCATTTTCTGCCACCTGCTAGCAGACCAGGTTTCTTAGCAATGAGAAGGCTTTCAGTCGTTTCTGAGTAATGGCTGCAGGATTTGCAGGGGGTGAATGCCACTCTCTGATGTGGATCCCGGCCTTCCCAGCCACCCACATCCTGACCTCCTTGGAGGGCTGCACTGTTAAGTCTCTCAGCGTCTGATGGCAAGGGGAACAGCTGGGAGGCAGGACTGTGGGAGGACCACCTACAGGACTGGCTCCCGGGTCCCACCTGCTCTTGAAAGACAAGCATCTCTCCTCTGCTTGTGATCGGCTTTGTGATCTCGCACTTGAATCTCCAGATACCATCCCAACCCAAATTCCACAGTCCCTCCCACTCCAAACTGGTGTCATCAGCCACAAATAGTTAAAGAATGGGGAGCATCTCCACTGTCCCTCCCTGGGGGAGAGCAGCTTCTAGATGTTCCTAGCAGTTTTCCCCTCAGGGTGCCATGCAAGGCTGCAAATGGGGACAGGCCTTCCAGATGCCACTAAACAGTCTGTCCACACTCCAGCTATTTGGGTAGCTGTCTGCGTTAAGTGAATACTGCTATCTTGTAATTGTTATATTTATTCTTTGGCTACAAATATTACAAACTCTAGAAATTAGAGTCTCCAATACATTATCTTGCTTAGCATGATGTCAAAGAAAAAACCTGAAATATTTTTCAAACATTGAAATACTTAATTGGTTGTTTTGGCATGCCTAAAAATTTTGTTTATTCTTCTGCCTTCTGCATTAACGGCTCCTAACATCAGTTTCCAGAAGTGACTGGTTCAATGGCCAGACACTTAAGAAGGCTATTTGCCAGCTAGTATGAACAGACAGAGACTCTGAAGCAGAGATTGGTACATTTTAAGTTTTCAATAGCTGGTGAGTATCTTCAAAACTTATCTTTCTGATTCCTTTCCATCTTAAAAAAGAAACCAACCCCATATTAAAATAAATTTTGACATTCAAAATTTTATGGATTTTAAATACAGCACTTTTTCTTATTAATATTGTTTTTCTCTCTTGTATTTACGCTGCCCAGTAGCACATGCTGTGTTGAGCTACAGGAAATGGGAGCAATGACAACCACAGCATGTTCTAAGCAGGATATGACATCTAGCTCTAACATGACACTGCCCCACAGACACCATGGACTCTTGTCAATAAACTAATTATAATGTCAGTCATCTACAACATATCCAACTGGAAAACACAGAAGGGCTTCCTTAACTGTGTGTAAAAGTTGGTGTATTCTATGTCAAAAAGAAAAGAACTTATCTTTCTATCTTTTAAAAACCTAATCATTTTAAGTCTTTTTGAAAGGTGTAATCACTGCATTGTATGTTAAAACAGTGACATATGAAAGAGGTTATACAATGTAACTTACCAGATATACTAACACACACACACACACACACACACCACGAGAAAGGGAAAAAAATTCAACACTTTTAGTCATCAGGAAAATGCAAATCAAAACTACACTAACAGCCAGACATTACACGGCTGGCTCGTACCTGTAATCATAGCTACTTCGGAGACTCAGACCTGAGGATTGCAGTTCAAAGCTAACTCGAGAAGGAAAGTATATGAGACTCATCTCCAAATAACCAACAAAAAGCCAGTGTAGGGCCATTACTCTAGTGGCAGAGTACCAGCCCTGAGTGAAAGAGGACAGTGTCCAGACCCTGAGTGGAAGCCCAGGATCAGCACCAAAGCCTATTCTGAGATTCCATACCATCCCAGTCAGAATGGCAATCATCAAAAAAACAAAGTAATGCATGGCCATGAGGTTGGGGAAAAGAGAAGCCCTCGCTTGCTGGTATGTGACTCGGTGAAGCTACCGTGGGAATCAGTATGGAGGTTTCTCAAGATCAGAACAAGGGCTGGAGGCCTGGCTTAGCTTGGCAAGCAGGAACTGAAGCTCCAGTAACACTAGAAAGTATGTGTGATCGGCAAGACTCACAAACCAGCCACAGTACTTTGGGTGAAGCAAGGACAGCATCTTCCACTTTCCTGCACACCCCACTACTTACAACAGCCAACCAGCCAGAGGATCGGCCTTGGCGCCCAAGAAACAATGCACAGTACAGTTATTATTCAGCATAAAAAAGAATGAAATGTTATTTGTAAGAAATTGCGAGAACTGGAGATCATAAAGTTAAGTGAAATCACCCAGTCTTACAAAGACAAGGGTTACAGGTTTTCTCATATAGTCCAAAGTTGGAAGAAGGAACTAAGAAAGGGTGAGAGGATGATGTGATCAAAGTACGTGGCATGTAAGGTAGAAATAGTCACCACAAGACCTCTTAGCTTGTATAAATTAAATGTTAGAACCAAGGGCAGCCCTTTCTAGCTGGAAGGCACCCAGGTCCACAGGAGCCTAACCAGCACTCAACTGCCTCCAGCCTCAACTAGGTGAACAGGCACAGCTGCCATGGGGAAGAAAGGCGGATGGAGACAGGTGCCAAAGGCCAGGGAGGAGGAGGCCTTGGGCCCCTGACCAGGGAGGAGGGAGGAAGCCAGGTGGGAAGGAGGAAGAGCGTAGCAGGAAGGAAGCCAGGTGGGAAGGAGGAAGAGAATGGGAGGGAGGAAGCCAGGTCAGAAGGAAGAAGCCAGGGGGAGGAGGGAGGAAAGCAGGGGTAGGAGGGAGGAAGCCAGGAATAGGAAAAATGAAGCAGTATAGGAAAGAGGAAGCGGGATAGAAGGGAAGATGGGCGCAGGAAGGAGGACATGGGAAAGAAAAGAGGAAGTGGGGTAGAGGGAGGATGGTGAACAGGAAGGAGGATACTGGGGTAGAAAAGAGGGAGTAGGGCAGAGGGAAGAAAGAGGCCACGAAGGAGGAAGGAGGATGGGAAAGAGGAAGTGGGAAGGGAGGCAGGAAGGAGGAAGCAGAGTAAGGGGCCTATTTTTTCCACAAAAAAGGAAAAGAAGACATAACCAGATGACACTTGTTATTAGCAGATTCAGAAAGCCAATTTAGAAAAAGAAAACTCTGAGGGGCTGGGAAGGTGGCTCTGTGGTACAGCGCTTGCCTTGCATGCCTGAGGCCCTGGGTTCGATTCCTCAACACCACATAATCAAAAAAAAAGCCGGAAGTGGCGCTGTGGCTCAAGTGGTAGAGCGCTAGCCTTGAGCTGAAGAGCTGAGGGACAGCGCCCAGGCCCAGAGTTCAGGCCCCACGACCGGACCCAAAAAAAAAAAAAAAAAGAAAGAAAGAAAAAGAAAACTCTGAAACAACTCTATTGTGAATTGGAATGGAGAAGACAGTGGAAAATGAAATAAAAAATAAAAAGCAGAACAGCCAGGCGCCGGTGGCTCATGCCTGTCACCCTAGCTACTCAGGAGGCTGAGATCTGAGGATCAGGGTTCAAAGCCAGCCCAGGCAGGAAAGACTGTGAGACTCTTATCTCCAATAAACCACTAGAAAACCAGAAGTGGCGCTGTTGCTCAAGCGGTAGAGCGCTCACCTTGAGCTGAGGGATCACGCCCAAGCTAAGAGTTCAAGCCCCACAAATGAAAAAAAAAAAATAAAAGCAGAACAAAGTTTCATGAGTACTACTAAACAGCACATGTCAAAAGACTAAAAACTCAATTAAAAAACTTCAGCATGTTTGCAGCCAGGCCAGTGAATTGGAGGAGTAGGGTTCAAGACCAGCCTGGGCACAAATATAAGACCCTTAGCTAATTCAAAACCTTACCCAAAGCAAAAAGGGCCAGGAATAGTGGCTCATTCGGCAGAGTTCCTCACCCAGCAAGTGTGAGCCCCTGAGTGCAAACTTCAGTGCCACCAAAACACAACAAAAACAAAACTTGTATGAAAATGTATCTACCTAAGCCAGGTGATGACTCACACCTGTAATGCTAGCTACTCAGGAGGATGAGATCTGAGGATTATAGTTCAAAGCCATCCTGGATAGGAAAGGCCATGAGACTCTTACCGCTAATCACCAAAAAGCCGGAAGTGGAGCTGTGGCTCAAATAGTAGCACACAGCCTTGAACAGACAAGGTAAGGGATGGTGTCCAGGCCCTGAAATCTAGACCTAAGATTGCCCCCCTACCACACACACACCCCAAGTAGATCTACCTATTTTAACCATGAGAGAAAATAAATATTATAAGGTAAAATATATCAGTTTTTTCTATTACTCGTTTGAGAAAGTGCTAAGCCTAAATGTTTTTTGTTTTTTTTTTTTGGTTCTGGTTGTGGGGCCTGAACTCTGGGCCTGGACGCTGTCCCTCAGCTCTTCAGCTCAAGGCTAGCGCTCTACCACTTGAGCCACTTCCGGCTTTTTTCTTTTTGCTTATGTGGTGCTGAGGAATCGAACCCAGAGCCTCAGGCATGCAAGGCAAGTGTTCTACCACTGAGCCACCTTCCCAGCCCGGCCTAAATGTATTTTTAATTACTAATTCAAACTAAGATAATTCCGAAAGAGAAAACAGGACTAAGAGTGCACTAACTGCCCTGACTGTAACAAGCAGGCAAAACTTCACACTAGTTTTAGTAAATATAAATTATTGCATGTTTGTATTAAAGAGTATGGATAAATAGGAGTTTCTATATGACTTCAGTTTTATAATAAAAATTCATATATGTGAGAAATGAGCAAAGAAAAGCTTTTTTACTTTGTTAAACTTTATGTTTACCATTACACCAAGTATTTTTAGATCTAACACTCCGAATTAATAAGCAAGAACACTCTTTGATCCAAATTCGTCTGCAAATGGAAGGATTGAGAGGATGACGGAATGCTTCTATTTGGAGATGTCACTGAATTAAAAGTTCCTGGTGACAGAGTAGCACCTGCCACCAGCAGTCCTGAGCAGGAGCTGACCTTCCAGTATGCAGTGGACCAGGAAAGAACTTCAGAAGCAAACCTCTTCCCAGGCTCAGATAATGACCTCTATGGGTGTGCGTTCCACAGGAAAATCTACAGCATGACACGACAAAGCCACTGAAGGCAAATCCTGCTGGGTGGGGGTGGCTCACAACTGCAACCCTAGTCAGAAGGCTGAAGTTGGAGGATCTCAGTTCAAGGCCAGCTTGGGTAGACGAGTCCATGAGACTCTGTCTCCAAACAGTAAAAAGTCAGACTGGATGTGTGACTCAAGTGATAAATGTCAGCTGAGCAAAGCTCAGTGAGCTCAAAGCCCTGAATTCAAACCTCAGTACAGTCAAAAAGAAAAAGAAAAAAAGCAAATCCTGAGAAATGGAAGGTGAACTGTCTTCTTTCCTCCAGCAATACTTGCATCAGATTATGAAAGGATCTGAAAGGTAGGGGAATACCAGATGCCTTATGGTTTCCTCCAAAGTCTAACTGCTCATTCAAATATTAATGAATAAACAGATTTAAGAGACAAAGCATATGCTGAAGGTTTTTACTTCTTTATTGATACTTCCACCAAACGATCCAGAGTCACAAACGTCAGGAGCAGGGCAGTGGCCATGACAGGGAGAACGGGGCCAGCTGCCAGGAGTCAGCGAGGACCGGAGCCCCAGCTCTACCCACACACAGTCTCTGGGCGGTCATCTGTCCTCTCTGCCGCCATTTCCCCGCCTGCAGAATGGGCTCATGAAGCGGGCATGAATGGCACGAGTGTCACACGTGAGGTGCTAGGATCGGTGTGAGGCAAGCAGTAAGGTTCACAGAAGTACTTGGGTAAAGGAAGAAGACGGAGCAGGGACTGTAAATAGCAACTTGAAGCTTGGAGCACTTAACCCCCTTGCATCCTGACAGGATGGACAACTTCTGTTGTCTCATCTACACTGGGAAAATTTATTCAGCGCAGTTTTCATCTGGCTTGAGTTTGTCACCTCTTTCCAAAATGAAGTATGATGGACTTGGACAATTTTTAAGTGGGTCTCGGCGCTCCACTTTTAGAAGTGTGTGGAAGGGCTGCTGCCTGCCCTTTAGGACGACCCCCACGAAGAGGAGGCCCCACTCCTCCTCCAGATTCAGCGTGGGAGCCAAGCTGGGAGCCAGGAGTGCCTGCAAGGTGGGGGGGGGGCAGTGGGGCCTGCAGGTAGGGCTAAGCCCTACCAACACCTGGCTCTTCCAAACTCAATCGTGAGCCGTAAGGCCACACGACGCTATCAACGGCACTGGATGAAAGCACAGTGAGACGGCCACACACACTGTGCTTAGACCTACCATTAACAAGCAAAATGTGAACATTCGTGATCTCAGTGGGTACAGTGACTCCAGCAGTAGAGTGGCTGCCAGCAATGGGAGGCCAGCATTGCCACTACAGACAGGCAGACAGACAACAGGCAGACTTTAAGGCAGATTCATTTTGTGTCTTGATTGAAAAATGAGTGTGTGAATGGTTTCACTCGTCTTCCTCTCAAGCCCACCAGGAATCAATCCTGATCATCAAGTCTACCAGTGCATCCCAGGCCATAACCCAAGGGTGACTTCCAGGTGGAAGAATAAACACCACTAAATCCAGAACCTTCTCTTGCTACACCTTCCTGCTGATGTCCTTCCAGGTTTATGTCTGAAGTTCGGCTCACAACACAGGTAAACAATGCATATTACTCCACCTCCACCGTGCACACAATTTCAGTTAACACAGGACCAAAGGGAAATGCAGTGTAGGAAAGGGCTTAGTGACTGGTGGGGTTTGTAACTTATTTAATAGGTTCAC
This sequence comes from Dipodomys merriami, assembly GCF_024711535.1. Lineage (NCBI taxonomy): Eukaryota > Metazoa > Chordata > Mammalia > Rodentia > Heteromyidae > Dipodomys > Dipodomys merriami. The sequence goes on along the minus strand of NW_027202516.1, from coordinate 1,161,696 downwards.
GTCATTTAGTTTTTAATGGTGGCTACATTGATCAACTAGCTGGCAGTCCTGAAAATCCCGCAATAATGTCAGGCTGTGAGCAGCTCTAGCTCAGCGTTGACGAGATAAACAGTTCCCTCAGACATATCACGTGGTCATATCATCCTTGAAGTTGCATCCTGAAGTCTCACCTGCTTAAATGATCCTTATTTTTGCATTTGATGGCACTGATCACATTGTGATTAACTTGCCCAGCACTGTAGTCTGGGCTGCATGGTCAGGATACCTGTCTCCAGAGCCTGTATCCCTCCTCAGCCCAGGGCCCCCCCACCTGTAAGTCCCTTCTCCCTACACCTGTGCCCTGTCCCCCAGTGCTGGAGATTGGACATGGTCTTCACAGACCATAAGGCCCCGCCAAATCACACAGGAACTTAACAAATATGTGTAGGCCTCTTTTTGTCCCCTGCATTTCAACAATGCATCCACCTAATGCCTGTTCTTTTTTAAGTGGCTGAACCCCTTTTCATTTTCTTAGTTTGCAGGGGATGGGAGTCAGCGTTGCTTAGTGGGTAAGCCTGAATGAGGTTCATAAGCTGGCATTTGTATGGCTTTTGAAGCAGTGTGGAAAGGGGGGAAATGTTCGACAAGAACGTTGTTGCTAATAAGCTGTAGCGAGTGTGTAGAAAGGCCCTGAAAAGCAAAATAAGTCTCACTGGCTTTCTCCTGTTTGCGTTTGTCAACGTTGAAATGAGAGGCCTTGCCTGTCTGTTTGGGAGCTTGAGAACCGTTACCTGCTCCCTGCTAATGATAGCACAGGGTTCCTCATGCTGTCACGCATAGGTAAGGCTGCTTCATGAAGCTCAAGATGCTACAGTGAGCTACCAGTGAGCCCAAGCCGTGCTGCTGCTAGGTGGCTGGACCTCACTGCTTGGTACATCAGGGACCAGGGAAGCTTTGTAAAGGCCTCTGCTCAGGCTTGTGCGCACTGTGTGTAGGCCTCAGCGCTCAGGTGCTGTGTGCTCAGTGCATGGCCTCAGCTCTCAGGTGCTCAGGGCACAGACTCAGCTCTCAGGTGCTGTGTGCTCAGTGCATGGCCTCAGAGCTCAGGTGCTCAGGGCACAGACTCAGCACTCAGGTGCTGTGTGCTCAGTGCATGGCCTCAGCTCTCAGATGCTCAGGGCACAGACTCAGCGCTCAGGTGCTGTGTGCTCAGTGCATGGCCTCAGCTCTCAGGTGCTCAGGGCACAGACTCAGCTCTCAGGTGCTGTGTGCTCAGTGCATGGCCTCAGCTCTCAGATGCTCAGGGCACAGACTCAGCACTCAGGTGCTGTGTGCACTGTGTGTAGGCCTCAGCTCTCAGGTGCTCAGGGCACAGACTCAGCTCTCAGGTGCTGTGTGCTCAGTGCATGGCCTCAGCTCTCAGGTGCTCCGGGCACAGACTCAGCTCTCAGGTGCTGTGTGCTCAGTGCATGGCCTCAGCTCTCAGGTGCTCAGGGCACAGACTCAGCTCTCAGGTGCTGTGTGCTCAGTGCATGGCCTCAGCTCTCAGATGCTCAGGGCACAGACTCAGCACTCAGGTGCTGTGTGCACTGTGTGTAGGCCTCAGCTCTCAGGTGCTCAGGGCACAGACTCAGCTCTCAGGTGCTGTGTGCTCAGTGCATGGCCTCAGCTCTCAGGTGCTCCGGGCACAGACTCAGCTCTCAGGTGCTGTGTGCTCAGTGCATGGCCTCAGCGCTCAGATGCTCAGGGCACAGACTCAGCTCTCAGGTGCTGTGTGCTCAGTGCATGGCCTCAGAGCTCAGGTGCTCAGGGCACAGACTCAGCACTCAGGTGCTGTGTGCTCAGTGCATGGCCTCAGCTCTCAGGTGCTCAGGGCACAGACTCAGCTCTCAGAAGTGTGTGCTCAGTGCATGGCCTCAGCTCTCAGGTGCTCAGGGCACAGACTCAGCTCTCAGGTGCTGTGTGCACTGTGTGTAGGCCTCAGCACTCAGGTGCTGTGTGCTCAGTGCATGGCCTCAGCTCTCAGGTGCTCAGGGCACAGACTCAGCACTCAGGTGCTGTGTGCTCAGTGCATGGCCTCAGCTCTCAGGTGCTCAGGGCACAGACTCAGCTCTCAGGTGCTGTGTGCACTGTGTGTAGGCCTCAGCGCTCAGGTGCTATGTGCTCAGTACATGGCCTCAGCACTCAGGTGCTGTGTGCTCAGTGCATGGCCTCAGCTCTCAGGTGCTGTGCTCAGTGTTCCATGAAACTGTGCAGAGCGGCTATCACTTGGCAGGTCAGAGGGCTGTAGAGATCTGGCTCACTGCCCACTCTTCAAGGACTGCTGCACAAGCTAGCGGTTAAAGGAAGCTGGACAAAACTGGACAAACAGTTCATTGGCACCTGACTTCTTGTGAACCGGTGTGCGTCCTGTGGCCCTAATCTGGAGTGCTGGAATCAGCCATGGTGAATGTTTACACTGGGTTACCAGCAAATGCTATAGATTCAAACACTGTTCTTTGGGACAACATCTTTCAGCCTGCCGCTGTGAAACAGTGATTGTTAGAAGAAATTCCTTTCCTTCTCTTTAACTTCTTTCTCACAGGAAATAAAAAAAGATGGTAACCACTAAAGCATTAGTTATCACTACTTCTGGTCCCTACTCAAGCTGTGAATGCAAACTTGACTGAAAACCAACCAAAGGGATTTCTTTTTAAGACAAGAGCTCTCTATCTAGTCAAAGCTAGCCTTGAACTCATGGCCCTTTAGCCTCACTCAGCCTCTTGAATACTGGATGAACAGGTAGCTACCAATATAGCTGGGTAACCTCAAATTTCTTTTCAAAGCTGTGACCCTAAATTTAGAACCACATATCTTAGTCTATAGCTGCTCCAGACAGAGGCCTTGCTTGTTCTGTACTGCCACAGCCCAAGAGATTCGATATTCTTTAAAAATAACCAGGCCTCTGTTCAATATGGATGCCTCCTTAAAAGAGAAAAGCTAAGAGCCAAACTGTCACCAAATATAGTCCCCACAACTCCCAGAACTGCTCTGCCCTTCCGATATTACTTAGCAACTTTAGTCACATCAAACGGGCAAGTCGCTCCAGTGAGATACAACAGTAACTTTGACAGAATGGCCAAGGGTCCCAGCATCATCCATGCTTGTCACTCATCTTGTGCTAGGATGTAGGGCAACACATACATAAATGATGTGCCTAAAGAGACACGTTCGATGCTCCTGTTCCTGTCAATGCGTGGCAGTGTTTCAGGAGATAGAAGTCCCCTCCCCAGGTTGGGCATCGCAGGAACCTTCTTCAGTCACTCCTTTCCCCATGTTGTCCCTATGCAGAGGGAGAGGGCTGCTTCCCACGTCACCCAGTGCCAATATGATAACACATGCTTCCAGATGCTAAGAGATGCTCTGGGGAGCTGCTGAAGACACATATGGGTAGGGACTCTGTATCTTCTGTTGCTCATCTTTCCTAAGCTCCTGTAAGTTTCTCCCTAAAACGGTCATCCACTATCAAATCCAAACCTCCCGCCCTTCCACAGCCATCTATTCTTACATGAGTTAGCACGCAGGCCACACTGCCATTCTCCTCCCTCCAGTCCCAACCTGAAGGGAAGGTTCCAGAACCTAGCAGCTCCTCGGAATGCACATCATGAAGAGGGGTCAGGGACAGCTCTGACCCAGATCTGACTCCTGGGGACAGATCTGATAGGTACTAGCAAACCACCCCACTCTAAAGCCAAAGCCTGCGTCCAATCCAGCTCCAAGGTAAAGGACTTTTCAATCACATGTCATAGTTTCCATTTGTATTGGATCCCAGAGCGCTGGCGAGCCGCTGTGGGAAATGTGTCATTACCGGTCCCTAAAACACAAGCATGCAATGGAACAGAACGTGGCATCCCTCTCACTACAGAGGGCCACCGGTCCCGTCCGGTCTGCACTGCTTTGCTTCTTCTACTCCTCACTTCCATGCTCTCTGCTAGGTCCCCGTCAATCTTTGGCTCTTTCATTAAGTGACTTAGACACAGCCAAGGAAGAACCTCCTACCTCCACTAGGGAGTGAAAAGAAAAAGAAGAGAGCAATGAAGGAGAGGGAGGGAGGAGAGAGAGGAGAAAGAAAGAGGGTTGGGGGGCTGGGAAGGTGGCTCAGTGGTAGAGTGCTTGCCTTGCATGCATAAGGCCCTGGGTTCAATTCCTCAGCACCACATAAGCAAAAAGAAAAAAGCCAGAAGTGGCACTCTGGCTCAAGTGGTAGAGTGCTAGCCTTGAGCTGAGGGACAGCGCCCAGGCCCAGAGTTCAGGCCCCTCGACTGGGCCCACAAAAGAAAAAAAAAAAAAAGAAAGAAAGAAAAGAGGGTTGGGAGGGGAGAGGAAAGGGAACATGAGAAGAAGTCATGTGTCCCATCCTAAAGACCAAGTTTTGGGTCGTTAGTTCAGGTAATGGGAGCAGAAAAAAAACTGTTGTTGCAAATTTCTTGCAAAGTCATACTTCAATCAATGCTACAGGTAAGTGCTGTTCAGTGTCCTCAAGACTGCAGAAGTCAGAAGTGGCCCTGTGGCCCAAGTGGTAGAGCACTTGCCTTGAGCTGAAGAGCATAAGGACAGTGCCCAAACCCAGAGTTCAAGCCCCATGACTGACAAAAAAAAAAAAAAAAGGACTGCAGAAGTCATGAAAAACAAACACAAACAAAACCTAAAACTCAAAAAACCCAGGAGCATCTGAAAATTTTTCTTCATGCTGAGCAACAGTGGCTCATGGCTGTCATCCTAGCTACTCAGGAGGCTGAGATCTGAGGATCATGGTTTGAAGCCAGCCAGGGAAGAAGTCCATGAGACTCTTATCTCTAATTAACCACTGAAAAACCAGAAGTGGTGCTGTGGCTCAAATAGTAGAGCACTAGCCTTGAACACAAAGAGGCTCAGAGACAGTGCCCAGGCCCTGAGTTCAAGCCCTGCAACCAACAAAAAAAAAAGTGTTTTCAAATGAAATCAATTATAATTTCTGAGGAAAAAAAAGAAAAATCATAAGTATGGCAGTCATTTCCAAATGCAAAATGACACGTATTTGTCATGTCTTCAGATAACAGAAGAGAACTTGCTTTTCATTCATGTTTTGCACATCTTTATTTTCCAAAAGTGTAAACAAGTATGTGTCAGAGTCTTCCACACTCCTCCGAGTACCTCCATAGCTCCTCTTTTCCACTGAGTAGAGAAATTACTTGTTTAGCCAATGGAATCGTTTTTCTGCTCAAATTTTGAAAGCTACAATGAACCCTACCATCGGAAACACTGCTTCAATTACAACAGAAATATAGGAAAACAGGGTTTTTCCTCAAGACACTAAGTCCTCTGCAGCAGTGATGAGATGGATGAGCAGGCAGCTACCCATGCTCAGTCTGTAGATTAGCGCCATCCACAGGGCGGTCTCCGCACCGGTGGGGCAGGCCGCAGGCCCTGGGCCGCCACAGTCACAGCCATGTGAACCTGATGTCCTGCACTGGCTGTGAAACCAGCTAACTCAGGGAGCTGCTGTAAGAATTCAATTGAATCCAATGTGTAAAAACTTGGCAAATAGGGCTGGGAAGGTGGCTCAGTGGTAGAGCACTTGCCTTGCATGCCTGAGGCCCTGGGCTTGATTCCTCAGCATCATATAAGCTAAAAGAAAAAAGCCGGAAGTGGCACTGTGGCTCAAGTGGTAGAGTGCTAAGCCTTGAGCTGAATTGCTGAGGGACAGCGCCCAGGCCCAGAGTTCAGGCCCCATGACCGGACCCAAAAAAAAAAAAAAAAAAAAAAACTTGGCAAATATGTGATGCACTAAAATTATAATAATCATGAATTCTGGGTGTTGGTTCATTCTATCTTCACATTCCCTAAGTCATGACTAAAAGCTGGGTCTTACTAAATCTTTAGACTTGATAATGTATTTATGGTACAAGAATTCTGAAAAAACTGCAAAATTTTCAACTCGGTGCTAAGCTAAGAAGAAAAACCTGTCTGATTTTATGAAGCTACTGATTCTGTCATGATGGCCGTGCTTTCCCTACCACCAGAGTAAAGAGCAGTGGAAGATCTGTGCCCATTCCATGGTGGGACTTCTGCACACCACCCGTCCACCCCACAGCTCCCCCCGCCCACTGAGATCTGCCTGCTTTCCCATGCCAACCCAGCAGGTAAGCCCTGGCGCCCAGACCCCTCTTCCAGGTGGCAGTCCTCGGGAGTGGGCTCTGCCCTACTCCTCACCCAGCTGTGTATTTGGAGATGGCATGGCCTCCAATCCTCTTCCTTCTGGAGGCCCTGGTGCCTGTGCACAGATTTTAAGGATCTGTAAGGCTAGAACTAGGGCATGTGTGCCAGCTTGGTGAGGACCACTTCTCTTCCAGTGTATCTGGGCACTGCGAAGTAACATGACAAGAGGCTGGGGGAGGGGGAGCATTCTATGGTCACTGTTCACGTGGCACATAGAATTGCTTTCGGACTAGAAAAAGAAGAAGGCTGGGTACAAAGTTGCTTGAAGGTTTTCAAAGGAATGTTAATGCTTATCGTTTCATTTATCATTTTAATTCTACCAAACCACAAGTTAAAATTTCTATGCATTCTTCTAAAAGAAAAAGTTAGGTATTCAGATAAATTCTGATTTTCCACAAAATAAAATATTCTTGCCCCCCCCCCCTCTGGTGCTGGGACCCAACCCAGGGCCTTGTGCATGCCAGCGGCCTTGTGCATGCTGGGGCTGTGCACTCTACCACAGAACTACATGCCTAGCCCTATCCCACATCTTGCTTTCTGTGAGAACCAAATCCTCAGAAAGTCCACAGAGAAAAAAACATGGGGACTAAATTGCTAACACTGATCACTGTAACACTGACAAGATGCATTGTTGTCATAACCATTGAGAACTGCAACCTCTTAGTACAACTACTTAATAATAACTTTTAAAATAAATTTTAAAAGCCAACAGGAATTAAATTGTTATAGCTTCCAAGACTGCTTGAAGGATGGGTACAGAAGACTGTACCTCACTTAAAATTCCTAATACATGCAAAATTCAAGCTCTGAGTTTCAATCATTCAGCTTTTGGCCTCCTGTTTTTCATATTTTCTAGCTTCTGTTATGTAACATCACAAAGGTCACGAAATAGATAGCCAGACACTGTTTTAATCATTTATTTATTTACACTAGTAAAGGTAGTCACTGGTCTGCTAGGGTTCGTAAGCTTGTGGGGGCTGCAATCCTTGTAAAATATGCTGCAGGAAAAATACAATAATCTTGCTCTTAACTCATCTGTTAAAAATCAAAGACAATGTTTACATGAAATCATATTTCAACTCTAAGGAACAACAGTATAAAAGTTTGAGTTCTTATATTCTGTATACATTCATTATATCTAGGTTATAATCAAACCACTGAGACAAATACTTTCTAAAAAAATTTTAAATAAAACCTGGGCGCCAGTGGCTCATGCCTGTCATCCTAGCTATTCTCAGGAGGCTGAAATCTGAGGATCATGGTTCCAAGCCAGCCTGGGCAGGAAAGTCCATGAGACTTATCTCCAATTAACCACCAAAAAAGAAGGAAGTAAAGCTTTGGCTCAAGTGGTAAAGTTTTGGCCTTGAGCAAAAAAAGCTCAGGGACAGTGCCGAGGCCTGAGTTCAAGACCCAGGACTGGCAAAAAACAAAAACAAAAAAAAACAACCATAATAATAATTAAAACAAACTACTCTCTACCCAACTATGTTTCTGATTACAGCTCAATCTCCAGAGTTTAACTTCCGCATGTTTTACAGGACAGGGATTGTCAATTGCACTCTATTCTTAAAATAGAATGGTCCAACTAATTTTAGGCACAAGCATTCTTCAGCACCACAGCTAACTGACTGAACACCTAACCTGCCACTGTGGCATGTGCAGACAGACCAAGCTAACCGTCAGACAGCTAGACTGAGCCACCACACAATGAAGGGGCCTAATACACAAAGTACTTAGCCAAAATGAAACAGTACTAAAGCACAGTAGGATCAGATAAAGGGAAATAATTAGGCTCATATTCATTTAAATAATATCTAAAAGGCAATGAATGGCTCAAAGGTATCAAAAGGAGGTAATGCTATAAAAAGGCCACTGACCATTTGCAAAACATGATCTAATCAAGAATTCCTACCCAGAGCGTATACAAAAATCTCTTAAAACTCAACAATAAGAAAACAAAAGCCAGGTATCAGAGGCTCACACCTGTAATCCCAGCTACTTAGGGGCCTGAAAATGGTATGATCAGAGTTTGGGGCCAGCCTCAGGGAGAAAAACCCACAAGACTATCTCCAAGAAGGAAAGTTAAGTGTATCAGCAATTCCTGTCAGCCCAGCTACAGAAGGTGGATCACAGCCCACACCTCTGAGCAGGAAGGGAGACCCCACTCTACAATAACCAGTGCAAAGGGCTGGGGTACATACAAGATCCTGAGTTCAAACCCCAGCCAGTATACTCTGGAGCAGGAAGCAAGAACCCCATTCTACAATAACCCATGCAAAGGTCCAGGGGTACAAGGGCCTGAGTTCAAACCCCAGTACCACTGCTAAAAAAGAAGAAACAACCAATTTAAAAGTGATCAAAACATCTGGCTGCTGGGGAGGTGAGGAGGGAAGGGAGAATAGGGGAAAAACAAAGGAGGGGGTAACAGTGCTCGATAGAAGATGTACTCATTATCTTACTCAGGTAACTGTAACTCCTCTGTACAGTATCTGTACAATAAAAAATATTTTTAAAAATCTGGCTGGACACCAGTGGCTCACGCCTGTCATCCTAGCTATTCAGAAGGCTAGAAGCTGAGGATCGCCGTTTAAAGCCAGCTGGGCAGGAAAGTCTATGAGACTCTTATCTCCAATGAACCACCAGAAAATCCTAAGTGGTGCTGTGTAGCGCTCAAGTGGTAGAGCACTCACCTTGAGCTGAGGAACAGCTCCCTGGACTAGAGTTCAAGCACCACAGCCGACAAAAAAAAAAGTCTGAACAGAAACCTCCCCAAAGCCTATCTAGCAGATACACAGTTAGCAAATGAGCATACAAAATGTATGTACACATCCTCACTTATCACAAGGAAAATGCAGGTTAAACAACAAACCCAAGCACCATAAAATTCAAGGGAGAGAGGAAAAGAGGAAAGGAAGGAAAAGAGCGGAAGAAAGAAGAAACAATACTACGTCCTTCAGAATGGCTCAGGTAAGAGATGGTGGCATGGTTCGGATATGTTTGCAGCAGTGCACTGGGAAATGGAGCCCTTGGAGGTGCCTGGGCCTACTCCCTCATAAATGAGGCATGTGTTTTGTAATCATCTGGGTTAGTGGAGGACCATGGTTTGAAACCAACTGGGACAGAAAAGCCCTGAGAATCAATCTCCAATTAATCAGCAAAAAGCTGTAACAGAGGCATGGCTCAAATGACATTGGGCAACAAAGCAGAGCAAGACTGAGACCTTTGAGTTCAAGCCATGGTGCACGCGCATGTACACACACACACACACACACACACACACACACACACACACACACGAGCAATAACTACATCCTTTACCCAAATGACCTGGAACCTGCACACAAAACGCGTGCAGCAGCTTTCCAACTAATTGACAAAAAATGAGAGCCACCAAGATGGCCTCAGTACACAACATGTAAACACACTGCCGCACATCAGACAAAGGACTATTTATTACTCCGTGATGAAGGAGAGATAAACCACTGAGCCATGAGAAGCCACGGACCATGAAAGAAGCCAATGTGAGAAGAACGTACGCCATAGGACTCCAACTACACAACATTCTGAAAAGGCAAACGAGAGACAGCCGGAGGGGGAGGGGAGGGGGACGCGCCAGCCTGGGTTGTGGGGGATCCACAGGGGAAAACCGCCCTGCACCACATGGTGGTGGAGACCCTCAGCGCTGTGCATCTGTCAGGACTCGGATCTGAAGAGCACAGTGAACCCTCTGCCAACTCTGGATCTGAGGTGCCAGCTCATCCATTGTAACCAAGAAAGCACACTGACAAAGATGTCAACAGAGCTGACTACACAGCAAAGGGAGGGCAAACAGGGAAGTGCTATACTTTCCACTCAGTTTTTCTTTAAACCTAAAGCTATTCTAAAATATAATATATTAGAAAAGGAAAGAAAGAGAGGGGAAGGGGAAGGGAAGGAAGGGGAAGGGGGGGAAGCAAGGGAAGGGGAAGGGAGGGGAGGGGAGGAGAGGGCTATGAGGAAGCTGATGGCTTCACTTGCGGTCTTAGGTCTACTTCACACACTGCTCCACTGCTCAGAACAGTGGTCCTCCTTATCTGTCCCCCACTGGGTTCATAAAGATGATATAAATATTATTCACTAAACTCTATGTTGGAAATGAAGGGTGGTTAGGAGGGGGAAACTGTGAGAAAATGGAGGGGGTGACACTGTTCTAAAAGAAATGTACTCATTACCTGACATGTAACAGCTCTGCACATCACCTTTACCATCACAAAAAGTTAAATTAAAAAAGAAGCATTACTTCATGCCAAAAATCATGAATGCATACTGTCCCGCTGGACAGAAAACCTCCGTACTGAATACAGGGGATGGCTTAAACCCCTGGGACAATAGTATCTTTGTGTACTACCCTTAATACCAGGACCCACTGAGGAATATTTGCACCCACGAGAGAAAAATCAAGACTTTGTCAACTCCCTCTGACAATTCTTTCCAGGAAACATTTCAGGCATGAATCAAAGTAGTCGCATTCATTGGTGACATTTACCCAAACTTAATTATTTCCAGTGTTTCCTCAACCTAAATATGTTCAAGAAATGTTCGCATTAACGTTGTATATTAGTTTTATGGATATCTTAATTTATAATCCAACTGGGATAAAATGGTCAGTCTCCAAAATCTATTTCATAATTGAGTTGAAATAAATTCTCTGAAATTTTAATTTTACTTCACTCATCTAAAGTTCAGAAAAATTCTGGTTTTAATCCAAATCAGATTCCTGTTAAAAAGATTCCCATAAAATCTACCTCTGCAGCATTTCCTGGTCAAAATGCATAGTTTGTCCTCAGTGCGCCTGATGTCCAAGGTAAATGCTGCCAGCAAGACCCCAATTGTTCCAAGAAAATTAAGTTTTCTTTCTTTTGTTGGTACCAAGGCTTGAACTTGGGGGTCTCACACCACTGAGCAGTGCCTCCAGCCCTTTCAATGCTGGTTACTTTGAGACTGGGGCTTACTTTACGCCTGAGCCCACTCTTGAACCTCAATCTTCCTACGCTTCATTTCTGACATCGGCTGGGCTGACAGGCGCACACCACTGTGACCAGCCGGACATTATCTCCCAGTTTGTGAAATGGCAGCGGTTTCAAGAGAGTTAGGATAATAGGAAGCTTAGAAAGTGCTCATTGGAAACTGCTCTCATGGTCAGTGGTCCTCCCCTGTCTCCCCACACTGCAGCTGGCCAGCTCACAGGCAACAAACATCCTGCAGTGCCCACTCCCTCTGCAAACTCCGGGCACGCATGCCCCGTCCATCCCAAGCCCAAATCCAGTGCTGGGCAGAACATCGGAGACCCCTTCCGGTCTGGTCCTGTGTAACCACCATAGCCACCCACGCTCATGTGACCTGTGTGCTCACGTGACCTGTGTCCATCACATCCCCCGACGCTCAGCCACACAGCCTCCCCACCAGGGCCTCCCCTGCCCCACACTTCACCTTTTCACAGAGTAAGAGCTGAGACCCCGACCGAAGCACATCTGTTTATCTGCTTCTTTTTTGGGTGATGTGAAAGTAGAGTGGAAAACAGCAGCAAATAAGCTGCATCAAGGGCTGGGCCAGGAGGAGCAGAGAGTGGCAGCTTTACTTCCAGCCACAGGGGATCTACCTGGGCAGAGGGCTGACAATGGAGGTGCTGCCACAAACTACCAGACACCAGGAATCTTTCCTGTTTGCTCTTCAAAAGCCACTGGAGAAAGAAGAGCCTCATGCAAGGTAGCAGAAGCAAGAGGCTTCTCTATAACTAACAGGACATAATTAACACCCTGACCATCCTCTCAGTCTTGGCTATCTGCGGGATCTAGAAGGTCCGTGAGGCCCATGGGTGCTCAGCTCCAGGACTACTCCCTCTCCGCACTGCCTGTCCCTTCCTATGCTCTGGGCATCTCCAGCTTCCAGGGGAAAGTGCCCTGATCACACCCCGACCTCCATATAGACACAGATTGGGAGGCAGGGGCCGCATACCTCTTGCTGACTACAGAACAAGACAAGACAACCAGACAACAAACTGCCCCTTAATGTACTGCCTAAAACGTGGTGCCCCAGAAACAGGCATCTACAAACTGCCCGAAGTTTAAAACAGAGCCTCAAACCTTCAGAATGCACAAAGGCTTCCTTTTTCAAGTACCTGACTACATGCATGTAGAGATATGTCTTAAGCCAAGGGGGGAAAACCCCATAAACCTAAAAGCATCTTGGTCTTAAGTGTGAATTTCCAAGTTAAGTAGCTAGTAGTAGTTCCTGTTCTTGAGCATACAGATCCTTCCTGTGGTATGAGATAACACACAAGTTCTTAGACAACTTAAATCCTAGCACTTGTTGGAAATCACTTTCCAAATCCAGGTAGTAATGTTTTAGACCATCCTATGTCATATGGAAAATCCCCAGAGACCAGTGATGCTGGCCAACACACTGTGTTCTGGTGGGTAACATGGGCACATATCAGCAGTGTCAGGTGAAGACAGGCAACATCACAAAGCCAGGGGCAAAGTTCAGTTTTGTTCAGGGCACAAGATGGGCTCCACATGAAAATCCACATTTCCTACTTTGCAGCATAAGATGACCCCTGGAACCAAGACACAAGGGCTAGAAAGCAGCAGCCATCTTGTGGTTACAAAGCAGCCTCATAGCACTGACAGAAACATGGGTCCAGGCCCCTCATTGGCAATCCTTCCCTTCCCTATCTTGGAGCTCTCAGTACCTGAGAAAAAGAAAATGTCTATGTGGTTAAACACAATCACCTGATGTCTATTAGAGCCATGGTCCATAAACATTTAACAGATTAAGACTGACTTTTAAATAAATGCCAAGTAGCTGCAATATCAACCACCACCATGAAGCACAAAGCTCAGTTATGACATAACTGACTGCTCGACCATGAACGCAGCACCAGCAGAAATCAGGTTCCTACAGACTCCTGGAAGCCAGCAGAAGACGTGAGCAAGACCATCGCCACCACCCCGCACACCGCAGAAATCCCTCCAGACCTCTGCTCCAGCCGTCCACACATCTGAGCCCTGGCATTGGTGTGTAGAATAAAACGGGGTGTTTTTACCCAATCACATGTCCACAAAGGCAGTGACTGAACTGACACTGAAAACAACACAGTCTCACTCATTCCTCCATCACTGTGTACGTGAGCAGTGAGGCAAGAGTTTGTGGGAAACAGAAAATAAAAACTGCCTATAGTCTGAATAACAGAAGAGTTTGGGGGTGGGGTTAAGTGATAGTGTAGTTAAGTAACCAAGTCATCAGCTTTCACAGAAATGATGATGTGACATGCCACAGTTATTTTCAATTAATTTCAAGATCAATGGAAGAAATGCTACTTCTTGGACCAAAATAACCCAACAATTTAAAACTTTAAATCTGAACACATAAAGAGTAAACTTTGTTGGCTGATATATCATTTTCTCACACCATTTTTTCACCTCACATCACATAAAAAATTAATAGTGTTGGGACATCAAGTCCCGCCATAACACCCAACAGCTGCATCCCACTAAGTAGTGATTTCATTAGTGAGCAAGAGAGATCACTGTGTGCTGTGCTAAGTGACTACTACACAATACACTCACTGGGTAACTTACTTACAGGAATGGCCAATATCTAGTATAAACAACATAGTAAATATAGAGAAGGCTAGAGATGTGAGAATTGTGTTTTGTTTAAAAAAGTAACTTTATTCACCCTGACTTTGACACCTGCTGAGATATCAGATCCTTTTAACCAGGAGGTTTTAATCTAAGATTTTTTTTATTAAGTAACAACTGTACAGAGTTTTCGATTTCCGAAGTCAGGTTATGAGTACAATGCATGTAGATCCATGTCACCCTTTCCATCACTCTCCCCTACTTCTCCCCTCCCATCCCTACCTAATCTGAAGTATTCTAAGAATACACTTCCCAAATAACAAGATGAGATATGAGTCAGAACACTGAGCTGGGCTTTGTAGCCCAAATCTCTCCCTGTATTATTCAAGTTCAGTGAACAGTTGCCTATTTTTACTCAGAAGGACTAAAGCTAGACACAAGAATAGACCACCCCATAAATACTCAGGGCTCATTTACAATTTCTCTTGCTTTTCTACCAAGGGTCCAAGGCTAACTGAGGACTGAGCCTAACAGAACTCGGCACTCTCTTCCTCTCTACTCGAACTTCCTAACCTTCCCAACTCTACATTCTGATGATAGGCAGATTTTATATTCGCTCCAGCTGACTCTCCCACTTACACCACTCAACAGCTGGGGCAAATGAGAACTCTGCAACCTGATAATACTTGAGGCCAATGCAAGCTCACTCTGTAGCCACAGAACTCCATCAGAAATGGACACCAAATAACCTCTCTGAAGTTCAAATGGGAACACAGAATGTTTTGAACAAAGCATGATTTCAGAAAAGGAGCAACTGCTCTCTCTGAAAGGATAGCAAGCTGACACTCCCTGCCCGAAGCCTACAATTCTTTTCTGATTAGATCAGGCGAATAAGCACTGGAGTGAAGTCATGGTATCAGATGCTGATGGGAAGTCATGGCTGGCTTCAAAACCCACCGGCAAACAATGAGTTTTCCAGGTCTCCAGCTTTCCCTGGAGTCACTGGCCAATGCATTTCCTTTTCTTTCCAAGACTAAATGAAACACAGAACATGGAGAAAGCCAGTGCAGATCAAGCCACAAAGAGAAGGAGAAAAATCCCTTCTGCTCTTTTCTGTGGCATCTCGAGCAAAATGTTTCAAGAAGTGCATGTGGGGGACCAGATTGCTGGTAGCCAGGCTAACTCGGGATTAGAATGAAGTGTGGTAAGAAGTGCAGTGGCCTTCAAGCTGTAACTTTCCCTTACTCACAAAGGCAGACAAAAGACAAGCCTTGAAACCAGTCTGCTGTCTCCAGGCTCCTCAGATCAACACTTGGGCTATTTCTGTCTTGTCATCCCAAACTGCCCACATACACGGATGTAAAACTTCTTACGACAAAAGAAGGTCGTACAGCTGCGATTTTGTGAAGTGTAACAAGTCTACACTGTGAGCTCTTTCGCCACAGATGTGCTTCTTCAGTAAGGTTTAGGGTTTTAGACGGTTGTGCTGCAGTATTTCTGGAGAAGAGCCGAAACGAAAAGATGAAGGCAGACCTGGGTACATCCCGCACACGCACACGCTTGCTCACGCACACACACGCGCACACGCCTAAAATACCACACTGGCTGGTGGCAGTGTGACACACAATGGAGTCTCGGTACAAAGGAATCCAGGGGTGCTGCTGACCAAATTCGATGCGGACCGCAGGACTTCCGGTTCTGGAAGGGGAGCCGGGCGCGGGGCGCGGGGTCTGGACTCAGCTGGGCGGTGGACGGGCTCGCCCGGGTCTCACCTCCCCGCTGCGCGCACTGACCGGGGACGAGAGGGGCGCGGCCCAGGGAGAGCAAGTCCGCGGACGGCGCGCGGCGGGCGGCGGCGCCCTGCGCCTCACGCGCGGGTGCGGGGTGCTGGGGGCCCGGGCGCCGCCGGGGGGCTCCTACCCCGCGGGCGGCGCACCTGGTCCGCCGGACCGCGTCCGACACGCCCTTCCCCGCGTCGGGCTCTCCCCACGCCCGCGCCGCCCCGCCCGTCCCGGCGGCCCCCCGAGTCCAGGCGACCCGACCCCCCCAGCCCCGACCCCCGGCCCCCAGCCCCGACCCCCGGCCCCCAGCCCCGACCCCCGCCCGGCCCCCAGCCCCGACCCCCAGCCCCGACCCCCGGCCCCCAGCCCCCGACCCCCCGGCCCCGGCCCCGCCCAGCCCCGCCCGGCCCCCAGCCCCGACCCCCGGCCCCCAGCCCCCGACCCCCGGCCCCCAGCCCCCGACCCCCGCCCCGCCCAGCCCCGCCCGGCCCACACGCACCCTTGTACCGCTCCAGCACGTCCTCGTAGGCCTGCAGGAACTCGCGCTCCTCGGCGGCCGGGTAGGCGGCGGGGCACAGGTAGCCCGCCATGCCGCCCCGCGCGTCCCCGCCGCCGCCGCCGCCCGGCACCGTCTGGGCAGCGCGGAGGACGCGGCCGGGGCCGCCCAGGCCGGGGCGGGGCGGGCGGGGCCCGGTCAGCGGCGCGGACGCGCGGCGGAGGCGGCGGCGGGGACGCGCGGGCCCGGAGCGGCCGCGGCGCCCACCCGGGCGGAGCCTCCGCGCGGTGCCCGCTGAGGGCCGGGCCGGGGCCGCGGGCCGGGAGAGCGGCTGCGTCCGCCCGGGAGGCTGCGCGGCGTCTGCGGCATCGCCGGCCGCAGCGGACGCTCCCCGCGGGGGGGGGGGGAAGGCGCGGGGAGGGGGGAGCCCGGCCTGCGCCCCTCGGCCCGCCCCACGCCCGAGGGTTTCTATTCGGGGCCTCCGACAGGTGCCCGGGAGCCGGCGCCGCGCGCGGCTCTCTGAGGGGGGCCGGGCGCGCGGAGGGGTCGCGGGGCGGCGAGGGCCGCGCTCGGACCCCGTGAGGGCCGGGGCTGCGGTCACGGGGGGCTGCGCCGGGCCTGGAGCCCAGCGTGGGGGCGGGGCGTGGTCACGGGGGCGGGGCGGGGGCGGGGCTAACGGGGGTGTGGCTGGAGAGCGGGGTGGGGCGCAGCATAGCCAAGGGGAGCCGCCGCGGGGGCGGGGCCTATCGGGAGGGGCGGGGCATTGCGGGTGGGCGGGGCGGCCAGCATCCCGCACCTCCAGAGCCGCGGCTCCGCCGGCCGCCGCGCGCCGGTTCCCGGGGAGCCAGCGGTGCCCGGGCCGCCGCGCGCCGGTGTCCGGGGCGGACTGGAGTCAGGCTGCGCCGGCGGCCTTCCTGACCAGGCCAGGTTCCTGGGCTCGCGGGGGGCGGGAGGCGGGAGGCGGGGGGACAAGTCCCGGCACCGGGGGAGGAAGCCGGGCCGGCACGCGCCGGCGCACGCGCGCCACGGGCCGGGCCTGCAGACCCGCAGCTCCCCGTCATCCCCGCGGCCCCAGGCCGCCCGCCCCGGTCCTCCGCGAGCCTCTGACGTCAGCGTCACTGCCCACGAGCGCCGCGGGAGCGCGGGAGCGCGGGAGCGGCTGTGGAAATGGCCGAGGGCGACGCTGGGCGCGGGACGCGGCCCGGGGTGTAAAGCGCATGCACGCGCCCTGCCAGCCAACCGCAGAACTACCACAAGCCCACAGCTGCTTTTCCTTCAGGATCCGCTGGGCTGCCGTGGGCTGCAGCCTCAGCCCTGCAAGAGCACTTCCAAAGCACCATCAGCACCCCACAGCGAGCGTGTTCCACAGACAGGCACACTTATAACTGTGTGCATGCATGCACGTGTCCGAGAAGATATGCGGATGGACAGGTGATGTGAGACACACACCTGAGTCGCACACCTGTTACACAGATGACAGCCGCGTGACACCATGGCCAAGGACTGCAACTCTGATGTCACCACACTTCTCGAGAACCTTGGGGTGGCTCCCCACCAGGTCAGAGCACAACCCACGGCCTCAGGTTGCAGGAGACATGCCAACCCTTCCACATGCTAACACCTGTCAGCCTGGGCTGTGGCCTCTCACCCTCTCTCAGCAAGCTCTTAGTCTCAGCTCCTGTGGCACTGCCTGGCAGAAACCTGTCAGGAGCCCCTTCTCCCTCTGGGCCCTGCCCCCCCACCCCCCAGGCTATTAGCTTCTCCGCTGGTGCTTTCAGAATTATGTGCCTGCAGCCGCCACATTCTCCACCATGGCACTCATCACATTAAACTCAGACTTCTCAAAGGCAGGCCTGTGCTGTTCCTCGCTTTCCTGCAGGAGCTCCGGGAGGGAGCACTCATCAAGGTTTCCCACAGACCCGCTGGGCTTTCCGATTCAGGGGACATTTTCACAAACAACTCTCCTGTGGGTTTCCAAAGACGCTCCGCTCCCACCTGCACACACGGACACTGCGGCTGCCCACCCCACATCCGAGCCGCCTCTCCACCTCTCAGAGGGGAAATTTCAAGGAGTGAGTTTCAAGGAGATCATAGAACAGAAATTAGAAGCAGAGGTCTTAATGGCATGATTTCAAGTCATATGCAGCCCTGGCTCCCCTCGGGGAACGGCCTCCTGCCATCTCCCTGAGCGGCCACGGGTGAGCTTGACACAGAGTGCTTCCCCATCATGTAGCTGAGCCACGGCAGGGGTTCAACGGACACCTGTGCCGGAGCCCCAGGCCTACCCCACTAGAGGTATCATTTATGACACACGAAGCCAACACTGAATCTCCAACACTTCTAATTTCCATATCATTCTTGTTTTTGTTCTATTTTTGAAAAATAACTGTCATTTTAAAAGCAGGTGACTTTGAGGTTTCCATACAAACTCCGTGGACAGTTCACAGTGAATCACACACAGCCTCTGCTTTTGCGACACCCACAGTCAGTGAGAACCCCAGTTCTCCTGTTCCTCCCCACCCAGTGCACCCCAGTTCTTCCATTCCATTCCCCCACCCAGTGCACAGTGCACCCCAGTTCTCCTGTTCCATTGCCCCACCCAGTGCACCCCAGTTCTTCCATTCCCCCACATGTGCATAGTGCACCCCAGTTCTTCTATTCTCCCGCACCCCATGCACAGTGCACCCCCGTTTTTCCACTCCCCCACCCTGTGCACCCTAGTTCACGTCACCTCACTCTGATGGACTAGTACCTATCCTCTCTTCACACAACTGTCATTCACACAAAGGGGACATGAACACCCTCCACAGACTCACAGAACAAGCATCCAGTCTTGATGCCCCAGGCTGAGTGCACAAGCACGCGTGCAAACATGTGCATGCACGAGCATGTGTGTGCGCGCGCACACACACACACACACACACGCACACGCCCCTTCCATCTACGTTCCCTTCCTGCTGAGCCAAAGCCTGGCACGGACAGCGTCACCTCTCCCCTGAGCCTTGGGCCTGAGGGAGGCTCCAGCAGATACACACCGGCCTGAGTGACTAAACACTTTTGGCAGGAGTGGGGTGACCCACAGAGCCAAGGCTACGCCAGTCACTGTCACTTGCTGCCACTCCATCTCCACCCCCCTTCCTCCTCCCCTTCCTGCCCCACCCTGCCTGCCTGGGTGAGGCCCGCAGCATCCACAGCAGGAGCAGAAGCCACCAAGGCTGCTGCCCCAGAAACCCAGACTGGAGAATGACTGTCTGGGCCCTGTGTGTTTTTCCCAGAATCAGAAAATCGCAGTGGGGGGACCCTAGGGGGGTTCTCAGCTGCCATGGTGAAGGGAATCTGAACTGGAGGAAGAAAAAGCCTCCACAGGGAAGGGGGGTAAAGAAGGGGGGCAGAAAGTTGAGTAGAAACAGGAGTAGAAAAGGAGGCTTTGACCTCCAGGCTCAGGGGCACAGAAACAAACTCAAAGATACACTGAGCCCTTGCAAGGCCATGGCCAGGTGCGGCACATCCTTGCCTGCCCTGCTGCCGTTCCCGAGAGCGAGAGCGAGGAGGGGAGGTGCTGTGGGAAGTAATGGTCAGGTGCGGAGTGCACGGCTGGCCTGGTACTGAGACTGGAGGCTGAGGTCTGGTGCTCTCCATTTCCACCTGGGTAAACCAAGCCCTTGCTGCTCACTCGGCTTTCACAGGCAGTGCAAGGGAACACCAGGTCGCAGAGAACACAAACACGGTGCCCCCCTTGCATTAATTAATCAGGAAGCAAGCTGGCTCACCCTCAGAGGCACAGGGGACCCAGGCTGCCCTGGACCCAGGAGGCTGATGGAGATGCTGTACACACACACACACACACACACACACACACACACACACACACACACACACACACACACACACACACACACACACACACACACACACTTTAAAGGCATCCAAGTAGCTGAGCTATGCTCTGTCTTCCTGGGTACCAAAACATCTGTCAGTCTACTTGAGTTAGATCTGCATAGCATGGGGGAGGGGAAGGTTAAGCATGATGAAGGCTGCACTCCCAAGGCCTCCAGAGAATGGGCATCTAGGGGTTAACACTTCCATGACGCCTCGCCCCTACGCAGGCGTAAACAGCAAAGTTTAATGCAGATATCTGCAAATGTTTCCTTGCATGTTAGCTAGGTCGTCCGCTCATCCAACCAGAGGGCCCAACCCAACAGCCTCACCACCGCAGGCAGGCAAAGGGCTCTCCGGGTACAAGCAAGCACCAAGTAAACACCCACTCGGCCCTGGCCTCCTGCGGCAGCTCCCAGATAGCCCAGGCCCCAGGGAGCAGGCGTGGGTGTCCCCCGCCCCCGCCCCCGCCCCCGCCCCGGCCCCAGGGACTCACCTGCTATCCTGAGCACGGCCCGCTCCGCGGGGTCCAGCACGGAGCCCCCCTGAATCTTCCTTTTGGATCGCTCATGTTTAGGCAAATTCCAGGGCAAGGTGTCTCCGGGAGCTGGCGACGCGGAGCCAGATTTCTGGCTGAAATCTTCCTCGTCAGAAAAATCCGCAGAGGAGGACATGGAGCAGCGGTAGGACGCGTTCCCGGAGCTCTGGGGGATGACAGGGACACACGCATTAACCCACACCACGGCTCACCGTCACCCCCCCCAGCTCCCCCTCTCCCGCGTCTGGCACCCTGTGGCCGCGTCAGAAAGTTGGGGACACATACACAAAGGAGAACACACTGAAGCCCAGGCTCACCATCTCTGCAAGGCCCAGTCTCCGACCGCAGACACAATGCCAGGCAGCTCCAACGCCCGGAGCTGTGCACAGACGTGTGTGGCCTGCAGCCTGGCCAGCAGCTCACGGAGGACGGGCCCAACAATGAAGGCAGCATCACCAGCCTCCTCACCAATCCGCAGCCTGTGGCTCCCCCACCAGGCCAGGGAGAACGCTGGTGACCAGACTGCTGGTTAATTCATTAAAGCAACCAAGGCCAACTTTCAAAAACAAAGCACAAACGCAGGATGCCGGCTCCTTCCCGTGGCAAGCCACCTCGCCCGGGAGCCTGCCTTGGGCCCGTTTCCAACCCGTGCTCGCTTTATTTAATTCTCTTCATGAGATTGAAGCAGGTTCCCAGAAAGGCGTACGGAGGGGGAAGGGCTGATTCTCAGAAGAGCCTTTTCTTAAGGCTGGAAAAACACAAAGGCTGCCTTCAGAAGCCAGAGGTAGGGCTGGTAAACAAACATCTGAGCTCAACTCAGAGGTCCTGAGATGATTTAAACTTCTCGCCCAGTAATGTAAAGGAGACGGTGAATGCTGACAGAAAGCAGACTTCTGGCCGAGGCTCAGGAAAGCTCAAAGGAGTTGCTTTTACCAGAGTACTTTCCAGGAGGTTAGTCCTCCCTTTATCTAGCTGGAGTAACTCAGGGGTTACATCCTCTGTGTTTAGGGTGTGTGTGTGAGCGAGAGAGAAAAGATGTTTGTTCTTTTCTTCTTCACTGCCATGTCTGAGGAACAGAGCCACCAGCTCCCGAGGGTTTGAAACCAGGGTGCTGAGGACTTGTGAGGTGCATGTAGCTGTAAATAAATAAACAGCCAAGTAGCCTTGCCCACAAAGCGAGATGTGTAAGACTTCCTCCCCCCAAGGTCTCCTGCTACAAGAAACGTCATCATCCTTTAGATTTTGCCTTGTCACGTTCCCAGTGACACACGAGGCAGACGTGGGAGCAGAACGGATCGTTCACATCCGTCATGGCTGCACAGAGCTGCGCACAGCTTTCCCTCCCATCAGTGTGTTCTCTGGGCTCTTCTCGAAATTCACCTTGAGCCCTCTAAGGGGTCACTGTTGTCTGGTGGTAGAAAGGGAGCTGGGCTGAGAACCAGCTGCTCATCCTGTAAGCCTAGCTACTCAGGAAGTTGAGATCTAAGGATCAAGGTTCAAAGCCAGCCTGAGCAGGAAAATCTTAGACTCGGATCTCTAATTAACCAGCAAAAAGCAAGAAGTGAAGGTGTGGCTTAAGTGGTAGTGCACCAGTCTTGAGCAAAAAAGGCCAAGAGACAAGAGCCCAGCCCAAGTTCAGAGCCAGCACCAGCCCCTGAAGGAGGGAGGGACTTCTGTGCCAGCCCATCCTCCATCTTCCTCCAAGAAGCCTCCCGCTTGTTCTTCTGAAGTGCCTGGGTTTCCTGAGGCTGTACTCTAGTGGGAATGGAAATTGGACCGTTTGCCTTTAAGGACAAGCGTAAGGAATAAGAACAACTCCTGTCCAAAGAAACCATTGGTTATTGATTTTCACAGAGCAAATTTCTTTAATGGCCAGAGTCTCAGCTGACTGAACAACAAAATGTGATTTATGCCGTGACACATGCGCTGTTCATCACATGTAGCCAGATGGGAGCAGAGCCGGCCCTGGGCCCTAGGGTGTTAACGGGCACAGTCTCTGCTCTGGTCTCCTTGCTGGTACACACACAGGAAGGGCAGGGCGGACAGGCAGAAGCCCCTTTTGGCAATGTGTCATAGGAAGACACAGAACAACACACAGACACACACAAACACCCGTGTGCATGTGCACACGCGCGTGCACACACACACAATCTCAGGCACAAGGAAGTCATGTATGTTTACAAGCAATAACTTGGCTGGAGAATTTTGACTATTACAACATTGGCTTTTATTCCACAAGAACATTCATGATCACTTCCTTAAAATACCCAGTAAAGACACAGAATGAGGCCCATTTGGACGCCGCAGACAGAGAGCTTTTGCCACAGACGTTTGGAGTTGTGGACCCTGTGGTGCTCTACGTTCTTCCATGGGTTTGAAATGATTTTCTAAGCCATGTTACTAGCCTGGGGTCAGGAGGGACACTATGAGAACACAACCGAATGTTCTCCAACCCCAAGGAAAAGCAATGCTCTCCAACCCAATGTCTGATACCTGGAAGGGAAGATAAAAAAAGGGGGCCCCCATGACCAAAAAGCCCCTGGACCCAGGCTCTCTCCTTATTGCTTGAGATCTGACTCCTGATAAACCAAACCATGCCCACCAATAGGAGATTAATTAAATAAGTTATAGTATATCCCTAGTAGGCATTCTGCAGCGATTAAACATGGTAATCTAAGCCAGGCACCAGTAGCTCATGCCTGTCATCCTAGCTACTCAGGAGGCTGAGATATGAGGATCACAGTTCAAAGTCAGCCCAGACAGGAAAGTTCATGAGACTCTTATCTCCAATAAACGATTCAGAAGTGGCACTGTGGCTCAAGTGGTAGAATGCTAGCCTTGAGCACAAAGAAGCTCAGGGACAGCACTCAGGCCCTGAGTTCAAGCCTGAGAACTACAATAAATAAATAAAAAATAAAGCATAAATGATACTCTACATATGACAACGATTTTTTAAATTATAAAGAATGACTCCTTAAAAGAAGTATGTGAGAGAGAGGGAGATTGAAAGGGGGCTAGAAAGAGATAGAAAAAAAGAGAGAGTAACAGAAAAAAGAGAGACAGAGAGTCAGATAATTACCAGTATATAAGAAAGCAGTGGGTATCTCTAGGTGATGATTAAAATCATGAATACACCTAAGTTTATTTCTTATAATTTTTTTTTTTTTGGTCATGGGGCTTGAACTCTGGGCCTGGGCACTGTCCCTCAGCTCTTGAGCTCAAGGTGAGCACTCTACCACTTGAGCCATAGCACCATTTCAGGTTTTCTAGTGGTCTATTGGAGATAGGAGTCCCACGGTCTTTCCTGCCCAGGCTGGCTTTGAACCGCAATCCTCGGATCTCAGCCTCCTGAGTAGCTAGGATTCCAGGCGTGAGCCACCGGTGCCCAGCTTCTTATAATTTTGAAAGGCTAAGAAAATATATAAAGTGATCAAAAAGAAATGTGTGGAGTGAGCATAGATGTGTGGAGCGATTACCATCGGGGTTGATCAGTGATTTCCACCGTTGGGGTGGGGGCCTAAGGTCACCATGGAGCGGAGCGCTTACGGAGGTTCAGGGGAGGGGAAGCAGGAGCGGCTGGCTCCCCCACACACAGCCTGGCTGAGAGCGCGTGGACCTCTGACCCACCGCCCAGGCGGGGACTGCAATTCCCACGTCAGTGCCTCTCAGCCCCTCATCTGTCATCATCGCTCTGCACAGTGGATGACAAGGAAGACAGGAGAAAGCTAGTCCGTCCACGGGGAAGGGGGAGGGGAGAAAGCAGGCCTGGATCACAGCCTTGTTCACCTTTGGTCTCTTTTTTTATGAGTGCCTCTGAGCTGCCTTTGGATCTACACTGAATGTAAACAAAAACAAAAGCAACACCTGCTAGGCGTGGCAGACCCCAGCTCACCCTGCAGTGTCTTCTGTGGCCTGAGCAGCCAAGCCCTGTTAGCCGCTGGACTGCAATGCTGAGAGCTTCATCTCCTGGCCTAACCGCCAGGCCCTTCTCAGCGTAAAAACACGCCGCCCTCCCACGGTCTCATACATCACGCCACATCTTTGGAGGGGACTGAGCAGTAACTGCTTATTGCATGCCGGTGGGGATGGATCCGAGACTGACGTGGACAGGACGGGCCTCAGGCCCCCACTGGAGCAGAGCCCAGAGGTGTGAGGGGCCGGCGGTCCAGGGAAGTGCTCATGGCTACAAAGCAGTCCCTCCACACCCCTGTACAAACCCGCACGGCCCCGCCCTCCGCCAACAGGGGGGTCATCCGGGAAGCTCTGGAGAAGTCAAAAGCAACACACCAACTTTTAACTCTACAGCAGGGGAAACTATATTAAATATCACAATAACAAACTCTTCTAAAATTGTAAAAGTCCTTCAAAGTTCTCTCTCTCCCCCGCCCCTCCCTGCCTCTCTCTTGCTACAAGTCTATCTTAGACTCATCATAGTAAAAAGGTACAAATAGCCAGGCCTGGTGGTGGAAACGCCTAACACAGAACTCAAAGGCTTGAGCCGGAGGCCCCTGAGTTTGAGACCAGCCTGGGCCACTGAGCACACACACTGTACGGAAAATAAAACGGAAAAACACAATCTTAGAACTGGAGACAGCAAGACTAGTTTACGTTTGACTATCTACAAACAGTCCCTCCAGGGGAAGGACCTTTTAAATAATTTACCTAAGAGAAACACAAACACGTCTCTGCAAATAGCCCCACGGAACACGGAATGCAAGCACCAAGACTGGAACCCACTCTGCTACAGAAGGCACAGCGTAATGGTCTGAGAAAACGCGTACAGCTTTGATTAAAATAGAGGCTCAATGACTGTAAAAGGGAGACTGGGAGGCAGTGCGGGGAAGGGCCAGAGAAAGGGCGTCATGGGGTGAAAAGATCCAAGTACATCATTCCTGTGACGAATGAGGAGATGAACTAAATACTGTTTAAAAGAAGGAACGTATGTGCCTGTTAATGTTTTCAGGAAAGTTTATTGTGTTTAGTGAAGAAAAGTTATTGTTACTCTTGAAAGATGATTATCTCAATAAGAAACAACAAAAACACAGGCTCAAGCCAAAAGAAAAATGCCCACTTTCAACTTGAACAGCAAACAGATTCCTGGAATTTGGTAATTTAAACAAATGATTATAATGTGTTTCATTCTGGATTTACCTCTTACAATATACAGGTCTATGAATGAAGTTATTTAATTATTATTGCATAGAGAAATGGTTTAAGATTCCTGGATAGCATACGCCACTTCCATCTTATAGCTTCAACCACAGCTTCAAAAGACTGGCTTGCAAAAAGTATTGTTCAGGGGGGGAGGGGGGAGGCTGGGAAGGGAGGTGAAGGGTAAACCAAAGGAGGAGGCTGCAATGCTTGGTAAGAAATGTACGCATTATCCTGCCCATGTAATTGTAACCCCTCTGTACAGTATGTTCACAAATAAAATTAAATTAAATTAAAAAAAATAAATAAAAGTGCTGTGAAGAAATAAAAAAAAAGTATTGTTCAGTACAACTGCTTGTGTACTGTTGATCTTGTCGCTTTTTATTGTTTAGGAAACTGAGCATTAACTAAGTCAGTTCAGGCAAATATCTGCTTATGTCAAGGTCTTTTAAATGGACATTTTACAAGTACAGCTAAGTATGTAGAACTATAATGCTAGTTATTGATGGCTACCTTGTATGTTTAATGTATTTTTGTTCCATAATTGTGTAAATCTTTCTAGGAGACAAAGCTGAGGAAGATATGATACCACATAGGAGCCTTCTGAATTAATAATACCTCATTATTATAGGTCTAAGTACATGTGTTCATGATCATGAGAGTAAAGCTTGGTGATTTTCAAAAGAAAAAGAAGAGCAGGGGAGGGCAAGAATAATACAGACTGGAAGAATATGATGGAAGCACATTATTTAACTGTATAGAAATCACAAAGAAATCATTTGTACAATTACTACGGGCTAGTAAAGAATTTTAAAAACATATCTTAAGGAGTCTGATCAAAGTATATTATCACATATAGAAATGTCACACACTCCTCTGTTCAATCATTGTATGTTCATAAACATGTCACAGGCACCCATCCACTGGCTTCTTCCACTGTGGAGTCTGAACTCTAAAGGTGATTAGATAGCCAACTTCTAATTAAATAGTGTCATGGAGGAGGCTCGGACTCCACGTGCTTCAGAGCGAGGATGGGCTATGACAGGCAGGGAAGACGAAGGCTGCACTCACGTGGGCTCTGAGGTACAATAAGAGACCTCTGCAGAGAAGTGTCTGCGGTGTGCATGTCTGTATGCATGCATGCATGCCTGTTCATGTGTGTGACTGTGCGTGTGACGGAAAGGACGGAATCTTGGGTAGTCATGCAACCCTAGGAAAACTGGCTCTTCTGGACCTGGGTGCTTTTCATCTGAGAAACAGGGAAATAACTGCACCTAATGCATTGGGGTGTGATGGCAGAAAAGACGACTCAAGAAAGCTCAGGTAGCTGGGCGCCGGTGGCTCACGCCTGTAATCCTAGCTACTCAGGAGGCTGAGATCTGAGGATCGCGGTTCAAAGCCAGCCCAGGCAGGAGAGACCGTGAGACTCCTATTTCCAATAAACCACTAGAAAACCGGAAGTGGCGCTGTAGCTCAAGTGGTAGAGCGCTCGCCTTGAGCTGAAGAGCTGAGGGACAGCACCCAGGCCCAGAGTTCAAGCCCCACAACCGCCAAAAAAAAAAAAAAGCTCAGGTAGCGCCGGCCTACAGGAAGCATTTGGCAAGTGTGAGCTATCAGGTGGAGCTGTCTGTTCACACCTGTGCATGGGTAGGCTCATACATACATATATACATGCGTAGGTAATCACATAAATGTCGTAGACAGCTGTTGTATGTGAGCTAATATGCCTGCCTCATGCTGCATAACACTGCTCAAAGAATAAAACCCACAGTTTCTACACCTTTCCTTCCCAGGCTTCATGGCTGAGTCTTCTATTCTATTCTTGTACTTTTTCTTTTTTCTCTCACATTGATTGTCAAGATTACAAGAGCCAAGAATTACCCCTGAGACAGATTAGCCAAGAAAAGACAGGGTCTCCCATCAACAATGAGACAAGGTGATGTCTTTATAGTCCTCTGAGCCTCTATCTTCTCTACCTGTCTTTGTTGATGAGACTGCAGAATATCACTTTTGTTAATAGCTTTTAATAGCATACTTCAAATAGCTACTGCTCAAATTAAGTTTTTCATTAAAAACAAACAAACAAATGATGATTGTTATTGCATGGAAGCAAAGTTTGAATCTTTGGCCACCCACCCAGAGCCCAGTGCCATTCCAAGCAAAGCAGGCTGTGTGTGTGTGTGTGCATGCGCGCGTGCACACGTGCGTGTGTGTGTGAATGCAAACAGTCCAAACACTGTGTGACACCCTGAGCAAAGCAGGGCTGTAGTATGTGTGTGTGTGTGTGTGTGTGTGTGTGTGTGTGTGTGTGAATGCAAACAGTCCAGACACTGTGTGACACCCTGAGCAAAGCAGGGCTGTGGTGTGTGTGTGTGTGTGTGTGTGTGTGTGTGTGTGTGTGTGAATGCAAACAGTCCAGATGCCGCGTGACACCCTGAGCAAAGCAGGGCTGTGGTGTGTGTGTGTGTGTGTGAATGCAAACAGTCCAGACACTGTGTGACACCCTGAGCAAAGCAGGGCTGTGGTGTGTGTGTGTGTGTGTGTGTGTGTGTGTGTGTGTGTGTGTGTGTGTGTGTGTGTGTGAATGCAAACAGTCCAGATGCCGCGTGACACCCTGGAATTACATGCCAGGAACAAGGCTGCCAACTCCTCTGAGTGGGATGGGAGGAAGCCTCCCCTCCCAGCGGGCTACACTAGGTAGCTGGGTTTGGGTTGTCTGCAACCTCTCCTCACTCACAAGGGGAGCTGAGCCTCCCCGTTCCTTGTCCTACAGGAAGCACGCTCAGGACAGGAAGCAGAAACTGCCCCCAACAGAATGAATACCTGGTTTTCTCTTCCCTAAGACTAAATCTGCAGCCATTAAGACGAACATCGTGAGGTCTCTGAATGCAGAGACAGTCCCCAGCCTCAAAAAATAAGAAGGCCACTCTGGGCAGGAGGATCACAAATGCACACACGCGTGTGCACACACAGACGTGCACACACACGTGCACGCAGCCTGCACACGCTCCCCAGCACTCCGGTATGGAAGGTTTCCTTTTTCCTTTAGAGATTTTCATTGCTCAGTGAGCTTTCTGTGGGTGAAAAAATTCACACCTGCACTTTGGCTGGGTGAAGCCACCTGACCTGGAGCTGAGAAATGTCTCGACGCAAAGGCAAGCTGCCACAGAAGATGGAGAGAGACTCGGCCTGCTTCCACATTCTTCCTGGCTGGTGCTGTTCCTGGAGCCACCGCCGGCTCCGTCCTAACAGAGGAACCAGCCGCCAGTTCAGAGAGGAATTCAGGCCACCGTGTGATTGCGAAAATCCCCCGTGCTTCCCTCAGTCAGAGTGGACAGCTGGGTCACCCCACGGCGCGAGCCACACACAGATGGTCCGTCCCTCACCTGCCTCGCGGGTCCTCCAGGGAGCCAGCAACATTGATGCGGTGTGACAGTCAGGAGACCCGCTGCCAAACCCCCTCTCCTCCTTCCTCCCCCCCCCCACCTCCTGCAGGAAAGGGAAACAAAACAGGGGAGAGCATCTTGAACTCTCAGCAGTTTCTGGCAACTCTCTGGCAATTTCCTCCAGAAAGAATGCTGTGGTCACCTGAAAGCAATCACCGCCCAAAGCTGAAGAGGCGGGAATGCGGGGGAGCAGAGCTTCTCGCAGGTTGTGTAAATTCTTCCTCTCCTCATTAGGTTGGAGGTGCACGCAGGGAGGACGCACCGGGAATTCCGGGAAGACGCCGCGAGAAGAGTAAGATTCGAACACCAGAGGCAGGAGCTCCAATCCATCTCTTTCTAGCTAGGTAGCTTGCAAGCCCTAAGTAGTCACAACTTTTGTGAGCCTACAATTTTTCAGCTAAACATAGGAATAACACTGTACAGTACTTGCCTAATGAGCTTTAGGCTCTGAGTTTAATTCCCAGTACTTCAAAAAAGAAAAAGAAAAAGAGCCAGGCGCCGGTGGCTCACGCCTGTAATCCAAGCTACGCAGGAAGCTGAGATCTGAGGATCATGGTTCAAAGCCAGCCCAGGCAGGAAAGTCCGTGAGACTCTCATCTCCAATAAACCACCAGATAATGAGAAGTGGTGCTGTGGCTCAAGAGGAGAGCGCTGGCCTTGAGCTGAAGAGCTTGGGGACAGCGCCTAGGCCCAGAGTTCAAGCCCCACGACTGACACAAAAAAAAAGAAAGAAAAAGAAAAAGAATACCTATAGATAGGACTATAGATAGGAACAATTGATCCAACTATTTTTAGACCAAATCTAACAAATAGGAGGACCCCTTCAATGCCAGCTGTTGTTTTGAAAGAGCTGTGCTCAGACGGTCAATCGGATCGAGCGTGCCTACAGCCTTGGCTCAGCAGTCGGGCACCACAGGCCCAAGCTACCAAGGACCTGCAGTCCCATCGTGAGCTGGTCCAGACAACTCACCCAGCAGGCTCATGGAAACAACCGGAACAAGAGGCACACGGTACCCAGCAGGCACTCAGCACACGAGCGCCACGGCGCTCTCACCAACTCTCCCTTCCCGACGACACCGCAGTGTCTTCTGTCCGTCTCCCCCTGCTCTTCTCCAGTCCCAGTCATTGCTTCACAGAAGCCAGACTGGCCGAGCCAAAGACCCCAAAGGGAGAGGGCATCCTGCGCTGGGACCCTCCCACACCCCCAGAGCCCGCTGGCCCTCCGTACTCGGGAGCTGTCCTTAAAGATCAGCTCCTGGAAAGTTCTACTCTAAACACGGATTCTGCCGAAACTTCACCTGATTCTTCTCAGTCTCCCCGCAACTCAGGGCCCCACCTGACAGAGAAGATCCCTGCTGCCACCACCGGACAGCTTGGATCCCTGGCTGACATCACAGGTCTTCCCTGATATCACAGGTCCCCCATAACATCACAGGCCCCCCCTGACATCACAGGTCCCCCCTGACATCACAGGTCCTCAGCTGACATCACAGGTCCCCCTGACATCACAGATCCCTGGCTGATATCACAGATCCCCCCTGACATCACAGGTCCCTGGCTGACATCACAGGTCCCTGGCTGACATCACAGGTCCCTGGCTGACATCAGAGGTCCTCAGCTGACATCACAGGTCCCCCGACATCACAGGTCCCTGGCTGACATCACAGGTCCCCCCTGATATCACAGGTCCCCAGGTGACATCACAGGTCCCCCTGACATCACAGGTCCCTGGCTGACATCACAGATCCCCCATAACATCACAGGTCCTCAGCTGACATCACAGGTCCCCCCTGACATCACAGATCCCCCCTGACATCACAGATCCCCAGCTGACAGCTCAGGGCCCCACCCCACTGTTATCTGTTGATGGTTCCCTGGCCGGCTGGTAGGCACCAGGACTCCAGGACTTCCCTTGGTCCGCTGCGGTCCTGACACTGGGTGCATTGGAAATAAACCAGCGGCAGGTGTTCAGCAAACATTTGTGGAACAGAGAAAGGATAACAGAACTTCATAAATGCACTGACATCACCTACCACGTACTAGGAACTCAATAAACGCCACTCCCTTCAGGAACTGTTCTCCCTGTCTCTCGGTCAGTGCTGCAGCTCTCCCTGTCTCTCAATACTGCAGCTCTCCCTGTCTCTCAATACTGCAGCTCTTCCTGTCTCTCAATACTGCAGCTCTTCCTGTCTCTCAATACTGCAGCTCTTCCTGTCTCAATACTGCAGCTCTCCCTGTCTCAATACTGCAGCTCTTCCTGTCTCTCAGTCAGTGCTGCAGCTCTTCCTGTCTCTCAGTCAGTGCTGCAGTATCTGCTCTGAAGTTTGTCATGAAACCAGACGTTCGAAGCATGTGGTCTCCTCTTCCACAAAAATCAAACTTCCCTGCGAGCTGACCGTGGGAAGCAGGGCTGAGGCTGGCGGCGCACGCACGAGCTGGTCGTGGAGAGCAGGACTGAGCTGGCTGCAGCCCCGGGAGGTGGCAGTGCTCAGCACCCCTGGTTCAGACTCAACATCAACTACAACCAGGCCACCGAGTCTCCCTAAACTTGGCTTTTCTAAATCACCAGAAAGAAAATCTTCCTCCTGGGATGCTGTCAGAATTAAATGAGTTGATGTCCACCTCCTAGCCCAGGGCCCGGCTCACAGAGGAACTTAGGAAACGCCAGCTGCGCATGATGATTCATTCGCATCAAACCAAGAACTCTACTGATGTGAAAGGCAGGGGTCCTTCGAGCCTGCTTTTGTACCGTGTCATTTGTGGTTTTCTCCGGAGCTACAGAGAGCTAATGAAGTTCCAAAATAGTTTGTAATAGCATTAAAAAAAGAAAGAGTTGTTTGTTAAAAACAGAACAACAAAAGCAAACCCAGCCCTCTCATCTCAGAAAAGCCCTTTTACTTCCTTGGTATCTTGAGCCCTCTGCGTTTCAGACTTCCTGGTTCTTTTTGCTCTAATAAACAGACAAGTTTGCTGGAAGATACGGTGATTATCCAGGCTGTAGAAATAAACAGGATATGTGCGTGGCCGCCCAGTACTCCCATTCATTCCAAAGGTTATTTATATAACATTGCTTCAGTTTTATAAATCAATGTTATAGATGCACTTATTTTACAAAACACTATGCATAAAAAGAACTGAAAAATGGCTCGGTACCTGAGGCCTCTCTGCAGGGAGACAAAGCAGCTCCTGAGAGAGAGAGAGAGAGAGAGAGAGAGAGAGAGGGAGGGAGGGAGAGAGAGAGAGAGAGAGAGAGAGAGAGAGAGAGAGAGAGGGAGGGAGGGAGGGAGGGAGAGAGAGAGAGAGAGAGAGGGAGAGAGGGAGGGAGGGAGAGGGAGGGAGAGAGAATGGCAAGGATGCTCGCTCAGCGGAGAAGTCCTGCCTCCCTGAGCCCCGCCCCTTCTGTCTTCTTTCTCCAACTGACCACAGGAGCACTGAGGACAAGGTTTTTAAAGTCTCTCAACGGCCCAAAAAGCCACCATCTCTAATGCTCCTTTGGTATCCAAATTTCAATACCTTTTCATGTTGTCAAGTTTATGAAGAGCCTCTTCACGCATCCACTGAGCTATGTTTAAAGCTAGGGGTCAAGTGACAAGCTACACAGAACAGTGTATGTGACAGGGAAAAGACAAAATACCTCTCACTCTCCCTTCAAACAACAACAACAAAAAGTATGTTTTAAATAATAATAGCTTAGCCGGGTGCCAGTGGCTCATGCCATAATCCTAGCTACTCAGGAGGCTGAGATCTGAGGATCAAGGTTCAAAGCCAGCCCGGGAGAAAAGTCTGTGAGACTCTTATCTCCAATCAAAACCACTAGAAAACCAGAAGTGTGCTGTGGCTCAAGCGGTAGAACGCTTGCCTTGAGCTGAAGAGTGCAGGGACAGTGCCCAAGCCCAGAGTTCAAGCCTCACGACTGACCAAAATAATAATAATAACTTTTACAAAGTTAATTTCCAAAAATAAACAAATAATGAAATACACCCAGTTTGATGCTCAAGTCAGAGATCAGGAGATCATGGTTTCAGGATAATCCCAGCAAACAGAAGTTTGCAGGACTCCATCTCAATCAATGGCTGGGCAACTAGGTCATTCCTGTGATCCTGGTACAGGAGCTGCGCAGGGTTTGGGGCAGGAAGATCACAGTCCGGACTGGCCCGTGAGCCTCTCCCGAAAATAACCTACAGGAGGTGCAGGAGGCCCGGCTCAGGTGGCAGACGCTCTGCCCAACAAACGGGAGCCGAGTTTCACCCCAGTGCCACCAAACAAGAAAATCCCTTGGTGACCAGAATTTCTACTTCATACTACATTTGATTTTATCATAAAAATATTAAATGTTTGTCTATTTGAGGTTTTACATTCAATTCTGATTTTTAAAACACTGTGCAGCTAACACTGGACAGCGCTGAGTATGGTAGTGCACATGTATATTCTCAGAATTTGGGAGACAGAAACAGGATCAAATCTGAGGCTAGCCCAGGCTACACAGCAAAACCCTGCCCCCCAAAAAACAGAGAAAGAAAGGGAAGGACCGGCTTTGGCCTGACTGAAACGATACAAATAGACTGAGCTTTGACACTGACACTAAGTGGGTCAGGACAGGATTTTCCGCCCCTCTGAGCTCTACTCTCCTGGGATACAGGAGGTGCTGCGTTGTGGGCTTCGCAGGCGGGGATCGGCGGCCCAAGGAAAGGACGTCACTCCGGAAATGAGAATGGGCGCGGTGACAGCCACATCCAGGTCTCACCCTAGGTGGCTCGGGGAAAAGCGAGCGAGGTGGCACTCGGGGGCGGACTTGGCTGGACGGGCACCGCCGTGCAGCGCCCGCATGCGTCACAGAAGCGAGGCCACCGTGGACCGGACAGCACAGAGGGCTTCCAACACACTGGTCTGCACACACACGCACGGGAGCTGGACATTCTAGATAACCAAGGAAGTTGCAGGAAGAGGAGAGAAAGAAAGAGGCACAGAGAGACAGAGACAGAGAGAGAACAGAAGCAGAGCTGCAGAATCGCCCCGCTGACGCCCTGGAGCGACCTCACCCCATGATGAGGAGCCCCTGTCAGGGGCCGGACAAAACCAAAAGCACCATCTAGAAAAACAAAGTGAGAATGCCGGCCGACAGGCCGTGTGCACGTGCGCACGCTGCTCCACCTCCAGTTGGAGGCCAGATGAGGAGCCACCGCCGTCCCCACACGCGGTCCTCCCACCTTTCACCCCCGTCCAGCCTGAAAAGCTCTAGAGCTGAGAGTTTAAGGTTAGATTTCCCTGAGTTAATAGAAACCCGGCACAGATAGATGAGCCCCCCCTTGGAAACAAAACGCACCTTCAGCCGGAGCCTCAACACCGGCCACAGATAAAGTTCAGTCAAACATAAATTCTTAATAGCCCCCAAACCTTCAGTGAAACATGACCGCCGGGAAAGGACAGAACACACACACACACACACACACACACCATTCCAGGACAGAACACACACACACACACACACACACACACACACACACACACACACACACACACACACACACACACACACACACACACACACACACACACACACACACACACCATTCCAGGTCTGCATCGAAATCAAACACTGTTTATATGCTTTAAAAAAAAAATCAGAGGGGCTGGGAAGGTGGCTCAGTGGTAGAGCGCTTGCCTTGCATGCATGAGACCCTGGGTTCGATTCCTCAGCACCACATAAGCAAAAAGAAAAAAGCCGGAAGAGGAGCTGTGGCTCAAGTGGTAGAGTGCTAGTCTTGAGCTGAAGAGCTGAGGGACAGCGCCCGGGCCCAGAGTTCAGGCCCCACGACCAGACCCAAAAAAATAAAAATCAGAAAAGGGTATCAAAAGTAGAAGTTGGGACACAATACATTCCTATAAACAACGACTCAGTGAACAGGAAATGCATGAAGAAGTCACAAATCAGCGAGAAAATCACAAAGAACTCAAGGAGCAGGGGCAGGGGGAACTGGGGAGACCTGTTATGCAGAAGAGGAAGCAGGGTTGGCAGGGGAACGTGGGAGTCGAACCAGCATCAGTACTGAGGGTAAAGACAATCAGGGCTAGCACGAGATCTAACAGGTTACATGAGATTTAACAGGCAACGGTTTACAAAACCTAGTATTACACGGTGTTTGAAAGACCATGGCTCCTCATGCTTGCTGAGCCAGTGCTGACAACGTAGGACAAATACTCTGAAAGATGGATGCCACTGGCTTTACACCTGAACTGTCATGAATAACCCACGGTTGAGCAATTCCAAGAAACAAACACTGAGAAGCACTCTCGCGCACCGCGCACCGCGCGCCGTGAGGCTTGAGCAGGAAAGCCTGCGCGACGTTCGCTCAACAAAACCTGGGGCACCAGAGCCCTCCGCCTCGGCGGCGCCCAGACCAAGAGCCACCAGTCAACGGAAAGAGTGAGCAGCGAGCGAAGGCAGCAGCCTCGCGGCTGAATGTCGCAAACACAGTGCCAGGGGAGGCAGGGAGCCGCAACGCGTCATCACGTAAACTTCTCATGAAGTTGAAACAGCAGAGTGTTTAAAGCGTGAACTTTTTAG
Source organism: Dipodomys merriami (assembly GCF_024711535.1). NCBI lineage: Eukaryota > Metazoa > Chordata > Mammalia > Rodentia > Heteromyidae > Dipodomys > Dipodomys merriami. Next base: position 1,126,005 of record NW_027202516.1, on the reverse strand, counting down.
GAATACCTAGAGACTCTAAAACTGAAAACAGAAGACTGTGCCAAGATGGTGGATCAGAATGTAGGAAGAGGAGACCCTGTAGCGAGCTTCGTGGGCGTGGAGGCCCGGGGTCTTTACCACGGATACTTACTACACAGAGCAACAGAAGAGGGCGATGCACGAGCCAACAGGACCTTCCACGGTCTCCCTTCTCTTCTCCTCCTGACATCTTTCTAATCACCCTCTGCCACCTAACCCCGTTCAGCCTAGCTTAGGGCAGTGCCTTCGGGAGCGCCTCTCAGCCGCCACCCGCAGTCCCAGCTGCACAGGCCGCTCCTCCTGCACAGCCGTCTCCCCAGCGTCACACCACCCCCTTCTCTGGGATGTTCATGTCTAGCTCATTGCTGCTTCTCCAACGTGAATGTTGTGATCATCTGAGAAGAGTTGCACATTCATGTGGACAGTCCACCAACCCCGCAGACATCCACACGGACGGTCCACCAACCCCGCAGACATCCACAGACAGTCCACCAACCCCGCAGACATCCACACAGACAGTCCACCAACCCCGCAGACATCCACACAGACAGTCCACCAACCCCGCAGACATCCACACAGACAATCCACCAACCCCGCAGACATCCACACAGACAGTCCACCAACCCCGCAGACATCCACACAGACAGTCCACCAACCCCGCAGACATCCACACAGACAGTCCACCAACCCCACAGACATCCACACAGACGGTCCACCAACCCCACAGACATCCATACAGACGGTCCACCAACCCCGCAGACATCCACAGACAATCCACCAACCCCGCAGACATCTATACGGACGGTCCACCAACCCCGCAGACATCCACACAGACAGTCCACCAACCCCGCAGACATCCACAGACAATCCACCAACCCCGCAGACATCTATACGGACGGTCCACCAACCCCGCAGACATCCACACAGACAGTCCACCAACCCCGCAGACATCCACACAGACAGTCCACGAACCCCGCAGACATCCACACAGACAGTCCACCAACCCCACAGACATCCACACAGACAATCCACCAACCCCACAGACATCCACACAGACAATCCACCAACCCCGCAGACATCCACATGGACAGTCCACCAACCCCACAGACATCCACATGGACAGTCCACCAACCCCGCAGACATCCACATGGACAGTCCACCAACCCCGCAGACATCCACACAGACAATCCACCAACCCCACAGACATCCACATGGACAGTCCACCAACCCCGCAGACATCCACACAGACAGTCCACCAACCCCGCAGACATCCACATGGACAGTCCACCAACCCCGCAGACATCCACACAGACGGTCCACCAACCCCACAGACATCCATACAGACAGTCCACCAACCCCGCAGACATCCACACAGACAGTCCACCAACCCCGCAGACATCTATACGGACAGTCCACCAACCCCGCAGACATCCACACGGACGGTCCACCAACCCCACAGACATCCACACGGACGGTCCACCAACCCCGCAGACATCCACACAGACAGTCCACCAACCCCGCAGACATCCACACAGACAGTCCACCAACCCCGCAGACATCCACACGGACGGTCCACCAACCCCACAGACATCCATACAGACAGTCCACCAACCCCGCAGACATCCACACAGACAGTCCACCAACCCCACAGACATCCATACAGACAGTCCACCAACCCCGCAGACATCCACACAGACAATCCACCAACCCCGCAGACATCCACACAGACAATCCACCAACCCCGCAGACATCCACATGGACAGTCCACCAACCCCACAGACATCCACACAGACGGTCCACCAACCCCGCAGACATCCACATGGACAGTCCACCAACCCCGCAGACATCTATACGGACAGTCCACCAACCCCGCAGACATCCACACGGACAGTCCACCAACCCCGCAGACATCTATACGGACAGTCCACCAACCCCACAGACATCCACACAGACAGTCCACCAACCCCGCAGACATCCACATGGACAGTCCACCAACCCCGCAGACGTCCACATGGACAGTCCATCAGCCCTGCAGACATCCACACGGACAGTTCATCAGCCCTGCAGACACCCATGTGGATGAATAACACAACCCCGCAGACGTGCATGTGTCACCCAACCCCTTGGCTGCAAAGCCATGCCCTGCTCCTTCCTCTTCGGCCAGCCCCTGCACAGCCCCATTTTGAAGGATGCCATCCCAGGAGGAAGAACCAACTCTGAACCCTCTCATCCTGCTCCAACAGCATGGCCGTCAGGGTCCAGATCTCCAGGTCTATTTCTCCTCTTCAAGCTAACCCTGACCTCCAAGCCAACTCTGACCTCCAAGCTAACCCTGACCTCCAACCTAACCCTGACTTCCAACCTAACCCTGACCTCCAAGCTAACCCTGACCTCCAAGCCAACCCTGACCTCCAACCTAACCCTGACCTCTAAGCCAACCCTGACCTCCAAGCCAACCCTGACCTCCATCCTAACCCTGACCTCTAAGCCAACCCTGACCTCCAAGCCAACCCTGACCTCCATTTCCTGGTTGGATCCACTCCAGAGGTGAGGACTTCCTGTTCTTCCTTATCCACCCACATGATGCATCCATGTCCCAGCCACTCCTCCAGAGTCACCGATTCCATCCTCCATCTCTCCAGAGTCACAGATTCCATCCTCCATCTCTCCAGAGTCACCAATTCCAACCTCCATCTCTCCAGAGTCACCAATTCCAACCTCCATCTCTCCAGAGTCACCGATTCCATCCTCCATCTCTCCAGTCATAGATTCTACCCTTCATCTCTCCAGAGTCATTGATTTCCATCCTCCATCTCTCCAGAGTCACTAACTCCATCCTCCATCTCTCCAGATTTACCAATCCCATCCTCCATTTCTCTAGAGTTACCAATCCAATCCTCTATCTCTCTAGAGTTACCAAGTCCATCCTCCATCTCTCCAGTCATTGATTCCATCCTCCAGAGTCACCCATTCCATCCTCCATCTCTCCCGAGTACTGATTCCATCCTCCATCTCTCCAGAGTCATTGATTCCATCCTCCATCTCTCCAGATTTACCAATCCCATCCTCCATCTCTCTAGAGTCATCAATTCTTTCTCCCATCTTATACCAGCTGAAAGATTCCCTTATCTCCCAACCCCACTGCCAAAATGCTCCAACTCTGAGCAAACATACAACAAGCCCTGAAAACAGCACACCACAAAAACTGTGGTACCTGGACTCTTCTCTCCATTACCCCAGTCACCGACTGTCCACCTCTCCTCGCTTCTCCTCTCATCCTCTCCCCTCCCCTCTCCTCTCCTTGTCCTTCCTCCTGTGGTACTGGAATCAGAGCAGAGCCTCATGCTTGCCAAGCAAGTGCTCTACCACTTGAACCATGTCTTCCACCCCTTTTCCCCTTTTCACAGCAGGGTCCTCCTTCATGCCCGCTGTGCTGTGCTCCTCCCACTGTGCTCCCAGTGTCAAGGGGGTGATGGGTGCAGGCCACGGAGCCCGGCCACGGAGGCCGGTCACGGAGCCCGGTCACAATGTTCCCTGTGCTTAGCATTAAAAACATTCTTGTTGAGCTGGTCTCACACCTCATTCTCCACCTCCTCGCCACCAGGATGACACGCCTGAGCCACCATGCCTGGCTCTACCTTGTATTTCTTAAGGTGTTTATCTTCATGGTTCTAAAAATATGCACGTATCTGAGCTGTATCAAAGTTCACTGAATATAGATATCTACTTACTTCCTACGGTGGAGATAAGATTCAGTGGTTTTTTTAAGGTATTTTTTGCTTAAGTCCAGGTTTAGTTCCATGGTAATAAGATTTACTGCTGAATTAAACAGCATACTATAAGAAATCTCCCTGCATATTAAATCTACGATAGATGAATTCACACAACATCACTCCCCCACATCCGACAGCCAAGGAACCCAAGCCATAGAGAAGCCACTAACTCACCAAGCTAGTAATTGCTGCAACCAGAATTTAAATCTGTAGCACAGATCCAGAATGCACAGTCCACACCCTGCCAAAACCCCACGCAAAGGCTTGCTAGAGGGTTTGTCTAACCAGGAGCAAAATTAAACTGGACCCAGCCCATTAATAAAATAAGTGATACTGCAGCACATGAGGAAAGAAAATCGAGAGCAGGTGGCTCTCGAAGGAGCAGGGAAGCGCACTGTCACCATGAGTGGGCCTGAGATTTTCTTTTCTCCACCAATGTTCACTGACCTCTCACCTTACAACTTTTCCTTATAAATGAAGGCTGAGCTCACTAATGATTCATTATTAAATAGCTATTAAAATCCCAGGAGTCCTTGGGGCTGAGAGTTAGAAGACAAAGCACATGTCTTCCTCTGAGGTAACATAATTCTCGTCATTGTTAAGGTCAGAGGCGGCCCGAAGCGCAGTGAAAAGCGACTTGGAGCTCTGATGCCATTCTGAGAAAACCCTGCTGCTGTCACTCCATCTGGCTCGCAGTTAGAGAGGTGGTTTAAAGCATCAGTTAATGCTAGGTGCCGGTGGCTCACACCTGTAATCCTGAGATCTGAGGATCGTGGGCAGGAAAGTCCACGAGACTCTTATCTCCAAATAAACTCCTCAGAAAAAGCTGGAAGAAGAAGAAAAAAAAAAAGGCTGGCAGTGGCACTGTGGCTCAAAATAGTAGAGCGTTAGCCTTGAGCACAAAGAGGCTCAGGGACAGAGCCCCGGCCCTGAGTGTTGTATAAATGAAATACAAAAACGTTTTCCATTCAAAATCAAGTAAGTAAATAAAGGAATAATTGGGAATAACTACAAGTATAATGCAAACAGTAAGTAACTGCCAGGCAGCGCCCAGCATCCGTCTCCTCTCCACCTCCACCCTCAGGACCCTCAGGGTCCCTCTGTGAGAACCAGAGCCACGCTGCTTCTGCAGGCTGTGGCCGGCATTCTCAGACTGGCCCAGCACACACAGTCTTCCATTCCAGAACAGGCAGTGGTGCAGATGCCGAAACACACCGATCATGTGGTCATTTCACCTTTATGGGAGGAAGAAAATCTCTAATTCATTACAGTAGAAGAAACCAGCCTAACTTATTAAATAGGCAATAATTGCTTATTTCATGGAGACAAAAAGAGCACCAAGTGGAAGGAGGGAAAGCAAGGAGAGCCAAGAGCCCTGGCTGGTCATTTTTCTGAGACCCTTGTCTGAATCCCTGAAGAGCTGCTGGGCTCAGGGCACCTTGCACAGCCTGGGCTCAGCTCGGATGGATGAGAGCTGCCTTGGGACAACTGCCCTGAAGGCTCAGGACAAAGGCTCAGTGCTCAACAGTGTTTAACCTCTTTGGAATGCAGAATGAGGAGAAAGGCCTGAAAAGTAATGCCACAATTGATTGTAATCAGTTCAGGGAAAATGCTTATGCTGATGACTAAGAAAAATGGGTTTCCTTCCAACTCGGATGCTGGTCCTTTAAAAATAATTGTTTTTTTTTTTTTTTAATGGCACGAAAGCACATGCTCCTTTTAAGAAATTTATTTCTTCTTCATACATCTATACCTGGCCGTCCAGTTTTAAGAACCCATCTAGCAAATTAACTTTTTTAAAAAAAAATACCACACTTTCAACTACTCACCTTCATTTCTTATTGATCTAAAATAAAATGAAATTTCCAGACATTTCTAAAGCACTGGACAAATAACAGCTTCAAACTTCCTTCATGAATAACTGGCTGGCCCGTCTGTTTTGTGTAGAAGTAGAAGCAGCAGAATGGGAGCAAAAGCAAAAGCCCACCCTGGAATTCCTTCTCCTGAGTGAACAGCCGTCGAATGGAAAGTGATGTCAATACTCAAGATTGCTCAGATCGATCAGGCAACTCAATAGCTTGCATCTTAGCCATCATCAAAGTTTTATGGGCTCCCCAAGAAGACAGAAGCCTAATTTGCAGGGATAAAATAACAAGGGAAGAGAAGAATTCTACTTGCTGTGAAAAAGTAATTCTTTAAGCCAGGACTCATTCTCCTCCGAGCCAGCAGAGTCAGACTTGTGTTTTGAAAGTTTGGTTCCAGTAATAATTCCACTCACGTATCAATAAATCTTCCAAGAACAAAAGTCCTTCGCGAGGTAAGATGGAACAATATACTTACATAATTCCTATCTACTTTACTTCTTTTGCTCAAGTCTTAAATCATGAGTGCATTTTAGATGCCACTCGCCAATATTGTTTTTCAAATGTTCTAAGTAAAAAACAACAACAACAACAACAAATAAGCATTTGGGGATGGCATAGAGGAGCTCAAAGAAGGTTATATTTTGGAAAATTAAGAATTATACCTAGCAGAGAAAGATCAAAGCAATGGGCCATATGCATAGAAAAGAACCGATATTCAGTATAATTAACTTGTCCTCATTCCAACTATGGAAACATAGGAGGTTTTATCACAGACAGCACTGAAGCTGGGCTGGTCTCTGAGTCAGGTTCAAACGTGGTCCTGCCTCTGCCTCCGAGGCCCTGGGACTGCAGGGATGTACCAGGGTGCCCGGCTACACGTCACCTGATGTTTCTATAAACTCCTTTTAAAGTTGCATACTAAAAACTTTATGAAAAAAAAGTAGTGGAACAGGTGAGTAGAGTGTTACGAAAGCCTAACCTGGATGCTCCTGGTTTGGTTTGGCTTTTCTCCTAACCTGGATGCTCCTGGTTTGGTTTGGCTTTTCTCCCAACCGAGGGTTTGAACTCAGCACTCCCATTTGCCCGGCTTGCTGGTTCCACTACTAAAGACGAGGCCTGCAGCCTGGACTTCCTCTGGTTATTTTGGAGATGGAATATTGCAAACTTTTTGCCTTGGCTGGCTTTGAACCTAGATCCTTCAGATCTCAGCCTTCTGTGTAGCTAGGATTATAGACCACTACAACAACCTGGAGTGCTTCATATGACGTCATTCAGATAAATAATCTGGGTTGCCGCAGCTGGCTTATTCTTATCCCAGCTCCAAGCCACAGTGGGGGCGGCAGCTCTGGGTTTCTCCAAGGAGCAGAGGCAGCTCTGGGTGGTGCTGAGCCAGGGCATCCACGGGCCGGCGGGCAGGCGGGCAGCACCAAGTGATCCCACCCGAGAACCACAGTTCAAGTTCCTGGGCAACATCAACACCACAGGTGAGGGGGAGGGGGCCCTCCGGAAGCCAGGACAGGCCTCAGGGTCTCTGCACTGAGGACAGACAACCGGAAGGAGGTGCAGTCAGAGGAGGGAGGGAGCCCCAGTGCGCTCTAGCCACTGGACAGCAACCAGCGCCTTTCCCAGCCAAGAAGACAGAGACCAGAGACCATTACATCCGCCCAGCACGCCATGTCAGGCCCTGAGGAGGCCCTGGTCACTCACACACACACACACACACACACACACACAAATACACACACACACAGACACACACCACACACACACCACACACACACACCACACACACATACCACACACACACACACACCACACACACACACATACCACACACACACATACACCACACACAACACACACCACACACAAATACACACCACACACACACCACACACACACCACACACACACACACTACACACACCACACACACCACAAACACACCACACACACATACCACACACACACCACACACACACCACACACACACCACACACACCACACACACACACCACACACACATACCACACACACACAAACACACACAAACACACACACCACACACACATACCACACACACACAAACACACACACACCACACACACACCACACACACCACACACACACATACCACACACACACACACACCACACACACACACCACACACACCACACACACACACAAATACACAGACACACACACACCACACACACACCACACACACCACACACACACACCACACACACACACACACCACACACACCACACACACACCACACACACACCACACACACCACACACACATACCACACACACACCACACACACACACACACACACACACACACACACACACAAACACACACACACCAGCCTTCCTAGAGTAAAACAGGCCCCAGCTCCTCTGCAGATAGTTTTAGCCAGTCAGTGGTTGTCTGGAGTGTGTCCTGAACCCAATCTGCTTTTCCAGCTGATTGCTTTTCTGTACTTCGCTCCTATAAATCCCGAGTATCTCCGCCTCCCACTTCTCCCTTCCCCCTCCTGGGTCTCACAGACCACCGCCACCCACGTCTGGTCTCGCCACTCTATTTGGGCCCCAGGGGAACTGGCTCTCCATCTTCAAATTTGTGTATTGATCAGCATTGTACAATTCATCTCCTAAGCTGTAACCTAAGCTGTAACCACCATGTACTCAGTAAGATGCATCTGGACGTCAGGAGACGTTCTGGACCAGCATACCCCAAAAGCTGGCACAGATGGAGAGAGGCGGAAGGAGCCGCCATTTACTGAGCAGGTGGCCACCCTCGTCCCTCAGTGCGCTGTTCCAGTCCGCCTTCCCAGCTCTAGGACGCAGCTGCTCTTGTCATCCATCACTTACCAGTAAGGACACTGAGGCTGGGAGAGTAGAAACGCTTGGCCAAGGCCGGCCCCCTGTGTCTTTCTTTCTCTGCAGCCCTGCCCCTGGGGCTGTGCCCCGGACACTGTGTGCGCAGCGCCTTTGCCTCCGGCTTCCAGCTTGGCGGGTCTCCGGGAGGCACCCGAGGGAGCAAGGGGCAGAAATCCACAGCCCTGCCGCCTCCTGCCACCGTGGGCACCGGCAGCGGCCGCACGCTGGGCCTTAGCGCCCTGAGACGAGGCCTGTTCCTGCCCCCGCTGCGTCCCCAGGCCCCTCGGAGCCCCGGCCGGGCCTCTGCGGACAGCCCCTCAGGACCTCTCCAGGCGAGCTCCTGCAGCCGGCCAGCCTGGCCTCGCGAGAGGGCCGGGGTCACCGCAGAGCAGCGGGCTCACTCAGGCAAGACACAAGGCCTTCCAGCCCAACAAGTCCTGCCAGCCCTGGGCAGGCTCAGTCACCAGGGCAGAGTTCACCAGGCAGCCTAGAGCACAGTCATGCAGAGCCTGGCCGGGCCCCGCCAGCTCCAGCTGGAGCCATGAGGCTGGCTCCTCACCCAGACGTTTACCATTTACCGAGAGGGCTCACTGGGGGGGGGGGGGGGGGGGCGGGAGCAGGGGCGGGAGGGAGGCAGGGGGAGGGGAGAAAAGAGGGGGGGGTCGGATTTGGTTAGAAACACTAGCCCTCAACCCAACCCACGTGAGGAGATTCCAAGAGTTGGTTAAGTTCAAACCAAAACACGAAGTGACCCACTCCTGTCTGTCACCAGCCTCACAGCCTCTGGTCCACAGGTGCTCAGGCTTCCTGTCCCGCCCGGAGACCCCACCCTTTCTTACCTATCAGACCTGCCAATATTCCTGCGTTCCCACCTGCACACTCTGCCAGTGCTCCACCTGCACACTGCCACAGTGCTCCACGCACAGTGCTCCACCTGCACACTGCCACAGTGCTCCACGCACAGAGCTCCGGCCACACAGAGCACGTCTTGCTGCCTAAACTCTGAGCTCCAGGAAACACAGAACTGCAGGCAGGCAGCGTGCACACAACCGTGGGACCGTGGCTGTGGTCCAGGCCCCGAATTCTGTCCCACACAGCGAGCTGCCTCGGGGGGCCACCGGCTGACCCCGCCGCTGAGCTCGCGGCTCTCCGGGATGTGACCGGGCCTGGCAGGCACCACTGGTCAGGAGGTGGGGCTCATCGGCTCAAGACGCAGAGGCTCGGCCCGGGCCGGCTCAGCTCTGAAGGGAATCCCTCTGGTCTGTGCCGCTCCCGGCCCAGCCGCCGAGTCCACCCTGCTCCCTGTGGGCCCGCCACGTGGCCACCCCTATGGGAGGGCAATTCTGTCATCTCTGGGGACGCTCTCCAGTCAGGTCTGGCGGCCTCCTGGGCTGGACGGGAGACCCGGCCGACCCACACAGCACAGGCGAGGAGCAGGGTCGTGTTTTAGTGCTAAAGCAACGTGGAGGGGTTACAGCCACCAAGTGCCTTTGGCAAAACAAAGTTTCCTAAGACCCAAGCCCTTTATGATCCCAGCCTCAGTTAAAAAGTCTATATGCAGCCAGTGCCAGTAGTGCATGCCCAGAATCTAGCTACTCAGGAACCTGAGATCTGAGGAGCACCAAAAATCCAGAAGTGGATTGTGGCTTAAGTGGGAGAGTACCAGCCTGGAGTGAACGGGGGAACAGTGCCCAGGCCCACAGGTCAGGCCCAGGAACACACGCGTGCACACACATGCAGGTCACACAAACACACACAGAGTCCACACACCAGAACTCCACCAAGAAAATAAATCAAGGCACACAGGACAGGGTGTCAAATTAAGACCTAGGCAGCAGCTGCCAGCCCGTACGGCGTCTCCCCTGGCTGGAAGACAGCCGCTGTCCGCTCACAACCCTAGGCCTCTGCAGACTCAGGAGCCCGCTCCTCCCACGCCACCGTCCAGAGCCGTGCTCAGGCCCGGGGCCTGCCACCCCCTCCCCATGTGCTCCAACAACATCGCCCCCCTCCCCTCTCGGCTTGCCGGCCTCCTCCCACCCCCACCCCCGTTCTGCAGCCCACCCTCATTCCACACCTCCAGCGCCCAGGAGGCCGGTCCACCATTATCTATGGGTCTGCCCACAGTCCCTAGCTGGCCTCTCGGAAGGAGCGAGCGCTCGCAGCTCCTTGCTGAGGAAGCCACGTGAACACCCAGATGCTGCGATGGGAAAACAGGAAGAGGAAGAGAACGCGAACCCCACTTGAACGCAATCACAAAGGGTAGGTCTCCACTTACGGGCCTGCGGGTGGGCGCGCCCTGGACCGAGTGGTAGAATTCCGGCTGCACACGGCTGCTCTTCTTGATCCTCCTCTTCCTCACGGAGCCTTCCGGCTCACTCTGGTGCTGAGCTTCCACCACCGGCTTCACTTCTTCCAGGCGGGCGGCGGCTGCCGCTGCAACCCTTCTCCTGATGTGGCGCGGGCTGGCTCTGAACCCCTGTGTCAGGACACAGAACACGTGGGTGAGGGCCCCGTCGGCCTGGGGTAGGCCTCCCCACCAGCTCCCAAAGCCCCAAGCTCCACGAACTCGTCTTCACCCCCAAAGTGAGCACGTGAGAGCTGAGCATCCAGGCTCGTCCCGGCACACCCGGTGTCTACACCCTGCTCTGCTTAGGGAGACGTCTGTGTGTGCTAGAACGGGGCTTGGACTTGGGGCCTAGGTGCTGTCCCTTAGCTTGTTCACCTCAAGACCAGTGCTCAACCCCGTGAGCCACAGGCCATGGCTCTCCTGCCCAGACTTCTGACCAGGATCCTCAGACCCCAGCCCCCTGAATAGCCAGGATTACAGGCGTGAGCCACCAACACATGGCTCATTGTGTGTACTTGTGCTCTGGTGGGGACACACTGTGTACGTGGGAATGTGTACGCAGTCCTGGACAATAGAGAAGATCCTGAGCAGCTCGGCTTACCCAGGAACTAAGCAAGTTTCCTGAGCTCCGGTGGAGGCGTATCCTCCGCACTTCAGGTGTCAGAGAACGAATTAACAAATGGCCCCGTAAGCGGTGGCAGGTGCCTGAAGAATGGCTGCACGCTGTGTTCCAGGCAGAGGAAACCACGCAAGAGATGACCGGACGAGAGCCCTACGGCAGCGAGCAGTGTGACCAGGGATGCCCGGTGAGAGCGCACGCCAGGCAGGGCGGGACGAGGAGGTGAGCAGGGGCTTCCGGAGGGCTCGAGTCATCTATCCACTGGTCTTAGTAGCAGGCCTTAATCAGACAAGGCCCTTGCTGCAGTATTTCCACGCGTGCATGCAATGTGCTGTGGTCCAGCTCACCCCTCCATGACTCTGTCTCAGCTCCCTGAATCTTGAAAGATGTGTTTAAAGAAAGAGGGAATAAAGAAAAAGCAAAGGGTGCAGCAAGAGCATCCCGAGAGAAGACCAGCTTCCGGAGAAGAACAGGAAGGGGCCCGAGGGTGGCTCGAGGGGCACGGGCACAGAGACCGGCGATCGGCTGGCCGGCACCGCGCTGCACCACGGGAGCGGAGCGAGGGAGCAGCGCCCAGGCTGTACCACGGGAGCGAGGGAGCGGACACGGCACCGAGGTCCACAGCAGCCGCCAAGGAGGGAAGGCAAACAGATCTGCCACCGTGGAGGCTCCTGCCTTCCGTGAGCCTGCTCCATCCCGCCCCCTGGGCAGGCTCAGCTGGTCTCTTCAACTCCACAACGGTCCTGAGGAGCCCCACCACCCCCACCCACCCCCAGCAGCTGCCAAGGACAAGAAGGAGCTGGGGCCGAGGGCGAAACCGAGCGCGGAGCAGCTGGGACCTAACGCGTCAGATCCAGAAGCCACCTGGGCTGCTGTGTGGACGTGGAGGCTGCACACGCCCCACCCAGCACATGCGTGCACGTACACACGTGCGGGCGCGCGCACACACACACACACAGATGAGGGTAATTTTCTGCAAGTTAAGTGTAGGAACCGCTGGGAGCCCCAGTGTCGTCTAACCGCTAGGTGGCGCGACCTGCCACAGCGTCACGCGCTCTCCAGCTGGGCAAAGGCCCTCACCGGCTGGATGAAGTTTGGTGATGGTATTCTAGCTCCCTGCTGCTGCGCTGAGAACAGTGTTTGTCCTGGGTAAGAACACAGATTCCTCTCTTATAAACAATACACAACCAACATCTGTGTCATTTGTATTATTACCAACAGCCCTCAGCAGGCCAACAATTGGTGGCAAAAATTGCATAAAGCAGCTGGGCGCTGGTGGCTCACGCCTGTCATCCTAGCTACTCAGGAGGCTGAGATCTGAGGATCGTGGTTCAAAGCCAGCCCAGGCAGGAAAGTCCGTGAGACTCTTATCTCCAATAAATCACTAGAAAACTGGAAGTGGCGCTGTGGCTTAAGTGGTAGAGCGCTCGCCTTGAGCTGGAGTACAGGGACAGCACCCAGGCCCAGAGTTCAAGCCCCACAACCAACAACAACAACAAAAATGCATAAAGCCCCCTTAAAAAGACAGAATAAAAAAGGTAAAAAGCTGTTACTACAGGCGTGCCAGGAAGCAATAGTCTGCCAGGACTGCCCAGCGGAATTATTTGTGATGCTAAGCACGGGAAAGCAACGTTTCTGCCAGCCGCTGCCTCTCGCTTCTCGGGACCTCCCTCCCCGCCGATACAATGGCGCTGCTTCAAAGCACCTGCTCATCATACGGCTGTGCTGCACACACAGGCAGCCACACTGCCTGGGTGCGGGGCTGCCTCCAGTCAAAGGTAGGAGAGCTCCTCCGGGTACCTATTTCCTTACCTGTAAAATGGGGACTAACAATGGTACCTACTGCAGATGCTCACCGTGACAGATACATGCAGTGATGTACGTAAAGGACTTGGCACATAGTGTTATTAAGGATCCGGTAGATTGCTATGCGTATGACCGGTGTAAGTAAAATACATACTTAAATACAGTAAGGTAGTCTCAACTATATTCTTGATTGTAGCCAGGTATGAAAAGGAAACTGAGTCACAGGAGTGGGTGTGGTGCAGACAGACTCATGCACAGCCCTGATCACAGGAGAAGAGTTCTTTCCTCTAGAGACCCAGGATTACAGGCTCCAATCCCAGCTCCGTGACCTGGGCTCCACGACATTGCTCTGCGCTGGTGTGGTCCCCTCTCCCCTTTTCCAGAACCGCGGTCCATTAAAGGAGATGGTCCACATGAGGGGCGCAGGGCTGTGCACGCGTGTAAGCAGCTGTGCATCCACGTTTGCTAAGCCACTTTCTTCTGGATCCTGTGACGCGGCATTACCGGCCGCCAGTCCAGAGACACTACAAGCACAGTGGCATCCCTGGACACACCTTCTTCCCACCCTTCATCACCGTGCGGGTCACCGCCCTGTGGCTTAGCATCTTCACTTGTCCTAAATATCTTTTTCTTTTTAAGTCTTGACTTCTAACAAAAGGAAATGTGATTTTCAGACAGTAGATGGTGCTAATAGCTCTTAGAGATGTTTATGAGAGTTGGCATCAGTACAAATCCATTCCTCTCCACACAGCTCATCCTGCCAGGAACCTACGCCCTACAGCCACGAGGCGATGAAGGGAACATACAGAAATCTGTCTGGCAGGAATTCTACCGAGTCTAGCCCTCTCACTGTATTAGCATCTTCTGAGGAATAATTTCTCAAAAGGGAGACAGAAAGTGAGAGAGAGGAGAGAATCACAGCATGAGACCACAGATTGGGGGGGGGCACGCACACTCGAACTCAGGGCCTGGGCGCTGTCTCTGAGCGTTTTTGCTCAAGGCTAGCACTCTACTACTTGAGCCACTGGAGGAAAGAGTCTCAAGGACGTTCCTGACTGGGCTGGCTTGGAACTCGATCCTCAGACCTCAGGGCCCTGAGTAGCTAGGATTACAGGTGTGAGCCGCCGGCGCCAGCCAACTCACGCCTTCTTACGCACAGAGCAATCCTGCCAGCTGCAGGCAAGGTGTGGCACAGAAGCTATCTAGAATGTGTTCATCTGGCATGAACAACGCCTCACGTCCACCTCCTGTCCGGCCCGGAGGCCCGGACTGTGGGAGCCATGTTACTGTCAGGTTCCTGAATGTGACCACTGCAGGCATTTACCAAGGGAGCTGTGCAGTGCTGGGGTTCCCACGACTAAGTCTCTCACTTAGTGTGAAGTCCCCCAGGCTCATTCGTACTGCATGTATAAGGACACCTTTCTCTGTGAAGGCTAGTGTCCCACTGTAGGTAAGTACCATATTTTCTTTCTTCATTGTCTGTTGACTGACACTCAATTGTTTCCATCAACACCCAGCGGTAGGCTGGGGCTGGGGGCTGGTTCCCCACCGCTTTCCATCGCTGCCGCTCTACGCTGCCTTGTCTCTGACCCCTTGGATCTGCACTGACCGCCACCCTGGCAGGGGAGGTGTCCTCCCGGTGAGTGACGTCTCCGTACACAGGCACCAGGATGCTCTCACCCCCGGCCAGCTCAACAGCTCTGCAGCGCACGGATGCCCAGCACCTGCCCCCGGCCAACTGAAGTCTCCACGCTTAGACTGCGGATGTTAGAGACATGCGAAGACTGGGGGAAATAACTGCACCAAAGCCCTTGTGAAGTTGTCTGGTTTTCTCTCGTGCGAAGCCCCACCCCTCCGCCCTCTACTGGGTCTCAGCAGGGGCTGTGTGATCAGAGCTGCCCTCTGGGGGGATGGAGAAGCCATGAGAGACGGGGAAGGGGACGGGAATGGAGGGGGCGGGGGGCAGGGTGCCCTGCAGACTGGCGTTCTTCTCACACTCAACAATGCCCGCATCTCTGGGGTCTCACCGCCGGGGGTGGGAGGCTTCTGGGGGCCCCTGGTGCAGGCAGCTGGAGGAGCCGGACTCGGACTGATGGGCAAGGCGGGGCCGGGCACCGAGACGGTAAGTGGGGACGGAAGTGGCCAGGGAGAGGGGGCAGAGTTCATGGCACCGTCCGGTCCCACCGGCCCGCGTGGGTCTTGCCTGCAGACCCCCTCAGGAAAGCGGGGCTCTAGCGCTCACCGGTTGCCTCAGACATGCCATTCTAGCCACTCTCAGAGGACTGGAGAGTTCTCCTAGCCATGCAGGCCTCCAGCACAGGCCCAGCTCATCCAGTCAGACTGAAAATGCCCGCACACCAGCCCCTCCCCCCAGGCCCTGAGACCAAAGTAAACCGAGTCCCGAGGTCAGCCCGCCCAGGTTCTGGGTGGTTCTGTTCTCACGCCACCACGAGAGCAGCTGGCCTGTGGCAGTTGCCAGACCTTTGGTGAATCACGGGATGGACACCAGTTCTGCACACAGACCCCGAGGGCTCGGGCAGAGCCTCCTCTCGGGACGTTTTTCTTTTGGTGGTACTAGAGTTTGAAGTCAGCCCCTTGAGCTGACTAGGCAGATGCCCGATCACCTGAGCCACACTCCCAGCCTTTTTTTGCTTGGGTTATTCTTCAAATAGGTCTTACGTTTATGCCTAGATGCTCCTGTGTGTGCCTTCTGAACAGCTGGGAACCACAGGGCACACGCCATCCCAGCTTTTTATTGGTTGAGATGGGGTGGGGAGACTCGAAACCTTTTTGCCCAGGCTGGCCTTGAACCATGATCCTCCCAATTGCTGCCTCCTGAGTAGACAAAATGTCAAGGAGGAGCCACTATGCTCAGCTCTCAGCGGTGCCGTTAAAGACGGCTTGGAGGTGGTGCCAGTGCCGTTCACGCCTGTAATCCCAACAGAGGCTGAGGGATGAGAATCATGGTTTGAAGCCAGCCTGGGCAGACAAATCCAAGAGATTTTAACAAGCAAAAAGCTGGCAGAGGGACAGCCATGAGCAAAAGGCAAAGTAAGAGTGCAAGGCTGGGCGTCTAAGCTCCAGAGCCAGCACACACCCATGAAACTGTCCTGGTCTCTCAGTTCAGCCTAGCCAATAGGTAGCTACTGGTCACATCGGGAAACGTTCGTTTACACTTTCATTCCTTAGGGTTCGTGCCGCCTTGCTGGCTCGCGGAGGAAGAGCTGGGATTACGGACGCCCAATAGGCAGCTTACATTCCACCGCAGGGAGCCCCGCAAGGAGCGAAGAGTATCAGCAAGGCTGGCTGTCTCCAAGAAGAGAACACGGACACTAAGAGCAAGACCCCCGAGGGCATCGACGCTAGCACCCCACGGGCTCCTGGGAAGGCAGTCTCTCCTTATCTTCACTCAGAGCTGAGTGGCTTCCCATTCTCCCTAAAGGCTTTCCCACACTGCTCCTGTGTGAGTTCCTTTGTGAAGACCAGACCGTGAACAGGGTGACGGAGGCGTTCCACACTGCTCGCACAGCACTTCCTTACCGCTGTGACTCCACGGGAGTTCTTACAGATCTGGGACCGGAGCTCACCTGCCACACTGCTTGCATACACAGGGGTTTTGCTCTTGTTTCTCCTGGAGGAACTAAAGACTTGCCCACACCGCGAGCACGCACAGTGTTTCTGTCCACTGAGAGTTTGTGCATGTGCCTGGGGGAAATGTGAACGGACACAGCTGTCTCCCTGTGAGTGGCACTGCGTGTGTGCGTGGCACTGTGTGTGTGTGGCACTGTGTGTGAGTGGCGCTGTGTGTATGGGTGGCGTTGCGTGTGTGCGTGGCGCTGCATGTGTGAGTGGCACTGTGTGTATGCGTGGCGTTGCGTGTGTGCGTGGCGCTGCGTGTGTGAGTGGCACTGTGTGTATGCGTGGCGTTGCATGTGTGCGTGGCGCTGTGTGTGTGAGTGGCACTGTGTGTATGCGTGGCGCTGCGTGTGTGCGTGGCGCTGCGTGTGTGAGTGGCACTGTGTGTATGCGTGGCGTTGCATGTGTGCGTGGCGCTGCGTGTGAGTGGCGCTGTGTGTATGCGTGGCGTTGTGTGTGTGCGTGGCGCTGCGTGTGTGAGTGGCGCTGCGTGTGTGAGTGGCGCTGTGTGTATGCGTGGCGTTGCGTGTGTGCGTGGCGCTGTGTGTGTGCGTGGCGCTGCGTGTGTGAGTGGCGCTGCGTGTGTGCATGGCGCTGCGTGTGTGAGTGGCGCTGCATGTGCACGTGGCGCTGCGTGTGTGCGTGGCGCTGCGTGTGTGAGTGGCGTTGCGTGTGTGGCACTGCGTGTATGCGTGGCACTGCATGTGTGCGTGGCGCTGCATGTGCGCGTGGCGCTGCGTGTGTGAGTGGCACTGCGTGTGAGCAGGCATGGGGTCGCTGCTGTCCCCATGTTCCTTCATCTGCAGGATTTCTCTGCAGTGCAAGCCATTTCACGTTTGGAAAGACGTGTTGCTAACACACGTGGCATTTCTCTCTCCTGATTTCTGAAGGCCCTGGGACACAGCACCCACGATGGCACACAGGGTGTGCGGTGAGAACTCCCTGCTGCATGTTCCCCGCTGTGATGGTCACGCGAGCCTCAGGTCTCAGCACGGAGGGCAGCGAGGCTCTCCCGCACGCCCGGCCTCCACACAGGCTGCTTCCCCGATGTCTCTGTATGCAGCGAGCTCGGGGACACGGCCACCCGTCAATCTCCACGCTCACAACCTCCGTGCGCTTTCCTGCAGGGGTTTTCCTCTTCGTGACTGGATCTGGGGGCCTCCACAGGGGCCACCTCCCCACCCTCACAGACTGGCCGCCCTCGGCGTGGGAGAAGCCGCAGTGACATCCTGGCGGTCAGGCCCCGCTCCAGGCCCGCAGTCCTCCTGATGGTGTCGGGGAGTCGAGGGTGGAGGGGCTGAACTCCCCACCTCTCTGGGTGCCAGATCATTCCAGTGTCCATCTCACAGACAAGAGTTAGATGCTCGCCCGCACTCGGTAACCACCTGCTCTAGAGCGGGAACTGGCCGCTGGCGGGGTCTCCACCTCAGGTCATAAGATGGCGCCCCCCCGGTCCCCTCCCCGGCCACATCTGCCCCGCCGTTTGCTTTTGCAGGTATCACTGGAACATAGCCGGCCCACCTGAGCCCTGTACAGCTCACCCGCCATCAACGGAGCGCAGCTACAAGAGACGGTTGGCCTGCAAAGTCAAAATACAATTTGGCCCTTCAAAGGGAAATGTGGCCGAGGCCTCCGTGGCAGGATCTCGGCGGGCCCGAGCACTCTGCCTCCACTAAAACCAAGAAATGACGGTGAGCTGGGGTGGGGTCTGCGCACCTGCGCTCTGCACCTGCCACCAAGCTTGCGAAGTAGAAGGTCTACCATGCAGAAGATGAACTCTGCAACTTGTGGGTGGGGGCTGGGAGGGGAAACCTGGGAGAGAGTTGAGGGTAAAGTAAATTCACTCTTTACCTGACTTATGTAAGGGTAACGCCTCTCTACGTCACCTTTACAATAACAATAAAAATATATTAAAGGTCAGTCTAAATCCCACCAGCAGCCATGTCTTCTCCATCTGTTTGTAGTTCTATCAGCAGATTAAACAGCATCTGTTACGTTGTTTCGCCAAACACATAGATGTTTGTGTTGCTTTCCTAATGGAGGCGAAGACTGTTCCCCGGCATTGTTTGCAGTTAGACGGAGGGAGCGCCAAGGAAAAGCTAGTGTTGAGCGCCAAGGAAAAGCTAGTGTTCTGCCACCCTGGTGTTCGGCACAGCAGTTTGCGCCTCCCGTCGGTGCTGCATTTTGGAGATGAAGCCACCAACCACCGGAGACAGTGGGTGAGCCTCACGCCGAGAGGCTGCCCTGTGGATGAGTCGGTGCTGTTTGCTCCGACTGAATCAACTCTAGGCGTTTATTAAAATGAATCATAGGTAAAAAACTCAGTATGAAACCATTATTTATTTGTATTTATAGTTAAAAAGCAAGGAAGGAATGACACCACCTGTCATCTGAGACCAGAGTGGTTCTCTGGATGCTGCCCCTTCCCCCAGATCCCTTCCTGGGCCAGGCCTGGATTCCCCCCCCCCAGCTCCAGCTCCCTCCCCTCAGGGCAGCCCTCACCCTGAGTCAGGGGAGAAGGGACCCCAGCCCCCTCTGAACTTCCCATGGTTCTGTGGGGCCTCCCGCACAAGCACCACAACATAACCTGTTCCTCACTCTCCAGTGTGTTCACTCCCAGGCCACGCCCAGCAAGCTCCATGTCCCTACAAACTGACGAGAGACAATCACAAAGTCTCATTTCAGTAACACAGCCACTCCACACTGGATGACAGGGCTCAGCTGTCATCGCAGGAGAGGACCTCTGTTTGTGGACTCAGTGGCTGGTAATAAGGTAAATTAGGAAAGGGCTTTCTGCAAACAAACTGCACTTCAAGAATCATCTGAGAGCTGGGCGCTGGTGTCTCACTCCCCAAATCCTAGCTACTCAGGAGGCTGAAATCTGAGGATCATGGTTCAAAGCCAACCCAGGCAGAAAAGTCCCTGTGAAACTCTTATCTCCAATGAACCACCAGAAAACCGGAAGCAGAGCTGTGCTTCAATGTGGTAGAGCGCTCGCCTTGAGTAAAAAGAGCTGGGCAGTGCCCAGGCCCTGAGTTCAAGCTTCATGACCAACCAAAAAAAGAAAGAAAGAAAGAAAGAAAGAAAGAAAGAAAGAAAGAAAGAAAGAAAGAAAGAAAGAAAGAAAGAAAGAAAGAAAGAAAGAAAGAAAGAAAGATCTCAGAGGCCCCTTACTCTGCAACTAGAAGGCTAGGGCATGACTTGTGGTCATAGTGCCATTTCCAGAGCCGGTCACTGCACACATCCATCAGCACACAGGAGGAGGCACTGTACCCTCTACAGAACTAGGCTACAATTCTAGTAACCGAGGCATTGTACTCACCTACAATTCTAGAACTAGGCTACAAATCAAGTAACCTAGGCATTGTACTCACCTACAATTCTAGTACTAGGCTATAATTCTAATAATCTAGGCATTATACACACCTACAATCCTAGAACTAGGCTATAATTCTAATAACCTAGGCATTATACTCACCTACAATTCTAGAACTAGGCTATAATTCTAATAACCTAGGCATTGTACTCACCTACAATCCTAGAACTAGGCTATAATTCTAGTAACCTAGGCATTGTACACACCTACAATCCTAGAACTAGGCTATAATTCTAGTAACCTAGGCATTGTACACACCTACAATTCTAGAACTAGGCTACAATTCTAGTAACCGAGGCATTGTACTCACCTACAATTCTAGAACTAGGCTACAAATCTAGTAACCTAGGCATTGTACTCACCTACAATTCTAGTACTAGGCTATAATTCTAATAATCTAGGCATTGTACACACCTACAATCCTAGAACTAGGCTATAATTCTAATAACCTAGGCATTGTACTCACCTACAATTCTAGAACTAGGCTATAATTCTAATAACCTAGGCATTGTACACACCTACAATCCTAGTACTAGGCTATAATTCTAATAATCTAGGCATTGTACACACCTACAATCCTAGAACTAGGCTATAATTCTAGTAACCTAGGCATTGTACACACCTACAATTCTAGTACTAGGCTATAATTCTAGTAACCTAATGTCAGCCCAGTGAGCTCCCTTCCCATTGCGTAGCACGCTCCTTCCCCTTCCACAGCTCAGCACGCTCCCTTCCTAGGCAGCACTGGTCCACGTAGTAAAGGCGGTAAGTATTCAGCCTCCAGCCCCCTTTACCTTGGGATGTCATTCCTCTGGGCAGCTACCACCGTAGAAGGCAACAAGAGCCCCTTACAGTGACCTTCAGGTCTGGGCAGCTGCAGGGCCCTTTACTACTTGGGCAGCAGCCATCAATCCTAGTCCACCATGATGAAGCCCCTGGCCCACACGTCCACGCCGGGGTCTCCGCCTTCAGCCCCTTCCAGCCCCTCCTAGCCTCAGTAGGTTATACAGGTCCCCTCAGACAATGGCCGGCGCTTCTTCTCACTCTCCCTTGTGAGAAGGGGTCTTGCCGGCCCCTTTGCTGGAAGTAAACCTTTCTTTGTTCTCTGTACCTGGATGTCTGCGATGCTCTCTGGCAAAAGTCTATTAATCTAACACCTAGGAATTGTACACACCTATAATTCTAGTACTCAGGAGGCTGAGGCAGGAGGATTCTAAGTGTGAGGCCAGCCTGGGCTACACAGACAAACCAAACAAGAAAACAGAGGCACTGGGGGAGAGGGGAGGTTGAGATCAAAGAGAAAGATGGAGGCAGGGATAAACACCAGCCCCAAGTCCACAACAGATGGCTGTGAGGCAGGAACAGGCTGGCGGTCTGAACAGTGGGGCCTGAACTCTGGGCTGGGCGCTGTCCCTCAGCTCTTAAGCTCAAGGCGAGCGCTCTACCGCTTGAACCACAGCACCACTTCCAGTTTTCTGGTGGTTTATTGAAGATAAGAGTCTCACGGACATTCCTGCCTGGGCTGGCTTTGAACCTTGATCCTCAGATCTCAGCCTCCTGAGTAGCTAGGGTGACAGGCGTGAGCCACCAGCACCCAACTAAGGCAAGGACTCTTGAGGGAAGCTGAAAGACCACGTGGCTCTAAGGAGGCCAGGAGGAGGCAGGAGGAGGGAGGCCAGGGGGAGGGAGGAAGGCTGCCCGCGCACAGGAGCAGCCGCCAGTCTCCGCCATCTCCTCTGACAGCAGCCCCAGCTCCTCTCAGGCGTGCAGGCTCTGTGGCTAGCACAGCCTCCCTGACGGCGGGCGACCGTCTGGAGCGGCCAACTTCAGCGTGAGCACAGGCGGCCTGCCTGCCGGGAGCCTTCCCTGATTCGCCAGCTTGCAGACAGTGTCTCTAGCTGCTACATCCACAAATAGAAAGTCACATATCTAAAATATCCAAGGCTGAGAAAGCACTCCTTTCCAGACAAGAAGCAAGGAGAGCATGAAGTCAGGAAGTGTGTCTCGTGGAGCGCTGCCCAACGGCAGATCTGAGAAGTGAACGGTCACTCCGCGGAGGCCGGCACCTGGGCAGAGGCTGGCGGGAGGTCGCGTGCAGGGAGGAAAGCAGCAGGCCTTGCAGCTAACAGGACGGGACAGGACGGACGGGACGGTGCCCCCCGCAGCCACTGGGAAGGCGGGGTGGGGGGGGGGGCTGGGAGAGAGGAAGAGGACAGAAGAGAAGTGTGTGCCTCTGCAGCACATCACCACGAAGTCCCAGCGCAAGTCCTGGCGCTTCATGACTGGTGCCCGCTTGCTGCTGACGGTTAATTTTGTGTGTGCATGTGCTGGTGCTGAGCTCGAACACAGGGTCTGGGCAGGGTGGGGGGTCCCATACCTTTTATCCTCAAAGCTAACGCTCTACCTCTTGAGCCACAGCTCCACTTCCAGCTATGTAGCGCCTCTGGGGCTTTCCTGCCCAGGTCGGCTTAGAACCTGGATCCTCAGATCTTAGCTTCCTGAGTAGCTAGGGTAACAGGGGTGAGCCACGGGCCGCCGACATGACTGTTGAATATTTTGAACACGTGGATACCTCTGCCATGGTGCAAAGGTATAAAAGCTACTCCGACTTTGGACTGGAGCTCAGAGCTGGATTTCAAGCCCCTAAAGCAAGCCATGGTACTCAAGCAGAAAAGTAAAGTCTTAGCATTTCCCGAGGCCCAGACATGGGGCAAGAGCCAAAGGAGGGGTGCTTCCAGGCCCCCCAATCAGCCCTTGCTTCTGAGGAAGCAAGGACACATTCCCAAAAATGTCTGGGAAGCATGTACTCCTCCATGGAGCTCGCCCGGAGCTGGGGGGTGGGGACTGACCACTGACCCCGCCCGGAGCTGGGGGGTGGGGACTGACCACTGACCCCGCCCGGAGCTGGGGGTGGGGACTGACCACTGACCCCGCCCAGAGCTGGGGGTGGGGACTGACCACTGACCCCGCCCGGAGCTGGGGGTGGGGACTGACCACTGACCCCGCCCGGAGCTGGGGGTGGGGACTGACCACTGACCCCGCCCGGAGCTGGGGGTGGGGACTGACCACTGACCCCGCCCAGAGCTGGGGGTGGGGACTGACCACTGACCCCGCCCAGAGCTGGGGGTGGGGACTGACCACTGACCCCGCCCAGAGCTGGGGGTGGGGACTGACCACTGACCCCGCCCGGAGCTGGGGGTGGGGACTGACCACTGACCCCGCCCGGAGCTGGGGGTGGGGACTGACCACTGACCCCTCCTGCCCGCCTCCTCGCCAACCCTTTGCCCCTGGAAAGGGGCTGAGTGCACATTTGGTCTGCATTCAAGTTTTAAATGCTTTTCTGGCAGCACAAGCCTTTCTCAAAATTGCTTACCCTGGAAGCACACTTCTCAGCAAGAAGGGGGAAGAAACGATGAGGGCAGAATGATCTAAGAGCTTCTGGTCATTACAGTGAGTAAAGAAATAAGAAGGGAGCCAGCAGGGCCAGGCGGAGCGGAGCTGAGGCGTGTGGCTGTGAGCGGGGCTGAGTCACCCAGTCAGGGCTCAGCCGTGAGCGGGGCTGAGTCACCCAGTCAGGGCTCAGCCCCAGCTCGGGATGGGGAGCTGGGGACAGTCGCTGCCTGCCTTGCTCCAAGAGTGCGGCAGCCTTTCAACTCATCACATGATTCCCGCGGTCGTCTCCAGTGGACTGGCTTACGTGGAGATCGTTTCAGTGCGTCTTTTTTTATAGCATTTTTCAGGCTGACATAGAAAATGTCTTCATGAGTAGAAAGCCCTTTTCCATCTTTACGTCCTTCATCCCGTCTACTTACGCTTAGTAGATTCTCCATGTTCTGTTTTGACTACTTTGTCCTGTGGTCCTGAGGCTTGAACTCAGGGCCTGGCACTGTCCCTGAGCTTTTGTGCGAAAGGTGAGCACTCTACCACTTACGCCACAGCGCCACTCATGGACTTTCCTACCACAATCCTCATGGCTCAGCTTCCTTTGTAACTAGAATTACAGGTATGAGGCACCAGAGCCTGGCTCTGTGTTTTCATTTTCTTTCTTTTTTTTTTTTTTTTTTTTTGGCTTTTTAAAGATCTTCTTGTCTGAAATGTTCTGAAAACATAAATCAAAAGCTAAAGTCCAACAATGACTGCAGTACCCACCCTAGATGTGAGCATGGATGGTCCTGCTTTGATCTCCACACACATGCCAAAGCTATCTCAAAATTCCCTCATCTTCATTTTTCCTATTCTAAGAGATAGTCATAATTATAATAAATATAAAAATAATTCAAATTCTAAGCATATAAATACACCTGTGTGAAAAATAAAAATTGGCAGCTTGATCAGAAAAAAATAATAATTCGATAAAATACATGGTTTTTTTAAACAAAAATGCAGATAATATTTCAGATGTAAATTCTTTTTTTTTTTTTTTTTGGTCGGTCGTGGGGCTTGAACTCTGGGCCTGGGCACTGTCCCTCAGCTCTTCAGCTCAAGGCTAGCACTCTACCACTTGAGCCACAGCGCTACTTCCAGCTTTTTTCTTTTTTGTTTATGTGGTGCTGAGGAATCGAACTCAGGGCCTCAGGCATGCAAGGGAGGCGCTCTACCACTGAGCCACCTTCCCAGCCCGAAAGTGTCCATTTAAACCTATCTTCAGCGACACTGGAGAGTTGTAATTCTTTTCATTTAATAACAATCTGATGAGGAAAAAAACTAGTCCAAATTTGCAAATGATTACTAGTAAGGTTAAAAAGTGTTCTATATGTATATGAAAAAATTTTTTTAGTGGCATGCTATGGTCTGAACTCAGGGCCCCAAGTTTGCTAAGCAGGTGCTCTAACCACTCCAGCCACTCCACCAGACTTTTTGTGCTGGCTATTTCTGAAATGGTCATGCTTTTTTATAGCTTAATTTTTTAATATTTTTTATCGTAAAGATACTGTACAAAGGGGTTACAGTAACATGAGTAAGGTAATGAGTTCATTCCCTATCCAGCATTGTTACCCCTCTTTTGTTTTCCCCTATCATCCCTTCCCTCTCCACCTCCCCAACTCCTCCCTCCCTCCCCCATCAAAGTTGTAAAGTTCATTCTCAACATAGTGTCTTGTACAGCTCATTGCTACAATGGATCATCCCGTATCCTTGTTTCAGCATTTTGTTATTTCCCTTCCCCTCCCCAAATAGAAAAATGTATATACAAGATGTAGAGCACTGGAATCAAATACAGTGAAAGCAGGGGTTATACCGTGGGGGAGGAACATACAAAAGACACGAAAAATCAGAGTACATTATAAGTACATTAAAAAAACAGCAACAAAGAAAAAACCTCTTGTGTCCCTTTCTTGAGGTTCAGTTCGCTTCGCATCATCTTATAGCTCCTGACCTTTTTGCTTGTCTGGTACAATCATCCTAGACGTACTACTTTTTGCAAGTAAGGGACACCATGAGACCTCTGTTTCTTTGGGCGTCTGGCTTTCCTCCCTTAATGTAGTCTTTCCAAGTCTTTTATGAAAAGGTCAGGCTTTTATACCTAGGGGCCCAGACTGAAATCCTCTACTTGTGCTTTCCAGTCAGGCATGAGCCAGGGTGCTTCTCCTGAAGCTGAGGGTGACAAGCATGTGACCCAGGCCCAGCCACTGACTGAGATGGAGACTCTAGAATGTTCATGCCCAGGCTGGCCTCAGTCCTCCATCTCCCAGCCCCCACCTTCCAAGGAGCTAGGCTTGCGCCACCCCATACAACCCAATCAGGTTTACATCCCTGAATAATCCGCTCCTATGCCTGCTTGTTTTCTACAGTTGGCGTACATTTTGGGAGTTTTTAAAATAGGAGTAAAATTAGATGCAATATATGCAGCAAGCATTTATCTTATTTGCAATGTCTTTACTCCAATGTACATAAATTTAGAATTCTTTTGTTCAAAACCGTCCATCATCTTTTTTTTTCACTTCTAAAGTTTTTGGTGTCTCCTAGAAAATTTCTCACAATTACATTTTGAAATGTTTAAACTCCTGTATCTTCTATCCCTTTCCTTTTCTTTCCTCTTTCTCCCTCCCTCCCTTCCTTCTTTTCTCTCTTTATTTCTTTCTTGCTTTCTTTCTTCCTTTCTTGCTTTCTTTCTTCCTTTCTTTCTTTCTTTTTCATTCCTTTCTTTCTTTGTTTCCCAGCACTGGGAATTAAATTTGGACTCTTTCACTTGCTAGGAACTCACTCTACTACTTGAGCCATACTCCTAGTTCTGTTCCTTTTTAATTTGTTTTCCTAATATGTGATCTTACACTAACTTTTCCCAGGAGGGCCTGGAACTGTGATTCTGTCTCTATCTGTAGAGTGGCTGAAATAACAGGTGTGAACTACCACGTCTGGCTTTTCTGTTCATTTTTAAGCCTTTGAAATGCAACTGAAATCTTAATGCAGCCAGGTGGAGAATTCTTACTTGCTGGCAGAAGAAAAGAGTGGTCAGCCTTCTGTTTCTATTCAGGCCTTCAACAGATGGGATGAGATCTACCCACATGAGGGAGGGAAATCTGTTTTGCAAGTCCATCAATTTAAATCTTAAAATCATCCAAATGCAGCCGCGCGGATACCCACAGCAGCCATGTGGGCACGCCGTGGCCTGGCCAAGTTCACACGATGAAATCAACACGACACATGTGAACATGCTTCCGTCGTGGCCGGGGCGTTTCCGAACCACAGGGGTGCTGGATGGGGCAGAGCTCACACGCTTCCCCGATCTATGCTCCTGTGTGTGGTGGTTTGACTGTGAGGTGACCCCAGAAGGCTTTCAAGTGGAAGGCTTGGACCCAGATGGCGAATCTAATCACCGGCCAGCAGCCGATGGGATCAGGGGTGATCTGACCACACTGGTGACTAATGCCTTGGCTAATCCCCAGTGACGAGGTGACATGGTGGGTGCCCGGAGCAGGGCCTCGCTGGAGGAAGTAGGCCATGGGCAGTGCCTGGCCCCGGTGTGGTAAAACTGGAACCCCACCGCTGCTGCCATGATACCCTGCCCAGCCTCGCCCGAGCAGGGGAGCCGCCCCCCCATCTCCCCCCAGCTAGACGATGAAAAAAAACAAGTCTTTCCTCCCTTTAAGTTGCTTGTTACGGGGACAAAACTAACACAAACATATGCATGTAATCCATGCAACCACACATACTCACACACACACGGCCGGCCCACCCTCCAAGTTACAGAAGAGGCTATCACTTGGACACAACTGATGAGGGTTTCTTCTCAATGTGATTGTCTTAGGTTTCCGCTCATACTCTTTTAGGGTGGAAGAAACTTTAACCAGGCAATAGATTAACCCTATCTAGAGAACTAGACTTTTGGGCACTGGAAATACATAGTCAACTGTGCTCATGTGAACTTAGTCACAAGAACCCTGGGAAGGCAGCTCACCTCATCCTATCTGTGGATTATGAAATGTTCCTAATAACCTCGCATGCAAAACCAAATGGCAGCCGGGTGCTGGTGGCTCACGCCTGTAATCCTAGCTACTCAGGAGGCTGAGATCTGAGGATTGCAGTTCAAAGCCAGCCCAGGCAGGAAAGTCCATGAAACTGTTATCTCCAATAAACCACTAGAAAACCTGAAGTGGCGCTGTGGCTCAAGAGATAGAGTGCTCACCTTGAGCTGAAGAGTTGAGGGACAGCGCTCAGGCCCAGAGTTCAAGCCCCATGACCACCACCACCACCAACAACAACAACAACAAAAAACAGCAAGCAGGCTTCAAGGAGAGGTTATTTTTTGGCACAACAAAGATGCCATCAACTCTGCTTACCCATTTTTCTGGTTAAAAATATGTCCAACGTATTTTAATACCAATGTGGGAAACAGAAGCAAGCTGGGGGAGGGGAGGCCAAGTTCTACACATGAATTAAAGAAAAGCTCACATTACAAAAGCTCTCTTTAGGGCTGCGAAGGTGGCTCAGTGGTAGAGCGCTTGCCTTGCATGCCTAAGGCCCTGAGTTCAATTCCTCAGCACCACATAAGCAAAAAGAAAAAAGCCGGAAGTGGCGCTGTGGCTCAAGTGGTAGAGCGCTAGCCTTGAACTGAAGAGCTGAGGGACAGCGCCCAGGCCCAGAGTTCAGGCCCTACAACCAAGCCCCCCTCTCCCCCCCAAAAAAAAGTTCTCTTTAGAAAAGCATCTCCTTAATCTGATATGGCAGAAGGATGACCATAATATTCTATATTATGCTGAATTCGCTACTTTAGTGTTCGATTTTCTCCATTGGAATTAAGAATAACCTACTTGGGTACCTTCCTGGACAGCTGAAGATAATGCTAGGTCCATTGGTCACACACACAAAAATAGATTTCTAGCTTCCACTGGCTTCCACCCTGCTCCTCTTGCCACAGAACAACTCCCTGCCTCCCACGGCATAATGCTGGTGGCTCAAATGATTCCCAGAAGTGCCATGCTCCCCCAATGGGAACACACACAGATGCCACGCCCCCCACCCCAGGAATACACAGATGCCACGCCCCCACCCCAGGAATACATAGATGCCACGCCCCCCACCCCAGGAATACACGAATGCCACGCCCCCCACCCCGGAATACAGATGCCACGCCCCATCCCAGGAATACACCGATGCCACGCCCCCACCCTAGGAATACACAGATGCCACGCCCCCACCCCAGGAATACAGATGCCACGCCCCCATCCCAGGAACACAGATGCCACGCCCCCACCCCAGGAATACACAGATGCCACGCCCCCCACCCCAGGAATACACCGATGCCACGCCCCCACCCTAGGAATACACACATGCCACGCCCCCCACCCCAGGAATACACAGATGCCACACCCCCACCCCAG
Organism: Dipodomys merriami; assembly: GCF_024711535.1. Classification (NCBI taxonomy): domain Eukaryota; kingdom Metazoa; phylum Chordata; class Mammalia; order Rodentia; family Heteromyidae; genus Dipodomys; species Dipodomys merriami. The sequence continues at coordinate 1,096,857 of NW_027202516.1, read as the reverse complement.
GAATACAGGGATGCCACACCCCCATCCCAGGAATACACAGATGCCACACACCCCCACCCCAGGAATACAAATGCCACGCCCCCACCCCGGAATAGATGCCACGCCCCCATCCCAGGAACACACAGATGCCACGCCCCCACCCCAGGAATACACAGATGCCACGCCCCCAGCCCAGGAATACACAGATGCCACGCCCACACCCCAGGAACACACAGATGCCACGCCCACACCCCGGGATACACAGATGCCACGCCCCCAGCCCAGGAATACATAGATGCCACGCCCCCCACCCCAGGAATACACAGATGCCACGCCCCCCACCCCAGGAATACACAGATGCCACGCCCCCACCCCGGGAATACACAGATGCCACGCCCTCAACCTCAGGAATACACCGATGCCACGCCCCCACCCCAGGAATACACAGATGCCACGCCCCCACCCCAGGAACACACAGATGCCACGCCCCCACCCCGGAATACACAGATGCCACGCCCCCACCCCGGAATACACAGATGCCACGCCCTCAACCTCAGGAATACACCGATGCCACGCCCCCACCCCAGGAATACACACAGTGCCACGCCCCCAGCCCAGGAATACAGATGCCACGCCCCCACCCCAGGAATACACAGATGCCACGCCCACACCCCGGAATACAGATGCCACGCCCCCCAGCCCAGGAATACACACATGCCACGCCCCCAGCCCAGGAATACACAGATGTCACGCCCCCCACCCTGGAATACACAGATGCCACGCCCCCAACCCGGGAATACACCGATGCCACGCCCACACCCCCGGAATACAGATGCCACGCCCCCATCCCAGGAATACAGATGCCACGCCCCCAGCCCGGGAATACACCAATGCCACGCCCACACCCCAGGAATACAGATGCCACGCCCCCCACCGCGGAATTCTTCCAGCAGCTCAAGAGGGGAAAAGATTGCTCTGAGTGCAAACGTAGCACGGAAACAGCTTTCATTCCCTCGGACCTCTGCAGGTAATCCTCCCCTTTCCCTGCTCATCTCCTCACAGGTCTATGTTTAGCACCTTTCATTAATCCCTGGTCTCTACTCTCCTCACTTCCCGAAGCAGGACACAATTTCTGGAGGCACAAAGGATACACACAAATTTCCTGGTACAATGCCAACTATTACCAAGCTGCAGAGGAGGTCATAGGTTTGAAAGCCATCTGACTTACTCTAAAAGCCATCTTTGAGGAGGTAAATCTTAACAGCCAGTGTGTCCCCAGAGAATTGGAACATAAACAAAATGTGAAATAAGTTATTCTGGATGAAATCATCGTGATATAGTGCACATGGATTTTTAAAAAGTCACTTTTTAGCATCTGGAACAGGGTACCAGAATCCATGTAGCCATTGGCCATTATCTTCCTTGTATTTTATTATTTTTGCCAGTTGTGGGACTAAACTCAGGGCCTGGGCACTGTCCCTGAACCTCTCTAGGCTCAAGGCTAGCGCTGTACCACTCGAGCCACAGTGCCACTTCCTCACCTTGCTTTTATTTGGGTCTCAGTTATTCTCTGAGGCCCCTGTGCATCGCACAGTGCTGAGAACCACACACAGACATGGAAGGAAGGTGAAATGCAACCAGCACAGAGGGGCGGGTGGAAACACAGACCGTGGGGCAGAGGGGCAGAGGGGCGGGCAGAATCACAGACCATGGGGTAATGCTAGGCTCAGGAGACCCAGATGTGGAGAGGGGAGACAGAAGTCAGGGGAAATCACGATGTGAGAGGCATCAGCCCTCAAGGACATGTGACGGAGAATTTGCTATGGCCAGGCACCTGTGTCTACGCCTGTCATGCTAGCTACTCAGAAGGCTGAGATCTGAGGATCATGGCTGGAAGTCAGCCAGGGCAGGAAAGTCCTTGAGATTCCTACTAGCCAGCAAAAAGACAGAAGCAGAGCTACAGCACAAGTGCAGAGTGCCAGCCTTGAGCACAAAGCTAAAGGACAGCTCTCTGGTGCTGAAAGCAAGCCGCAGAATTGCTCGCCAAGAAAAAACAAAACAAAACATGGTTCTTTTTGGAGGGTGGGGTAACTGAAGTTTTGGGGGATGGGGGTACGGTGGAGTAAGGAGGGATTTTTGGGGAGTGGGTTAATTGGAGTTTGGGAGGGATGGGGTGGGGTGGAGTAAGGAGTTTTTGGGGGTGGGGTGGGGTGAGGTAACAGGAGTTTGGACTCAGGGCTCCACATTTCCCGTGCACTGGTGTCATTCTTCCAAGCCAAGTAAAGTCATCATCCTAAAGACAAAACCCAAATGCACCGCACAAATACACCGTTGATCCGTACACAAAACACTGGGGGAAATCACCAAACAATACTGGCCAAAACTGTCAATAAATTAGAATGATGTACTCAGGCAGGACAAGGCACTTGTGGGAAACGGAAGTATGCCAGGCACCTCACTGGAAGAGATTTCAAAAGGCGGTTTTTGAGCAAATGCTCTAGGACTCGCACAGAGGAATCAGATCCAGAGCTACCAGAAATGGTCCCTGCACGCATGCAGCCGCCACCCACGGGGAGAAGCACAAGACCTAAGAACTGAGTCACAAGAACGCAGAAGCGCAGGGAAGGAAGTTGAGACCTGTAGGGACGCTCGGCTGGCGCTGGCTCCGAGTAAGTGCTTCTGATTTGGGGTCCCCTGTAGGGGATCGCCGGGCCCTGGTACCTGTGAGGGCATGTTGAGGCTGGACAAGGCAGGGTGAGAGCCCCACCAGCTCTGGGAGAGAAAAAGAGTTCCTATCATCTCCTTCTGCCTCTCCAGCTCCCTCCAGGGCCCACGTCAGAGCTGAGCAGAAGCAGTTGTTTGGAGGGATAGTAACAAAACTACGTCCTTTCAGTAGAATACTATTCAATTATAAGCCACAGACACTCTCTATAGAAAGTCCTCCAAGGGAACAAAACAAGATGCAAAGAGTGCGTGTAGTTTTGTCTATCCATATGAGAAGTGATATATCTAATACAGAACGTTCTATTTATATATAACACTTCATATATAGAAAAATACGTTATGAAAGGATTCAGAAGAAACTAGGAGTAATAACCACCCAGGAGATTTCTTGCTAAATTATGAAGAATCAGAAAGTGATTAATTTTATAATGATATGAACAAATGTTTGGCCTTTTCAAAATCAATCAAATAGGGGCTGGGAAGGTGGCTCAGTGGTAGAGGGCTTGCCTTGCATGCCTGAGGCCCTGGGTTCGATTCCTCAGCACCACATAAGCAAAAAGAAAAAAGCTGGAAGTGGCGCTGTGGCTCAAGTGGTAGAGCGCTAGCCTTGAGCTGAAGAACTGAGGGACAGCGCCCAGGCCCAGAGTTCAGGCCCCACAAAAAAAAAAAAAAAATCAAATAAATAAACACTAATAGCAAGTGCTTCCAAACTAAATCTTTAATCCCTATGGGGAAGAGATGCCACCAGAAAACAACACAGCTTTCCCATGTTCTTTCTCAATCCCTAATTTCATTACTGAGGTCTCATATGTAGAGCCAAGACAAAGAAAACATTAGCAAACCAAATTCATTCTTTAATTGCATACAAAGTATAGAATACTCTCATGAAATGAAGACCTACCCAAAGATGGACAGACAGAGGGAAGGAAGGAAACAACTACAATGAACTACAAACTTATCTGCACAATCATCACTGCCAGGTAAGGAAAATACAGTGACCCACAGGGGGATGTCTCTAACTGACTCTCGACTGTGTTCATCTAGGTGTCTGATGAGGAAGCACCTCTTTTCAGCTGAGTTCCCGGGACTGGGCTCCCTGGACGCTGGTGGAGAAGGAGCTGCCCTCTCTGATCAGGTAGCTCTGGATGGGTGGAGCAGGTCATAGCTGGGGAGGCAGAGAAGGCGGGCAGAGCCTCTGGTGTTATCCCTTGGGGATCCTATGGGCTGTGCCACACCCTGGCTTTGCGGAGCAGTGACCCTGGGGTCCACTGAAGCAGGACAGCAAGGCATCTGCTACAATCCAGCTGCCAAAAGGGTCTAAAGCAAGACCCAGGCAGAGTGAGGAGGGCAAGGCTTTCAGGAAGCGCACGAGTACTTCCACTGCCCCTCTTCTGTTCCCGGGTTTCCTTGAAAGTACCAAACCAGGGAGTGCGCAGAAATCTCCAGACCCTTAGAGTTCTGGGTCTAGAAACTAAAATAGAAGATATAAAAACTATGGGGTTCTTTTCTTTCTCCCCACCCCCTGGGTGACGGGGCTTGAACTCAGCCTGGGCGCTGTCCCTCAGCTCTTCAGTGCTGAAGGCAGCAAGCGCTCTACCACCTGAGCCACAGCACCACTTCCTGTTTCTGGTCATTAATTGGAGATAAGAGACTCACAGACTTTCCTGCCAGGGCTGGCTTTGAACTGCAGTCCTCAGATCTCAGCCTCCTGAGTAGTTAGGATTACAGGCGTGAGCCACAGGCACCTGGCTTTACCTCCCCTTTTGTATATGGCTTTCAATGACAGCTTCAAAGTGTCATCTGTTCCTTGCTTTTTTTTTTTTCCCCCTGTGAAACAAAAGACTCTAGGTGGGCTTAAATTCAGTAAGAAACACTTGACACTAACAATTTCTCCTTTTGGCTCACGTGATGATTGTTTTACATCTTGGTCTCAAGTGAATTGCTGTATGAGTCTGAGTTTCCTTATGACCCACATTAGCCGTCATTTTTCCAATATTCATTGGTTTATATACGAAAGATACCAAATTACAGTAAAATATTCAAATAATTGCACCAACACTGCCAAACAGACAGTAATATTCCTGAGACGGGCAGCTCTCAAAATATTCTTCTGTCATGGTTGAACGACACAATCCAAAATCTTGGCAGGAAAGCCGGCGAGGCCCAGATTAAGGTATTACACGAAAGGGGAGGCCACACACAGTCAGAGACCAAACACCAAAACATCTCCCTCTGCTGAGGAACTCAAACTTCAGACACTTCCTGCTGCCTCCATACTGACTGGCGAGCAACCTGGACTGGGTTAGATGCAAGTGAGCATGCCTGAGTATGGCCGCCCTCTGTACCCTAGGACAACTGGTTCCAGGAAGCCACTGGCAGCCCCTTGGGTACTGAGGTCCCCAGCACCTTCAAGTCCATCATGAAGGGCGGCAGATTTGCATTAACGTGTGCACACCCTCCCCCAGACGCTGAGTCACCGCATGACCCTTGGTGACACCTGAGGACAATGCAAATGCCATGTGACACTTGTTCTCCTCCAGCATTTGGGGATAATGACAAGGAACACGGTTTAACACACTCACTGAAAACACAATTCTCTTTTCCAAATACGTTTGAGCACGGTTGGTGAATCTGCAGCTCCTGAACCAGAGGCTGTCTGTGTCCCAAGTCACATTCTTTTGTATGGAAACGGATGACTGGAGTTGGAGGTAGATAGATGTTCAGGGAAGAAACCAGGTAATATTTTAGGGACTCAGGGGCCGCGAGGCACAGGGCGGGCCCAGGTGAGGGCTGGCACAGACACCAAGTGGGAGAAGAGGCAGGGACAGAGGAAGATGAGAAAATGGCAGAGCCAGACTGCAGCCTCGGGTGCTTCCTCAGCATGCCTGTTGACAGAGCACGCCCTCCTCCCCCACGTACGCCCAGCCAGCCTCTCATCAAATATTGACCCAATGTTTGTCCAGTTCAATCTCCTCCTTCTTTAGTCTAATTAATACCCTATCTGCTTAATTTAACCTGGTTCTAACACTCAACATCAACAAAATATGCTGTATATAAATGTGAAAAAGCCAGGTGCCAGTGGCTCACGCCTGTCATCCTAGCTGCTCAGGAGGCTGAAATCTGAGGATCACGGTTCAAAGCCAGCCCGGGCAGGAAAGTCCATGAGACTCTTATCTTCAATAAACCACCAGAAAACCAGAAGTGGCACCATAGCTCAAGTGGTAGAACACTAGCCTTGAGCTGAAGAGCTGAAGGACAGTGCTCAGGTCCAGAGTTCAAGCCCCACAACCGACCAAAATAAATAAATGAATAAATAAATAAATGTGAAAATAGCATAATGAAACCCACTAAGAGCTGTTAAGAGAGGGTAAGGAGAGAGTGTTGGTTAAGAAAGTACATTATAGGAATAAAGATGTTTCATATTGAAGGCCCTGTATACAATTAATTTATCTAACAAAAAAGTATCTACCAACATCAAATAGTCAAGAAACATGAAATACAGACTCCATGAAGAAACAGCACACAGGCTATGCAAGCAAGAGAAATCACCCGGTAGCTGCCTTTGGAAGGCAGATGTGTAAACCCTGAGCCGGCTGCCCCACTCAGTGAGATCTAGAAGCGCTAAGGGAATATTGAGAGGCAAGGGGGATGGAGTGGCGATGTTCATTGCTATGGTGAGGAAGTGAGGAAGAGGAGGAGGGCTAGGGACTGTAACACGGGGTGAAACTGGTTCAAAATACACTGTACGCATCAGTGGAACTACTGCATTGTCCTACTAATGGACACTTTGTTTAAGAGTATCCTAGGTGCAAGCTAGGGATTCCTGTCCGTCTGGCTATCTGTGTCTGTGTGTGCATGTATTGAAAACATCGTACGCAAAGAGTCTGAAGCAGATTTTTAAATAAAGTGCTTTGCATAATATTTTGCATAAATTCTTTGGAGAGGAGCAAGTCAGAGAACTGGGCAAAGTCCACAGACTCTCAGCACTGGCAACCGTGCAAACGGCAAAGTGTCAGAGTTTCAGCTTCATTCACTTGAGAATGAGGACAAGGAATAAGTCAATTAGCTAATTGGTCAAGTAATTAGTTTTTTTAAAAAGAAATACCAGATAGAGTGATCTCAGAAGAGAAGCATGGGGACCCACACTTTACTGTGAAACTGCCATTCTAAGACCACCCTGGGAAAGGACCAGCTGACAAGCAGATTAGGACAGACACCCAGAAGCAGATGCACTGAAGTACCAGTCTTCAAAGAGCGGCAGAGCTAGCTTGGAAGGCTCCTGGACAAAAAGAAAAGAAAGTAGAGCGCAGGCCGAAGGAAGGGCACAAAGACCGAGGGGAAGGAACAGCTGGCCCCTTGGGTCGGGGCCTGCATGCCTCAAGGCTATGAGAAAAGATGCTCTCATTCCAGAGCAACAGGATGCCCTAGAGCAGGATCTGATTACAGCGGGCTCACCCACAGCGCCGGTAAACCGAAGCCAGGCCTGTAACTCCAGACAGCACGCCAGAAGAGCCAGTGTCTGTGCTGCCTCTAGCTCTAGGAGCTTTCCCATTTGGCACTACTCGCTTTTCATTTTACTAGCTGCTACTCATGGTTCTACCCCCTCACCAGGTGACTATGTATTTATGCTCCAAACAAAGGCATTTTTGAAGATTGAACAGAAATACCAATAAACTGGGATACTAACACAATAGGCATAAACTCAAATGTTCCCTGGTCAAAAAAATAGGTGGTGGGCAACAGAATCTGCCCATCACTGGGGGTTGTTGGCATAACACCTATTTCACCCCAAGAAAAGTGACAACTCTTACTTTTTTCCATTGAGTGCTTTTTTTTTAATTGGGAAAGCTAACAATAATAAAGTGCTTATTGGTATGCTCTGACCTCAGACATTTTCAGAAGCTGCTTTAAAAGCGTCAGCTCAAAAGAGGAGTCCTGTCTGCATGTGTCAATCCATACACACATGAGCTTTCCTAAAGAGTTTATGTAGATGTGCATGTGGGTACACACATGCAGATGCATATACAGAGAAACAGACAAAAAGTGCATCACACACGCACACCACCTCCATCCTCAAAGTGCATCACACACGCACACCACCTCCATCCTCAAAGTGGGAAGGTCGCCCAGTGTCAGCTCCTCCCTAAGGCCCACCCCCTGCACCGAGGAAACACAAATGCTTTTCAGTGTTAATCTTTAAAAAAGTATGGGGGGGGGGATTGGGAAGGTAGCTCAGTGGTAGAGCGCTTGCCTTGCATGCCTGAGGCCCTGGGTTCGATTCCTCAGCACCACATAAGAAAAAAGAAAAAAGCCAGAAGTGGCACTGTGGCTCAAGTGGTAGAGCGCTAGCCTTGAGCTGAAGAGCTGAGGGGCAGCGCCCAGGCCCAGAGTTCAGGCCCCACGACTGGACCAAAAAAAAAAAAAAAAAGTATAGGGGGGCTGGGAAGGTGGCTCAGCGTTAGAGTGCTTGCCTCGCATGCATGAGGCTCTGGGTTCGATTCCTCAGCACCACTACACAGAAAAGGCCAGAAGTGGCGCTGTGACTCAAGTGGTAGAGCGCTTACCCTGAGCTGAGGGACAGCGCCCAAGACCAGAGTTCAAGCCCCACAACTGACAATAAATAAATAAATAAATAAAAATTATTAGGTCTTGTATTTTTCGACCGATAAAAAAAAATGTATTCCCAGGAAATTAACTACTGTTTCTTGGAGCAATACAGATCAACATTGCCAAATATACCAGAAAAGAACATGTTTCTTTGCCTTGCGGATTTCTCACACGCGCATCCCTTCTCTGGCAGTGGCTCTGCTCTTCTAAGCACCACACACTCCTTCAGCTTAAATTGCAGCACTGGTTGCCATAGTTTCTCATAGAACAGCTCAAGGCTTGCTTGAGTCCCTTGTTTTCCTAGGGTTTCTAGAGATGGGGTAGACAGCAGTAGCTGACCAGTGTGGATGAATCCCTGGCCCTGGATGGCTCATGATTTGAGCATATAGCCCGGTGTTTTTAATACGTTAAGGGGATCTAAACAAGTAGGAATGGGACTTAAATTCAGCCGCAGGCCTCCACTTTGTCATACTGGGGAGGGCACAGCGGACCACAGCTTCATCAGAAGGTGGGCGACAGGGTTCCACCTGTCCAGTACTGACCACAGCTGTGGGAACCACAGGTCGACAGCAGAGGACACGAATGATACACAGGTTGCATAGTACTGTGGTAGAACAATCCTGGGCCTCGTATTTGCTAACTCAGAATTGTCCACTACAAAACGTGCTCAAAAAAGGCACTATCAAAAAGAAATTAAGGAATAGAAATTCAATTTTTAAAGATTTTCAAAAAAAAAGTGATTTAGAGATTTTTTTTTAATTTTTGTCCATTGTGGGGCTTGAACTCTGGGCTTGGGCGCTGCCCCTCAGCTCTTCAGCTCTACCACGTAAGCCAACCACATAAGCCCTAGCGCCACCTCCGGTTTTCTAGTGGCTTCTTGGAGATAAGAGTCTCATACACTTTCCTGCCTGGGCTGGCTTTGAACCGTGATCCTCAGATCTCAGCCTCCTGAGTCGTTAGGATTATAGGCAAGAGCCAGCAGCGCCTGGTGAGATTTTTTTTTTTTTTTTAATGTGTGTGCTAGTCTTGAGGCCTGAACCAGGGCCTTGGCACTGTCCCTGAGCTGCTTTTAGCTCATGGCTAGAGTTCTACCACTTGGGCCACACTTCTACTTCTTGGGTAGTTCTTAGCGATTAGGAGTCACACACTTTCCTGGCTGGGCTGGCTGTGAACCGCGATCCTCCTGAGTGGCTAAGATTATAGGCATGAGCCTCTGGTGCCAGCTGACAATTTCATTTTTTGAAGACAGCCACTGATTCCCTTTGAGGTGCTCCTTGCCTGCAGGAGGTAACCGCCACCGTGCCCAAGCCCGAAGAGCAAGCTCACGGGTTAGCAGACAATAACCCTGCCGCAAGAGCGCAGAGCTGAGCGGGTGCTGACTCCGCAGGCAAGCAGGAAGCCTGGGCTTTGCATCTCAGCTCTGGGAGCCCATGACCTTGGTCGAGTTGTTGAAGGAGAGGACATACGAGGAAAGACGCCCAGCCAGAGGAAACGCTTAGAAGACAGCAACCCCTGCCTGTCCAGTAACGAGGCGACACCCAGGGTGAGTTCCTCACTCAAGTGTCTGGGCGCTGGGGAACTCAAGGGCTAATGTCTTGAGCACCAAGTCTTAGCAGGTTTTTTACAAAACAGAAGCTAATGGATATAGCAATGACTGCCTGGCAACACAGTGGGTGACCTCTGCATATCTGCCCCATCCAGACAGCCTTCCTGGGCACGAGGAAGGCAACGGACCGGCATCTGAGGGTCTCTGTGTAATAACGCACGACTTGAGCAAGCGGAGAACAACCCGTGCTCTAAAGGTCGACACTGAGCGGAGCAAGGGACACACAACCAGCAGTCACTGATGGGCTGAAGTCCAGGACTGAATCCAGCCATGGGAGGTCTATCATGTGGGTCCGCAGGGTGGGCCTGTTAGCATGGTGCCCTGGGAGGAAGTGGAAGCTGAAGAAGCTGGGAGGGGGGGGCCTCTGTGGGCATGGAGGACCACGGGATGCTGGTCTCTTCCCAGGGCCCTCCTCCACTTCCCATCTAAGCCAGGGTGGCTGTGCACCCCAGGGGCTGCCCACGGGGCTGTGCCCACAGACAGAGACTCTCACACAAGCCCGCGGAAACCTGAGCCTTTCAGAGGTTCACAGTAATGGGAAGTGGGGAGACACATGCTTGGAGTCCACGCTGGGGGACAGAGATGGGGAGAGGGCGCTCAGAGAGACAGGGAACATTCCAGATTTCTTTTGTTCAAGTTTGGGGGCTGGAAATCAGGGCCTCTGGCTCATTTGGTTTTTTTCCTGCCCAGCTGGCCTTCCACTCCTGGCTTTTTCCTGGTTAACTGGAGATAAAGTTCTCTCAGATTTGTCTACCTGGGCTGGTTTCAAACCCGAATCCTCTGAGTAGATGGATTACAGGTGTGAGACACTGGCACCTGGCAGTGCTCCACATTCCTTACTGTGGTGCTCACACTGACACTTCAGCTTCCAGATCCTTCTATTCAGGTCCTTACACTGATCCTGCAGCTTCCAGACCCTTCTGGTCCTTACACTGACACTTTGCCCTTCCTCCCAGGCTCCAGGGCCTCCCCCCCCCCCGCCTCCCCCCCCCCCGCCTCTCCCCCCCCCAGCAGAGTTATTATCAAAACCAATTCTTTGGGCTGGGAAGGTGGCTCAGTGGTAGAGCGTGCAAGGCAAGCGCTCTACCACTGAGCCACCTTCCCAGCCCTCCTTCTTTTTCTTTCAGCCATGGTCAGGGTCATTTATGTGACAGTAGTGAATCTTGTAAGAAAAAAAAAAGATCAGCTTTGTGCACAGGCTGTGTACTGGCCTCACACACAGGCTCCGGGGCGCTGATTACACCCCCCCCGCCCCCCCCCCCCCGACTCAGGGCCGGCGTCAGGAAAGCCATTCAGTTACAGTAACAGAACCAGAGCTATGAAATCCCAGCTCCGGCCTGGGTGACCTGTCAGTCACGGCCAAGGGCGGGGATGGAGTCTCAGCCCCCGGCCAGCCTGGTGTGCAGCGACAGGACCACGTAAAATATAATGTGTTTACTTTGAAAATACCAGGGTGACACCGGACGGAGGACACTACGTTGTGAGCAGCTGCTACTGAGCGCTTATTATTCTAGACCTAGAATTTGACTCCAGAAAAATATGATTGATACAGATAACCTAGTTGGGTTGGGAAGGGTGGACAAATGATGAAGGAGGTCAGATGGATTAAAATGCACTGCTGTAACCTACTTTGTTGAAGGGTAACTCCTTTGTACAACTACTTACAGAAAATAAAACCTTCTTTAAAAAAGAGAATCTAGTTATAAGAATAGCTTAATTAGCTGGGTGCTGGTGGCTCTCGCCTGTCATCCTAGCTGCTCAGGAGACTGGCAGCCAGGGCAGGAAGTCCATGAGACTCGTATCTCAATAAACTACTCAAAAAAATCCAGAAGTGTGCCGTGGCTCAAGTGGTAGAACATTCACTATGGGCAAAAAAAAAAAGCTCAGGGACAGAGCATAAGCCCAGAGTTTAAGCCAGGACCTAAAAAAAGAAGAAGAAGAAGAAGAAGAAGAAGCTTAATAGTAAACCATCCTCCTCCTACCCTACTACATTAGATGCTATACCTTTTTTTAACTGGTACATGGGAACTACCTGGTTCCGGGTACCACGTGTTGTCCTGGGTCATTCTTGGGGAAATGTGAATTCAGAGAGAAGATGTGAAAGGCGGCTGCCCTGCTCCAGGCTGGCGCCAGGGAGACACTAGCACAGGAGGACGCCAAAGGACAAACTCGACACGTTTGTCAAGTCCACTATGAGAAATGCCCCTTAAAACTCACTCGACTGGACGCTTCCCTTTCACTGAGAAGGCTAAGCGTGTTTCTCTATGCGCCTGAGTGACTCCTTTAAGCACCAAAGACACAGACAAGGGAAGTCAGGGGCTCATCTGCCTTGCTCAGCCCCTCACCTTGGTGCGGGCTCTTCAGGAACTGCTTAGCTGGAGCTAATGCTCTCACGCCTTTTCCCGCAACAAGGGGTAACTTTGCGCTCAAGGCCTGGCAGGGCAAACACTGGCTCCGGTGGGGCCCCCCCCTCGAGAGAGCAGGGATCTCTTACCGGTTCACTCCGCCCCCCCTGCATCTCCAAGGCCTTCTCATGCTCTTTATTCAGGGAAGGACTACCAAGACTCTTTCTTACTTGTCATCTAATGGCAGCCCTTATCACTTTCTAGAATCTCCTTCGATTCAGGGCTGTCACCTGTGGGAGTGAACAGTTCACCGTTGTTTAGAGTCACAGCGGCGTGGGCAGACCCTCTGGAGGACGCAGAAACCAGAGCCAGCCCTTGGTGTCTGGACTGTGCTACATCCAGGTGAAATCACTCCTCTCTATTTGCTGTCTAGACCAACACACACAACAAGCAAGAACAAAACCAGCTGAACAATTTTTTTAAATCAAAGACATAGTTCTATCTAACTGGGTCTTTTTATGTGCTGATTTCTGGAATTAAGTTGCACTGTACAGGCTTTGCTAGATAGATTAATAATTCTCTCTCACGTGCCACTTTTAGAATGCAGAGAACTAAAAGCCAGCAAGGATATGTTGGAAAGTATATGAAAATAGTTTGTTGACTGCAGATGCAAACACAGATGTGCATATCACTCATCTCTGGCTTCACAAAGACTCTGAATCCCCATGTGTGTATCAGACACAGAGAGGAGAAATGGCTGGAGCACCTCAGATGAAGAGAGGAGGCTTTCCCTTCCCTGGAGCTTCCCCCGAGGCCAGATGAGCCACACAGAGACCGTGGCTTTTCCCTCCGAGAAGTACTCCTCTAGTGACCTGGATTTCTCTGAGGACCTGGATGGGAACTGACATTCCCCCCACCTGGACTCCTTCCTGGCTGTGTGGGTAGCAGAAACCCCACCGACTGCCAGGTAGAGAGAGCAGCAAAGTGCTCACCCCACTTCTTCATCTGTGCAAGGGTTTTCCCTGAAGCTCTTTCACATTGCAGACTGTCAGCAGCCCCTAAACTGATTGTCTTCATTTAACCATGACAGAAAGGCTGAAAGCAGATTACTTACTGAAACTGGAATGAGGAACAGAGAATCAAAACGTTTTCTCTGATCATTATTATTTTCCAGCAGCCACTACTAAGAAGCAACTGCAGGAAGATGCAGTGTGCCACTGAAATTCTAATCTTTTAAGTGTGCCAGAATCCAAGTAAATGTAGAAGTATCTTTTGAGCAGACAGTCTTATAAGAAATGGCATTTTGATAGAAGACGAGAAGAGGGGGGGAAAAAATCCCTGTGTTTTCCTTCAGGGCAAATGCTGTTTGTGGTCTGCAAAGCAATGATGAAACATGACATTCTTAGACAACACAGTTCCTGAATTTTCACTTAGAAAATAACATCTGCTGAGTCTTTTATCAAAGGGACCAGCTGATATGAGCTCATCAACAAACTGAGGTAATGTCACATCTAATTTCTTCAGGAAAAAAAAATTTAATTGAACCTATTTTATAATCAATGACTTAACATTTAGTACAGACTCTAGAACAACTTTTAAAGCCTGGGAGAATCAAACAATAACTGAGGCCCTGCAAATGCTGAATTCTGGACAACGTTCTGAGAACATGCTTTTGATTTTCTGCCCAACTCTAGGTTCTCTTTGGGCTGTCAAAAGGTGGAATCTGAGCCAAGCACTAGAGGCTCAGGCTTGTCATCCTAGCTCTTTGGGAAGCTGAGACCTGAGGATCACAGTTCAAAGCCAGCCCTGGCAGGAAAGTCCCTGAGACTCTTATCTCCAATTAACCACCAGAAAACCAGAAGTGGTAGAGCACAAGCCTTGAGCTGAAGACTTGAGGGACAGCGCCCAGGCCCAGAGCTCAAGCCCCAAGGGAAAAAAAAAAAAAAGAAGAAGCCAGAAGTGGCACTATGGCTCAAGTGGTAGAGTGCTAGCCTTGAGCACAAAGCAGCTCAGGGACAGTACCCAGGCCCTGGGTTCAAGCCACAAAAGAAGAGATGGATTCCGTTTCTTCAGCAAATATTTACTATAAACCTACTAGATAGGAATCACCAGGCCCGGCCCAGCCAGGGAGAGGGAGACAGCTACACCAGAGACATCCCTGCTCTCACAAAGCTCACAAATGTGCTTCTGCACATCAGGAGTTGATTAAACAGCTGCCCTCAGCTTTCCTAACGGAACACAACTCAGGATAAACTGTTTTCCTTTGGCAGTACTGTGGTTTGAATTTAGGCTCTAGCTCTAACCAGTTACCACTTGAGCCACGCCTCCAGCCCCAGGGCAAACTTTTAGTTGAGAAATGAGTGATTGCGTCAAAGCCCTAGCTTCCTGAGTGATTCAGCTGAGTAGCCTGAGGCCCCCAAGAAAGTGCACAGCAGGGTTCTGACTCTTATTTCTGTGCAAAGGTCAGCGAACCCATTTTCAAAGCCAAACCTGGCTGTTCTGATCCCTCTGCGATTTACTTCTTCATCACATCTACATGAATCTAGCCCATCAGACATGATGGAGCCCGTTCATGTCCTCTACAACAAAGGGGGGCTGATCTCCCAGAGACCTGAACATTCACGCCGGTGTCCTCACTCTTACCCAGCTTAAGCTCAATTAAGTTCTGAGCACCGCCTCTGCCCTCTTCCTTCTTTTTCGCAGAATTCCCTGTAGTGTCCCCCACAGTCCCTGTCCCTGTTTTACAGACAGCAAGACTGAGGATCACGGCGCCGAGGGCTTTCCTCAGCCGGAAACGGGGCTTCTGGCTGCGAGGGGTGACCTCTGGGGATCTCCTGCTGGCCACACTGGGGCCAGCTGCGCGGCTTTGTAATCCTGTTGTGTCCGGGGAGCGGTCGGTGGGGCACCCTGCCCAGGCTCAGGACCGCGGGGTCAGAGCCCAGAGCACCCGTGAGCCTGGCTGCGGGAAGGTGGGGGCAGCGAGCCGCGGGGGTGGGGAGCCCTGGGCAGGGTGCACTGTGGGGGGAGCCCTGGGCAGGGCACACTGTGCGGGGAGCCCTGGGCAGGGCGCACTGTGTGGGGAGCCCTGGGCAGGGCGCACTGTGCGGGGAGCCCTGGGCAGGAGGCACAGGGCGGGGGTACTGGGCAGGGCGCACTGTGCGGGGAGCCCTGGGCAGGGCGCACTGTGCGGGGAGCCCTGGGCAGGAGGCACAGGGCGGGGGCACTGGGCAGGGTGCACTGTGCGGGGAGCCCTGGGCAGGAGGCACAGGGCGGGGGCACTGGGCAGGGTGCACTGTGCGGGGAGCCCTGGGCAGGGCGCACTGTGCGGGGAGCCCTGGGCAGGGCGCACTGTGCGGGGAGCCCTGGGCAGGGCGCACTGTGCGGGGGCACTGGGCAGGGCGCACTGTGCGGGGAGCCCTGGGCAGGGCGCACTGTGCGGGGAGCCCTGGGCAGGAGGCACAGGGCGGGGGGCCCTGAGCAGGAGGCACAGGGCGGGGGCACTGGGCGGGGTGCACCTGCCAGCTCGGTTGTGTTTTGCTCTGTTCTCCGGGCTCAGGCCCAGCTGTAGCACCGAGTCACAGTGCCCGGGTCCCCTGCCCTGGGCGGCCGGGTCCCCGCGCCCCCTCTCGGCCGGTCAGCCCGCGAAGCGCTCGGAGCATTCGGGAGGCGCAGAAAGCGCCCGCCCGCAGTGGAAGGCCCGGCCCGAGCCCCGTCCCTCCCTGGCCGCGCAAGGGCGGACCGATGCCCGGCTGCGCCTCCGGGGCCCGCGGCCCGGCGGGAGCGGGGAGACCGGGGCCGAGCCGCGCGGGACGCCCCGAGTCCGGGGCCGTGGGCACCGAGGCCCGGTCCCCCCAGAACCCTGAGCTTCTGACCTTGACCGCGCACGCGGAAAATTACCTCGGATCGGAAGTGGTGCGACCTCAGGACGGCATCTGTGGAGAGAGGGGAGGGCTCAGCCGGCCGCCCGAAGGGCGTGCGGGCCCGTGGAGGGGGTGCGGGCCCAGGGCCAGGGACGTGCGGGGCGCGGGGACGTAACACCCTCCCCCTCCCCGCCGTGAGGTCCCAGCGAGAAGTTCCCGGGAAAGTTCTGGGGGAGTTGGAGAACCCCGAAATCTGCCCGCCTGACTGTTAACCCGAGGCGCCAATTAGGGGCGGAGAGCGCGGGACTGGGAGAGGAATGGGGAGATGGAGGGGGGAAGAGATGGAGGGATGGAGGGGTGAGGGGATGAAGGGATGGAGGGGTGAGGGGATGGAGGGATGGAGGGGTGAGGGGATGGAGGGGTGAGGAGATGGAGGGGTGAGGAGATGGAGGGATGAGGAGATGGAGGGATGGAGGGGTGAGGGGATGGAGGGGTGAGGAGATGGAGGGGTGAGGAGATGGAGGGCTGGAGGGGTGAAGAGATGGGGGATGGAGGGGTGAAGAGATGGAGGGGTGGAGGGGTGAGGAGATGGAGAGGTGAGGAGATGGAGGGATGGAGGGGTGAAGAGATGGAGGGGTGAGGAGATGGAGGGATGGAGGGGTGAAGAGATGGAGGGGTGAGGGGATGGAGAGGTGAGGAGATGGAGGGATGGAGGGGTGAGGAGATGGAGGGATGGAGGGGTGAGGGGATGGAGGGATGGAGGGGTGAGGAGATGGAGGGATGGAGGGGTGAGGAGATGGAGGGATGGAGGGGTGAGGAGATGGAGGGATGGAGGGGTGAGGAGATGGAGGGATGGAGGGGTGAGGGGATGGAGGGGTGAGGAGATGGAGGGATGGAGGGGTGAGGAGATGGAGGGATGGAGGGGTGAGGAGATGGAGGGATGGAGGGGTGAGGGGATGGAGGGGTGAGGAGATGGAGGGATGGAGGGGTGAGGAGATGGAGAGATGGAGGGGTGAGGCGGTAGAGGGGTGAGGGGATGGAGGGATGGAGGGGTGAGGAGATGGAGGGATGGAGGGGTGAGGAGATGGAGAGATGGAGGGGTGAGGCGGTGGAGGGGTGAGGGGATGGAGGGGTGAGGGGATGGAGGGGTGGAGGGAGGCGCGAGGCGGAGCGGCGCCAGGAACCCCGCCGGAGGGGCGCGCGGCGGGCTGCGGGGCGCGCGCCGCCTCTCCCCGGCCCGGTCCCCGCGCCCGCCCGGGCTCACCCACCTCGGCTCCGCGCGCGGCCCGAGAGGACCGTCCGCATCGGGTGCCTCCCCTTCTGCAACCGGCGGTGCCAGCAGCAGAAGAAGACGATGGTGGCGACGGTGCCGAGCAGCAGCAGCAGCAGGAAGAGCGCGCACTGGACGCTGTAGGGGCGCAGCAGCACCAGGAAAGCCGCGGCGATCATGGTGCGGGCGGCGCGCGGCGGGCGGCGCGGCTCCCCGGGCGCCCCGGGCTCCGCGCGTCAGGCCCCGCGCCCGGCCCAATGGCTGCGCGTCCCGCGCCGGCCCCGCTGCGGGGCGGAGAGCGGGAGCCGTGACTCAGCACGCGGCGGCGGCGGGAGCCGCTCCCCCTCCGTCCTCCCTCCCCGCCCACCGTCCTCCCCTCCTCCGTCCCCCTCCTCGCCGTCCTCCCCTCCTCCGCCCTCCCCCGCCCCCTCCCCGGGCGCCCCCGCCCGCCGCCGTGCGCAGCCCCGGCGGGGACAGGGCGCGCGGGTGGGAGCAGCGCCGCGGCCGCCCGCGCCCCGGCCCCCGTCCAGCGGCCGCCGGCGGCCGGAGCCTCCCCGCGGGAGGCCGGGCGCACGCGGGCGGGGCGGGGCCGGGCGGGGGGCGCGGTGACATCACGCGGGGCTGCGGCGGCGCGGGCGCGCGGACGTGGCTGCGGCGGCGGCGGTGGTCGCGGGCTGCGCCCCGGCCTGAGCGCCCGCCCGCGGGCTCGGGGGACCCCCGCCTCCGCCACCTCCTCGGCCGAGCTGCGGGAAGGCGGCGTCCGGGGGCGCCGGGGCGGGGGCGCTGCCTCGACCTCCCGCCGCCCCGCGCCCGGGGCTTGGAGCATGCAGCCCGGTGAGCTACCGCGGGAGGCGCGCCGGGGGCCGCCCTGGGGACCGGGGCGCTCGGCCCTCCCGAGCCCCTCGGCCGGGCGCGCGTTCGCGAGCCGGGGGAAGCCCGCGCCCTCGCCGGGCGCCGGCGGGCGGGGGGCGGTGCGCCCCGCGGAGGGGGCGGGCGCCGGCGGGCGGGGGCTGGGGCGGGGGTGCTCGGGTGGGGCGGCCGGAGCGGCTCGGGGACCCGCGTCGCCGCCCCCCCGCGGGCCCGGCCGGCACCTGACGGGGCGCGGGGCCGGCGCGCGCGCCCTGCGGACGGGACGCGGGACGCGCCGCTGCGGCACGGGTCTGCGGCGTGCTGCGGCATCGCGCGCGCGGGCGGGAGGCGTGGGGAGGCCGCGCGCCGGCGCCCCGGCGGCTCCGGGAGGGGCGGCGTGTGCGGGAACGGAAGCGGGGCTGCCGCCCGGCCGCCAGCGCGGGTTCCCGTTGTCGGTTCCCGTCGGCGAGGCCGCGGGCGAGGGCGCCCGGTGGGCGCGGCCGCGCTGGGTGAGGGGGTCGGGGCAGGCCGCGGTGCGCGCTGATCCAGGCGTTCGGGTCCCGGCGCCGTGGGCTCGCGGCCCCCGGGCCGCACCACCACCCCTGGCGGCCCCGGAAGACGCTGCGCTGCCGCCCGGCGACGCCTCCACCCCGCGGGCTGACCCCGCCGCACCGGGCTGACCCCGCCGCACCGGGCTGACCCCTCCGCGCCCCCTCCACGCCGGGGCTGACCCCTCCGCGCAGGGCTGACCCCTCCGCGCCCCCTCCGCGCGGGGCTGACCCCGCCGCACCGGGCTGACCCCTCCGCGCGGGGCTGACCCCTCCGCGCGGGGCTGACCCCGCCTCTCGGGGCTAACCCCTCCGCCCAGGGCTGACCCCGCCGCGCAGGGCTGACCCCTCCACACCGGGGCTGACCCCTCCACACCGGGATGACCCCTCCACACCGGGGCTGACCCCTCCGGGCAGGGCTGACCCCTCCACACCGGGGCTGACCCCTCCATGCGGGGCTGACCCCTCGGCACGGGGCTGACCCCGCCTCTCGGGGATGACCCCGCCTCTCGGTGCTGACCCCTCCACACCGGGCTGGCCCTTGGCAGGCGCTGGGTAAATAACGGAGGGCTGCACTGCAGGGGGCACAGAGTGGACACAGGATGGGGGATGGGGGGTCCCCGAGCCGACCGCAGACCTGGAAGTGTGGCCGCCGCTGCCTGGATCCCCTTCCGAGTCCTTGCCACTTTATCTGCTCCCTTCCAAATAAAAGTGTCCGTGTGCATGTGTGTGTGCATATGTGTGCATGTGTGTGTGCGTGTGTGGTACCTATGTGTTGCGGAATTCAATAAATGCCAAGCGAGCAAGGCCATTTTCCCGAGGAAGTTAATGTGCAGAATTCATCATCTTTGTCCCACCAGGATCTCATTTTAAAAATGAGTGATGAGCCTAGTGCCTGTGGATGACCTGTGACCCCAGCTGCTCAGGAGGCTGTGGTTCAAGGCCAGCCCAGACAGGAAAGCCATGAAATTTTTCTCCCACAAACATTCATGTGTAAGAAGGGAACTTTGTCATCTGCTTTGCTCATTAATTGCTGCCATCAGGCCATGATGATTACTCATGGCCAGCTTGACTGGACCCTAAGAGACGAACAAAGCATACCCCTGAGCCAGGCCCAGAGCCTCACACCAGTAACGCTACCTATGAGGCTCGAGATCAAGAGGGTCATGGTTCAAGGCCAGGCAGGCATACGTGTGACCTCTTACCAACCGATAGCCAGGCATAGGTGGATCACGCTGCCTGGGAGGCTGAAATCGGGAAGGATGGGGGTTCCAGGCCAACCTCGGCAGAAAAATCCACAAGACTGTCCGAACAGCAGAAGCCGGCCGAGGTGGTTTGAGTCTATCATTGCCAGTGACACAGGCCGGATGCAGCGCAGGGGCACACCTGCACACACAGAGCGTGGCTCAGCAGGACAGCACATGCTTAAGGAGAGAGGCTCTGAGTTCAAGCCCCAGTACCACCAGAATTAGTACCTCTGGGTATGTCTGTGTGGACATTCCCAGAGAGAATCAGCAAGGGGGTTATACCCATCCTGAATATATCAGTCCGGCTGGAATAGAAGGTGGGAAAAGGAAAAGGAATGCTGGCAGGCCTTGCTGGCCTCCTTGGTGTGAGCCACCTGCCCTGCCCACCCTCCCCTCCACCTTGGAAACCTCTGAAGCTCTAATCCTCGAAAACAAATGCCTCCTCCTGAGTTGTTCTCTCAAGTGTCTGTCATCAGGGCCAAGGCCAGCCTGCCTGACAGGCAGGGCCCCTGCTGCCCACACTGGAGGGAAGGGAAGGAAGGGGCTCTGACACCCACTGTAGCAGACATCTCCCAAGAGCTCCCTCCCAGGTAGAGAGTGGTGGCACAGGTTCCTCGTGTGTGGGTCAGGAAGAAGGCATGTGACTCCTCTGGTCTATGTAGCCACCAGCTGGGTGGACTAGAAGCACTGACGATGACTCAGGTGCAGGCTGGAGGCGAGATGGAAGGGGAAGGCCCTGGGATGGAGGGCGGCACACCGGGAGCCCACAGCTCTGCCCGTGGAGTGGGACCTGCAGCTCTGTGGGGAAGTCAAAGAAATGGAGGGAAAGCCCAGGAAGAAGCAGGATGGCTCTGCCGACAGCTTCCTTCCGCAGCAGAGGAAAGCAGGACCGGAAGCCCCTGGGATGTTCCAAACAGGAAGCTAAGGTGGGCAGCCAGTGGTTACCAGGAAGGAGGCTTCCAGAAACCCCAGAGGGGTGACTCATCGCAGAGGGCCAGGCTAAAACCAGGCGTTAATGTGTTGTGGAGGGAGATACATGAAAATGAGCATCCTGAGCCTACTCACAGTCAATAGTCTTTGGAGAAACTTAATTCTACACGGATGAGTAGAAAAGTAAGTAAAGCCCAGGGAAGGTCATCAGCAATGACCCTTGAAAAGGCCAAGAACACAAGGCCCTGAGTTCTAGCCCTAGTCCCGGCACAAAACTTTGTTTTCAGCAAATACACCCTGGGAAAGGACTTAGGTGTTCATTTTACAATAGTAAAAGCATTTTAGATAATTTAATGGCATTATTATAGAAGAATATATTTCAAATGGAGCCTGTTTGTTCTTCTAGCTTTTCTCCGCATTAGAGCTGAGCTGAGATTTGTTTTCTGATGGGTTTCCAGGGTTCCTGGCCCATCATCATGCCTTGAGAAATCCGTCCTATGAGCACATTGGAGTGTTCAAGAAAGTCAGCCCAGTGTGGGGATTCAGAACATCAGTGTAATTAAATTCATCTACTCTACAAGGCTTTGCAGACAGTTTAGGGGAAGTAATTATTTATTCTTCACAACCCAACAGAATTCACGTACAGTTTCCATGTCGAGTGTGGAATTAGTCATGCAGCGAAATACTGAGCCATTTGTCCAGAAAATATGCTCATAGCTGCATGAACCACCACTGGAAACTTTGAGAGCTGTTCATAAATCAAATTATACAGCTCTTAGAGTAATAACTCACTAAGAAGAATGGTTCATTATTATTCAGATGGTGTAAAACACTCTACGACTTCTAAGAAATGCGTCATTTACAAGCACATGGGAAAGCTGGGAGTATTGCCTTCTAGACCTAAGATGACAGTTGCCATATAAGTTACCAGCATTTCTACATTCACAAACGAAAAAGGAAAAGTAAGGTAGGAAGTTCACAGTTGCATAGTATGAGACGAAGAAAATCTTGGCAAATACTTTTGAATCAAATTTCAGACCACCTTGTAGTTCTTTTATCAAGGAACTACAGTAACACTTGAACAGCTAGATTTCTCATGCTAGCTTTTTGTCACGGAGGACTAGGGCATTAAGTATTTTCTTTCTTTCTTTTTTTTGGGGGGGGGGTCCGGTTGTGGGGCCTGAACTCTGGGCCTGGGCGCTGTCCCTCAGCTCTTCAGCTCAAGGCTAGCACTCTACCACTTGAGCCACAGTACCACTTCTGTATTTTTTCTTTTTGCTTATGTGGTGCTGAGGAATGGAACCCAGGGCCTCAGGCATGCAAGGCAAGCGCTCTACCACTGAGCCACCTTCCCAGGCCCAAGTATTTTATTTCTTGCACCAAATATTTGTATGTAAGCGCATCAGTGTGCCTATCGCATGAAAGAACGTCACTGTGAGCGCAGTGCTGTGTGCCAACAGGACAGAAACCTGCAATAAATAACTGATAATTGTTAAAAAGGTTTCAGAAACAGGCCTAGAGGTTCTTGAAGTATAATGACATCTCACAAATCTAAGAACAGAGGAAGACAGACATCTGAAAATGTTTGTAAAGCCCCCCAAAAATACTGTGGAGAGAACAAGGAAAGGAACACCAAGCATGCTCAATTGAAATCAATTTTATGTTTCAAAGAAGAAAGCCAAAAACCCTTTACTTTCACTTCCTCACGTGATCACGCCAGTTGGTAGGACTAGCTTCCTGAAGAATCCAGATCTCTGGCTAGCTGTTTCCTCAAGCCCTCTGGGCTGAGAAGGGCTGATTTCACACTTCCAAGCAGAAGCAGACTCTGAGTCATCACTAGCCCCTGGTGTCAGCTCTGGTCGGTCCAGAAGCCGGATGGATACCCACACTGCACAATTTCATCCCATGACCATTTCCAATGCGACAAGAATTCCGCCGAGGCTGCAGTTAGCGCGCCAAGCTCCCTGGAACCTGAATCTAGTGAGCCATGAGACAATAGGCGTCAGTCTTGGCATTCTGGCACACACCTGTCCAGGAGGATGGAGAGTGTGAGGTCAGCCGCTGGGTCTCAAATGAACAAAAAAGGGGGGTTGGAGATTTAGCTCAGTCGAAGAGCAGTTGCCTGGCCAATGCAAGGCCCTGAGTTCAGTCCTCAGCTCTGGAAGGAAAAAAAAAAAAAAGCAAAAATGGGAAGGTCAGTGGGTGCAATCATTATGCGTCTGTTCTCACCCAAGAGACATCGGCAGCGTGCTTTGGTCTTCGTCACGGCTGAGCCACACTTGTTTGCATAGCTACTCTGGTCAGCCTCTCTGCTAAGAGTTTGACGTGCATTTACATCAAGTAAGAGCAGAGTCCTGTGGCTGATGCTCTGTCCAGGGGATGATGTCTGCTCAGCTGAGTGGCACCGGTGAGAAGGGTGGACACAGGCCAACTGCATCTTGTATTCCTCATTTTTAACTCGTTTCCTGCTTTTGATGTGAGCTGTGGCTGACCACATGTGTGAGAGAAGCTGACACCTTCTGCTTTTTAGTCTGTGTTTGTTGGTAGCCAATTACTGTCCAGTATTTATGCATAAATGTGTATATGAATATATATATACATATTTATATGAATGTGATTTCCTTTCAGTGCTACTTAAACTTGAACTCGGGAACTTGTCCTTGCTAGGCAGGCATTCTATTACCTTAGCCACACTTCTAGCCCTTTTCACTCTAGGTTGTTTTTTGGTCCTGGGACTTAAGCTCAGGGTCTAGTTGATGCCCATGAGCTTTTTGCTCAGTTTGTGCTCTACCACTTGAGCTGCAGCTCTACTTACAGCCTTTTGCTAGTTAATTAGAGATAAGAGTCTCATAAACGTTTCTGGCCAGGGTTGGCGTTAAACCATAAACCTCAGAGCTCAGCCTCCTGAGTAGCTAGCATTACAGCCCCTGGCTGTTTAAACAATTTTTACATAGGGCTCACTTTTGCTCCAGCCAGCCACAAACAACAGTCCTCCTACCTCTATCTCTTGAGTGGCCCTGGTTACAGAAGGTAACTACCATGCTTTTGGATGAACCTTCTCCTTAAACTTCTTACCCAAGCTGGCATCAATCATGATCTTCCTATCTCTCCCTCCCACGAAGCTGGGATTCAGGTATAAGGCACTGTGCTGATCCGTGGCGGTGTTTGGATACATGACATATACATAGGAAGTACAGGAGTAACCGACAGAGGTGTGCAACACAGCCGATCATTTTTAGTGGGGTCCTGCTTGCGTAAGGTGGCCTGAGAGAGTGGAAACCGCCCTGGAAGATGGCTTACTAGTAAATCACCTGCCATCAAAGTCCGCATATTGTGTTGGGGCCTAGCGCTTTGCGCGAGGGTGCGGCTGGTGGAGACGCTGGTGGAAGCGCAGTTCCTCCGCTAGTGTCCAGCGCTGCGGCGAGGCGCGATGCGGCCTTTCCGGGGTGGGACGCGGTGGAGGCGGCGGGGTCCGCGCGCAGCGGGGCTGGGGCCCGAGCGGCGCCTGGGGGGGGTCTGCTGCGGGACGCGGTGGAGGCGGCGGGGTCCGCGCGCAGCGGGGCTGAGGCCCGAGCGGCGCCTGGGAGGCCTGCTGCGGGACGCGGTGCGGGGGGGGGGGTCTGCTGGACACGGCGCCTGGGGGGGCCTGCTGGACACGGCGCCTGGGGGGGCCTGCTGCGGACACGGCGCCTGGGGGGGCCTGCTGCGGACACGGCGCCTGGGGGGTCTGCTGCGGGACACGGCGCCTCGGGGGGTCTGCTGCGGACACGGCGCCTGGGGGGGTCTGCTGCGGACACGGCGCCTGGGGGGGTCTGCTGGACACGGCGCCTGGGGGGGCCTGCTGGACACGGCGCCTGGGGGGGCCTGCTGGACACGGCGCCTGGGGGGGCCTGCTGGACACGGCGCCTGGGGGGGCCTGCTGCGGACACGGCGCCTGGGGGGGTCTGCTGCGGACACGGCGCCTGGGGGGGCCTGCTGGACACGGCGCCTGGGGGGGCGGCTGCGGACACGGCGCCTGGGGGGGGGGGTCTGCTGGACACGGCGCCTGGGGGGGCCTGCTGCGGACACGGCGCCTGGGGGGGCCTGCTGGACACGGCGCCTGGGGGGGCCTGCTGGACACGGCGCCTGGGGGGGCCTGCTGGACACGGCGCCTGGGGGGGCCTGCTGGACACGGCGCCTGGGGGGGCCTGCTGCGGACACGGCGCCTGGGGGGGCCTGCTGGACACGGCGCCTGGGGGGGCCTGCTGGACACGGCGCCTGGGGGGGCCTGCTGGACACGGCGCCTGGGGGGGCCTGCTGCGGACACGGCGCCTGGGGGGGCCTGCTGCGGACACGGCGCCTGGGGGGGCCTGCTGGACACGGCGCCTGGGGGGGCCTGCTGCGGACACGGCGCCTGGGGGGGCGGCTGCGGACACGGCGCCCTCGGGTCACCACTGCCGCGACCCCAGGGTTTCCGAGCACGTACGTGATGACGCCACTGCGCCCACCGCACGTCTCCTGCCTGGAATCCTGCGGCGCGTGCAGGAGCGCGGGACCGTGCCGCCGAAGCGCCGGCCACCTCCTGCCATCTCCCCTGCAGGGCGCCGGGCGCAGCACGTTCCCTCGGGCCGCGTGCCCATGAGCACGCGGAACCTTCCTCCCGCGGGTCCGGGTCCGGGCCCTGCCCCGCGCCAGACCTGGGCCGCGCACTGGCCGACATCAGCGTGGTTTGGCCCACGATGGATGGAATCTTCCGGAAGCATGCCCACCGTTTTATCGGAGTCCGTGGAAGAGGCACGCGGCTTGTCCCGGCTTTGCCCTGGCCTGTCCCGGCGTGGCGTGGCCCCTGCGCCCCGGCCTGGCCCAGCCTGGCGTCGCCCCTGCGCCCCGGCCTCACCCGGCCTGGCCTGGCCCCTGCGCCCCAGCCTCACCCGGCCTGGCCTGGCCCCTGCGCCCCAGCCTCGCCCAGCCTGGCCCAGCCTGGCCTGGCCCCTGCGCCCCGGCCTGGCCCAGCCTGGCGTCGCCCCTGCGCCCCAGCCTCGCCCGGCCTGGCCTGGCCCCTGCGCCCCGGCCTCGCCGGGCCCGGCCTGGCCCCTGCGCCCCGGCCTGGCCTGGCCCCTACGCCCCAGCCTCGCCCGGCCTGGCCTGGCCCCTGCGCCCCGGCCTCACCCGGCCTGGCCTGGCCCCTGCGCCCCGGCCTCGCCGGGCCCGGCCTGGCCCCTGCGCCCCGGCCTGGCCCGGCCTGGCTTGGCTGCTGCACCCCTGCCGGCCCTCCACCCGAGCAGAGAGGCGGAGAGCGATTGGGGACTTGGTAGGCTGTAATTGGAGGAAGGCCGGCTTGGTGCGCTCGCCCGGCGCCACCACGCTCGCTTCTCTCCATTCCAGACCTGGCTTTTCCAAGGGCGCGTGGGCCGCGTGCTTGACTCCCGGAGCTCCCACGGTCACCGCCGCTGGAGCCTGCTCCCCGCCCTGCCCCGGCCTCTAGTCTCACTGTGGCTCAGGGCGATCTCCTTCAGCCCGGGCAAAGGAAATGGTGCCGTGCTCAGCACTTGTCGACACCAGTGGAGCAGCTGGAAGAGGAGAAGCGGGACAAAGCACGCGGGGAGGGGAAGGCCGGAGGCCTGCCCGGAGTTCCCTCCGTCCTGTGCGGACCCCGAGCGCCTGCGGATGCGGCTCCCCTCTCTGTCCTAGACAATGTGGTACGTAGAGAACGATGGGGCGGGCTTGCATTAGTCATCCAGCCTGTGTTAGTGTTGCTATGGCCATGCCCAACGCATCACCCGAAGTAATGGCGGCAGGCCCTGCGAAGGACAGCTTGGCTTATTTGAGAATACAGTAGCGGTGCGTGGGAGCGCGGGCAACACGCGTGGCACACCATGCGGTCCGTGAACCGGAGGGGCCGAGGCCAGACCAAGTCTGCAGGATGGGATGGGAACCACCGAGGCCAGACCAAGTCTCTGCAGGGTGAGATGGGAACCACCGAGGCCAGACCAAGTCTCTGCAGGGTGAGATGGGAACCACCGAGATCAGACCAAGTCTCTGCAGGGTGAGATGGGAACCACCGAGGTCACAGAAGCACCAATCCCGCCTTGAGGCCCAGGAGCAGGTCGTGTCACCGGGACGTCCTTGTGAAGCCGCGGCGGCCGTGGGGACTTTGAGGACTCGGGAGCCCCGGCTTGCGGGACAGTCCACCTTCCAGTCCTCTGACTTCACAGCATTTGAGTGATTGACGAGGGTTTGACAAAAGCGATTTCACTTTTATTCTGGCATCTCTCACAAAGTTCATCTCTGGAAGCTGCATAGGAAATTAACGGAGAGTCTTCTGTTATTAATTAAATTAATGGGATAGCGATATGATGAATTATTTAGCTAGATAGCAGGAACTACAAGTGGATTTTTTATTTTTATATTTCCCAGTCCTGGGGCTTGAACTCTGGGCCTGGGCACTGCCCCTGTGCTTTTCAGCTCAACGCTGGTGCTCTACCACTTGGGCCACAGCACCACTTCTGATTTTCTGGTGGTTAACTGGAGATCAGAGTCTCGTAGACTTTCCTGCCTGGACTGGCTTTGAACCAAGATCCTCAGTTCTCAACCTCCTGAGTCACTAGGATGACAGGTGTGAGCCACCGATGCTCGGCACACATATTGCTTTTATGCTTGGAAAAGAATGTATTGACTTTCACTTCAGATAGGCAAAAGAACCATAGCTACTAATGTCATTACTCAGCATAATTTGATGAGAAATAAAAGTTACCTCGTATTCAGTTTTATACATGTTTCTTGAAAGTTTTTAAGCTCAGTTCTTTTTATAGTTAAAATGTTATACTTTATACCCTTAGGAGGGAAGCAGTTAGCAAAAGGTCAGGAGGGCATTGTGAACCACCCGTGGCGGTTGATTTACTCCCTGTCCCATTCTGCTTTCCCCTTACAGGAAAACTGTCTGTGGGCCTACACTGGAAATAGCGTTGTCCACATGGCACTCCTGCCTCCTTCGTTTTGAGAAAACCTTAGCTAACTCGTTGAGAAAATGCAGAAGATCTTACAAACAGATGAAAGTGCCGATGCCCAAGCTCTTAGAAAAGGAAAGAGAAAAAGAATAGAGACAACAGAGACAGACAATGCAAACAGTGTCGTGGATAAAGGACAGGTGGGCCTCTTACCTGTGTCTAGTCTCAGCAGTGCTTCCATAATCCTCTCATAATTCATTGGCACTTTGCCTTCTTCTTCTGACTCTTTAATTTAGCCCTTTATTTAACTAAAGGAATAGATGGCTGCATGTCCTTCTAAGTGTTGAGCAGTTTGAGTTAGAGCCATAGTCAACAATTTGCCTGCTTCTGTTTAGCTGTGGTTAAATATGCCATTGTTCAAATTTTACTTGACCTTCTTGAAAATTAAAGATCCATAAACTCAGAAGTATTTTTCTTCCCTCTAAATATTGGAAAAATTAGAATATTTCTTTTTTGATACTCACTGTGGATTTTTCTTTTCTTTCTTTTTGTTGGTTATGGGGCTTGAGCTTTTCTACACAAGGCTAGTACTCTACCACTTTGAGACATAGCACCACTTTTGGTTTTCTGGTGGTTAATTGGAGATAATAGTCTCCAGGACTTTCCTGCCTAGTCTGGCTTTGAACAGCAATCCTCCAGTCTCAGAGTCCTGCATGGCTAGCATTACTGGAGTGAGCCACTGGTCGCCGGCTCATTGTGGGCTTTTTCTTTTCAGATCCCAGCCCAGCCTCCCCTCTGCCTCCTCCAGGACTTTGGATAGACAGTCATTGTATTTATTCTGTAGTGTTTGATCTCCATGTTTCTGTAATGCATGAGTCTTTGGAAAATGTTGTAATAACTACAGAATTCTATGTTCATATAATCTTAAATCTTCAGATGAACAGTATGTCTTCTTGTGGTGTGAAGTATTTTTGGGGGTGGACAGTGAAAAGTCTCCTCCCATGCCTGGGCCCATCCGCCCTGCTCACAGCCAGGGCCGCTGCACTGCGGGTAACACATGCACTGTGTTCATGAGGAAGCCTTGAGGTTACTGTTACTGTCTCCCACCATTCGGCTGTAGAAATTACTATGGGTTTCTCAAGCCTATGGATGTCCTATGACTGGACTCAGCTCATGCAGTGGGTGCTGTACCAGAACTTTCTGTGTCCACATGTAGATTTGTGACCCTGACAGGAGGTGAAGCCCCCAGAGCTCTCCCTCCCCGCTCAGTGGCCACATGGTCTGCCTGCCCAAGAACCCCAGTCATGCTTTTACCAAATGTGTCATCACGGTGTAGCACAGCACAAGTCATGAGTGAAAGAGTCCACCCCTGACCTCTGTGTGTCCACACAGACTTGAGGCTCTCTTCAGGCGGCCCTGTGGCCGCACGCCACAGCATGCCACAGCATTGCAAGGACCCCAGGTAACAGAGCCGTGGCTTTTGCAAGGCAGTGGTCTGTGTCCCCCTCACACAGGCCAGGGCGTGGAGTCACCGTGGCTGTCCCTACATGCCTGGACCTGCTTTCCTTGCCACGCAGCCCTGGCTGTGTCTAACAGGACCTTTCCAGTCTCTCAGCCTGCCCCCCTCTCTGAGAAGGAAGAATCAGGCAAGGACATGCCACCCCTGCAGAGTTAGGGACAGTGGGGGTCCGTCCCACCTGCTTCTGCTCCATGGGGGCTTGGTCACGTGGCCATGGTGAACCACAAAGGAGGCCTTTAGCTCCTGGCTGCTCCCAGCTCAGAATGGACTGCTTCCCTTTGAGTGTCTTGCCTTTTCTCTTGGCTTCCTCGGTCACTTCTGGTAGGTTTCTTGTTCTATTCTTTCTACAGATACCTGTCTCCTGTCTCAATTTGAGTATTGAGATTAGGTATGAGATATTACAAATATCCTCTACCAATCTGATATTTTATATGCCAACTTTAATTCCTCCCTGCCATTGATGATTACAAGTGAATTCCCTTTTTCCTAGATTCCTTCTTTTGTAAGCACCTGCTGAAACTTGCTAGGAGGAATAAGACCTAGGGGGTGCGGTGTGGCTTATGTGGTGAGCACTTGCCTGGTAGTCAGGAGGCTCTGGGTTCAATCCCCAGGACTTGCATCCTCATTCTCTGTCCGGAGCTTCGTGCCGGCCAGAGGAGGCTGAGTGGGTCAGTGGAAAGTGGCCTGGCCTGGCCTGCGGGGCTCATGCCTCCCTGTGCGCCTGCCTGGCCTTGCAGAGGAATCCCTACTCAGGAAACGCCTTTCTGCCCGGGGAGAGCTCCAGTGAGGACGAAGCACCTTTGGCAGAGCTGTCCAAGGAGGAACTGTGTGCCAAGATAAGAACCCTGAGAGAAAGACTGGCCAACACCCGGAAGGAGAACAGCCGGCTGCGGCAGTCTTTGGTCATGCTACAAGGTTGGTGTTTTGATGAAGATACGTGGTCAGTGAACAGGATTGTAAATCCAGTCAAGAATGAAAGGGGGCCGGCACTGGTGGCTCACTAGCGACCCAGGAGGAGGGGGTCTGAGGATCAAGGTTCAAAGCCAGCATGGTCAGGAAAGTCTGTGAGACTCTTACCTCCATTAACCACCAAAAAAAGCCAGAAGTGGAGTTGTGTCCCAAGTGGTAGAGTGCCAGCCTTGAGGAAAAACTCAGGGACAGCACCCAGGCCCTGAGTTCAAGTCCCCCCCCCAAGACACACACACATACACACACACTCACACATAACTGCAGGAAAGCACGGAAGGAAAGGAAGGAAGGAAGGAAGGAAGGAAGGAAGGAAGGAAGGAAGGAAGGAAGGAAGGAAGGGGAAATCCAGAGCCTTCAGAAGTTAAAAAAAAAATGCTGCAAGAAAATTAATTAGTTACAAACTCCCTGATATGTAATAGATGTCCACTATCTAGTAATCATTTTTAATTAGTAATTTTCTTTTATGACAGAAATGGCCAGCACATTTTCCTAAAAGAAGTAAAAAGAGTAGCTAATCACATTAATAAAAAACATCTATAAATATAGACTCACTACCCTAGCAAAAATGTGTGGGATTTGTGAAGAAAAATACAAAACTGAGAATATACAAACCTAGCTACTCAGGAGGCTGAGATCTGAGGATCACGGTTCAAAGCCAGCCCGGGCAGGAGAGACCGTGAGACTCCTATCTCCAATAAACCACCAGAAAACCGGAAGTGGCGCTGTAGCTCAAGTGGTAGAGCGCTCGCCTTGAGCTGAAGAGCTGAGGGACAGCTCCCAGGCCCAGAGTTCAAGCCCCACGACCGACAAAAAAAAAAAAAAAAAAAAAAAAAAAAAAGAATATACAAACCTAAATAAATGGAGAGACATTCTTAGATTGGAGGAAATACACCAATCCTTAAAGTAGGTAATAGTTTGAAGATGTTGCCAATCAAAGTACTGATAATCTTTTTAATTTTTAAAAAGTATTTGGCCAAATCTATTCTTAACCTCAAGGCATAAACAGGCTAGATTAAGAACATCTTTAACAAAAGATGAGTTAACATTAAGTTGTAACAAAATCTTACATAGCACTTTCTATGAGCCAGACTCTATTCTGAATGTTTTCCTAGATAGAGCTGAATTATTCAACAGTATTGGGAAGCCTGAAATTGAGTTAGTTTGTCATTTTGTACTATGTGATACATGAAAAAAAGCTACATGGTTTAAATAAAAACTCTGTTTTCTGAATGTGAATGGGAAGTACTGGGTTGAACACATGATAAGGTTTTTCTTTAAAAATTAATATCTTGTTTCCTAATAGTATTCATTGAATGGTCCTAGAAACAAGGAGCCAATAGCCACGAGCATTTTGAGCAGCTTAAGGTAATCCTGTAATGTGATTTCCCACCACACACTCTGAAGATTCTTGCAGAAAAGGCTGCCTCTAGGTCTCACACAGAGTGCACACGGGACACTTGGCAGGTGCTTGGCACAGGAAGTTCCTGTGACCATCATGTCATACTTGGAAAGCAAGTTTAGCGAAGTCAACCTGGATAGATCAGTTAGGAGAGCTTCCCACTGGCCAGAGATGGGACGGTTTGGGCATCAAACACAATGCTGACCACTGTAGATAGAAATGTGTGTTTAAATGCATGCATTCCAATGCTGACCACTGTAGATAGAAATGTGTGTTTAAATGCATGCATTCCAATGCTGACCACTATAGATAGAAATGTGTGTTTAAGTGCATGCATTCCAATGACATTAAAAAAAGAAAAGCCTTCATCGCCATCTAAAAAACAATTAATGACTTAGAAAACTGATAAATACAGACCAATACATGTACACTATACTACATGAAATGAACCCAGAGTTCAAATCCCAATTCTGTAAAACAAAAAATGTGTCACAGAGTAAACACTAGGTCAGTAGTTAGTAGTAGTATTATTAAATGTTCATTAAATAATTAATGATGGAATACATGTCTGTCATGTGAAAGGTACTTAGTATGCTTTGGCCAGATCGAAGAATAAGATATTCTTTAGGTAATTTGTCTATCCTTATAGTACCAGGTAGGCTGACTGGATATGTCATCAATTGTCATAAAGATCATGGCTCAATATGTGCTTAAGAAAAATACAGAGAAAAAGAGTTTGTCTTTTCATCTCGCCACGTACAATACCTTCAGCCACTAGAGGAGAGCAGAGCTAGGCAGGGCTGCAGGGCGCTTCCAACTCCAGTGGATTATTTGTCCTTAGGAAACAAGCTTGATTCAAGCACAGAGAAAACTCTCTTACATGGAGGCATGAAATTTTTGGATGTGTAAGTTTCCAGTAACAAAAAGGAGCAAAGAGATTGTAGTTGGTTTCCAAAATCCATCCGTAATTGGTGATAATGCAGGTTTCTTATTAATAAATTGGACAGAAATTGACTACCTGAAAAAACTACACACAAATGTCATGGCAAGGGGCTGGGAAGGTGGCTCAGTGGCAGAGCGCTTGCCTTGCATGCATCAGGCCCTGGGTTCGATTCCTCAGCACCATATAAACAAAAAAGAAAAAAAAACGGAAGTGGTGCTGTGGCTCAAGTGGTAGAGCGCTAGCCTTGAGCTGAAGAGCTGAGGGACAGCGCCCAGGTCCAGAGTTCAGGCCCCACGACCGGACCAAAAAAAAAAAAAGGCATGGCAAATTTATTTTGTTTTATTTATATTTATTTATTTTTGCCAGCTTTGGGGCCCCCACTCAGGGTCTGGGTGCTGTCCCTAAGCTCCTTTTGCTCAAGGCTAGCACTCTACCACTTGAGCCTCAATGCCACTTCTGACTTTTTTTTTGTTGGTCGTGGGGCTTGAACTCTGGGCTTGGGCGCTGTCCCTGTGCTCTTCAGCTCAAGGCGAGCTCTCTACCGCTTGAGCCACAGCACCACTTCCGGTTTTCTAGTGGTTAATTGGAGATAAGAGTCTCATGGACTTTTCTGCCCGGGCTGGCTTTGAACCGTGATCCTCAGATCTCAGCCTCCTCATTAGCAAGGATTACAGGCAAAAGCCACTGGCGCCGGGCACTTCTGACTTTTTTTGGAGTAGTTTATTGAAGTTAAGAGTCTCCTGGGGGCTGGGAAGGTGGCTCAGTGGTAGAGTGCTTGCCTTGCATGCCTGAGGCCCTGGGTTCGATTCCTCAGCACCACATAAGCAAAAAAAGAAAAAAAAGAAAGGAATAAAAAAAAAAAAAAAGATGTGCTTGTTATGCCAGGCACTGGTGGCTCACGCCTGTAATCCTAGCTACTCAGGAGGCTGAGATCTGAGGATCGCGGTTCAAAGCCAGCCTGGGCAGGAGAGACCGTGAGACTCCTATCTCCAATAAAACACCAGAAAACCGGAAGTGGCGCTGTAGCTCAGGTTGTAGAGCGCTCGCCTTGAGCTGAAGAGCTGAGGGACAGCGCCCAGGCCCAGAGTTCAAGCCCCACGACCGACCAAAAAAAAAAAAAGAGTCTCCTGGACTTTTCTGCCTGGGTTGGCTTCGAACCGTGGTCCTCATATCTCAGCCTCCTGAGTAGCTAGGATAACAAGTGTGAGCCACCAGCACCCAGCAGCAAATTCATTTTAACTCATGATAAATGCCTAATTTATGAAAAGGTCCTTTCTTAGCACTTACACTGCTCTATTATGGGCTTCTAGAAGGTGATTGATAACAGAATCAGTACTTTCTCTAAATAAAAATTTATCATCTCCAAATAATAGTCTCAGCATTTAGCAAAAAAGAATTAAGTTTTCAAAACAGTGTTTTTAGGTTCCAATGACCAAAGCGTTTTAAATTGATACTATTATTTAGTAGTTAATTGGTTAATAATGATAATATTGCTAACAGTACTAATAAGAGTTAATATGTTCCACCCTCCCCCCATGTTGGCTTCTCAGGGGTAGCAAATGTTAAGCCTTCATTCCACGTGGTTCTGGGCATCTCCACACGCAATAAAGGCGTAAGTGTGTGTACCGGGCATTCTTGTTTCTGTAACTGCTCCTTGCTCTTCCATTTTAGTGTTGCCACAGGCCGTTGTCCAGTTTGAGGAATTGGTTGGCATGGCAGAGACCCTGCTGAAGGCGGGGAGCACCGCGCCTACACCCGCGTCCACCCTCTGGAGGGCGGCCAGCAGCTCCTCTCCGGACTCACTGACCTCCGTCTGCAGTCCTTCTGGCTCTGACTCCAGCTCCCCGAGTTCCCTCAAGGCCGAGGAGGAGAAGCAGGTTAGCAGCGCACCGGCCAGGTTGTCCTGGAGCATAGTTAGGTAGCAAAACTTTAGGGAGGGCTGGAAAACTACATTGTCTCCTCAGTGCCTTCCAGGCAAGTTTAGATGCCAAAGTCTTATGTTCCTGCCACAAGAACTGTTTTGCTTCTAGAATAAAAATTAATATTATGAAGCGAATACCCAGTTCAGAAAATGAATGGAAAACTATGGACCAAGGTGACGCTTTTAAACTGGGAAATTCTTAGACCATGAACAGAGGGACGCCTACACATTGTTATAAAATGTTCTGTCATTGAATGAAGATAAATTTCAGCACTTGCATGTCTCTAAGTACCAGTCTTTCTGTTTTCTCTACTTTTGTTAAGCAAAAATTCAAAAATGAGTTCGTTGAAATCCCCTATCAAGCTGAGGAACTGTGCCTTCAAAGTGACAACTAAATAGTAATAGATGTATAATTGTACCTAAACTTAGTCTATTGCTTTCCTATTGTTCTGTAAATAACCACTACTTGATTATCACAGTGAATCACTTGATGATCTTGGGGTCTTTAGGTCTGAAGTCCTGTGCCCTATCACAGGACTGGCAGCAAGGATTCCTTACCGAGGCTCAAGGAGAATCTGTTCCCTGCACAGTTCCTGTGGTAGAGTTTAGTTCGTAATCCAAGACCTGATGTTCATATTTTCTCGGAGGCTACTCCTACCTCCAGAAGCAGTGACATTCATTGCTTCGTTGGTTCTTGGTCTACTCTGCCATCCTCAAAGGCATCCACGATCCATTCGCTCCCTTTCAGTCTCATCTTCCCTTTCCTGTCTTTCCTTTTGGACCTCTACTTCTACATAACTCTAAGCGCTAGTGTGACTATATGTTGGGCCCCCGTCGGTATTCCAAGATAATCTTCTATCCCAAGATCCTTAACATCAGCCACATCTATGGACTTGTTTGTCCTGTGATAGAACACGTTCACATATAGTAGAGCTAAGAGGTGTACCTCTTCAGAGAGCCATTTTTCTGCCAGACACACTCAGTCAAGTGTTGAGGACTAATCCTTGAAGGCAGTCCCAATGATGTGACAAGAATGTACACACATGCCAGAAGCAATACTTCAGAAGGACTGAGAACTGTCTCAAAGATTACATCTAACTCTAATCCCTAGTATATTAAAAATACATCTTGGAGAATGTTGATATTGTTTTCTGTGTATCTTACACATTTTTCTTTTTCTCACTGTGATGATTATTTATTTTTCAGTTCAAGATTGAAAATTGGCAGATTGCCCGCTGTAATAAGAGCAAGCCTCAGAAGTTCATTAATGACTTAATGCAAGTGCTTTACTCTAACGAGTACATGGCCACGCACAGCCTGACGGGGGCCAAGTCCTCCACGTCCAGAGACAAAGCCGTCAAACCAGCCATGAATCAGAACGAAGTTCAGGAAATCATAGGTGATCACACACTTGCTTTGTATTCTCATATGAACCTGAAATCACGTCATCCTATCTTTCCCATTTTCTGTGAAAGGACAAAATATTTCAGCATATTTGAATGTTCTCATTAAGTAAGGGGAAATTACGGAAAAACTTTTCACTAAAATGAAGCATGCAGATATCAATAAATTTAGAGATTGTCCGGATTTAAGTTTTACATATACGTAGATTATATATATATATATATATATATACATATATATATATATATACATGTGTATATATAATAGTAAGAAAATAATCAGTTGGAATCCAGTCATTTTCACTGATGTAAAGAAATGGATAAATAAATCCCTAGCATTTTGGAACAAATAAACTTAGAGCTGAAAGCAAATAGTAAGGCTAAAGCTGAAGAGTACCACATAAAGACAAACTTGGTGGTCTCCATTTATGATATAGACCTACTGTTATTTTTTGCTTTGCTCTGAGAAACGTGCCTACATATCCATCTACTTAAGTATCTCATGGGAAGTTGGGTTTCCTTTGTAAAATGGAGACAGAATTACATGGCAGAACATTTGGCATTCCTCAGTTCTACATTACAGTGCTTTCCTGTTCTTTCCTCTTTGGCAGGCGTCACAAAACAATTATTTCCCAACACAGATGATGTTTCCATCAGGCGAATGATAGGACAGAAGCTGAACAACTGTACCAAGAAGCCAAATCTAAGCAAAAGCCTTAACTCTCAGGATATTAAGTAGATCTTTTTGGTAAGTGTGTTAAACCTTCACATTCTTCTCAATGTGGGCCTGCCCTCCCTGTGGAACGGCTTCTCCCGTCCACAGCTTCTGGGTGGCAGTGTGGGTGGTGGTGAGAACTGCAAAAGGGGGGGCCTTCCCTTCCCAGAATGCCTCAGGTATGATGACAGTATGTTCTCCTGGGTGCAGCAGCAATCTCTTGAAAAGGCAGTGCGGTGTGTAGTATTTCCCAAATGTCTTTTGGCGAGGAACTGTTATTCACAAAACACACGCTTAACTTGGGGGTGAGGAGAAAGACTGGAGGGACACAAGACTAGCTGGGGAGTGTTTCCCTGGATGAGGAGAGATGGGGAGCTTGGGAAGTCTAACATGCCTGTGAGCTGAGCAAACCTGTGGACAGCCTCCACGAAGGTTTTGGCAATCTGTCCTCTGCTGCCCTCTACCATGCTCATCACTTCTCCAGATCTGTGACTCGATGGTTAGAATTTAGTAAGGAGTTTTTCCACTGGTCAGGCCTTGCCCTGGGCAAATTTGTCAAGTGGAATTTTAAGCATTGTAACAGCCCAGAACCTCTCTCTGCTACAGTTTAGGCCTGGGATGTTCCCCAAAGGCACCTGCTGTGAGGGCTCAGTTTATCCCCGCTAGGGGCTGTCAGGAGTCAGTAGGAACAGTGAGAGTTAGGACCTAGTAGGAGGCCTTCTGCTTTTGAAGGAGACTGTGGATCCTACTGTCTTCTTTTCCTTTTTTCCATTTTTCCTTTCCACCATGGCTATCATCTCTAACCTCCTCTGGAGCCCTTTGTCTGTTTTCTTAAACTGTCAAGGTCAGAAATAGTCTGTCTTTTAAAAAAGAAAGAAAATATGACTTACAGCTCCAGCTGTGGGATCCTTTCTCTTGGTTCACACACACTGGTAGACTGGCTTCGTGAATGATAGAGGTAAGAATGTTATATTTCCACAAAAGTATTAAGTTGAGCGGGCTGTGAAGGGCCCCTTCCTGAGACCATTGCTCAGTGCCCTTAGAGTGTCCCACGGGAGCCCGAGGCAACCCAGTTTTCCTGGTGTGGCAGACCCAGTGCTCCTGAATATCTGCAACACACCTTTGAGTCAGATGGCTGTTTTCTAGAATATACTGTTAAACTTCTAAGCTCCACAAAGCATTTTAATATCCCACTCTCTGATTTTTAATAATGTAGATTACCAAGGACAGGCAAAAATGTCATCTCTATGGTTTTGTTTGTTTGGTCAGTCATGAGGCTTGAACTCTGGGCTGGATGCTGTCACTGAGCTCTTCAGCTCAAGGTGAGCACTCTACCACTTGAGCCACAGTGCCACTTCCAGTTTTCTGGTAGTTAATTGGAGATAAGAGTCTCAGGCTTTCCTGCCTCAGCTGGCTTTGAACTTCGATCCTCAGATCTCAGCCTCCTGAGTAGCTAGGATTACAGGCGTGAGCCAATGGCACCCGGCTCTATCTTTTTTTGTTGCACTTTTTAAAAAACTAAAGTTAATTAACCAATTTTTTTTTGGTGTACCAGTCCTGGGACTTGATCTTAAGACCTGGGCACTGTCCCTGAAATTTTTTTGCTCAAAGCTAAGTGCTCTACCCCTTGGCCACAGTTCTACTTCTGGATTTTTTGTAGTTGATTGGAGTAGAGCACTGGCCTTGAGCAAAAGAAGTGCAGGGACAGCACCCAGGTCCAGAGTTCAAGCCCCAGAGCCCCAGGACTGGCACACACACACACACACACACACACACTTTCCTACCCAGGCTGGCTTTGAACAACAATCCTCAAATCTCAGCCTCCAGAATAGCTAGCATCCCCTGTGTGAGCTATGGATACCCAGCTAGTGAGTTTATAAGACAGGGTCTCACTGTGTGGCCGAGGCCAGCCCAGGGTGTCTGCTCAGCACAGGGCATGTGCATCACCATGCACAGCCAGCAATTTGTATTTTTGAGCACAAGATAAACATAGTTATACAAATAAATAATTTGTGTATGTTAAAGGTATCATAGTCTTCAACACACGTTGGCTGTGTTTTTGAAATTTGTTTTTTTTTGATAGGTATTATAGGCATCTGCAACAAAACGCCTTCGGTTCTGAATCAGTCATTGGGTTTTGTTGGAGAATCTGCACACTCAGTGGACCCAGAGACACCTGTGCAGTGGCGGCTGCCCTGTGTCTGTGATGTCGTGGGCTCTCGTCATAGACGGACGAGCTTCCTGCGAATGCTGCATGCAGATCCACCCTACGCCAGAGACGCATCAACCCAGAGAACTCCCACTGAT
The DNA here is from genome assembly GCF_024711535.1 of Dipodomys merriami. Classification (NCBI taxonomy): domain Eukaryota; kingdom Metazoa; phylum Chordata; class Mammalia; order Rodentia; family Heteromyidae; genus Dipodomys; species Dipodomys merriami. Next base: position 1,057,790 of record NW_027202516.1, on the reverse strand, counting down.
CACATGAGCATGCAGTAGTATGGTCTCTTTGGAAATACTCATTTCCTGATCCCTAAGTTCTCTTCTGTACAGCTCACTCGACAGGACGGTCAAACCTCTTCTCCTAGCAGCGAAAACGGCAACCCTCTGATCGGTCTCTGTCCAAAACAAGCCTCACACTTTCAATATTACCAGTGGCTCCCAACATAGCCTTTGGGTATTATACAGAAGGCAATCACATCTAAGAAGGAATTTTTTTTTTTTTTGGTTTGGTTTGGTTTTTATTTTTTGTAAGTTATGGGGCATGAACTCTGGGCCTGGGCGATGTCCCTGAGCTCTTCAATGCAAGGCGAATGCTCTACCCCGTGAGCCACAGTGCCGCTTCCAGTTTTCTGGTGATTTATTGGAAATAAAGAGTCTCACGGACTTTTCTTCCTGGGCTGGCTTTGAACCGAGATCCTTAGATGTCAGCCTCCTGAGTAGCTAGGATTACAGGGGTGAGCCACAAGTGCCCAGCTAAGAAGGAATAATGTTTAAGCAATAAAGTTACAGGATTTTTATTATCTAAAGTGAACAAAGTAGAACAACAAAAACGGAGAACAACCCCTTTTTCATACTGAAGTATTCTACCACACTCCTGAAAAACAAACCAACCGAAGGCTTATGCATTAAAACAGTGCACCAGTTTTTAAAATCATCTATTTGTTTATGAAACATTCATCGAACTTTTTATCTTCAAAAAAATACAGATAATTAATATAAAACATTCTACCTGGGAAGTAACATACGTAATTTGGCCAGTTTTTCTCTTCTGAAACAAATCAGTTTTGTTTCATTGTAGAAGAAAAATAAATTGGGAAAATCACTATGTATTTGATAATTACACAAAAAGAAGAATGCCACTTTGTAAATCAACAAAAGATAAAGCCTTTTTCAAAGGCTTCTCAGTGGATGTCACGCTTGTACTGGTGACCTCTCTGCACTTGGAGGCTCTCCCTCCTTCTGTGTACAAGGTCACCTTTGAAACTTGGAGAAGAGGCTACAGTACTTACGAAGGTCATAACAATGACCCTGGAACATTCCATACATGTTGCTTGATAAAAACATGATTGTGCAAAGTAAATGTTCTTACGGAAATAACTCATGTAACATTTGCTACTTACAATTAAAAGTAAACTCCATTGGGAAAAAAAAGGCATTTTGTTTGTTTTTTACTGTAGAATATTGAGGGGAATTTTTTTTTTTGGGTGGACAGCTACTTCACCCACCCATGGAGACATTATCTCCTAGCTAGCTAGTTTGTACTGAAATAGCTATACTCTGTATAGACAATATACAGGAAGACATTTTAGCATTTTAATACATAATAGTTTTTATTGAAGTGAATACTATTTCCTTAAAAAATCCTGCTAAATATTGACTACAAAAGGTAAATAAAATTGCCTGTACAAAACATATTTATAGTACTCAACTAGAACTTTATTTTGAAATAGTTTTATCAATAGCAGAATAAATTATTTTGTTTTATAAACTGTTCACAAATGAGTTCCAAAATAACAAAATCAACGAAATTATTGAATAGGGTTCCAGAAACCCATTGGGGGTACACATATGTATCCTCACATAAGCTATCTGTTCATGTATGTAAGAATTGAGGACTGGGAAGCTGGCTTAGTGGTAGAGTGCTTGCCTAGGATGCTCCAAGCCCTGGGTTTAATTCCTTAGTACCACATACATAGAAAAAGCCAGAAGTGGGGCTGTGGTTTAGTGCTAGCCTTGAGCAAAAGCAGCTCAGGGACAGTGCCCAGGGCCTGAATTCAAGCCCCAGGACTTGCAAAAAGAAAAAGAAAAAAAATAATTGAGGATGTGATTAAAGAAGAACCTTAAGTTGTTAAAGAATGATGTAATAAGTAATTCTGAATGTGAACTGGAAGTGAGTGGAGGAAAATTCTCTTCCTGCTTCAAATCATACTCCATTTTGGTTTTGTATGATTCCTTTATCCACACAGTCCATTTCCGTATTTCTGTTCTCTGACTGTGCAGGATATTCTCGATACAAAACCAGTGCAGCAAAAAGAAGTCAACAGCATTCTGATGCTCAGTTTGCAGCAGCCAGGCTCTGTATTAGACTTCTCGGTGCTGGGGCTTTGCCTAATCCTCTGAGAAAGAACACTATTCCTCTCCTGTGCTTTCTGAGCTCCACCACACAGGAGATACCTTGATGTACTCTTTGCATTTTCTGCCCACTTTTAACTGCTTTTAACAACTTGCAAACACCTTTGGCTTGTTGGCCTGCCAAGGCGGTATGTTTTGATGTTCTGTTTCTCCTTGATGCATTTTAAAACATTTTCTTAAAGGAATTCTACTTGCATATGCAGTTAGTTTCCAGTGCCTATGCTGTTAAGATTTGTGGATAGGCACGATACCCATGCAAATGTCAATTAGAAGTACCATGGCGGGGGAGCTAATAGATGTACTTATGTATTTATTTTTGCGGTCCTGGGGCTGAACTCTGGGCCTGGGCGCTGTTCCTCAGCTCTTCAGCTCAAGGCTAGCTCTATCACTTGAGCCACAGCGCCACTTCCGGATTTGAGTGGTTTACTGGAGGTGAGTCTCACGGACTCTCCTGCCCGGCTGTATCTACGTAAATATTAAAAAGCATTTTAACACCGTTGGTCATAGGCAGACCCGTACTTGGCTGCAACCTATACCCAAACGCAAAGCCAGAGGCCTAGCCCTGAAGCAGCCTGAGAGGGGCGCATGCGCTCTAGCGCAAGGTCCAAGCCAGCCCCCGCGCCAAGGCCTGGCCGGAACTACAATTCCCAGAGTCCGCTGCGGCGCGGTGGCGGGGCTCCGCGGGGCGGTCGTCTCAGGCCGCGCCTTCGCCTCAAGCAGTTTCGCGCCCGTTTCGCCCCAGGCGGGCACAGAAGTCGCGAGACGGGGCCTGGTCTCGGCCTAGGGGCGCGGGGGGAAGGAAGCGCCGGCGGCGGCCGCGGGAGCCGCGGGAGCCCGGGGCCGGAGGTGAGTAGCGGGCCCGCGTGTCCGGCGCCCGAGGCCCGCAGGGCGGCCGCGGCCTCCCCCGAGCCGAGCCCGGGCGCCGCGCGGTGCGGCCGGCGCGGCCGCCTCTTCCCGCGCGTGCGTGTCTGAGCCGGCCGCGTGTTGTGGTTCTTCCCGTAGATGACGGAGCCCGCGCGCCCGGCCGGGCCCAGGGCGGCGGCGGCGGCGGCGGAGAACGAAGACGACATCGAGTTCGTCAGTGTAAATGGCGCCCAGCGTGCGTGCGTGCGTGCGTGCGTGCGTGCGTGCTGCTCCGTGAGCGAGCGCGGCGCCTCGAGTGCTGGGGCCACGTGCGCGCGGCGCCCCCGGGCGGGGGGCGGGGCCAGGGGAGGGGCGGGGCCAGGGGAGGGGCGGGGCCAGGGGCGGGACAGCGTCCTCTAATTTGCATTGCCTTCCCGGGAGCGCGGCGCGTCGAGTCCTTGGCCAGGCGCCGTTATTTCTTGGTATAGTTCGGGTTGAGTTCCATAGCCTTTTCATCTAAATCCTGCTTTTTCAAACTTCTGCAGGATGGCTCACCGCTGCCCCGAATTATACACAGTATCTCTCGCGTGAATCTAGCCTTTCTTCATGTCCATGTATTTTTCTGTGAGTCATTCATTTCTGAGGATTCTGTGCCTCTTAGCAGGCTTTGCAGCGCTAGTAGATCACTGGCATAGCAAGCCCAAGGCCTAGAGTTCAATGGACAGTAACGATAAAAATCAGTTCTTTTTCCCTATCAGAAATCCTTTCCCCTTTCAACCAAAAACCTGCTCGCTGATTGTAAATGCTGATTTCAGTTTGCATGATTGTTACTGACTTTCAAGTTTGCCCATTTCAGTTTTAGGAACGACTGCTGAGACCTGTTCTTGATCTCGTTGATCTCGTCTGTGGTGGTGGTGTTGAAGGGGTTAACACACACTGTAGTCATGTAAGGAAATCACATTTCTGATTTTAGCTCTTTTTAAAGGTGGTAGTGTGTTGAAAGTGGTTTAAGCTGAATTACAAGAATCGATTGTTAACTTCTCTGAATATTTGTCAGCTGATTGTAAACATGAGTGATTAATATTAATAATATAAAGTATTAAAGTAATACTTAACCAGTCATTTCCTAACACGTACACATTGAAACTACTTGCATCTGCTGTTTTTATATGATAGAAATACCATAGTGCCATAAAGTGTGGGAATATTCACCTCATGCTAATCAACAAAATTCAAATCAGGACTTGATTTCTTATTGTTGGTTAGCTACACTTAAAGTGAAGGATAAAATATTAATGCAAATTCAACTTCATAGTGTGATAGGACTAACAGCTAGGCTGCATGTAGTACAAAAAATGGTGAAATTGCCTTGTAATATGTAAAAACTCATATTAGTTCAGTAAATATTTTGGTGAGTGAGTAGAATTCTAATATATATATATATATATATATATGTGTGTGTGGAAAATCTTTATTGTTTGACTTTTATTCCTTAAGGTAAATAAAGGTATTTACTACCCTTCATTGGAAGTATACTGTCTTGCAAATCATAAACCAATTATTTTATTTTATTTTATTTTTTATTTTGTGCTAGTCCTGGGCCTTGAACTCAGAGCGTAGGCACTGTGCCTGAACCTTTTTGCTCAAGGCTTATGCTGTACCACTGAGCCACAGTTCCACTTCTGGTTTTTTTGGTGATTAATTGGAGAAAGAGTCTCACAAACTCTCCTGCCCAGGCTAGATTTGAACCATGATTCTCAGATCTCAGTCTCCTGAATAGCTAGGATTACAGATGTGAGCCATGAGCACCCAGCTACAATGTGTTTTTTAACAGAATAGAATCACAATCATAACATTCATAGTCAGATTTTAAAGCATTATTGTTGGACTGTAGAATTTTATAACCTCAGTGGGTTTTTCAAGAAATACAAAATTACATTGAACTTACAGGTATAAACTGAAAATAATTTTTTTGAACATTTTAAAATTACGTAAGACAACTTTTACATTAGCCTTTTAAAATGTTATAAATTTTGCTTACATATGTAAAATTATGCAAAATGATAGGATGACTTTTAGTATATTTTAATTTTTTTTTTGCTGGTCCTGGGGCTTGAACTCAGAGCCCAGGTACTGTTCCTGAGCCTCTTTGTGCTCAAGGCTAGCACTCTACCACTTGAACCAGAGAGACACTTCAGCTTTTTCTGAGTAGTTTATTGGGGATAAATTAGCCCAGGCTGGCTTCAAACTACGATCCTCAGATCTTAGCCTCCTGAGTAGCTAGGATTACAGGCCTGAACCACTAGCTCCTGGCTGAAGAAAGTATTTTTATAGGCACAGAAAGTAAAGATAGGAACTAAAAATCACAGGATTTTTTTTTGGGTCCGGTCATGGGGCCTGAACTCTGGGCCTGGGCACTGTTCCTCAGCTCTTCAGCTCAAGGCTAGCGCTCTACCACTTGAGTCACAGCGCCACTTCCGGCTTTTTTCTTTTTGCTTATGCGGTGCTGAGGAATCGAACCCAGGGCCTCAGGCATGCAAGGCAAGCGCTCTACCACTGAGCCACCTTCCCAGCCCGAATCACAGGATTTTTTTTTTTTTTTTTTGGGTCCGGTCGTGGGTCCTGAACTCTGGGCCTGGGCACTGTCCCTCAGCTCTTCAGCCCAAGGCTAGCACTCTACCACTTGAGCCACCTTCCAAGCTCTTCTACTGTATATTTTTATTTATTTTTATTTTTATTTTTGTCAGTCATGGGGCTTGAACTCTGGGCCTGGGCGCTGTCCCTCAGCTCTTCAGCCCAAGGTGAGCACTCTTCCACTTGAGCTGCAGCGCCACTTCCGGTTTTCTGGTGGTTTATTGGAGATAAGAGTCTCATGGCCTTTCTTGCCTAGGCTGGCTTTGAATCGCAATCCTCAGATCTCAGCCTCCTGAGTAGCTAGGATTACAGGTGTGAGCCACCAGCACCCGGCTCTACTGTATAATTTTTAATACTTTTTGCAGTATAGGAAAACATTACACCTTTGTCTGATGCTAAACAGTAGGAGTACAGGAGAAAATTGGAGAAGTTGTTTAAATACATGCTACAGTGTAACAAGAATAGCAAAACATTTTGCATAATAAATGAAGATATTTAAGAATGTTATAGAAGAGAATATCAAAATCAGTATCATTATTAATGAGTTATCTCTGGTTTCAAAAAAAAAGCCTCCTCATGATTTATCTCCAGTACACAGTTCAGTCAGCCCCTGCACCTGTTACATTGTTGCTTTAAAAGAATTGGGAGTCATCCCAGCATAATGCACTTTTAGCACATTACTAGATACTTTAAATGAATGTGTATTTACAAATAAATATTTGAAAGCCAATTTAATTGCATTTTGTTCTGATGATGCTAATCTGATTCTTGGAAGAAAGTCTTGAGTAGCTACAAAATTGTTAGAAATTTTTCCTGAAATGATTGTTTGGGATGGTTTAAACCACAGATTACAATTGTCACTTGATTCAGTTCCTGAAATAAAACAAGCTAATCATTTAAAACAATTTCTGCATAGAATTTATTCTTTTTATCACTCTAAAAAACTCAGACCAAGTTTTGAGGAACTGCGGATACAGAACTTGAACTTGAAATGACAAAGCTGGGTGGGGTGAAGGGACTGGAGTGTGTGGGGGAGGGGAGGATGTAGTCTGCAAGCTGCTGCTGCTCTCTTCTGTGTCTTATTTATTTGTTATTTTTCATTCTCATTCTGGTTTAGCAAAGATATTAGCCAACATTAATTTCTTTCACAAGACCTTGCTTTAATGGTGGACATTCTTAAAGAATTGTCAGTTCTTGCCGCTGCATTACAGTCAAGAAAAGAAAGCACAAAAATTGGTTAATCCATAATAGCTTTGGAAACTTTAAAAATTGATACTGGAAAGTTTGGAACTCATGTTAAAGATTTGGTTAGACCATTTCTACTTTTGAACTCTTAAGAAGGATGATAAATAGATTGAAGTTCTAAATCTTGGACCAATTAAGAGAGAAGTGGAATAAACTTTGTTTGGCTTCCATCTTATTTTCCTATCTTCCTTTTTTTTTTTAACTCCAGGCCTGAAGGCCTGGGTGTTCTCCCTAAGTTTTTTCAGCTGGATGCTAGTGCTCTACCACTTGAGCCACAGCTATGGTTCTGGCTTTTATTTTGGTAATTAATTGTAGACAAGAGTCTCATGGACTGGCTTTGAACCTCAGTCCTCAGATCTCAGCCTCCTGAGTAGCTGAGATAACCAGTGTGAGCCTCCCCCCCCCCTTTTGTGCTGGTACTGGGGTTTAAACATAGAGCCTGGGTGCTGTCCCTGAGTATTTTTTCAAGGCTCACACTCTACCACTTGAGCCATGTCTCTACTTCCTACTTTTTGGTACTTCATTGGAGATAAGAGTCCCATAGACTCTCCCACAGTATAACCCCTGCTTTCACTGTATTTCATGTCGGTATAATTTGTGGAGGGGAAGGGGAAAAACAAGTCGTTTAAATAAGGATACAGGTGGACCTGTTGCAACAATGAGAAGTACAAGTTGTCATGTCGAAAACGAACTTTACAACTTGGGGGGGGGGGAGGATGGGAAGGGATGGGAAGGGTAAACAAAGGAGGAGGCTACAATGCTTGATAAGAAATGTACTCACTATCTTGCCCTTGTAATTGTAACCCCTCTGTACAGTATTTTCACAATTAAAAAAAAAAAAAAAAGAGTCCCATAGACTTTCCTGCCACTGGTACCAGGCTCTGGCTCGCATGCACTCTACCTCCCTCTCTCCCTCCCTCCCTCCCTCCCTCCCCCCCCTCTCTGTGGCACTTGAACCCAGGGCCTGGGCTGCTGTCCCTGAGCTCTTTTGTTTATGGCTAGCACTGGGCTCTACCACTGTCAGTCACAGCTCCACTTCTGTGTTTCTGGTGGTTAACTGGAGATAAGAGTGATGGAAAGCTAGGGGGTGGTGTCTCATGCCTGTACTCTTAGCTATTTAGGAGGCTGAGATCTTAGGATCATAGTTTGGAGCCAGCCTGTTCAGGAATGCCCCTGAGACTTTTTTTGGGGGGTCCGGTTGTGAGGCCTGAACTCTGGGCCTGGGTGCTGTCCCTCAGCTCTTCAGCTCAAGGCTAGCACTCTACCACTTGAGCCATAGCGCCACTCCCGGCTTTTTTCTTTTTTGCTTATGTGGTGCTGGGGAATTGAACCCAGGGTCTCAGGCATGCAAGGCAAGCGCTCTACCACTGAGCCACCTTCCCAGCCCACCCCTGAGACTTTTTATCTCCAATAAACTACTCAGAAAAAGCCAGAGTGTCTCTGTGGTTGAAGTGGTAGAGAGCTTCCTTTGAGCACAAAGAGGCTCAGGGACAGCACTCAGGGCTTGAGTTCAAGCTCCAGAACTAGCAAAAAAAAAAAGTCTCAAAAACAAAAGTGAACTAAGAGACCCACCCTCCATTTTATGCCACTCAGCAGCAGGCTTTCAACAATGTACAAACCACACATATGCAAACCTTGGGCACAGCATTCTGAGGTTCTGTGGAAGGTTTGGTGCCAGACTGAGCTACATAACAAGTCCAGACTGTCTCCAAAAAGAAAAAAAAAAATCTTAACAGAAAAAGGCCAACTGAACTGGTGGAAATGCAGAAGCAGCTGCTGTTGGAACCATGGAAAAAGAAAAAGAAACTCCAAGAAGGCATGTCGAATGTCCTGACCATTGACAATCACAGCTCGCTGTGGCAGGAAACACACACAGGCTATAAAGGAAAACAGTATCCAACAAATGCAAAATGAATGTTATGTTACCTTTCAAAGGTCCAAAAAGCAGCTCAGGCACTGTATCCCATAAATAGGAGCAAAAGTGGAAAAAAAGTAGTCACCTGACCCCAGAATTAGCAAAGAATTTTAAAAGGATCTGGGCTTTTAAGAGAACTCATTTTAGTTAGATACATGGTGAATGTTAGGTAAATTAAATTGGCAGACAAGGAAAGAGCAGCTCCTGGTATTCAGGCCAGGGAAAGGTTTTATTTGCTGGTCGATTTGGAAGCCCACACAGTGCAGGAATAAAAAAAAGGGTCGGAAGATGTAGATATGACCTCCTGGAGGGGGGTGGTGACTGTCTCCAAGTATGTTGGTTGCCTAGGTGACACAGGCACTGGGCAGAGACTTAACCAAGAGGAGGGAGGAGTCTACCCCGCCTTCCCAGGGTGGACCTTACAGTACAGTATGTCTTAATTGTAGGAATTGTGAGAAAAATTGTTAGTCAAACCTAGTATTTTATTAAAAAGTGTAATTCAAGCCACCAGCTGCTTGTGGAATATGGATCTAACATCAAAGATTGTTTCAAAATCTGAAATACTGCAAATAGCATTAAGACAAATTATATAATCTAAGGGACATCACCCACCCAATAACTTAATATATTGTATCTCATGGAACTTAAAAATTAGGAGGTAATTTAAATTTATGTCCTAAAGGATCAAACTTGTGCCCTATTAAAAAAATTTTTGTAAGTCAGGGCTGGGAATGTGGCTTTGTGGTAGAATGCTTGCCTTGTGTGCATGAGACCCTGGGTTCAATTCCTCAGCACCACATAAGCAAAAAGAAAAAAGCCGGAAGTGGTGCTGTGGCCCAAGTGGTAGAGCGCTCGCATTGAGCTGAAGAGCTGAGGGACAGTGCCCAGGCCCAGAGTTCAAGCCCCACAACCAACAACAACAACAAAAAATTTAAGTCATAAAAGTTTCAGGTAGATGGAAAAAAAAATACTTTCTTCCACAATAAATGGCAATTGGGCTACATGAAGCCAAAAGTCAGATTTTCTTGGAGTTTTAAAGCAAGTCTGATGGCTGGGGACATTGCTCCATGGTCGAATGTTTGTCTTCTATACCACACACAGTCTCATGTTGTATAATAGTTTGAAAATAGTTGTGCTCATTTGTTTTCTTGTAACTGCTTCTGCTACAAATTTTATGGCTCATTATATAAGTGCCAACAGTGAATCAACACAACTTTAGAAGGGTATTGAAAGAATTAAGAAAATAAATTCAGTGATCTTTGCATATTTTGCTTCTGTAATTGCAGAAGAGCTCAGTAAGTCTTAATATATTTTAACTCCATGGTGGTTTTTTTGGTGGTTGTTTCCTCCTCCTCTTCCTCCTCTCCCTCCCTCCTCCTCCTCTCCCCTCTTCTTCCTCCTCCCTCTCCCCCTCCTCCTCCTCCCCTTCCCTTTCTTCCTTCCCCCCTCCTTCCCCCCTCCCCCCCTTCTCCCATGTAGTTTAGGCTGGCCTTGAACTCAATTCACCATGCCTAGCTCTCCAGGATTTTCTTACAACAGAAATGCTAGTGAAATACTGAAGACAAAAAAGTAGATGAAGCCAGGCACCCCTGGCTCACGCCTGTAATCCTAGCTACTCAGGAGGCTGAGGTCTGAGGTTCCAGGTTCAAAGCCAGCCCAGGCAGGATAGTCCTTGAGACTCTTTTTTTTTTTGGGTCCAGTCATGGGGCCTGAATGCTGTCCCTCAGCTCTTCAGCTCAAGGCTAGCGCTCTACCACTTGAGCCACAGCACCACTTCCGGCTTTTTTCTTTTTGCTTATGTGGTGCTGAGGAATCGAATCCAGGGCCTCAGGCATGCAAGTCAAGCGCTCTACCACTGAGCCACCTTGCAAGCCCAGTCCTTGAGACTCTTATCTCCAGTAACCCACTAGAAAACCAGAAGTGGTGCTATAGATCCAGCAGTAGAGCACTGGCTATGAACTGAAGAGCGCAGGGACAGCACCCAAGCCCAGAGTGATCATAATTTGAAGTCAGCCTAGGCAGGAAAGTCTGAAAACCTTGTCTCCAATTAACCAACCCCCCCAAAAAAAACAAACCACTTCCAGAAGCAGAGCTGTAGTTGAAGTGGTAGTGTCATCTTTGAGCAAAAAAAGCCCAGGGCTAGCTCCCAGGCCTTGAATTCAAGCCTAAATACTGGAGTCCAAAAACAAAACAAAGCAAAAACTTAAGTACCCCTTCCTTTTGGATATTACATTACCCTCTCATCCTCACATCTCTGAAGCACTAAGCAACCACTGATCTTTCTGTCTGTAGGTTTTACTGATCTACACATTTAAAATGGTTGACCTTATATAATAGATAGTAATTTGTAGCTTTTTCAAGGTTTCATTATGTTGTATTATACATGCACCCTTTTTCTGGTCGAGTAATATTTTATTGTGTATGGATTCATAGGTTTTAATTTTCATTACTTGGCTATTATGAGTAATGCTGTAGTTAGCATTCAGGAACAAGTTTTGGACAAATGCTTTCATATATTTTCTTTTCTTTTCTTTTTTCCAGTCATGGTGCCTGTACTCTGGGCCTGGGTGCTGTCCCTCAGCTCTTCAGCTCAAGGCTAGTGCTCTACCACTTGAGCCACAGCGCCACTTCTGGCTTTTTTCTTTTTGCTTATGTGGTGCTGAGGAATCGAACCCAGGGCCTCATGCGTGCAAGGCAAGCACTCTACCACTGAGCCACCTTCCCAGTCCCTTTCCTATATTTTGGGTATCTTGGAGTAGAATTTCTGGGTCATGGGGCTGGGAAGGTGGCTCAGTGGTAGAGCGCTTGCCTTGCATGCATGAGGCCCTGGGTTTGATTCCTTAGCACCACATAAGCAAAAAGAAAAAAGCCAGAAGTGGCGCTGTGGCTCAAGTGGTAGAGCACTAGCCTTGAGCTGAAGAGCTGAGGGACAGCGCCCAGGCCCAGAGTTCAGGCCCCATGACCGACCCCCCCCCCCAAAAAAAAAAAAGAATTTCTGGGTCATATGTTGACTCTGTGCTTAATCATCTGAGGAATTGCACAACTGCCTTTACCACTACCAGGATGCAGAAGGTTACTATTTTTCTACCTTAAAAAAGAAAAATCCTACCTCTTTCTATGGAGAGGAAGTGGTATTTCACCAAGGTAATTCCATTGTAATTCATGTGTTTATTGACTATTATTTCAGAATCGATTTGATTTTTAATTTTAATTTTATTTTTGCTGTGTTTTGGTGCTCTGTGTTCCTATGTTTTAGCTTAGGAGTTTTGTAGTTCCAGCTCTTTTATTTGGGTCTTGATATTTTTTGGATGTAGTGTGATGATAGTGTCCACCTTTTGCAAGTGGCTCACTCTTGTTCAAAAGACTATTCTTGAGCCAGGCAAGGCAACACACACCTGTAAATGCAGCACACGGTTTGCTTAGGCATGTGGATAGCACATTAAATGCTAGCTCTGCCTATACAGTAAGTTAGTATGTTAAAAAAAAAAAAGACGATGGAATGGTCTGGAAACTTGGGTTGAAAGTGAGTTGATTACATATGTATGGATTCTCAGCCATATTCTGTTGATGTTTGTCTGTCCTTGTATGCGAGTACCACATGACATATCTTGATCAGTTTTGCTTGGCAACCATTTTCCCCCCCAGTACTGACTTTTGACTAGGGCTTTGTGCATGTTAAGCAAGTACTCTACCAATGAGCCATACCTCCAGCCTTTTTTTGGTCATGTTATTGAGATAGGGAAAAATAGGGTTTTGCTTTGGTCTGGGTTTATTCCTGAGTCTCAATCCTATTTCAGACTTACCATACCTGTGACTATAGAGTGCTACCATCCCTAGCTCCTTTACACTGAGATGAGTCTTGTGGACTTTGCTCACCTTCCCACATCTCTGGGATGACTGGCTATCATTCTCAGCTATTGGTTGTCAAACGATGGGCCTCCTGTATTCCGTCTCCTCAATAGTTACAATTACAGGTAAGAGCTGTGTTTAGTTTACAAGTTCTAAAACTGCTCAGTCCTCACTTTTTCAAGGTTGTTTTGGCTATTCGTGTCCATCCACTAGTCAGTAGATTTTTGCAAAAATGAAACCTTAGATGTCTGGTTTTGCCAGTCTGTATAGAAAACTACTGTCTTATTGCCTATGTCTGTAGTAATTATGGATTAATAGTGTTTTCTGAATCTTTATCATTTAAGGTCTTGTTGCTTTCCTACCTAGGAGGTCTCAAACCAGTTAACAGGTAACAACCTTTTGTCTTTTTGGGGTAAGACACTATTCTGCGAAAATCCTAACTTGCACAGCTGAGTTTGCTGAGATGCGTTGTGTAGACTGGAGTGTGTATGTGGACTGAAAAACGGGCATACGTGAGAATCTCTAGGACACGTGCATTTGAGGGACTCTGGCCTAGGGGCTGGTGACAGGCTTCCGTCCGCTGGGAGGACACGGCGACTGGGATGGAGCGAGCCTGGCCCACTCCTCAGCAGCAAGCAAACGACAGAGCCAGACCCGCGGGGCGCGGGCGCGGCTGGCCTCCGCCCGAGGGCATTGTTCCCTGGCTCCGCGTCACGCTCGGCCCCGCTCCCCCGTCGCGGCCGGGAAGGATCGGGCACAGCCGGCAACGCTGCCGGCCTCGGGCGCCAGGCCGCGATGGAGGCGGGCCGCACGCCCGGTGGAGGCGGCGTCCACGGGGCTCGGAGCCGGACTCCGGGGCCACCGCACCGAGTCCAGACCCCTCCTTGAGCTGCTCATCTTGCTGCCCCGAATGCAACTGGATCCATGCGGCCCGCGCTCCGCCGGAAGCTCGCGTCCGCGCCCTTGGGCCCCGCCCCGCCCCCGCCACTCGGGCGGGAACTACAGTTCCCAGAGTTCTCGGCGGCGCGAGGGCGTGCCGGGGCGCAGGGAGTGACGGGAATCAGCGGCAGGCCGGCTGGCTTCGCCGAGCAGTGTGGAGGTTCCGGCTCCGGCCGCCTGAGGCGGCGGCGGCGGCGGCGGCGGCGGCGGCGCTCGCGCAGGAGCGGGGCGCGGCGGGAAGGAAGCGCTGGCGGCGGCCGCGGGAGCCGCGGGAGCCCGGGGCCGGAGGTGAGTAGCGGGCCCGCGTGTCCGGCGCCCGAGGCCCGCAGGGCGGCCGCGGCCTCCCCCGAGCCGAGCCCGGGCGCCGCGCGGTGCGGCCGGCGCGGTCGCGTCTTCCCGCGCGTGCGTGTCTGAGCCGGCCGCGTGTTGTGGTTCTTCCCGTAGATGACGGAGCCCGCGCGCCCGGCCGGGCCCAGGGCGGCGGCGGCGGCGGCGGCGGCGGCGGACGAGGAGAACGAAGACGACATCGAGTTCGTCAGTGTAAGTGTCGCCCAGCGTGCGTGCGTGCGTGCGTGCGTGCGTGCTGCTCCGTGAGCGGGCGCGGCGCCTCGAGTGCCGGGGCCACGTGCGCGCGGCGCCCCCGGGCGGGGGGCGGGCTCTCCCCGCGGGCCGGCCCGGCGGCCCCCGGCCTCCACCGACCGCCCGGGCCCAAGGACGGCGCCTCCTGCCCCGACCCCGCTGACAGGCCTGTGGTCGCCGCTCGGGAACGAGGCCGGAGGTCTTCCGCACGAAGACACCGGGCTGATCCGCCGGGGCTGTGGTGAGGAGGCCCCGTGGGCCGGCAGGAAGGCTCGCTGGGAGCGCCCCGGCGCCCCCGACGCGAGGCGCGTGGCCGAGGGGCCTCGCCCGTCCCCGCGATCGCGGGGCTCCCGCGTAGTGCCGCCGGCGCTCATCATGGAGAGCCTGCCAGCCGGGAGCCCTGCCCGAGCTCCTGCCTTGGGCCCAGGAAGTTTCGGGCAGGTAGATTCCTGCCCCCCCTCCCCCGCCCCCGGATTTACCGCGTCAAATCCAGGGTCAGCCAAGAGGTTTCATTTGGGGTGTGTAAACACACTTGATAAAACACTGATTGGGGAGAAAAGCCGTGTAGTGTAATTTGGATGATACTCACATGTACTTGTTTCCATGTTGTCTGTGCTTGGTGTTTGTGCAGTCCTGTAGTTGCAGTTTGGTGCCACAGTGTTAGGAGGGTTGTTTTTTTTTTTTCCCAAGCACCAGTCTGATAGGAATTTGTGGATGTTGGCCATCTAATGTAAAAGTTGAAGCAACAGCCTTCAAAGAATTGGATGTGACTACATGACTAATGAGTATGTTTTCTTCCTAGGGCTAATACACATTTACTTTGAGATTTGGGGCTACGGGTAGAGAAATAACCCTGTACTGTAGACCAGTACCCTCCTCCTTGATTGTGTGTCACTGTTCGGTAGTAGCTTTCCATGACTGATGAAGACTCTGAGGTTCTCCCGACTTATTTATGCAGAGTCGTCATCTTGATGTTTATGGGAATAAAAGTAGAAGTAACACTTTTTGAACTATGTCATTTTGAGAAATTTTGTAAAAATAAGAATTAAGAATTTCTTCACAGCTTGTTATTGTTTAGTACAATTTATTGTGCTCGTTTAAAAGTCTTGTAGTTTCAATTTTATTTTCTCAGTCGTGGGGCTTGAACTCTGGGCCTAAGCTCTGTCCTTGAGCTCTTCAACTCAAGGCAAGTGCTCTACCACTTGAGTCACAGCGCCACTTCCGGGTTTTTTTCTGGTGGTTTATTGGAGATAAGAGCCTCATGAATTTTCCTGCCTGGGCTGGCTTTGAACTGCAATCCTCAGATCTCAGCCTCCTGAGTAGCTAGGATTACAGGCATGAGCCACCAGTGACCAATACAAATCACTTTGTATCGAGAATAAAGATACAATGTACAGTGTATTTTATGTTCAGCTTGATAAAATATTTTATCCCTTTTCAGAGAAAGGTGCAATGGTTTAACAATCCTCATTGAAAATCAATTGCCTGTTTTAAGTGTAATCAAACAGGAAGCCTATGAAAAACTTCACCATGAGTTGAAATGATACAACTTATGATACTATTTGCTTAATTTTAAATACAATCTGAAATAGAGCACAATGAAGGCCATGATAGGGGGATTGTGATTTTGAGGTCAGCTCAGCCTGTGTAGGGTATTCTGGGCCTGCCTGCTTACATCATGAGATCTTAAAAAGCCCAAACAAAAAACAACAAAAAATCCAGTCGTAAAGAGAATCTTGCATTCTGCAACACAATCCCATTATTTTACTCTGGAGGTAATTGCTTCTCCAGTAGAGGTGAAAGAGTTTTTCAGATTAAAGCACATTATGATGTCACTATTAATTTACAATGTTGCAGAATGAAACAATGAAATTTGGGTTTTGTAGCACTTTATATGGTAGCACAATAAAATTTTTGTGTTTGGCAAACTATAGAACCTGAAGCCAAAGACAGTATGCTAAAAGATAGGAGACACATAAATATAAAGATACAAAAATGAGCACTTTATATTTTATGAGGTAGAAAAGTGTACAATTGGAAGTGGCTCTGTGGTTCAAGTGGTAGAGCCCTAGCCTTGAGCTGAAGAGCTCAGGGACAGCACCAGGGTCAAGAGTTCAAGCCATGACCAACAACAACAAAAAAGAAAAGAAAAATGTACAATTCATATATGTCTTTGATTTGTACATGGGCAGGGCCCAAATCAATAAACAGAATGTAACCATAACAATTTTGTTTAAAAATTGAGAGCATTGCTCGTATTTTCCAAGTAATCTGCCTTTTAGCCATGTTTCTATCTTTGAGACTCATCTTTTACCAGATTTGCCAGATTTACAAAATCTTAGCAATAATATATTCTTAGCAATAGCTAATAGCTGTTGAAGGGATTATTCAGTGTCACTGTCATATAAAGGTATAAAGGTAAGAGGTATAAAAACAATGGAGGGGGGCTGGGAAGGTGGCTCAGTGGTAGAGCGCTTGCCTTGCATGCTCGAGGCCCTGGGTTCGATTCCTCAGCACCACATAAGCAAAAAGAAAAAAGTCGGAAGTGGTGCTGTGGCTCAAGTGGTAGAGCGCTAGCCTTGAGCTGAAGAGCTGAGGGACAGCGCCCAGGCCCAGAGTTCAGGTCTCACGACCGGACCCAAAAAAAACAAAACAAAACAAAACAAACAATGGAGGGAACTGGGCACTGGTGGCTCACACCTGTAATCTTAGCTATCCAGGAGGCTAAGAACTAAGGATCACAGTTCAAGTCAGCTCAAGCAGGCTTAGGCAGGAAAGTGCCTGAGACTCTTAATCTCCAATTAAGCACCAAAAAAGCCATTAATGGAGTTGTGGCTGAAGTGGTAGAGTGCTGACCTTGAGCAGAAAGCTCAGGGACAATGTCCAGGCCATGAGTTCAAGCCCCAGGACTGGCACCAAAAAAAATCCCTCAAATCTGTGGGGGATCCTGTCATAACAGCACAGGAAATGTAGCTTAAAGCCATTATGTAGTATAATACAGAATTAGTGAAAATATAGGAAAGTCAAGGAAATCAGGATATAATTGCATAATATAGGAAGTGAGTGTCTTTTGCACTCATGCTCAGCTATTTGTACACAGTTGGTACACTGCCTCTTATGCCATGCCTTCTTGGGCCAGTCCTTTCCAGCATATTTGTGCTTTATGGGAGGTGGAGTTGCTAGGACTTTTCTGCCCAGGCTGGCCTCACCTGTGAGTAGGTTGGATTGCATATGTGAGTCATTGTCATCTAGTCCGGATGTTCTTTCATGAAAACAGTACATAGTTCTTTTTTTTTTTTTTGGTCTGAGACCTAGACTGGAGCTCAGTATCTGACACTTTCACTCATTGGCTGGTGCTCTACCACCTGAGCCATATTCCACCACCATTGTTGTTTCCACCCCCATTGTTTAAGAAAGGACTTAACACCTTACAGTTGATCAACTTTGGCACAGGTTAAGTAGTTATTTATATGTTTAAAAGAATTTTTGAGTAGAATAAAAAAGGTCTGAAATAGGGAACAATTACTTGTAGTTCAGGAGGATGAGAGGTTTTTATTTTTAAATTTTCTCTTAGTTTTTAAAGTAGAAGAGGGGAGATGGGCCAGATCACACAAATCTTTGTGTGTTGGACTAAATTTTAATCATAGAGTTGGGAGCTGCTTGAAAGCATTTTTTTTTTTTTTTTTTTTTTTTTTTGTTGGCCGTGGGGCTTGAACTCTGGGCCTGGGCGCTGTCCCTAAGCTCTTCAGCTCAAGGCGAGCACTCTACCACTTGAGCTACAGCGCCACTTCTGGTTTTCTGGTGGTTTATTGGAGATAGGAGTCTCACGGTCTCTCCTGCCCGTGCTGGCTTTGAACCGCGATCCTCAGATCTCAGCCTCCTGAGTAGCTAGGATTACAGGCGTGAGCCACCAGCGCCCGGCTGAAAGCTTTTGATCTGAACATTACTGCAGAAATAAAATATAACTCTAACTTTATCATATGGGATACTGAGAGAACCCTTCATGAATTATTTTCAGTTTTAGGTTATTTTTGAAATTTATTCTCAAATTCATATTTACTTTTATCTTTGAAGTAAATCACTTTTTTGGATGACCGCTTTAAATATATCTATTTTTAAATAGAAAATTGGTGTTTTGTTTTTGAAAATCAATTCCTAATTACAGAATGGAGGCTATTTTTTTTTTTCTTCAGTTATGGGGCTTGAACTCTGGGCCTGGGTGCTGTCCCTCAGCTCTTCAGCTCAAGGCAAGTGCTCTACCACTTGACCCACAGTGCCACTTCTAGTTTTCTGGTGGTTTATTGGAGATAAGAGTCTGATTGACTTTCTTGCCCAGGCTGGCTTTGAACCGTGATCCTCAGATCTCAGTCTTCTGAGTAGCTAGGATTACAGGAGTGAGCCACAGGTGCCTAGCAGGAATGGAAGCTTTTTATTTCCTTACAAGTATTCATCTATATTCCTAAAATCTTGTCACGCTCCTGCATGCGTTTATTTTTTTAAAATAAATTTTGTATTGTTAAAATTCTGTGCAGAGGGGTTACAATTACATGAGCAAGGTAATGAGTACATTTCTTATCAAGCATTGTTGCCTCCTCCTCTGTTTTCCTCTACCATCCCCTGCATGCATTTATATGACTAAAAAATCCTTTTTTTTTTGTTATCAATACAAAAACATGAAAATGATGTATTAGTTGGTAGCATGATTTCACAAAAAATACCATGGGCCACATACACTTGTACTTGCTAAAGATATAAGTAGTAATCATAACTTTTTCTTGATACTTGTATTATACACATTACTTCTTGGGAAGTAATTTTGGTTCATGTTATGAAATATTCAGAAGTGGGGAATATCCTTTTTCTCCTACTCTGTTGTCCCAGAAACTTAGGGATTTAAAAATAGGATTTATACTTTGAAGTACTTCAGAATTACAGTGGCTACATAGCCAATAACGAGTTGAGAGAATCAGGTATATTTCATTCAGTTTAAATCATTTGTGTAATGGGGTAATAATAGTAGTAGTGATCTTAAAAATAGTAATAACATTTGTTTGTAAAGCAGTTATAGAGGTTGGAGGATATACAATGCATGAAAAACTTGCACAGTGCCTGACCTAATAAAGTAACTGCTACTGAGTAATAAGTGAAGTATGAAATGTTCTGATTCCTAAAGTTGGTTGTGGTGGCAGTTCTGTATCTGCACAGTCAGCTAAAGAGCACTGGGTTTTTAGGTAGGCTATCTTTTCCCTCAGGGTACTTGTCTGTCTTTATTTTTCCATTTTCTGCTTGTCTCTTTGGCAGCCTCTTCCTCTTACCCTGTTACTCTGCCACTTGTATATGATAACTATATGTCATCAATAAATAATAACTTGATTTTTTTTCTGTTTTGGATTTTTTAATCTTTGATTTTTAAAAGTTCTTTTGTCTTAACCACTGATTCATATGAAATTGTCATTTTGTGGTTCATAAATGGTCACATCACTGTACCTGGTTCATTCTGTTAGTGAATTCCTGTCAGTCTTTGTCATCTTTTTACTTTTTGCCTTTCCACTATTTCTAAAGGTAGTTCTTTAAGTGTTGTTAATTAATTAATTTTGTGTGTTGGTCATGGGCTTGAACTCTGGGCCTGAGCCCTGTCCCTCAGCTCTTCAGCTCAAGGCTAGCGCTCTACTAATTGAGCCACAGCACCACTTCCAGTTTTTTGGTGGGTAATTGGCAATAAAGTCTCACAGATTTTCCTGCCCAGGCTGGCTTTGAACCATGATCCTCAGATCTCAGCCTCCTGTGTAGCTAGGATTATAGGCGTGAGCCACCAGCGCCTGGCTTAATTTTTTTAAGATGAAGGAAATAAGACCATGTCTTTGATTATGCTAGATAGTGCTCTACCACTGAACTACATCCTCAGCTCTCTGCAAGTGCTTTTGTGTGTGTGTGTGTGTGTGTGTGTGTGTGTGTGTGTGTGTGTGTGTGTGTGTGTGTGTGTGTGTGTGTGTGTGTGTGTGTGTGTGTGTGTGTGTGTGTGTGTGTGTGTGTTGTGGGGGCAGGGGGTGTGATACTACTTGAGCTCTGTCTCCGGTGTTCGGTGTTCAGCTACTTTTTTTTTTTTCTTTTTGGTCGGTTGTGGGGCCTGAACTCTGGGCTTGGGCGCTGCCCCTCAGCTCTTCAGCTCAAGGTTAATGCTACCACTTGAACCACAGTGCCACTTCCGGCTTTTTCTGCTTTTGTAGTGCTGAGGAATGGAACCTAGGGCCTCATGCATGCAAGGCCAACATTCTACCACTGAGCAAGGTTCCCAGCCCCTCAGCTACTTTTTAATACAATTTGTAACTTTTTTGTTTTTTTTTAAAATCATTCTTCCCCTTGTGTTTTGCTTCTTTGTTGAGATAGGATCTGTATGGGGCCCAGGCTCCTGCCTCTTGAGCTACTTAAGTTCTGGGTGATAAGTGTATGCCACCATGAATAGCTTCCCTACACGTACTACTCTGTGTTTGCAGAAATTCTGCCTTTTTCTCTCTCTTTTTGGTCATTTGAGGTCTTTCTTAGTTTACTCTTTCAGTGATAGTATAATAAGCTCCTAAAATCTGTGTTTGGTGATAGGTACCTGTAATGCCCATTATCCCAGTATTGGGGAAACTGGAGCAGGAGGGTAACAATTGTTTCTAAAATCATTTTTTGAGAACAAGATCTTGCTATGTAGTTTATGTTGATCTCCAGCCAATCCTGCTGCCTTTGTCTTCTATCTGCTAGGATTATAGGTGTAAACCCCTTCCTCCCTAGATTTCTCTCAAAGGAATTATCTTTACTGATGATCTTTTCTGTTAATCTTGCCTTGTTAATCTTTTCCATTGTCTTTTCTGTTCCTAGGTTTCTGTTCAGTGTAGGGCTTCTGTGCTCCCTACCTTCTTTAGGGTTGCTCTCTAAAGATGCATTCAGAAATGTCTGATTGCCAGATTCTTGCTGCAGTCTTCTTGGTATCCAGTGCATTAGTTCACATTTTACCCTCACAACTTCATGTGACAGCATGTTGCAGTTTAATTGTGTAGTTTGGTCCTCTTCTCACACCTAAGTTCCTTCTAGGAGTGTTCCTAGCCCCACATTGCAGGCCTGCATTTCCAGCTGTGTTCTCGATACCTGTGTGTACTGTTGTGCTCAACCCATTATGTCCAGAAAAACCTCAGCATTCCAAATTTAACCCAATGGCATTAGTATTCTTCTAGTTACTGAAATTGAAATCTCTAACCCTTGAAGAACCTGTCGTTTCCCCCCCACCCCACCCCCTTAACCATATTTTCTTATATACTCACTACCTCACTCTTTTTGGGGGGATAGGGGGTTGTGGGTCTGGAAACTCAGCTCCACTGCTCATTTTCTGGTTGTTAATTGGAGATAATAGTCTCATAGACTTTCCTGCTTTGGCTAGCTTTGAACTACGATCCTCAGATCTCAGCCTCTTGAATGAGTAGCTTGGATTACAAGCATGAGCCATTAATGCCTAGCTAGTGCCTTACTCTTTACCATCACCACTGTCAGCTCTGATTAGCATTCCTATGCCTCAGCTCAGTGTTATTCACACCTTAATATTATTTATTGAGCCCTCCACCATATTTTTACTTTTTCTAAGACAGGATCTTGTTACATAGTCTAGGCTGATCTAGAACTTGTGCCTCAACCTACTGAGTGCTGGGATTATAGGCATGTACCACTACTCTTAGCCTTTATTCCCTTTTGCCTGTAGAGAAAAAAAGGCTTTTCTCCCTGGTGTTTAAGGGTCAAAGGTCTGAAGAAGTTATTATGAGTGGAAAGTTTAGAGAATAATTCAGCCTTGATGTTCTACTCTAGGAGGTATGATATGAAACTAAGCGCTCAAAGATTTCCATGTTTCTGCTGGGTCCAAGTGGCTCATACCTACTCAGATTGTTCCAATCTAGAGAATGGTGATTCAGGGTTAGCCGGGGCAGAAAAGTTTGCAGGACTCTATCTCTAAAATAACCATCAAAAAGTTGAGCTAGAGGCATGCCTTATGTGGTAGAATGCCAGATGAGTAAGCAAATTGAGCAAGCTTGAGGCCCTGTGTTCAAGCCCATGTGGCACCAACAAAGAAAAACCTTCTTTCCCTTCTCTCCCTTCTCTCCCTTCTCTCCCTTCTCTCCCTTCTTTCATTTCTCTTCTTTCCGTTCCCTTCCCCCTCTCCTTCTTTCTTCCACTTTGCATGTGATAGAGAAGTGCTCTACCACTGAGCTAGACATATCACTAGCTAGTGATCACTAAAATATATTAACAACAGACTGCTTATACTTATTCCTGAAAAGCATCAAATCTGTTTTCTGCCCTGGAACTTGCTATGTGGCCTTGCCTGTCTTCAAACTTACCGTGTTGCTTTAATTTCTTTGGTGCTGGGATTATAGACAGGCCACCATGCCCAGCCTTTTCATTTTTTATGTATTCTGAATTATTTTCTTCACCCTTTTTTCTTATTTTCTGCTTCCTTAAGGCTTCTTCAGAGCTAATCCCAACAAACAAACTTCCCTACTACAGAAAGTTTTTACTTTTTTTTTTTTTTTTTTAATTTTTTTGGCCAGTCTGGATAAACTCAGGTCTTGGGCACTGTCCTTATTCTTCTTTTGTTCAAGGCTAGCACTCTATCACTTGAGCCACAGTGCCACTTCTGGCTTTTTCTGTTCATGTGGTATTGGGGAATCAAACCCAGGGCTTCATGCATGCTAGGCAAGCACTCTATCCCTAAGCCACATTCCCAGCCTTCAGAAAGTTAAATATTACTTTGATTTGAATTTTTGTTCTTGACTTGTAAATTTGCTCAATTACAGGAAGGACCATTAAGACCAGTTCTTGAATACATTGATCTGGTCAGTAGTGATGATGAAGAGCCAAGCACCTCTCGTAGTGATGTAAGTACATGGTATTTAATTTGTACATTCTCATTGTATATGTTAAGAGGCATTTTCCAAATTGAGTTAACAAATCACCTATGTGTGTTATATTTCTGTTAGAAATAGATCATAATAGGTAATCCATCTGTTTCCAGTTTTGTTTCTCTACTTTCAGTTGAGAGTGTGGAAAGATAAAATGACTAGAAAGTTCTGATCCTGATGTAAAAGGGAAATATAATAAAAACTGCAAGTTTTCTTTTTTTTGGGGGGGGGTTGGTTGTGGGGCTTGAACTGCAAGTTTTTGTTTTTTAATTAGATACCTTTCTTCTTTCTTTAACTCTCGTCTCTTTAGATTTAGACCCTTTCCTTCTGTAATTATGTGGCAACAGAAAATTTGTTTTATCTTAGAGGAAAAGATGCATGAAGATTGTTTAGAAATGGAATGTGGAAAGTGGTTTAATGCTGCTATATTACTTTATTCTTCATCACTTTTAGCTTCCTCTTGCCCACACATAATTAGAATTACTAATCTTAATGTGTGCCTTGGTGGTTGTGGGTTTCACCCTTAAACCAGTATTTCCTTATGGTAAGAATTGAGTAGTTGGCTTTTTGTCACAATTTTGATTTGCATTTATCTTTGCCTTAGTCTAAAATTCTATTAATGGACTGTTTTC
Source organism: Dipodomys merriami (assembly GCF_024711535.1). Classification (NCBI taxonomy): domain Eukaryota; kingdom Metazoa; phylum Chordata; class Mammalia; order Rodentia; family Heteromyidae; genus Dipodomys; species Dipodomys merriami. Next base: position 1,034,070 of record NW_027202516.1, on the reverse strand, counting down.
TTGATGAATTAAAGAATTCCCGATTCTTCCTAAAGGCGGCCAGAAAATTTGTTGCTCTATGATATGGGGGATTGGGACCTGGACTTGAATCAGAAAACTTGGCTTTATTTACATCCTACAACTGCTGATAAATAATAGTGTTTTAATCTCAATGTGTTTTCTTGTTTGATAAATCAAATGAGGATAATGCCTGCCTCACAGGGTTATTGTGAAAACAAAATTAGATAACAGATACGTACAATAAGCTCCTTAAAATTACAAACCATAAAGTAGGACTTTTTAACTGGGAAGCTTTGTTATTCATGGGGAGCAGTTAGTGACAGAAGTTTTAAAGGAACAATAATAAGGGTTTTTGAGAAATTTTGTTTCTTTTCCATGGGTCTTGATCCTCAAGTTTCTGCTAGCTTCTACTTTTTGAATAGGAAATTTTTTCTTATCAGTGATCTTACCACCTCATCTTAGCTTAGTACAAATAGTAGACTAGAATAGCATCACTTGAACTGAGCTTAACTTTTAGTCTCTACTTTTTCATAGACAGTCCTACTATTATTGCCTGTAGTTCTTGTTGGGGCTGGAGATATTGAAGTGTATGGATTTGATGTCTGTTATTCTTTACTGACCTTTAGTGGATTGGGTCTTTCATTTTCATTTACAATAATTTAAAAATTGAGTTCAACTTACTGGACATGCATCTCTGCATTTGAAAGTTAAAAGCGTATTTTTTTTCTTCCTTGGTTTTCTTATTCATGTGGATAACCCAGAGAATGCCTGCATCTAAGGTGCCATCCTCTGAGAATCATCGCCCAGAAAAGTGCTCTAACTGCAGTATTCCTCTTACCATTGGAGACAGCAGCTCCTCCTTTGGGAGTTGTGCCAACAGTCCACAAAGGATAGTTTCTCAACTTTGCTCTGTTGAGAACACATTGGAGAACCAGAAAAATAATCACAATTTTACAGATACTAAGATCTCTGAGACAGACACACCCAAGTCATCAGAAAGTTATCAGATGCTGCCTTCATCTCCAGTTCTGGTTCCCCAAGAATCTTTGGCCTCTTCTGAAGCCAAAGAGGATTTACCCATGGAATTGTCTACAGCTTCACAGCATGGGCAGGATGCCATCCTCTATCTCCAGACACAAGTGGCTGAGATGTCCCGAGTGATACGTGATCTTCAGTCCAGGAGCTGTTTTAGATTTCATCATTCTAGGCCAAGTGAGCACTCCTCACTTCCTTGGGACATTTCCACCTCTAAGGAAATGCCTACAGTCGAAGAAGAGGCTGATTGCAACTCTCCATCACCTGATGACAAAGGAGAGACAACTGACCCCACTCAATCTAGTTTCACAGGTCTTTTGAAGAGAATGGAACAAAGAGGTGTTATAAAAAGGGTCACATTACGGTCTGAAGCTGAGACATGTGGAGGGAAACCTGGTTGTGTGACCTCTAAAAAACGCTTGGTTCCTCCATTGCATCCACTTTTGAGAATTGCCACTTCTGAAGTTTTTAAAGATCCTGCTGATTGCCATCCTTCTTCCTTCATGGGACACAGAGTATATCCTGTGTCCAAGGACACCTCTCCTTTCCAACCAAGTCCAACAGCTGAGGGCCCTATTATAGAAGCATTAGAGCACAGCAAAAGAGGAAACACAACATCTCCTCTAGATTCTACCTCAAAAGAAATGGAAGTCATGGGTTGTAGGTTCTACCATGCTGCCTCCATTGCAGCTCGAGCTGCCAGCTACTTGGCTTATATGACTCAGTATCAGCGTAAGCTATGGGAAGACATGGAGGATCTAGTTCATGACCCAGAATTTGATCGTGGAAAAGCAAAGTGTATAATATCTGATGGCATGGATGCAGGCCTTTGGCAGCTTTGTACTACTAGGGACATAATGGACTCTGTAGTCAGAGTGATGGCCATGGCAATAGATTATAGAAGGCAAGCTTGGCTTCGACTTACATCACTCACTAAAAAAACCCAGGAGAAGATCTTACATTTGCCTTTTGATGGTACTTCCCTTTTTGGACAAGATGCAAATGCTGTGGTTGCAGAACAAAACAGTATTAAAGGAAATGATTGTAAGGATCATAATAGGTATTATAACCAGCATCGATACCTTTATAGACATGATCATAAAACACATTATCACAGTAGTGGTTACTCTAAAGGGGATTGGTACAAACCCCGAAACCACCCCTATAGACATAGAAAAAAGGGAGAGTCTGCTGAGCGCTATGGGTACAAGAATTAATAACCTGTCTTATGTTCATCAGCATAATATTTCATCCAAGAACCTATTTTCCTTGTTCTTTCCCCAATCAGACAGGCTCTATAGGCAGGAGATCATCTCAAAAACAATATATATCTGTAGTGACCTCAGCTAATGTTTGAACTCTAGACTTTTGGAATGGAATAAATAATAAAAGACATGGGCTTCATTGGCCAAGTGATGAGTGGGGACTTTGCTGTCAGAAGGGTTTAGTTCAGAGGAGGACACTTGGGAATCTGCATGATGATAGGAAAATACATAGATTTCTTCCTTACGGAAGTCTTCTTGATCAACTTAGGACTGGCAGATATTGGATCTGAAAACATCTGCTACTAGACTAGAGGTAAATCCTTCGTGGTTAGGTCATCAATGTTTCCTTGTTCAGGCTTGAGTGTGACAGATCATCAAAGAATAATGGATCTTACACTTACCATGATACCATGCTCTGTGAGACTGCACAATCAGACATTAAGCTATATGCCAACAAGAATTAAAATATTGCTGAATCTATTTGTTCTCAGTTGGAGTGGCTAGATGTCATATGTATACTGTGGACACCAACTTGGTAGAAAAATTTTCTATCTATAACAGCACTGTATAGAAATTTTTATAGAAGCTGTCTTCATCAAGACTGATGGCCACTATGCTGTCACCACTTATGAGACTACATGTGAGATACTTACTGTCATCAGTCCTAGTCTTTGACCCATCAAGCTCTCATATCATCAAACATTGAGACTGTCAGAGGTCTCTCACTTAATCTGCGTCTTTCACCTAGCTGGCCTTCTTAAACCTATCTTTGAAACACTTAATTCTTTTGAGCTTGGTGTTGTACCACACTCCAAACATGGAGGATTTTTGTGTCAATGCCCAGGAAATAAAGGATATTTCAATTATGCAGATTGGCAAATCTGAACTCTTCAAGAATAAGAATTCTAAGAATGCCTGACAATCTGATCCCCTATTGAAATGAGGAATAATAGAGACCTGACTGAAGTTCTTAAGATGTAAAGCATGACTGTACATTGTAAAGACATTGAGCCACACAACTGCTTCTGGATATCTAACTGATAACTGGTAATGATTTCTTGAAAGGCTAAAATCAAGACTTCGGTGACATATTCTTGGTTAATTTATCACAATGTAGACAGACTTATTGAAAGAGACTACTTAATCTTTGTTCCCAATACTAGTTTTCCATCATACTGGAGCTGGCATCAGATACCTCAGTTAAAAATGTTATAGTATCTTCTTTTTACTCTTGAGACTGTGGCTGTATGGTATACTAGGCCTGGATCCTTATCTTCACAGCATGACTTCGGGAGTGGAGAAAATGTCCTGTGAGGGGTCTGAACACACCACCTGGTGGTGGTTGCATGGCAGCCAATGTTTTTTTCTTTTTGATAGACTTACAGTTCTATAACTTCTTGACTTGTTAAACACCTGCCTTTTAAAAATTGCTTGATCAAGGTGTTGTTATTAGTGGGATACAGCATTGTTGGAGGGTTTATGTCATTTTTTTCTTCTTTCCATAATTCTAAGTGATTGACATTTTCTGTGACACATACCTTTTAGTAGTTTTATTGGAATCTCACCCCTCCTCACCATCCTAACCAAATTCCATGCCCTTTACATCTACTTTTTTTTTTATTTGTTTGTGCCATAGCAATTGAAATAAAAAATTTCCCTATTTTGCCGGGTGCTGGTGGCTCACACCTGTAATCCTAGCTACTCAGGAGGCTGAGATCTGAGGATCGCGGTTCAAAGCCAGCCTGGGCAGGAGAGACCGTGAGACTCCTGTCTCCAATAAACCACCAGAAAAACTGAAAGTGGTGCTGTAGCTCAAGTGGTAGAGCGCTCACCTTGAGCTGAAGAGCTGAGGGACAGTGCCCAGGCCCAGAGTTCAAGCCCCACGGCCGACCCAAAAAAAAAAAATTTCCCTATTTGAAGGAAATTTTTTGTCAGATGAATTTAGGGTCCTGTATTCTATTTGTACATGAAGCCTGAATTATTCTTGATAAACATTTAGTAAATTTAGCCAGGTTACATCCAGAATTCATTTTCTTTTTTGTTTTGTTGGTCATGGGGCTAGAACTCTGGGCTTGGATGCTGTCCCTGCGCTCTTCAACTCAATGCCAGCGCTCTACTGCTTGAGCCCCAGCGCCCATTTTCTTGTGGTTTATTGGTGATAAGAGTCTCACGGAGTTTCCTGTCCAGGCTGGCTTTGAACCGTCATCCTTAGATCTCAGCCTTCCGAGTAGCTAGGGTTACAGGCGTGAGCCACTGGCACCTGTCCAGAGTTAATATTTAACTTTGTATTTCTACATATTCCACAGAGTTCTACTTCTGTTTGCTTAGGTCCATGCCAGTGCTCTACAAACTTGAAATTTCAAGTTGAACTCTGGAAGAGCACTGATGACTTGAATCACAGGCCTAAGAAGTCATATATGGATGCGTACTGTAACAGTGGAACAATCTTGTGCTCTTGACATTGGCAGTACAATTTCTTTTGAGAAAAGACTAGGCACCTGGATCTCACTGGAGTGGTTTTCTTTGGCTGCACATAGGTGTTTCCAGCTAGTTCAGGCTACATGAAACTGCACTTCTCCAGTTCTCCCTTTCCTTCTTAGATTGTATGCCAAACAGACTTTATGATATCTGAGATACCCTTGTTTTCTAAAAACTAAAACAGAATAAAGAACACTTGAAGATGTGTTTTTTCTGAAGCTGTTTTGACATTTCCATTTAGTGTGCTTCTCCTTTTCCCCTTTTTATATTGTAGTGAAAGAAAGCACATAAAACTAAGCACCTTAATTATCTAGTTCATCAGTGTTAAATATATTAACAATATTGTACAGGCCACCTTATTTTGTTTTTCCTTTGGTTGGTTTGAAACAAACTTGCTATCCTTTTCCTTAGCCTCCTCAATGCTGGGATTACATGCTTGTATTACAACACTCATTTCAGTTGGGGGGTGGGGGGTAGTTCCGGGGCTTGAATTCAGGGTCTTGCTTTTCTCACTTGGCTCTTCTGTTCAAGGCTGGTGCTCTACCACTTGATCCACACATTTAGTTCCTCATCTTGAATATTTTTAACAGCATTGCTGTTCTGTTCTTCTCATGTTTCTCAGCAAAAAAAAAAAAAAGCAACACTACCTAATCCCTGCAATTGGTAAGCTCAAGCATCTCCAGAAAATCAAATTTTCTGACATTGAAAGGAACCAGGAAGTCAGTAAATTAGTGATCAAATAGGTGACTTAATAATTGACATTTGTTTGATGATGGCAATAATGCAGAAGTATTTTTTGACTAGAAGAAACAATACTCCTATATATACATATATTTTTTTTTTCTTTTTGTTGGTTATGGGGCTTGAACTCTGGGCTTGGGCGCTGTCCCTGTGCTCTTTAGCTCAAGGCGAATGCTCTACCCTCTACCCTCTACCGCTTGAGCAATAGCACCACTTCCAGTTTTCTAGTGGTTTTATTGGAGATAAGAGTCTCACAAACTTTCCTGCCCGGGCTGGCTTTGAACCGCAATCCTCAGATCTCAGCCTCCTGAGTAGCTAGAATTACAGGCGTGACCCCCCAGCGCCCAGTTTACCCCAATATTCTTAATCTGTTACCTGATTTTTTTTTTTTTTTGGTCTATTATGGGCTTGAACTCCAGTCAACTCAAAAGTGAGCACTAAACTGCTTGAGTCACAGCACCACTTCTGGTGTTCTGGTGGTTAATTGACTGTCCAGGCTGGCTTTGAACCATGATCCGCAGATCTCAGCCTCCTGAGTAGCTAGGATTACAGGCGTGATCTACTAATGCCTGGCTGATTCTTTTAAATCTGCATACTTCAATGATGATGGTATTAGAAAACTAAAAGTAGGTATCTGATGTAAGGATACAACCCTAGTAGAATACATAATTCATTAAGAAAAAACCCATGTCATACTGGCCTTGTGCAGAGCCTGAGTCAAAGTTCTCTATTAAGCTGACCTGACCTCTGGATTGTTTTTTTTTAAGGAGGCCTTGGAATAATTGCAAGTTTATAATTGGTATTTCCTATAAAAGATGTCTAATACTCTTTTTCAATGCTATTTCTTGACCTTATGTGGAGTCTATGATTTCTTACAGTTACTATGTACAGAGAAATATTATTTGCATTAATTGTTAGGAAGTGCCTTTTTAAATGTCACACTTGTGTTTGAAACTTAAATTTTGATGTCTTGCCTATATCGCTGGTGGTATTTATGTGAATTTTGTATAGTGACTTAATCCTTTAGTTTATTATATTTTTGCACTATTTAAATGTACTCTCCTTTTGAATGTTAATTTTTATTTATTTTTTGATTTTGTGTGTGTGTGTGTGTGTGTATGTGTGTGTGTGTTGGTTGTGGTGCTGTCCCTGAGCTTTTTGTTTAAGACTAGCTCTCTATCACTTACGTTACAGCTCTACTTTTTTTTGATGGTTGATTGGAGGTAAGAGTCTCAAACTTTCCTGCCCATGCTTGCTTTCAACCATGATCCTCAGATCTCAGCCTCCTGAGTAGCTAGGATTACAGGCATGAGCAACTGGTACCCAGCTTGTTTTTCTTATAGACAGCGCTGTTGTTTTTTTTCAGAGGGTTGTAGAGTACTTCCTTATTTAACTTTTAGTGATTGGCCCAACTTTCTTGGCAGTAAGGTAGATTTGTTTTTTTCTCTGTATATCATAGATTTTCTTATTGTTTGTCTTATTGCTAACCTTGTTAGCCATGGTAACACAACTTATATTTGATAAATTGATATGTTTATTTAGAAAAATAAGGACATTAAAAAATAAAGCAGTAAACTCGTATACATAAGCACACAGCTTTCTTATCACTACAGTTACATTTGAACTTGGAGGCCTGTGTGGCAGCTTCTTTATTATTATTCCATTAATTTACTTAGTCTTCTAAGTGTCATTTTGTGGGAGGTTTAAACTCAGGCTGTTCATAATACTATTTAGTACAATGCCAATAATTTACTGCATTATACCTAAGTGGCCTGATTGATACTGTCCTTAGGGCCTAATTCCAGGATAATCTCTCAGGTATTGTAGAGAAGGAGGTGGAATATGACAAGCGATAATCCTTTCTTTGTAGAATTGGTCATTGATATAAACAGAATTAAGTAAGGCATTCACTATTCTATAATTGGGATTTTGATAAAAGCTTAAAATTATAGATGTTTTCAGAAATACAGAGTGCAGTAACTAAAAACATTTAATATGAGCTATATTTTGCCTCAGTCTTGCACTGTTTTGGTTTCTTTGTCTTGAAGTTTACCATTATGTATGTAGTGTAGGTAGCTAGACCAATGATTGATAGTCACATCAGTTGTATCTATCTTATGTATATCATCATTCAGTTGGCCACATCATTCTCCTCATGGTTTTTAGTAGATATGCAAACCAGTCCTCCTTTTTTACTTAAAACACACAGTTGGCAGTTGTCAATAAACATGATTACTCCATAAGGATGCAGACCTTTTGGTTGTTTTTTCATGTATAAGGAATTTTGTAAACCAAATCTATAGCACTTCCCTTCCCAGATGAATAAGAATATTGTTTCATTAAATCTTTTTTCTCTTATTAGTGGAAGAGTACTTTTATACTTTGTCTGCATTTTCTTGGCTTTATATACTGAAAACTAAAATGTCTGGTAGCACTGAGAAGTTGGAAATCATGTGGGTTTTTCTTTTCTTTTGGTGGGACCTATCTTAAAGTGGTCATTGTGTGTGTGTGTGTGTGTGCGTGTATGCGTGTGTGTGTGTGTGTGTGTGTGTGTGTGTGTGTGTGTGTGTGTGTGTGTGTGTTCCCTGGGTCTTTAATTCTGGGCATTGTCCATGAGCATATTTGCTCAAGGCTAGCATTCGCTATCATTTGAGCCAAAGATTCCACTTCTGGCTCTGGCTCAATGTGTATGTGCGTGTGTGTGCGCGTGTGTGCATGTGCGTGTGTGTGCATGTGTGTACAGGAGCGGGCGTGTATGTGCGTGCATGCATGCATGTGTGTGTGTGCACATTTAAATGGAGACAGTCTCACAGACTTTCCTAGGCTTGCCTGAAACTGTGATCCTCATATCTCATCCTCCTGAATAGCTAGAATTACAGATGCGAGCTGTGTTTTTTTGTTTTGTTTTTGTTGGTTATGGCCTTCAACTTTGTGCTTGGGCACTGTCCCTCAGCTCTCTTACCATTTGAGCCACAGCACCACTTAAAATTTTCTGGTGATTTATTGGAGATAAGAGTCTCACGGACTTTCCTGCCCTGGCTGGCTTTGAACTGCGATCCTCAGATCTCTGCCTCCTGAGTAGCTAGCATAGGCATGAGCTACCTGCGCCTGGCTGTGAGCTGTTATTTTTAAAAATCTTCTGCTATACACAGTACCTTTGCCTAAAAGCATTCTTTCATATTCTCTTTGACCATGATTATATTTTTTGTCCTGCCAGTATATACTACACCACATTTTGGTGTGGCTTTGTAGTTGTATATTTAAATATCTTAAGCATTATTGTAAGAAACTTTCCAGGTTTTTGTAATGTCCTTTCAAAAAGTATACATAGCCAATCCAATCTCAAAAGTTTTCCCTGGCTATTGAACTTGGATTTTATTTTTAGTGGTCTTTAATAGTTTTATTTTCTCATATTTTTTTACATATTTGGTCAAATATTTGTGGTTAAATTCATCTTTTAAAAGTTTTTATAGTACAGCTCTGATATGTTATATTTTAACCAGCTTTCTTTAAGTCTTAAGGGCTTTATTGGTTTTGTTCAGGTAACTGACTTCCAAATTGGTTTTTTTTTTTTTTTTTGATGACTTGTCAAGAATTCCAAGTTCTCAGGTTTCCTTTTTAGGGCTTTGAAGATCTCTTAGGTTGTATTTTGTAGTAATCTTGAATATATTTCTTGGTAGAAGTGAATGTTGACATTTTATATGTAGTGATCCTTTCAAAGAAATCTACTTTGATCTTAAGTGCTTCAAGTATTACCATGTTTCAGTTTTATATGCTATTTTTTTCCCCTCAAAGTTTTGTATGGTTTCTGCTTTCTCTCGTTACCCACAAAATTGGTTCTATCCGCATTCAATCTTAAGGGCTACAGCTAGAATTCCTGCCCTCATCTATGGTGATTTTCACACTACATTGTTTGAAATGTAGTTATGCATTATAATTTATAGTGTGTTTACATAATGTCATTTTGTGGCCCTTTCATATATCTTTTAATTAGTGAGGAAACAATAAAGTGGATGGCAGAATAAACACATTACCCAAGCCATTAAACACAGTTTTAATTTTCAACTACTTTGAAAAAACAGCATTTAAGTTTCCATTAGTTGTAGAGCTCATCCTGTTTACCTTTGGTAGAATTCAGTTACTGTATAAGTAGTCTTCATTTAGATTTTTAACTGAGAATTACCAGAGTATTGATTTTTCTTTTTTGGTGTCCACTATATATTCTGAAAGATCCTGGGGCTACCTTGATAGTCTTATGTGTAATTGCCAGCTTTCTTTCTGGGAAGAAAGTAGAAAAGAGACTCTATATTAATATAAGCTGTATGTACTAGACACTCTTGAGACAAATTCATCCTATTTTTCTGAAGAGAAAGTAAAACCGAATGAAATTAAGCATCTTGCTCAAGTGCTGCTAGTGAATTTTAATACAAACACTCTGCAGAGTTGCAGTTCAGCTCTGTACTTCAGTTTCTGTTTCAAGTTTCTCCTCAACTCTGACCTCTGAAAAACTAATTTTAAATGTACTGAATTTCTGTTTCTGGGTGTACTCTACCCCCTGGTCTTTAATATCTTAATTCATGATTATTTCACTTGTCTGATCAGGAAATTTTTGGTTGTGTCATGAGGGTTTCTTGTGCTTGTCTAACATTTCTCTTGAGGACTAGTCATTGATTTGTGTTTCACATAACTGCTTATTTTAGTCACGATTCTGACTGCTTCTTTTCTTGATCCACTTTTTTGTTTGCTATACTTACCTTGTTTTAGATATACTAAAACTTTTGCTAGCATTTAAGGTACTGGCTCAATGGGAGGAAGGTGGAATTGGTAGAAAGCACATAGTACTTGAATTCCAAAGGACTTCATCTCAGTATTTTGGCAAGTTACTATTCTGAGCTTCAGTTTTTCTACTTTGGATGGGGTAGTACCTGGAAATAACCTTGAAAAACACTGAGGCCCAATAGGGAATTTTTTTCCTCATACAACTGTGTTGTTTGTCTCTGTTCTGTGCTTCCTTATAAGTGGGATGATATTTGAGCATAAATGGCTATATCCATTGTAAAATGTGAAACAGCATACAGCTCTTCCTTTTGTGCTATTGGGTAACATTCTCCTTGTTGACAGTTGTATGGCTATATGACAAGTTAATAATGGATTAATACAAGTTAATAATGGACTAAATGAAAGACGTGTAAAGATAAATATTGTCCTTTCCCAAGTACAGGCTAAGAAGTGCTCATAATAAGCATAAGAAAATGATAAATAGTAAAGGTAGAATGAAGAGCCGGAGTGTCTAGGTATAAGATTTTTTTTGTTGCTTTGTTTTGTTTTTGCCAGTAATGGGGCCTGGGCGTTGTCCCTCAGCTCTTCAGCTCAAGGCTAGCGCTCTTAAACCACTTGAGCCACAGCGCCACTTACGGCTTTTTCTGCTGATGTGGTGCTGAGGAATCAAACCCAGGGCCTCATGCATGCAAGGCAAGCACAGTACTACCAAGCCACCTTCCCAGCCAGTGTATAAGATTTTTGATGAGTGGTATTTTTCCATTGTAAACAGTCATTTTCATTTTCCAGACATCTTTTTTATACCTCATGTATGAAGGCAGTGCCCAAGAAGGTCTGGGAATACTAATGGTTAAGTAAGATACTATATTCTCTTAAGAGAGACAAATACCAACACAATGTACTACTCTCTTTAGAGGAAAAGCTGAGATGATATTGGAATAAAAATGAGAACCATCTAGAGGGTTCAGGTGAATTTTTTAAAAAATTGTTATTATAAAGGTGGTATACAGAAGGGTTCAGTTACATTAGTCAGGTAATGAGTGTATTTGTTTTTGGACAATGTCACCCCTTCCCTCACTCTCCCAGTTTTTTCCTTTTGGTGAACTGTTTTTAAAGTATGGGCTTCTACTGAGTTTTTGGGGGATGACCAGGGGAAAAATGGTTGGAATGGTGGTAATAGCAGCTAGGCATTGAGGTGAATAGAGCAAGTGTGTGAATACCTCCTTGAGGTATATCTGCTTTCAGATTCAGAAGGAAGACCCTTTAGGAACAAAGAAATGAAGATTAGACTGAATAAAGGATGTTTATGAAATGTGTTAGTTCTTACATATTCATAGAATATTAAGTGTGTAGCCAACTTTCCTTGTAAAGATACAGTAGTCTTCAAGTCCCTAGACTACTGTGGACATAACAACAACGTATTCCTTTTTCTCTTGAACTGAACCCAAGCAGAGTTCTGAACTTTGCCCCTGTAGCTGGGGGTAGCCTTAGTAATGAGCCTTCTCGTGACTGGTGCAGAACAGCATTGAAGATGAGCAGGGTAAATGCACCGAGATGGCGTGGCATCCACCCTGCATATACTGTTGCTTCAAGGTGGTCTTCCAGCACCACCTTCAGTGTAGCCAAATAGAGCTCATTTCCTTTGGTGTTTACTTCTGAAGAGTTTTTGGATGGATCTAGCAAAGATGAAGGTATAACCATGTTCCTACAATGACATCTGGAGGTCTTTTACTGAAGGAGCTGTTGTGTTAACCTGTGCCCGTAGAATCTCCAACAATCTTGAGACATGTTTTGTCAGCTTCCAGTTTTTCTTTCGAATTTCTTCACTTGCTGCTCTTTGCCACTGTTCCATTTTCTCTTCTTGTGTGTTCTTTTTCCTTTTTAATCCTGTTGCAGAGACACTCAGAGTTAGAAAGTAGCCCACTTGTCACAACTTGATATTCAGAGTTACTTAAATCCTATGTTCCAAAGTTGCATGGTTTTTTTCTGAGAGAGAGAGAGAGGGAGAGAGAGAGAGAGAGTGTCCATCTTGTACTGACAGAATATGATCAGTCATTTTCTTAGGAAAGGATTTTTATAGAAAGAGATTCTGGAAGTTTACTCAAGACAGTACAGAGGAAATTTCTTAGTAAGTTTTGGTGATACTACCCTTCTTAAGAATAAAGTACAGAATGGAGTATATCTGTATGTTTCTAACTTTGTTCATAAAAAGCAAATGTTCTATGTACTTTGTATTTGTAAATGGTAACAGGGATGGGAAAGAGCTTGCTTTGTTAAAAAAAAAAAAAGGGTGGGTTTCCTGGTTCCAAAATTTTGCTGCTAGAGATGTGGAATAAATGTTGTACTGCTTTGCTGTTTATTTCTTCTGTTTTCTATGTATTTGGGTATAAGTTATTGAGAAGAATGATTGCTTTTTAACATTTTAGTCCTGCTATGGTTTGAGTTACCAGTTGGGCAGAAAGGGGCTTCTGGTAACCAGAACTTTGGAAATGCAAATTTCAAACCAACTGGAGACTGAAGTTTTAGCATGGACTATAATATAATAAAAGGCTTTGTGATTGAGTTAAAGCATTTGTTTCAGAAGTTCTTTTCAGCCAACTGCGTGGTCAGGTAGCTTTGTGGGATGACTTCATTACACTTAGGCCATTGATTTCTACTTGGGCTGTCTGAATACAGGGTCCCCTTTGTAGAAGACAAGGGTAATGGAGGATATGATCACGTTTCCTCAGGTTATTAGTGTTCACTGACATTGAGGTAACACTGGATTCTTTTTTTTTTTTTTTTTTTTCCTGGTCGTGGGGCTTGAACTCTGGGCTTGGGCACTGTCCCTGCGCTCTTCAGCTCAAGGTGAGTGCTCTACCACTTGAGCCACAGCGCCACTTCTGGTTTTCTAGTGGTTTATTGAAGATAAGAGTCTCACGGAGTTTTCTGCTCGGGCTGGCTTTGAACCGCGATCCTCAGGTCTCAGCCTCCTGAGTAGCTAGGATTACAGGCGTGAGCCACTAGCACCCAGCAGGATTATTCTCTCACCCCCTCTTTCAATCTCCTATTTTCTACAAGTTTGTCTTCCCTTATTACTGACTTCTTCAGTAGCCAGAAAGTGCCTTTGGTGCATGCTAATAAGCTGCTTGTTACCATCGCTCTGTGGGTAATGTTTTTGCAGAGTGCATTCCTCTTAATCCCATTACCCTATATGGATGGGAGATTTACTCCATATCTGTACCTCCATTCATATTTCTACTAAAGTAATTCTTTAGAAAACAAATTGTTTTTCCCGGTGCTTGTGGCTTACGCCTGTAATCCTAGCTACTCAGGAGGCTGAGATCTGAGGATCACGGTTCAATGCCAGCCTGGGCAGAAAAGTCCCCATGAGACTCTTACCTCTAATTTTTTTTTTTTTTTTTTTTTTTTTTTTGGTGAGTCATGGGCCTGAACTCTGGGCCTGGGTGCTGTCCCTCAACTCTAGCTGGAGGCTAGCGCTCTACCACTTGAGCCACAGCGCCACTGGCAGCTTTTTCTGCTTATGTGGTGCCAAGGAATTGAACCCAGGGCCTCATGCATGCAAGGCAAGCGCTCTATCACTGAGCCACCTTCCCAGCCCTCTTACCTCTAATTAACTGCTCAAAAATTGGAAGTGGAGCTGTGGTTCAAAGTGTTGGGAGTCCGGGCTGGGAAGGTGGCTCAGTGGTAGAGTGCTTGCCTTGCATGCAAGAGGCCCTGGGTTCAATTCCTCAGCACCACATAAGCAGAAAAAGCCAGAAGTGGCACTGTGGCTCAAGTGGTAGAGTGCTAGCCTTGAGCTGAAGAGCTGAGGGACAGCACCCAGGCCCAGAGCTCAGGCCCCATGACTGGCAAAAAAAAAAAAAAAACAAAAAACAACAAAGTGTTGGAGTCCTAAACTTGAGCAAAAGGGCTCAGGGACAGTGTCCAGGTCCCAAGTTCAAGGCCCATGAGTGACAAAAAGACAGTGAAATATTTTATCTATCTTGGCAATACTGAGATTTATACTTAGGGGCTCATGGATGCTAGACAGGCACTCTGCCATTTGAGCCACAACCCTATCCCTTTTATTATTATTTTTAATAGGATCTCATTGTCTCCCTGTACCTGGCCCATACCATAGATATTCTATTTCTGTTTCTAATGTAGCTAGGATGACAGGTGTACAACATGATCCCCAGCTTTTATTGTTGGAGGTGAAGTCTCCCAGCTTTGTGCCCAGCTGACTTTGAACTCTATTCATGTGGAGGCAAGAGGATCTTGAGTTGGAATTTGAAGCTACATAGTGAGACGTCTGGGGGAGGGGATAGTCTACCTGAGAAGAAGAAGGTCCCCTACATATGTCTAGCTTAAGCTCAGGGCTGGTGGCACTGCCCCTCAGCTCTTTTGATCAAGTCTGGGGCTCCACCACTTGAACTACAGCTGTACTTCCAGATTTTTTTCCCCCCAGCTTTTTTTAAGTGGTTAATTGGACATAAGAGTTTCACAGATTTTCCTGCTTAGGTTTGCTTTGAAGTATGATCCTCGGCTCAGCACCTGTCTAAAAACTTCTCAGTTAAACCAAGTTTAGTCCCACTTTCCTGAGCGTTCAGTAATTCAATATCAAGGCCAATCTATTTTTTTTTTGTCGGTCGTGGGGCTTGAACTCTGGGCCTGGGCGCTGTCCCTCAGCTCTTCAGCTCAAGGCGAGCGCTCTACCACTTGAGCTACAGCGCCACTTCCGGTTTTCTGGTGGTTTATTGGAGATAGGAGTCTCACGGTCTCTCCTGCCCGGGCTGGCTTTGAACCGCGATCCTCAGATCTCAGCCTCCTGAGTAGCTAGGATTACAGGTGTGAGCCACCAGCACCCGGCTTATTTTTGAAACAGTTCTTACTATGGATGTAGCCAACTTGGCCCATGTTCTAGCACCAGGCCTAACACACTGTAGTTTCAGGCTGGCTTCAGATTTGAAACCTACCTCATTTTACTGGTGAGTGCTGGGCTTACAGGCCTACACCATCACTGCTGGCTTTCCAGGCCAATTCTTATTTACTAAATGGGAGTTGGCGAGTGTATGGCACTTAGCGCTCTAAACTGTAATACATTTCAGGCTTATAGGTGCAATTTAAAATCAAGCCGGGTGCTGGTAGCTTATGCCTGTAATCCGAGTTATTCAGGAGGCTGAGATCTGAGGATTGAGGTTCATAGCCAGCTTGGGCAGGAAAGTCTGTGAGACTGTTTATCTCCAGTAAACTACTCAGAAAAAGCTCAAAGTAGTGCTGTGGCTCAAGTGGTAGAATGCTAGTCTTGAACACAAAAGAGGCTCAGGGATAGCACCCGGGCCCTGAGTTCGAGCCCCAGGACTGGAAAAATAAAATCAACTCCACCTGTGGTGTTTTTTCACTAGATCCAATATTATTAATGTATTTGCCTGAGGCTAATCAAGTAGAAACTCTCTAGTAAAAATATTTAGTATATAATTAGCTTAATTTTGAGCAATTTTTGCTAAACTTATTTAAGAAAATTTGTTCTTTGAGAAAGCTACAAATACTTTGCCCTGTACTTACATCCCAATCAGGAATAGAGGAAGGTCCTATCTCAGCTGAATAAGCCTTTATTTTGAAGTTTCATCTTTCTATTTTACTGAGTGTACTTTTAATATTTAAAATCGTAAGTTGGGCACTGGTGGCTCATGTGTGTAATTCTGGCTACTTAAGAGAGGAAGGACTATACTTGAGGTCATCCCAGGCAGAAGCATTCTCAAGATCCTATCTCAAAAAATAACTAGCAAAAAATAGGGCTCAGGTGGTAGAATGCTAGCCAGCCTACCAAATGTGGCAATTTGAGTTCAAATCCCAGTACCACAAAAGTAAGTAAAAATACTAAGTACACACGCTTTAGGTATTTTGAAAAGCTGCTTGAGAAACTGAAGCAGGAAGATTGCATAAACCCATGACATGATTTCAAGACTAGTTTTGTCAACAACATGAGACCCTATCTCTAGGAGGAGATGAAAAAGGGGTCTAAAAAGAACATATGTAAGTAAAGATGATAATAAACATTATCTAAGTATTTTTTGCTTTAAAAATGAATGCTGAGTGCCAGTGGCTCACATCTGGAATCCTAGCTACTCAGGATGCTGAGATTTGAGGATCATGGTTTGAAGCCAGCCCAGAGAAGGAAAGCCTGTGAGAATTGTCTCCAATAAATACAAAAAATGCAAGAAGTGGTGCCATGTCTCAAGTGGTAGAGCACTAACCTTGAGCACAAAAGCTCAGGGGCAGCACCCAGGCCCTGAGTTCAAGCCTCAGACTGGCACCTCCCTCCCCCAAAAAGAAAAAGATGATATTTGTCTTCAAACCTGTGAAAATATATTCCTAGTAGTTAGGATTAAGCCAATTGAAGTGTAAATTGATTTGCTTTAATTCTGTTTTGTGTGTATATGTATGTGTGCATGAATGTACATATATATATGAATATGTATGTGTTTGTATGTATGTACATATGTATGAGGAAGGTTGTGTTGTTCAGGCTTGTCTTTGGTGCATGGACTCAAGCAGTCCTTCTACCTCAGCCTTCCAAGTAACTTGGTTTATAGGTGTGTAGGTCATCACACTATCCTTAAATCTTTATTTCTTTAGAAATATACTATTAATTTATTTAGTCTGAGACCAAGACTTGAATTCAGTGTGTAGATGTTTGCTTTCTTTCATTGGCTGGCACTCTTCAACCTGAGCCATGCCTCCAGTTTCTACGAAATATATTTTAATTGTACCAAATAGTTGGTTTATTTTAGCATTTAATGCTGCATGTAATATTCTGTCCTTTTGTCTTCCTTTCCCCTTTATGCTGGTCCTTGTATGCCAAATAGTCTATACTTTTTCTTTTTTTTAAATTTAAACTCCAAATGCCAGAGAAACAGGCAAATATATGTCTTCCTAAGTCTAACCTTTTTCATTTAACATGATGATCTCCAATTCCATCCTTCCACAAATACATAATTGCTGTCTTCTCTACTGTACATGTATATGTATATACATATATCATACTCTATTGTATATGCATACAGACCACATTTTCTTTATATATAGTTCATTGATTGATGGGCCCTTAGGTTGATTCTGTAACTTGGCTGTTGTGAACAGTCCCACAATAGTGAACAGTCCCACAATAAACATGAGTGTGTTAGTGTATTCCAGATATACTTGATCTTGTGCTTTGCGAGGTAGCTACACTTACCATAGGTTGACTTCTGAAGGTATTAGGCCTTACAGCACGGTGACAGCCCCAGTATATGTATGTGTCCCTTGGGCATCTTGCTTCTGCCATGGAGACCAAAAGACTATTTTCATTTTGATTAGCATGCAATGCAGTCTTAGTGGGTTTTGCTTATTTACTTTTTTATTTGTGTGTGTCATCACTGGGTTTTCAACTCCGAGCCTTGCACTTGTTCATCTTGCTTGGTTGGCGCTCTTGCCGCTTGAGCATGCTGCCAAGTTATTTTGGAGATGGACTCTAATTAAAGCTGGTTTTGAACCACAGTCTTTCAGATCTTAGCCGCCTCAATAGCTAGGATTACATGTGTAAAGCTCCGGGTGCTCAGCTTCCTAATGCTGTTTTACTTTGTATTGACCTGATGGCTAAAAACATTGAATATCTCTTTATGTATTTATTGGACATTCTTTTGAGAACTATGAAGTTATTTGGCCCTTTATGCATTGGACCTCTTGTTTAAACATGGTTTTGAGTTCTTTACACATTTGGATGTTGATCTGGCATATGAATTGCTGTGTCTACCATTCTGTAAACTGTCTCTTTACTATGGTCATTCTTTCTTTTGCTGTGCAGTAGCTTTTAAAAAAAAAATTATTTTGCTAGTCCTGGGGCTGGAACTCAGGGCCTGGACTCTGTTGCTGAGCCTCTCTGTGCTCAGCCACTTGAGCCACAGTGCCACTTCCACCTTTTTCTGAGTAGTTTATTAGCGATACTATATGGTATAAATAAGCAGTTTAAACCAACCCCATTATATTCCCAAATAACTAAAGATTGAGATCCTTAATACATTTATCTATTCTTGTTCATAAATAATATTAAAATAAAGTTTGTTAAATTTGATTACATGTGTTCATTATAGAAAAATTAGTAGATTAAAAAAATTCTCCATATAGAAATAGCTACTAAAAATACTTTAAAATATCTACTAAAATATTTTTCTTACAGCTTTTTAGATTTTAATATAGTTATGATTTATATATAAGCTAATCTGTTTTAGTGAAGAAAGTTATTGAATTTAAATTTAACAGTAATAGATGACAAGGATTTGTAATGTGTCATTTGCTCATTTAATGATTATTTTCTTGTGCAGTTTGCACAACAGATCACATTTTTCACAACAGTGTCATATTGTTGACAAGTGTTACATTTACTGTGTTCACTAGAGATTCTGCTTTTAGCTTTCTTTTATAGTGCCTTTTTCTGGATTTGGATTTAAGGTAGTTGTGGCTTCATGGAGTAAGTTAGGATGTAATTCTTGTGTTTATGTTTACTGGAAGAGATTTTAGAATGTTGGGTGCAATATGCCAGAGAATTTGTCTGTTTTGAAAATTTATCTGTTAATGATGATTGATTTATTTTAGTAGTTAACAAATTTATTCAAATTGCCTGTGGCTTGTGTAAGTTTTCAGAAACTGTCTTTCAAGGTATTGTTTCATTTCCTCTAGCCGAGGGTTTTTTTTTTTTTTTTCCCCTTGTCCATCAGGCTTGACCTCAGGGCCTGGGTGCTATTCCTGAGCTCTTTGCTTGGGCTAGTTAGTGCTCTACCTCTTTGAGCCACATCATCACGAATGGTTTTCTGGTGGTTAATTAGAGATAAGTGTCTCATGGACTTTTCTTCTGCCCAGGCTGGCTTTGAACTTCACATCTCAGCCTGCTGAGTACCTAGGATTATGGAAGTGAGCCACCAGTTCCCACCTTCCTCTAGGCTCTTGTATTTGTGGGCATGGAATTAGCATTTTTCAATTATCCTCTTGAGGTCTCTGATTAATGTTCTTGTTCTGTCCCAATTTACTGTTTAAAGTTTACATAGTTGGTCCTACTTTGTTGTGATGAGTGTTAGCAAAGTTTTTCTCTGTATCTTTGCTTTTTATGTATACATGTCTCTGTATTTAAAGAGGATGACTTAGTGGATAGTGCATGGTTGATTATTCTGTTGTTGTTTTTCATCCATGCTGGCAATCTGTAAATTGGCATATTTAAACGATTAGCACTTAAAATGATTATAAATGCTATTAGGATCACATTTATTATTATTGTTTGTTTGTTATCCTTTCTTTGTTTCTATTTTTGTCTGGTACTCTTCTACTGCCTTTTGTCATTTTTAAAATGAATGTTATATATATTTCCATTTTTTCTCTTCTTAGCGTATCAATTGACTGATCTACAAAATATCACATAAATATAAAATATACCAGGTAGGTTCTTAAAAATATGAAAACAGATTTAAATGGTTCTTTAGTAGCTGTTTGGTGAATGAATATATATTTATCTAAGTGCTAATTTTGTATTAAAGTGATGGTTTTTCCATTGTAGGAGATTTTTAAACCTAAAGACTATATTGATCATCAGAAGGATAAGGTTGCTCTAACTTTGGCTCGTCTGGCTCAACATGTTGAAGTGGAAAAACAGCAAAAAGAAGAGAAGAATAGAGCATTCAGGGTATGTGTCTATTTATAATAGTGATGCAAATAGAAGTCTTTAATTAAAGACTTGATTGAAGGGCTGGGAAGGTGGCTCAGTGGTAGAGTGCTTGCCTTGCATACATGAGGCCCTGGGTTCGATTCCTCAGCACCACATAAGCAAAAAGAAAAAAGCCGGAAGTGGAGCTGTGGCTAAAGTGGTAGAGCGCTAGCCTTGAGCTGAAGAGCTGAGGGACAGCGCCCAGGCCCAGAGTTCAGGCCCCACGACTGGACCCCCCCCCAAAAAAAAATGTATTATGACAATGTAGGTTGTAGTAAACTTTGAACATGTTAATCCTGGAGCATGAACTCAGGACCTGGGTGCTATCCCTTGAACTTTTGTGCTCAAGGCTAGTGTTCTGCCACTTGGCACCATAGCTCCATTTCCAGTTTTTTGGTAGTTAGAGATAAGAGTCTCACAGACTTTCTTGCTTGAGCTGGCTTTGAACTGCTATCCTCATGTCTCAGACTCATGTGTAGCCAAGATTACAGGAGTGAGCCACCAGCACCCAGCTTGAACTTTTATTTTGATAAATGCTTTTCTTTATAGATTTCTAACTATAGAGTACTTGGGATAAAGAGAACCAGTATTTTATGATCATGATATTTTAAAATCTTTTCTTCAAGGAAGCTAGTAGTAATTATTAGTCAACTGAGTTCTTTTCTTAATATCTTTAGGAAAAAATTGATTTTCAGCATGCTCATGGGTTACAAGAATTGGAATTTATTCGAGGACATTCTGACACAGAAGCAGCAAGACTATGTGTGGACCAGTGGCTAAAAATGCCAGGTATTATGATTATCACCCCTAGTCTTGAAAGTTTTAACAAGGATTGATTTTAGTATAGCAGGAGAAATTACTGAACTTCATGTTAATCTTAGTGCAGGAAGAATGTTCATGTCATGTAAACATACCAGGTATACCCCCACCTTTCTAGTGCTGGGATTAAATATAATACCACTGTAACCAGCTGGATCTGTTTTTTGTATATCTTTACAATGGGACTTAGTTACATAAATCTAGCTACTTACTAATTTTAAAAGTGTTCTCTATATTATTTAGTGGAAAAGTTTAGAGTATATCTTGTCTTTCCACGTGGGAGATAGGGCTAAAAGCAGGACTGGTGATACAGCTCAGTGATCCATGCTCAGCATGTCGAAGGCAGCAGCACGCACAGTTATCAGTTAGTACAAAGACTAAAGTATGATCAGTGCTATCCTATCCATTTCCTTATTGTCTGAACACATGTATATGTATTTTGATAGACAGTTGCAATACCACATAAGGAGTGAAAGCAGTTTTAAAACCTTAAATGTATACAGCTGTTTGGAGATTAAAAAACTAAGTTATGCTATTGAAAAGTTTTAATTTGGTTAGATGCTTAGAGGCTTTGTATGTACTGTCATAAAAATACTATTATAAATTATTTAAGGAATTTCTGTGAAACAGTTCAGAAGAGATATTAAAGAAGTAATGAAACTACCAGTGTGTCAGAATCCTCCTGATGATTTGCAGTTCTTAAACAGCATACCTAAAATTGCCATTATATGTCAGATGTTACAATTTTCTTGGAATTGTCGATGGTAGATAAAAAGAAATTAAACGATAACAATGGACAAGCTTTACTAATTGAATTTTTTAAGGGGAAAAGAGAAAAATAGAATAAATACAAAGGGAAGAGATAACAGTAAGTAAAACATGGCTCTGTGTGCTATATATATTTGTTGTTACTGAGACCTGCATTAGTTGATGTCTAGGTTGGAGCTGATGGATCAATGGCTGGATTCCTAAGGAAAGAATTCTCACCCTTCTTGCCTCCCTGCCTTCTTTATGTCCCCCTCAGCTACACCGAGCTCAGGCCCTCTTTAAATTAACTCAACCATATAGAACATTTATGATTATTAAAATGACAAAAATTGGAAGAAAAACATTTTTACCATCATATAGAAGTGAAATGAAGGAAGCAGAAGCTTATTGATTTTCAAATACATTTAGCCTTTAATATTTCTTGTTTAAATTTTTGAAATTTTCTTACCCTTAATGTAATTTGGAGATGTTAGAGGGCATTTTTGTCAAAGAGATCATAAACAGTTAAAATTAGAACCCAACAGTTAACACTGTGTTGTAATTTTCCGTGTGTGTGTGTGTGTGTGTGTGTGTGTGTGTGTGTGTGTGAGAGAGAGAGAGAGAGAGAGAGAGAGAGAGAGAGAGAGAGAGAGAGAGAGAGAGAGAGGAGATGTACTGCTTGAGGCTTGAGCACTGTCCCTAGCTCTTTTGCTGAAGACTAGCACTCTACCACTTTGAGCCACAGCTCCCCTTCTGGTTTTCTGGTAGTTAATTGAAGATAAGAGTCTCATAGATTTTCCTGCCCAGGATGGCTTTAAACTGTGATCCTCACATTACAGAGTAGCTAAGATTACAAGCGTGAGCCACCAGTGCCCAGCTTGTCATAATTTTGTTTACCAGTCCAAAAGACAAGTATATAAAATAGTAACACGAATTTATATTTTGTTGCAGGACTCAAAATAGGCACAATTAATTCTGGAACAAGGAATTCATTCCGGAAAGGAGGACAAATGCAGAAGTCTGAGAAGCCAGTTTCATGCCCGATAATGCAGTGTAACAAGGAATTTGACAATGGCCATCTTCTCTTAGGACATCTGAAAAGGTGACTAGGATATTCTGAGTGGTGGATGCTGAGGATAAGTGAATTGAAAAATAATTTATTCATTTATTTCTGATTGCTGTAGTGTTGAGGATTTGTGCATGTAGGAAAAACTACAAATACTAAACTGAATTTGTTCAATGAAAATTGGATCTACCTCTGCCATTACTTGCTTTGTATTTGAAACTCAAGTTTTTTTTTTGTCCCATTTTGATTTGATCTCATTTAGATTTAGATTTCCTAGAAGGCTTGATGAAATAAGATTTTTCCAGTGATACTCTTGTCTTTAGTATATAGTTTGTATTTTCTTTTAATTATGTCTCATAAAAATTTTTTTTTGGGGGGGGGGTCCGGTCATGGGGCCTGAACTGTGGGCCTGGGCGCTGTCCCTCAGCTCTTCAGCTCAAGGCTAGCGCTCTACCACTTGAGCCACAGCGCCACTTCCAGCTTTTTTTCTTTTTGCTTATGTGGTGCTGGGGAATCGAACCCAGGGCCTCATGCATGCAAGGCAAGCGATCTACCACTGAGCCATCTTCCCAGCCCTCATAAACTTTTGTATAGACTTTTTATGTGGAAATGCAGTTAGGTTTGTTTAGAGAAATACAGTCTC
Organism: Dipodomys merriami; assembly: GCF_024711535.1. NCBI lineage: Eukaryota > Metazoa > Chordata > Mammalia > Rodentia > Heteromyidae > Dipodomys > Dipodomys merriami. The sequence continues at coordinate 1,010,782 of NW_027202516.1, read as the reverse complement.
ATAGTAAATTTCAAGAGACACAGATATTTAGTCTATTTTATAGATGCTAATAGGGCATTGCAAGATAAATACTAGGGCAAACCAATGTAAGCAAAAGTAAAAATATAGACATGCTCTAAGTATGAAACCTTTTATCAATTTGCTGAGCTTTTTCAGAGTAGAAACTGAGAAAATACACCTTCAGCTTTCCCTTCCAGTAGTTGAGAGATAGGAAATTGATAGTGTAGGGCTCACTTTACTTGTACTGTACTTTATCTTTTAAAAATCTAGAGGCAGCATAATGTGACACAAATTTACTCAGTGAGCCTTTGAAATGATTAAAAAACATCTATAGGGAACAGATGTGCCAGGACTATTTATTCATTGTACTTTTGTGGTGCTGGGGATTGAACTGAGATGGCTGTCACTTGTGCTCAGCAAGTGCTGCTATGTCCTACCACTACATACCACAGTGTTATATCCCTAGCCCATGCCCAGCATCTCAGGATGAGATTACTGTTGGAATAGTTGGGTGTCTCAAGGTAATCAAAACAAGAAGGGGAAAAAGATTATGATTTTATAATTTTCTAAATGGAAGTTTATTAGCTTGATAAGATATGATTTATTAAGTCCATTTTACTGGATCTTGAGTACTTTTCTGACATCTTAAGTATTTAGACATGAGGGAATTGGCACTTGGAAGCCACTTAGTTCTTGATTTGACATTATCTAGTAGTTCAGTAGAGACATGCAAAATGTTTTGAGAAAAGGGGAAGGAGAATGTGCTTATAGCTTCATAAATGAAACAAATAGTTCATTCTCTAGAGTGCAGACCTTTCTAATGTTCCTTCTCTTTTGCCAAGTAGGTTTGATCATTCTCCATGTGATCCAACAATTACATTACGTGGACCTTTGACCAATTCCTTTGTTTGTGTAGTATGTTATAAAAATTTCGTTACTCAGCAGCAATATAGGGATCATCTTTTTGATAAGGTAAGAGCATTCCTAAGAGTAGATATTCTTCTACATAATCATGGAGTTGATTGTAGGTTTATTTCATGTTTAAGTTTACAATCACTACTGATGTACCTAAGGGCAAAAATTATTATTGTATAAAACAAAATGACTTGACCTCTTTAAATTACTTTGAGCAGATTGATTTGATAACTAGAACCAACAGTCCTAGAGATCACCATGGAAACCCTTTCATGGCCTCTTTAAATTACTTTGAGCAGATTGATTTGATAACTAGAACCAACAGTCCTAGAGATCACCATGGAAACCCTTTCATGGAAGTGCTCTATTAAATTATCTTGTTCAAGAGGCTGTAACCATTGGTCACATGATGAGAAATTGAATCCATTCTTAACTACTTTACCTTCAAGTAATTATATTACCATTCATTGTAGTAACTTATAAATGCTTCTATTAAGAAATACCACCATTGGCTGGGAATGTGGCTTACTGGTAGAGTACTTGCCTAGCATGCATGAAGCCCTGGGCTCAATTTCCCAGTACCACATGCACGGAAAAAGCCAAATGTAGGGCTGTGGCTCAAATGTAGAGTGCTAGCCTTGCGCAAAAGAACCTCAGGGACAGTGCCCAGGCCCTGAGTTCAAGCCCTAGGACTGGCAAAAAAAATACCACTAGTATTTAAAGGACTAGTGTATTTATACTTTGTACATGATTTAATGACATTCATATTGCAAAATAATACCATTGCTTGGCAAAATCCATGAGTTCAGCATTTTTAGTGGTTCATTGGAGATGAGTCTCGCAGACTTTCCTGCTCGGTCTGGCTTCTGACCATGATGCTCAGGTCTCTGCCTCCTGAGCAGTGAGGATTATAGGCATGTGTCACCAGTGCCCAGTTTTCCATCATTCTTTTTATGAGGGACTCACTGCACATAAACTGTTGGTAAAAATATGGTTTGTGCTGAACACCCACCTTCCTTAGAGTATACTACACACTAGGCAGAGAGTGCCCACAGGGCTAGTCTCTGGACATTGAATTTCTGATAAACTTTCTTAGTAGGCCACAGTTCACCTATGCTATCTTATTGCGAAAGGAATTTAGTGTGTCCTTTATATAACTGCATTGGGAAAGGTTCTTCAGAATCTTGCCAGGTGCCATTGGCTTATGCCTGTAATCCTAGCTACTCAGGAGTCTGAGATCTGAGTATCATAGTTCAAAGCCAGCTCGGGATCACGGTTAAGCCAGCCTGGGCAGCAAAGTCCGTGAGACTATCTCCAATAAACCACTAGAAAACTGGAAGTGGCGTTGTGGCTCAAGTGGTAGAGTGCTTGCCTTGAGCTGAAGAGTGCAAGGACAGCACCCAAGCCCAGAGTTCAAGCCCCACGACCAACAACAACAACAACAACAAAAGATTCTTCAGAATCTTATACCTGGTTTTCTCTGTACTTCAACTCATCTGTTTTTACCTTGTGCTGGTTGTTTTTTGTGTACTTATAGTAGTTGCAATGGTGAAAAATAATAAATGGAAAATTTGAGAGCCTTTAAAAAATTAAATGTTGTTTTTAACTGTGCATAACAGTAGTTTTCCCTTATGTTTTAGGTAGCTACAGATGACACACATAGCAGCAGCCTACTACCTCAGATTATTCAGTGTTTTGCATGTCCAAGTTGCTTTCTTCTTTTTAGCAACAAAGAACAATGTTTGAAGCATATGTTCGGAAAGAATCATTTCCATCAAAGTTTTAAACTAGGTGGTATGTTAATATCTCTTCTGATAATATATACTTCTCAGATCATTCTTGAAGTTAACTTATTGTTGCATTAGTTTTAGAACCATGAGTATGTCTATCAGATTTAGTTTTTAATTTTTTCTGAAACAGTAAACAGAAATTTGGGCAGAAAAGATTTAGCACACTTTTATTATGTTTATAATATCTGAGAAATTGAGTATTTCTCTGCATTTAAGACTTACATTCTAAGTATGAGACATCATTTGTATAATATTTCATTACATAAACAACTGTCTTCTCTTAATCTAACCGATGCTGAGAAAAGGAGAGAGAAAGGTGCACTCATTCAGATTACTTTGTTAAGGTATGGTTTATTTTGTCTTTTAGATAACAAGCCAGTGGCGCGTCCAATATCATTTCCATCGTTTGCAAAGAAGCTTTTGATCTCTCTGTGCAGAGATGTTCCATTTCAAGTCAGGTGTGTGGCCTGCCACCAGATGCTGCGTTCACACATGGAGCTTACTGCCCACTTCAGGTCTGTACAGTCTTGCTTGGCTGTCAAGAGAAGTCCTGTTGAGTTTTACTAGTAGAAAGATGCCACAGGTGCTTTTCCATCCACCTTTCTCTGTGTGTGTGTTGGGGGGGAGGGAGGTTGGTACTGAGGCTTGAACTTGAGGCCTGGGCACTGTCCCTGAGCTCCTTTTGCTCAAGACTGGTATTCACATAAGAGTCTCATGGATTTTCCTTTTGGGGATGACATTGAACATGCTCAGTTCTCAGCCTCCTGAGTAGATAGGATTATAGATGTGAGCCACTGGTACCTGGCACTTTTTCTATCCTTTTAATGTGAGAATACATGTTTACCTGGAAATTCACCAAATGAGAGGCATAAGAGACCTAAGGAAAAGTGATATTGCCATGAATACAAGCCAGCTAAGAGTTCTAAGTATTGTGTATGTTGTCCAAATAAGGGAGGAGTGGGTTACAGTAGTACCTTGTCTTTAAGATAACTGTAAAAAGTATACACATTTGAAAATGAATCCTATAAAAAAGATTCCAATGAGACTCTTGGTTTTTGTTTTTTTTTTTTTGTCTTTATGATGGATTTTTTTACTTTTTTTTTTGGCAGCAGAATTTGGACTCTGTGTCTCTCTCTCACTTGCTTTGCAGGTACTCTGTTGCTTGAGCCTTGCTCCCAGCCCTTGTAAGGTTTTAGCTGTTTCTTTTTTTGGGGGGGGGTCCGGTCATGGGGCCTGAACTCTGGGCCTGGGCGCTGTTCCTCAGCTCAAGACTAGTGCTCTACCGCTTGAGCCACAGCGCCACTTCCAGCTTTTTTTGTTTTGCTTTTGTGGTGCTGAGGAATCTAACCCAGGGCCTCAGGCATGCAAGGCAAGCGCTCTACACAAATTTAACTTTTTTTTTTTTTTGTCGGTTGTGGGGCTTGAACTCTGGGCCTGGGTGCTGTCCCTCAGCTCTTCAGCTCAAGGCTAGTGCTCTGCCACTTGAGCCACAGCGCCACTTCCTTAGCTGTTTTTCAGGTAGGGTCTTGTTCTTTTGTCTGGGTTGTCTTAGGCTGTTGTCTTCTAGTCTGTGGCCTGTGTAGCTAGGATTACAGGTGTGAACTATTGTGCCTGGACCATAATGGATTTTTTTTCTTCTTTATTATTGTCTTTAAATAGTTGTACAAACAGGTTTCAGTTGAACCTGTCCATTTATGTGTACAATTACTCTTTTTTTTCTTTTTTTTTTAATTTAATTTAATTTTATTTGTGAACATACTGTACAGAGGGGTTACAATTACATGGGCAGGATAATGCGTACATTTCTTACCAAGCATCCAAGCATTGCAGCCTCCTCCTTTGGTTTACCCTTCATATCCCTTCCCAGCATCCCCCCTCCCCCCCAATCCCAATCCTTCTCCTTCCCTCCCCCCCCCATCCTTCTCCTTCCCCCCCCCCCCCCCCCGCACCGACGTTGTAAAGCTCGTTATGGACATGACAACTAGTACCGTACAATTAATCTTGATCAGTGTCACCCTTTTTTTTTTTTTTTGGTGGTAGTGGGGCTTGAACTCTGGGCTTGGGCACTGTCTCTCAGCTCTTCAGCTCAAGGCAAGCGCTCTACCACTTGAGCTACAGCGCCACTTCCGGTTTTCTAGTGGTTTATTGGAGATAGGAGTCTCAGAATCCCATTATGTTGCACAGGTTGGCGTTGAACTCAAGGATTCTTTTGTTTTAGCCTCCTGAGTGCTGGGATTTCAGATGTGGCCAGTAGACCTTACTGTGGAAATTTGACATAAGAAAATAGGGAAGCTGGGCGCTGGTGGCTCACGCCTGTAATCCTAGCTACTCAGGAGGCTGAGATTTGAGGATCGCGGTTCAAAGCCAGCCTGGGCAGGAGAGACCGTGAGACTCCTATCTCCAATAAACCACCAGAAAACCGGAAGTGGCGCTGTAGCTCAAGTGGTAGAGCGCTCGCCTTGAGCTGAAGAGCTGAGGGACAGCGCCCAGGCCTAGAGTTCAAGCCCCACGACCGACAAAAAAAAAAAAAAGAAAATAGGGAGGATAGTAAATTATTTTGACTCAGTTCTCTGAAGTTTACAGCACATGACAATAGTGTTTATGCTTCTACTCACCACAATTTGGAAGCAAGATGTAGATATTATCTGTAAATACTTCAGGTTAGAGCAATAAATGATAAGGACACTTATTTAAAAATAAAACTTTAGTCAGGTACTGGTAGTTCACGCCTGTAATCCTAGCTTCTCAGGAAATGTGAGATCTGAGAATCACAATTCAAATCTAGCACGGGCAGGTAAGTCAGTGAGACTCTCATCTCTAGTTAACTAACTAAAAACTGGAATTTAGTAAAGCTGTGGCTCAAAGTGGTAGAGCGCTAGCCTTGAGCTAAAATGCTCAGGGGCAGTGAGGGCCCAGTCCCTGAGTTCAGGCCCCTGACTGACAAAAATAAAAACCTAAATAAATACATCTTTAGAAACTTATTAGTTTCTTAACATTTAATACCTAGTGAAATTTCAAGATTTCTTGATTATTTCCTGAAAATTTTGTGGTTGGTTTGTTGGAATCATGATGTTTTCTTTTTTTTCTCTCTCTCTTTCTCTCTCCCCCTTCCCTCTCCTTCCTCCCTATCTTATCTCCGAGCCCTTTCTCACCCTCTTTCCTTCTCTTCCTGCTAGTGCTCTACCACTTGAGCCATAACTCCACTTCCAGCTTTTTAATTGGAGCTAAGAGTCTCACAGACGTTCCTGCTTAGTTCACTTTGGACCAGGATCCTTACATCTCAGCATCCTGAGCAGCTAGGATGATAGGCCTGAGCCTTCATCACAGCAGGATCCTTACATCTCAGCCTCCTGAGCAGCTAGGATGATAGGCCTGAGCCTTCATCACAGCAGGATCCTTACATCTCAGCATCCTGAGCAGCTAGGATGATAGGCCTGAGCCTTCATCACAGCAGGATCCTTATATCTCAGCATCCTGAGCAGCTAGGATGATAGGCCTGAGCCTTCATCACAGCAGGATCCTCACATCTCAGCCTCCTGAGCAGCTAGGATGATAGGCCTGAGCCTTCATCACAGCAGGATCCTTACATCTCAGCCTCCTGAGCAGCTAGGATGATAGGCCTGAGCCTTCTCACAGCAGGATCCTCACATCTCAGCCTCCTGAGCAGCTAGGATGATAGGCCTGAGCCTTCATCACAGCAGGATCCTTACATCTCAGCATCCTGAGCAGCTAGGATGATAGGCCTGAGCCTTCATCACAGCTCCCCCCCCCCTTTTTTTGGTTAAAAATGTATTTAAATGTTTATGTTCTATTAAGCAATAGTGGCAGAGTGCTTTCTTTTCCCTCCCTCCTTCCCTACTTCCTTCTCTCCCTCCCTCCTTCCTTCCTTCCTTTTTTCTTTTCTTTCTTTTTTCCTTCCTCTCTTTCTTTCTTTCTCTCTCCTCCCTCTCTCTCCCCCTCCCTTCCTTCCTTCTTCCCTCCCTCCCCCCTCTCTTTCTTCCTTCCTTCCCTTCTTTTTCTCTCTCTTTTTTTTTAGCAAGCACAAGGCCCTCATTCAATGACCAATTCCTTAAAAAAAAAAAATCAGTTCTATGAAGTAAACAGAATGGTATAAGTACCCATATACTTGTTATATAGCTTCAGTAACGAACTGTAGTGACATTTTTCTTTTCTTTATACTTTCTCTACTCTTCTTATTTTTAAATATTCTTTGCTCATGAGATAAACCATTGAAGTATTCAAGTTTTAACCTGTTATTTTGACTAATGATATGTCTGGTTAGCCACTGTGTCCTTTCCCAGTCATCTCCCATCCCTGCACCCGTAGGCAGACATATTCTGTTGTTTTGTGGACTTCTCTTCAATTGTATTCTGAGCAGAACTTCTTATAATGGGAGTTACAGTATTCGTCACAGTGTATGTCAGATTTATCCATACTGTTAAGAAAATTTTATCTTATCAATTCTCATGTTCACGACAATTTATTGCTGTTAGGAGTAAGGAGTCCAGCTGCTAGGTTAACAGTAAGTATAATTTTGAGAAACTACTGAACATTTCCAAAGTGGTTGTGGAAGTTGACATTTACACAGTGCAAGGCATGAGAAGTCTAGTTTTATCCTGTCAGCATTTAATGTTGCCAGGTTTTTCATTTTTGGTATTTTTTTGAATATATCATTATGGTGTTAATATGCATTTTTCCACGTTAGGCATGATTTTATATGTGTATCTGTTTAGCTTTGTTTATGAAATGTCTTCAAATAGCTACTCATGTTGCCTGTTTTGAAAGTTGGATTGTTTACTTTTTTAATAAAAGTGAGGTAGGATTCCTTATTCTAGATAAAAATCTTTTGTCAAGTATTATAGGTTACGTGGCTTTCTAGAATAGGTGATGGGTTTCTCCCACAAAGGATTCCTGTGTGATGATAGTGAGAATGGTGGAACCCTGAAGATGTGTAGGGCCTGTGGGAGGTCATTGGAGTTGGAGGCTAACGCCTCCCTTAGGGTACAAACAAGCTCAGGCACTACCTTTAGAGGGCGCTGGTGCCCATCCTGTGTGATACAGTGTTACTTACCTGAGAGCAGGTTGTTACAAAGCAAGCCTACTCTATGTGTTACATGTCCCCTGCATATACTCAGTCTCTCCTGAAAGTACTCCTGCCTTTTGATGTCATTCACCATATTATAAGGTAGTAGAAAGCCTTCTATTTTCACCTTCCCTGCTTCCAGAACTGTGAGCTAACTGAACCTCTTTTTTTAAAATTGTGATTAAGTGTTTACATAATTTTCCAAATTTCACAGTATTGTGGGACAGTGATGCTCAGTTAAAGTCACAAACACATTCTAACTTTCCTGGAGCAATTTGTCAATCACAGTCTATAACATTTATGAGTTCTATGAGCTTTGTGATACAGTTATTTCTCCCACATTGGGTGGTATGTACATTTCTTTTGAATGAACCTCTTTTATAATCCAGACACAGGAGTTTTATAGGAATATAAGTACCCTAAGACAATACAAATATTCCTGTGTATATTTTTCCTTCTATGACTTTATATATTTATATTGTTAAAGAATCTTTTTTGTGTGTGTATGAGAGTCCTGGGGCTTGAAGTCAGGGCCTGGGTGCTGTTCCTGAGCCTTTGCACTCTACCACTTGAACCCTGCTCCACTTGCAGCTTTTATTGGTAGTTACCTGATGATAAGAGTCTCATAGACTTTACTGCCTGGGCTGCTTTCAAAGCATGATCCTTAAATCTTAAGCTTCCTGAGTAGTCAGGATTACAAGTGTAAGCCACTGGCAAGAATAGAATCTTTTAATACCATTAACTATAATTTGAATGCTTTCTTCACTTGTTTTTGCTTAAGCAATATATGTGTGTATATATGGCAAATATATACATATATATACATATATATATGGCAAATATATACATACATGTATATGACAAATCCTGAAATTATTTCACTTCTTTAAAAGTGGCTTTGATATTTGTCTCTTTGTCTAATTTCATATTTTTGTTGATTTTTTTTTTTTTTTTTTGGGGTCCGGTCGTGGGGCCTGAACTCTGGGCCTGGGCGCTGTCCCTCAGCTCTTCAACTCAAGCCTAGCGCTCTACCACTTGAGCCACAGCGCCACTTCCGGCTTTTTTCTTATGTGGTGCTGAGGAATTGAACCCAGGGCCTCGAGCATGCAAGGCAAGTGCTCTACCACTGAGCCACCTTCCTAGCCAGCCACCTTCCTAGCCAGCCACCTTCCTAGCCTTTGTTGATTTTTAAAAGCATCTAATTTTATGTTATCTGCTGTTCTTTGCCCATCTTTCAGTTTGATTTCTGTTCTTTAAACTTTAGAGTTAAATTTACTTACCCTTTTCTGGGCTTCTTAAAGTGGAAGCTTAGGTTGACTGTGGACCTTTTTTTTTTTTTTAACTATTATTTAAAGGTATAAATTCCCTCTGATCAGTGATTTACCTATATTCTACAAATTTGCATACGTTGTCTTTTCATTTGTATTCAGTTAAAATTATCTTTTCTTGCCTTATACAACTATTCATTGTAGAATTATTGTATGACCTAGAAGTTTCCATTTGTAGAAATATAGCAAGTAAAATAAAGACATAGATCTATATACAAAGATGTCTAGGTAATAAAATATATTAAGTCAAATCTTTATTTTAGAACCAGGTAGGTAGTGCATACTGTAATCTCAGTACATAGAATGCAGAGACCGGAGGATTATGAGTTGAAAGCCAGCCTTGGCTACATAGTAAAACCCTAAGAAACAAACATAATTTCAAAAAGATAAGGTCTTGTATTAAAACATTTACTAAATTTATTTTTCTCAAGTTTACTTGAGTACTTTTATTTTTTGTGCTGACCTCTGGGGCCTGAGCACTGTCAAAGCTAGCACTCTACAACTTGAGCCACAGTTCTGCTTCTGGCTTTTTTGGTAGTTAATTGGAGATAAGAGTCTCATGGACTTTCCTGCCCAGGCTGGCTTCAAACTGAGCCCAGCTCTTGAGTACTTTTTAATAACCTGATTCTAGTTTAAACTTTTTATATAAGAATTAGACAATATAGGAAGTATGTTGGGACAACGTAATTTAAATAGCCTACATCTTTATTTAAAAAATACCTTTCAGTGCTTATATATTGTTGGTTATTTTTAAACTCTTGCCATAAAAAAGCAAAGATGGTATATTTAGAAAATTCTTAGGAGGTTTGTTTTGTTTTGTTTTATTCAATTTAGGGCTCATTGTCGAAATGCTGGACCTGTAGCTATAGCTGAGAAAAGCATTGTCCAGGTTGCAGAAAAATTCATATTAAGAGCATATTGTACAACTTGCAACCAAGTCTTTGTTGATGAGGCCAGCACACAAGCTCACAAGCAGAATACAGGACACAAAATCCGATTCATTAACTCAGTAGAAGAATCCATCTTACTTTATTGCCATAGCAGTGAAAGGAATAATAATCCTTCTGACTTGAATTTGTTGTTAAGTCAACCGAAGTTTTCATCACTTAAGCGAACTATGTCTATTAAAGAGTCTAGCTCCCAGGATTGCAGCTCCATTCCAAAGAAGAAGATGAATTTAACAGATAAAAGCCATGAAGGTGTGGTTTCTGTTCAGAATCCAGTGTCAAGAGTTAAAGCTTGGTTTTGTGAATGTAGTCAGCGCTTCCTAAGTGAAGATGCAGTAGAAAAGCACGTCTTCTCAGCAAACACCATGTGTTACAAGTGTGCAGTCTGTGGAAAGGTGTGTGAAGATTCAGGAGTAATCCGTTTACACATGAGCCGGATTCATGGAGGGGCACATTTAAATAACTTTGTTTTTTGGTGTCGAACATGTAAAAAGGAGTTGTTAAGGAAAGAGACAATCATGGCACATGTGACTGAATTTCATAATGGGCATAGGTATTTTTATGAGATGGAAGAGACAGAAGAGGAACCTTTGCCATCATCCTCTTCAGTGAGTAATTTGACTACTAACAAACCTACACCTATCACCGTTGTTGATCATTTCCCAGCAAACAGCCCTCCACGGGGCAAATGGCAGTGTCGAATTTGTGAAGAAATGTTTGACTCCCATGAATGTGTGAAACAGCACTGCATGGCTTTGTCAAGTCACCAGTTTCATAGGTACAGCTGTAGCCATTGCAGAAAGACTTTCCATAAAATTGAAACATTACACCGACATTGTCAGGATGAACATGACAATGAAGTAAAGATTCAATACTTTTGTGGGCTTTGTGATCTTGTCTTTAATGTGGAAGAAGCATTTCAGAGTCATTACAAGGAGCATCACAGCATAGATTATATGTTTGTGGCAGAAAAAATGGAAAGATCAATTAAAACTGAGGATGATTTTCAAGTCATAGAGACCAGCAACCTGTTGAGCTGTGGTTGCCATGAGAGTTACATGTGCAAAAAGAACAGAAAGGAGGATTACAGTAGATGCCTGCAAGCCATGCTAGCTAAAGGGACATTGTGGTTTCGCTGCAGTTTGTGCTCAGCAACGTCTCAGAAGTTGGATGACATGAACACTCACCTCTATCAAGTGCACAGAGCAGAAGGGAAAGCTCCAGAGGAGCTGCAATATGTGGTCAAGTGTGGCACCTGTACCAAAGCATTTCAGGACCTTGGGAGGGCCCAGAAGCACTTCCACAGAAATCACAGCTCCTCAGAGAGGCTCAGCACAGCGCGTGTCAGAGCTGAGAAACGAAGCCCAGGCAGGAGGGCAGCTAGCCCCACCAGTGTAGAGAACATACTCAAGCAGGCAGTGGGCAGTCCAGAATGTTCAGACATGGAGAAAGGAGCTGAGGATGACCTCAGTGGTCAGAATATAGGTAAGGCTTTCACAACTGTGTGATTTTACATATTAATACGTGACCAGAAGCAGATATGTACAAAAAGAATATGTAATCAAATTAGGAAATATTCTGATTAAAAAAAGAAATCTGATGTAAGAGCAAACAAACTATCATGTGCAGATTTGGATTTCACGAAAAGATTTACATAGAGATGGATGTGGTACAGAGTAACAGCTTTGCATATTATAGGCCTCCGCTATCTTTTAGCCTTAAGAAGTAAAGTGTATAAAACATTCTTACTGAATTTATGTGATGTTTGTTCTTCTCAGAGGAAGAAATTGAACTGCCACATTTGGATTTCCTGATAATATCTTTTACATTTAAGCACTGACAGTGTTTATAGAGAATTCTTACTGAATTCATGTTATGTTTCTTGTTCGCAGAGGAAGAAGTTGAGCTGCCAGATTTGGATTACCTGCGAACCATGACTCATATAGTCTTTGTAGATTTTGATAACTGGTCCAACTTTTTTGGTCATCTGCCAGGGTATCTTAACCAAGGAACATTTATTTGGGGCTTTCAAGGTATGCTTAATAAGGACCATTTGAAACACCTTTCCTCAGGATATATTGTGCGTCTAAAGGTTTCTTTGAACATTCCTATATACAACATAAGAACAAAATCTGAGCCAGGCACCTATATACTCCTAGCTACTCGGGATGCTGAGAATTGACAAAGCCAGCCCAGACAGACTAATCTGTGTAACTATCCAGTTAACCAGCAAAAATGCTAGAGTGAAGGCATGAGTGATAGAACACCAGCTGTGAGCCAAAAAGAAAAAACAAATTAAGTACAAACTTGAGGTCCTGAATTCAAGCCTCATTACTGTTACTGGCGGGGGAAAAGGAGCATAATCTGGACGTTACTGTGCATTGTAGTTACTCTGGTAGAGTATTTTTCTTAGTTTATGAGTCTTCAAAAACATTTAAAAGATTTCTTCAATACCTTTTTTTTGGGGAGGAGGGGTGTTGGTGGTGAGGCTTGAACTCTGGGCCTGGGTACTGTTCCTCAGCTTTGAGCTGCAATTCTCAGATCTCAGCCTCCTGAGTAGCTGGGATTACAGGCGTGAGCCACTGGCGATTTCTTCAACACCTTCCATGTATCAGGCACTATTGCTTTGGTTCCAACCTGGTGAATGACTTACATTTTCCTCTTTTAAAAAAGAAGGGACGCTGGGTGCTCGTGGCTCATGCTTGTAATCCTAGCTACTCAAGGAGGCTGAGATCTGAGGATTGCAGTTCAGAGCCAGCCCAGGCAGTAAAGTCCATGAGACTCTTAACTCCAATTAACCACCAAAAATTTGGAAGTGGCACTGTGGCTCAAGTGATAGAGCACTAGCCTTGAGCACAGAGGCTCGAATAGCGCCCAGGCCAAGAGTTCGGGACCCACAAACTGAAAAAAAAAAGGGAGCAGGCTGAAAAGTTTTTGTTTCCTCTTTTTTTCAATTATGGCACTAACCAAATTTAGCTCTTGAGGCTTGGTCTCTTAGCTGTAGGATTAGTGTTATTTTTAACAAGCCACAGCTGTTTTTTCAGGTCATGTTTGCTGTTCACATGTGTGCAGCTCCATCCATATCCCTCTATAAACTATTGACCAGACTTGGGATAGAAGTTCTGTGGCTTACAGAAGTTTGTATAGTGTCAGCTGTAGTTCATGTTTTAGAATTGAGAGTAAAGAAAGAAACACAACAACGTGGACAAATTAGCTAGTATGTTTTAATCAAGTCTAGCGTTGTTGATTGTCTTATCATTTCCACCCTTTGCCCAGCCTTGTCATACATGTAAAAACCATAATTTTCACATTGTTGCAGAATGGTACCATGAAAAGAATTTTTGAAATCATTATTTTCTCTCCCTGCCCCCACCCTCCTTTTTCCCTTCACTACCGCTTGAGCCATGCTCCCTTCCCTCCCCTTATTTTGCTTTAGTTTATTGTTAAGGAGAGTCCCATTTTTGCCCAGGGACAACCTAGTATCATGATCCTCTTACCTCTTCCTCCTGTGCGGCTGGGATTACAGGCATGCTTCTGCATTTGTTACTTTTGACTGTTTTGTTGTCCTTGTGAGGTTTCACTGAGTGGACAGATTCAAGGAAGTTAATATGCTTTCCTAGGATTGTGAACTAGTATATCTTTTCTGAAATTAATAGGAGGAAACACCAATTGGAAACCTCCCCTCAGCTGTAAGATATATAATTACTTGAACAGGATTGGTTGCTTCTTCCTTCATCCTCGGTGTAGTAACAGAAAAGATGCTGCTGATTTTGCTATATGTATGCATGTAAGTCACTTCTTTATTCAAAATGTTATGTCATGTGAATCTCCTTCCCACCCCCATACTTGAACTTTAGCCACCGTATAGATAATTCTTCAGTATTACGTTGTGTATGACATTTTCTGCACATGTTAGGTTCCACTAAGACTGAGGATGGCAGAGGCCCATCGTAGGTCACTGCCTTGCTCCCTGCTGCTGATAGGCCCTCAGCTACCTAACTTTCTCTTTTGTAATATTTATGGAGATTTATGGGATAAATAATGAAGAAATGATGTAGACTTGATATATTCTAAGGTGCTTTCACATTTTAACTTCTCAGATTGAGAGGCACCTTAACAATCACTGTGGGCTTACACAGAATTTGCAGTTATATCTGCCTCTGCTTGTCATCTAGAGAAATGCCTGGCCTAGCACCCAGTTGATAAGAAATTTTCTGCTTAAAAGATTCTGTGGCACACTGATGATGGGACTGTACTCCCTCCATAAATGGGTCCACTGCTGCTTAGGCTACAGCAGATTGCAAGGTGCTGGTAGCTCACACTTATAATCCCAGTTACTCTGCAGGCTGAGATCTGAGAATCTCCATTTACCCAGCAAAAATTAAAAGTTCAAGTACAGTACTGGCCTTGAGTGAAAAAGCCATATGACAGCCTAAGGCCTTAAGTTCTAGCCCCAGTCCAGCACAAAAATGAAAGGAGAAACAGCAACAAAACTATATAATATTCCCTTTTCCCTCTGTCTTGTGCCAAGATGAATTACGTAAATTGCTTTGTGCGTGTTTTCTCTAATGTATTGTATCTGGATAGCCCTTCATCATGGCAGCTTTATAGAGGTCTCTTTTGGACTTAGGTTTTGCCTTTACCTTTTGCTTGTGTGGTGCATAAAATAGCTTGTAATTATTGGCATCTTAAATTTGATGCTATAATTTATGAAGATGAGGGCAACTGAACAGACCTAATATACCTGCCTAGGCGTGTTGTGAAATAGAACTTGATTTGAAACTTAGGCTGACTTTTGTCAACCTGTGCTGTTTTCTTGTTACTTAGGCTGGCCGCCTTGATGAACAACTGCCCAAGCAAATTCCTTTTACCATCCTCTCAGGAGATCAAGGTTTTCTGGAGTTAGAGAATCAATTTAAGAAGACTCAGAGGCCAGCTCATATCCTAAATCCTCACCACTTAGAGGGAGATATGATGTGTGCCTTGTTAAACAGCATATCTGATGCCACCAAAGGTAGGCAGCTGCAGTCACAGTTCAAACCGCCTAAGAAGAGGGGCTTCACTGTTGAGAGAAGCCAGTAAATGACTGTCCACTGTGAACTGTTGTCTGATTACTAACCCAGCCCTTCGTGATCACACACATACATCTTCTTCATATTTTCTTCATTTCATTTTTGTTATTCAGTGTTTTCAGAAGGAAGATAATTCACAGTAATTTTCTAGAGCCCTTTTTTAAATCTAGTAGACGAAACACACACATATAAAATATTTATTGGGTTGAGATATGTTAAAGGTCAGAATTCAGATCTTCGTTGCTGAAATTTGAACTTTTGCCTTCATTTGTTTTTTTTAGAAATCAAACTGAAAACCAGAATAAAAGAAATAGTATGGCAGACAGTGAGAAAGTTCATTTCAGGAGCTGATGGTGAAATTGTCACCCGGTACACCTCAGCAGTCCGTTGAGGTGATGTCCTCCAGGAGTGGAGACTCCTGGAGAAGGGCGGCTTTTAACCAGTGTCACTCTCCGTAAAGAGTAGAGTTTTATGACTTGAAAGTTTGGTTTTTGTTTTTCAATTCCTGACAGAACAAAAAAATGAAAATCCTGATAATTTCGATATATGAATAAGATTTGAAAATTTTCATGAGTAACCTCAATGAGAAACAGTGGCTACTTTTTGACATTTTTTATTGCACAACTTTAAATTTTTCCAATTCTGCTTGGCTCAGTTATTTTTTCTTTTCAATATATTTAGAACCATATTTGATTATAAATCCATTTTTGAAGAATTTTCTACTAGTTATTTCAAGTTATGAATTGACTTTTGCACACTAGGAATCTGTAATCTATTTAGCACAATTCAACTCTTCTGAAGTATAATGAATCTGGGTGTGGTGGTTTATGCCTATTATCCCAGCACTGGGAGGTTAAGGTAGAAGAATGATGAGTATGAGATTGGCCTGGGTTGTGGATGGATTCTAGGCTACAAACACACACACACACAGGAAAACAAAGTAATGATGTAAGGAACTTTTGTGTATTTATCTTGTCTTAGTATTCACTTTTCATTCAAATCTGTGTTTGTTTTTATCGATTAAAACTTTCTGTATTTTGCTTTTTTAAAAAAAATTATATGTAATTTATTTTTTGTTTATATGGTACCAAGGAATTGAACCCAGGACCTCATGCTTGCTAGTCAAGCACTCTACAACTAAGCCACATTCCCAGCCCCTAGTTTTGCTTCTTTTAAAAACAACAAAGAACTTGGTTTTCTTCAACATCTTTCATCTTCTTTTGTCCTCAGCTTGACTTAATATTCTATAAAATACTTAAATTTCCACCCTTGCCAAACTCCCTTTCCTTCTCATGCTGCTGTTTGGGGAACATTTTTCTGTAATAGAGATTGTGAAATCTGTAGGCTTTGCCTTTTTCCATTTTGTTTGGGATGAGAACTATCTATGAGTAGCTCTTCATGAAGAAAGCAGAATTGGAGGTACGACAAAGATTGCTGTCTGCTAATTGTGCTCTTGGCAGTCACATTCATTATCCATTGACACTTACCGCTTTTGGTGGCATCTGGTATACTTTCTCCTGATTTTTTTTTTTTAAATGCAAAGAAGGGCATGGGCTCTGATTGAATGCTAATTTATGATTTCAGATGTAAGTTTCTTCGATTTTCTTCAGTTTCTTTGTGTGTGTGTGTGTGTGTATGTGTGTGTGTCAAGTATAAGAATTAATGATGTATGTAAACTTCTAACAGAATATAAAATTACCTTAGGTGCTCAGGAAATAGTAGCTCTTATTATTAGTACTACAACAAAAGGAAAATATGATTCGACACCACATCCCTGTAATAAGTGGTTTGAGGGATGAAACATGCAGTTCTAGTAAGTTCACTAGGACCCGTCCCTCTGTCACCTCCACTTCTCCTGTCTGCAGTATAGACAGACAGTTCAGAGTGCACAGGACTTATTGTACTCTCTTGGGAGCAGTGAAAAAGCACTCATGCTGAAATGATTTTTGTTGAATCTGAACATACTTCCTAGTCTGGTTTATGGGCTTACAGTTGCTGTGGCTTCACTTACGTTGAATGAGGTGGCAGCGTTATTAATAATAGCTGTTGTCTATACAATCATACAGATTTTTAAACTAATCTTTTTTGTTTTGTTTTTGCCAGTCCTGGGGCTTGAATTCAGGGTCTGGGCACTGTCCCTGAGCTTCTTTTGCTCAAAGCTAGCACTCTTCCACTTGAGCCACAGCACCACTTTTGGCTTTTTCTGTTTATGTGGTGTTGAGGAATCGAACCCAGGTCTTCATGCATGCTAGGCAAGCACTCTACCACTAAGCCACATTCCAGCCCTTAAGCTAATCTTAAAATGTGAGTATGAAAGTTTCCTTCTACTGTGACAGTGTAGGTTATTGATACGGCACTAGGGCCTGTGGAGCGGGCATTGTATAAAATATAGGACTTGTTCCCTCTGCCAGTTATTGAGACTGTAGGCTATTGCTTTTTGTGCCATCCTGGAAGTCTACATGGCCTAGTTAATTCTGTATAAAGGTACTGAAAATAGAAGAATCTTTATGATTTTCTTTATTCTATAGGTGGGTTTGGCTGACACAAAAAAAACTTTTTTTTATAAGTTTTGCACCCCAGTGTCAAGCTAACCTTTGTGATTCTAGTCTACAGTTTTGCCATAGGCCTTCCATGAAGAGAGAAGTTGTTGGAGGAGTTATGATGTATTGCTTAGTATTAACCTTGACTTCACATCCTGGAAGTTTACTTTGTTCTTAAGTTTTAGAGGCTCATTTCATTTCTCACAATAAAAAGTTTTACTTTTGTGAAGCATTGCTTAAAATATTTAAAGTAGTTTGCTAGTATGGCAGAATATTTACTTACCACAACATTTCTGCAGCAAAGGAATACAGTGAAATATACATTTGTTTTCCATTTATGGATTTTATGTCTTTAATATACAGCAAATATTTTTTTCATGTTTTCACAGAACCTTTTATGTTGTCACAGAACCTAATCTAGTTATGTCTTATGTCTCAATTATTTAAACTGATTTAGTCATTATGATCTATGCATCTATACCTGCTTATGTGTACATAAATTGGTACTTATGGAAATCCATTTAAATTTTTAATGAAAAGTGGTTAGACAAATAAACACGAGGTCATAAATAGTGCCAGGCCCAGATGATACCTGGTAAGGAGTTTGTACCTTGTAGTGCCAGTATAAAACCTGTGATGGCCGGGCGCCGGTGGCTCACGCCTGTCATCCTAGTGACTCAGGAGGCTGAGATCTGAGGATTGAGGTTCAATTTCAGCCTGGGCAGGAAAGTCCCTGAGACTCTTTATCTACAATAAACCACTCGAAAACTGGAAGTGGCGCTGTGGCTCAAGCGGTAGAGCGCTTGCCTTGAGCTGAAGAGTACAGGGACAGCACCCAAGCCCAGAGTTCAAGCCCAACAACCCACCCCAAAAAAAAAAAAAATCCTGTGATGTTATCTCCAGAAAGATGACTAGGTATGATTTTTAAAATACAGGAAACTTCAGTTTGTTAAAACATTGTTGGGTAAATGGTGTAATACTAGTGAATATAACTAGCAAACTTGGGTGTGAGAAAAGTCTGAAAACAATGTTTTAAGAGAGTATATAACTTACAGCACAGTAACTGAGAAATATATTTGCATTTATTCTTACAGAATGTGACAGTGAGGAGAACATGGACACAGAAAATACTTCAATGGAAAATGACTTCAGATCCACAGAAGGTAACCCAACAGAGTTCATCTTCTTACTTATATTTTTAAAATTTGTCCCTCCCTCCTTTACCCTCTCTGTCTCCATCCTATTAAAAGCTCTTCCTTTAAATAAGGATAGCTTGCATTTTCTCAGCTGAGATGATTTAAGGCTAAACTTAATTGAGAAAACTAAGATTGGTTAGCTTGTGATAGATTCAGTATAATACTGATTTTGTAAATAAAGGTTTAGGAACATAATGTTTCCTTAAAGGTGCAAATCTCTTTTCTTTAATAAGTTAAAGAACTCTTTGTGTTACTCAAAATGTAGTGTTTGATTGTGCATGTAACTTTTTTTTTTTTTTTTTTGGGTCCAGTCTTGGGGCCTGAACTCTGGGCCTGGGTGCTGTCCCTCAGCTCTTCAGCTCAAGGCTAGCACCTACCACTTGTGCCACAGCACCACTTCCAGCTTTTTTCTTTTTGCTTATGTGGTACTGAGGAATCGAACTCAGGGCATCATGCATGCAAGGCAAGCGCTCTACCACTGAGCCACCTTCCCAGCCCCTATGTAACCATTTTTTAAATGTTTTTTTATTATAAAAATAGTGTACAGAGGGGTTACAGTTACATGAGTAAGGTAATGAGTACATTTCCTATTGAGCATTGTTACCGCCTCCTTTGTTTTTCCCTTACATTTCTTCCTTCCCCAACTCCCTCCTCCCCCACCATTTTTTATTTAATATTTTGCATAATACTGTAGGAGTCTTTTTGTGTGTATGCTGGTCTTAGGGCTTGAACTCAGGGCCTGGGTACTGTCCCTGAGCTTCTTTTACTCAAGGCCTGAGCTCTACCACATGAACCAGAGCTCTTTTTGAGTAGTTTATTAAAGAATCTCACAGACTTTCCTGCTTGGGCTGTCTTTGAACTGCAGTCCTCAGATCTCAGCTTCCTTAGTAGCTAGGATTACAACAAATGTGAGCGACTGATGCCTGGTAAGTAGTTTATAATAACCAGAGAAGATGAGTTAATATTTTAGAAAATGTCTCTAAGGTATTTTGCATTGAAGGTATTTTGTGTCTCTGACATTGAAGGAAAATAGTATATATGTATATTTCAGTGAGAATTGGATTTATGCTTAGGAATATGGAGGCTGGAAAGTAGAAAAAGAAATGTGGCTGGACATAACAGAATGGGCCCAGTTGATGTGTTTTCTATGTATTCAGTCTCTCATATGATGCAGGGAGTTTGACTTAGTGCAAAGTAGAGTTTGTGCTATTAGGAATGTAAGAATTTGAGTCTGGTAGTGGAATTGAACCATCCCTTTGACTTAATCCATTAATTTTAGCAATTTGAGACAATTTGAAATTTGAAACAGTTTCACTATCAGGTTGGCCTGGAACTCGCCCTGTGGCGAGTTGAATTTGCCAATCCTCCATGTTCACCTCCTGTGCAGTGAGGTTACAGGTGTGTGCCACCACTCCCACAAGAGTATAATCGGTATTGTGTATTGAACAGAAGCGACCTCATGTTTAGAGCTGTGTAGACACCGACTGCCTGAGTTAAAACTTGCTTCTGCTTAGAATTGTGTTGTATTGAACTGTTATCTAACTTAGTGTTTTATTTGTATTCTGTGTGGTTTAATTTGTTGAAAACTAGATAATGGACAATTATAATGTGGTACCTTTGGAAATCAAGTTTCTCCCTTCCCCCAGGATTTACTGTTCTTGATGATTGGATGCTGCAGTTTTGCATTTATTTACTCTTCTAGACTAGTTTTGCAAAAAATCATGTCTTGTGATATTGAAGTTCCTGTTACTTTATGCCTACTTAGTGTTCTGACAGCGGTTTCCTTGAATGCCAGGAGCTAAACACAAAGCACTACCTCCCTTAGACTTTGCTGATTGGCTTTGTGCTGCTGCCCTCCTTCCAAACCAGGCTTGTATTAAACCTACAGGTCCGTCAGTGGTGAAATGCAGACCTTCCAGGTGCTTGCTGTGCTCTCACACCCTATTTGGAGCACATGCCCAGCTTTCTGAATTCCTCCACTACCCGTCTTTATTTTTTTGGTTATTGTTGTTGGTTGCAGTGCTTGCACTCAGGGCCTGGGCACTGTCCCTGAGCCTCTCCATGCTTAAAGCTAGTGCGCTACTACTTCGGCAACAGCACCACTTCTGGTTTTTGAGTGGTTAATTGGGGCTGGGAAGGTGACTCAGTGGTAGAGTACTTGCCTTGCATGCATGAGGTCCTGGGTTTGATTCCTCAGCACCACATAAGCAAAAAGAAAAAAAAAAAAGAATATCATGGGGACCTTTCTGCCCAGGCTGGCTTCAAACTGCGGTCCTCAGATCTCAGCCTCCTGAATAGCTAAGATTACAGGCTGGAGCTCCTAGTGCCTGGCCCTCAAACACTTTTGAATGCCCTAATTTTCCAGATAAATTATCTTTCTGTGTTTTCCTACCAGGCTTTGGGTGATTTATCCTATGACTAACTCTATTCTCTCCTCTCTGTTTACTGTGAGCTTTTTGTCTACCCTGCAATTTTTTTCCAGCAATGCATACTACTTTTTTGCCCTGAGTGGGTTCTGAGTCAGTGAAATAAATGAATGCTGTATGTTGGTCTTGCAGATAGAATATCCTCCAGACATTAAAACAGGCAGGAGCAAAATTTGTGGGCTAGGTCTGCTTTGCTCTTTCTGAGACTATGATTGACAGCATATGCTGCTGTCTTTAGGACTACTATGGAATTGGAGGGAGATGGAGAGAAGAGAATGTGTGAAAATACCCAAATACCCAACACTTTTAGCTGCTCTTTCTTCCCCTCCCCATTCCCAGCCAAGTAATTGCTAAAATGTCTCACTTTTTCCAGATTTCCCACTCTTGGTTTGCATGATCTCAGCCTCCTAGATTACAAGCATGAGCCATGGACCCTCAGCCACAATTTTTTTTGGGGGGGAGGGTCCGGTCGTGGGGCCTGAACTCTGGGCCTGGGCGCTGTCCCTCAGCTCTTCAGCTCAAGGCTAGCACTCTACCACTTTAGCCACAGCTCCACTTCCGGCTTTTTTCTTTTTGCTTATGTGGTGCTGAGGAATCGAACCCAGGGCCTCATGCATGCAAGTCAAGCGCTCTACCACTGAGCCACCTTTCCAGCCCAGCCACAATTTTTTTTAAAACTGCTTTTCCTACTATGCTGCGGTGCTGCTGTTGTCATAAATCAAGTCAAGTGCCGCTTTTCTTTGAGCTGGTACTGGGACGCGAACCTGGTCCTTATGCTCTCACCTGGCCCCCCCCTCTTTCCCCTTTTCACAACCAGTGCTTTAACACTTGAATCATCACTTCAGCTCCAGATAAGTGTCCTTACGTGCATGGCTCTGCTTCTAAGATGTCTGCCCTGTTGTTTTAGTCTGATTTTGCACTGATATCACATTCTTGATTACTGTACTTTTTATAGTAAGTTTCTGGATTTATACTCATTTTGTCACCATGTTTAATAGGACCTTAGCTTTTTAAATATTGTTTTATTCCTTTGAACTTACCTTAGGGTATCTCACTAACTCTAGAATGTATCTTTAGTACAGTTTTTTAAATTCAGTTTCTAGTATTTTAAATTTTTAAATTTATTCATAAGTGTCCTAATCCAATGTAATGCAATTGAATCCTAGAGGAATTACAGGTGCCTCTAAACCACATAGGTTCCTAGAGGCTGTGGGCTAGGTTAGAAAAGATGAAACTTGCATAAGAATCTAGTGAAGGTCCTGGAATTCTACCCTCCTGGGATTTAGGTTCATTCCCAGGAAGGAGATGGAGAAAAGTCTGTGAACCCAGTGATGTCTGTCTAGTTTGTCATTTAATCTATTTATCTTATTTAATAAATATTTATTAAAGGAGTTTGCATTGTGTGTGTATGTATATATATAATATGCTTTGCAGATATTATGTAGCCATGACTTTCACTCTGTAGCTTAAAGCTCATTTCCCCATAGTTTTATTGAGTTGTAATTGACAAGTCAAAGGTAAATTTTCATAGCCTGAGTGATTATGCCATTTATTAGTTTCACCCTTCTCTTATTTCATCTTGTATATATATCAGCCTCAAGTCTTGTAGGAAACAAGTAATACAGATTTTTGTTGTTGTGTGTTGAAACAAGTGATAGGTAATATGTCAGTAATTATGAAAGTCTGTTGACTTTCTGCATCTGTAGGTAGATGTAATTTGCATAGCATATTAAATTTACATACTTAAAAGTTCAATTGGAGATTATGTCTAGATTCTCATTTCAGAATTTGAGGATTTCACTCACATTTTATTTTATTGTGGAGAAACAAATTTTATTATGTAGAAACTCCACTAGATACTCAGTTATTTTATTTCTTGAAAATATTAATGTAGTTGATAAAACAAAGCACATGTAGTTTTCTTCCTTGTTTTTTAAAAATTCTTTATTTTTTTTTCATGTAGATCTGGAATTAGAAGAAGCTATTAGAAGAAGTCTTGAGGAAATGTAATTAAAGATATTACCACACAACATCAATTGGCCTTGATGACCAGAAGCCTTCTAGTACAAATATATCTGAAGATGCTTTTGCTTTCATATGTTCAAAATCTCACATCTGTTTTGTATTCTTGGGTATTATACAAAATATGTATGAGAGGAATAGAATACATGCTAAGGCAGATATGGATTATGATTGTCATAGTTTCTCATCTAACCTAAAATATGTGTATAGTTAGGTTGAAAGCATTCTTAAAAAGTGGGGGAGGGAAAGCTCTTGACTGCTGTTTATGTTTCCAAGTGTTACTTCTTTGGTTTCATTTGTACTGGGCAAATGATGCTAGATTATTTTTTAGGAGTGAAAATAAATATAAATAAATGTGCCATAACTGTTTTTCCACAAATTCTGTGCCTCATGTGGCACTGTTTGTGATTTTTTGATTGGTTTGTTTTATGAAAAATCCATAACAAAAAACTTGGTATTGACTGGATGGGCTTTGTTGTTTTTGAGCCAAGTGTTGAAGATTTCAAGGAACAGAGTTAAGGAGGAGGCACTTGGACATTGACAACTGCAGGTAGGCAGAGAATTGACTGGCTAGCATTATCAAACTGCATGGCAGCCAGCGCCTGTGTGTGACAGCTGAGTGCTCCCTTTTATAGCCATAGCCAACTCTTGTTGGAGGCGACTGAGGTCTGTCTGTATCTCAGAGATCAAGCTCTGCTCCTGCTCCGGAGGAGGGGGGGGACTTCCACAAGCTCTGCCGTGCACATTTTCAGAGCAGGCAGGTGTTACGAGTGGTGTGTCTTTATTAGAACTCAGTCGTGGGACCCTGCTAAAGCTTTCACTGCTGACATACTTGGTGAGAATCATGCAGATATATATTCTTTCTTTAACTGGAGCAGCACATTGCTAATTTAAAAAAACAAAACAAAACACTTTTTTTCTTCAAAGTATTAACACGAAACTTTCTATTTCCTTTACTTGCTTAGATTTTTGTGACTTGATTGTCAAAAATGATGTCAGAATATATTAATAGAATTAAACTTATTTTTAAATAATACTAGTCTTTATATTTTTGTGCACATATGATTTTCTTCAAAAAAACATGTTGAAAGTCTACTCATATTCTTAGTGCTTTAAAACTTGTATTTCATGTGGATTATCAGTACAGTCTTTTTTACCACAAGTAGCCAAGTTATATTTATTTCTTAAGATGTCATTTCTGTTCTTTTCTACTTGTTTTTATCTTTTTTTTTTAAAGACAAGGTCTTGCTACATTGCTCAGGGTATATGAACTCACCGTATAGTCCAGGCTGGCCTTTAATTTGAGATCTTCCTGCTTCTGCCTCTTGAATACTGGGATTGAAGGTGTGTACCATGCCCTGTGTATACTTTTAATTTTTATGGTCAAGCCAGGCTCTTAAAAGGGAACCATAGAGGGCTGGGAAGGTGGCTCAGTAGTAGAGCGCTTGCCTTGCATGCCTGAGGCCCTGGGTTCGATTCCCCAGCACCACATAAGAAAAAAGAAAAAAGCCGGAAGTGGCGCTGTGGCACAAGTGGTAGAGCGCTAACCTTGAGCTGAAGAGCTGAGGGACAGCACCCAGGCCCAGAGTTCAGGGACCCCCCCCCAAAAAAAAAAAAAAAAAAAAAACAAATAAAAAAGGGAACCGTAGGAAACTTTAAGCACTCCTGCAGGAGTTGCTAAATAGTAAAGAGCACAGAGCTTTCCATGTAGGAGAGTAGGTAAGCATCTATGGGCATGTGGAGGGAGGACTAAAGACCCCCACAGGCAGTGGAATAGAATCTCATCCGTGCAGGAGAGTGGTTACACATTTGTGGGCAAGAGGAAGGCGGGCCTCTGCCCCAGACCCCTCAGGCAGGCCTATGATGGATCCTGATGATCCACGAAAATGCTTTTGATACAATAGGAAAAAGGTGTTCCATCATGACCCTGAAAAAAAGTAATTGGGTTGTTTAATAATTGTCCCTGACTTTGTTTCTGCTCATTAAGTAATTTTTAAAAAATTTAAAATTAGGGGCTGGGAAAGTGGCTCAGTGGTAGAGCGCTTGCCTTGCATGCCTGAGGCCCTGGGTTCAATTCCTCAGCACCACATAAGAAAAAAGAAAAAAGCCAGAAGTGGCACTGTGGCTCAAGTGGTAGAGCGCTAGCCTTGAGCTGAAGAGCTGAGGGACAGCGCCCAGGCCCACAGAGTTCAGGCCCCACGACCAGACCAAAAAAAAAAAAAAAAAATTTAAAATTATTTTGTAATTTGAACTGAATTTAGATACAAGGAGATATAATTAGTGGATGACATGAGGAGAGTTAAATGAATTGTTGTCAAAAGTAAATGTTTTGAATATTGATAAAGTTGCTGGGTAGTTTTCATTATATCACACACAAAGTAGTTGTGCACCTGTCATGAGCAGAGACTATTCCAAGCGTGTAAGTACACCAGTGAGGGAAACAGAGCTCTTCACCTCTGGGTGAAGGTACTAGGGGAGAAGGTTAGACTGTTTAGATACTAAGCAAACATAGAAACTATCCTATTATATGGTGATGTGTTGTGAGCAAAAGTTAAAAAGAGGACAAAACAGAGCAATAGTACAGGATTGGGGAGAGATTTGGTTTTCTTAGGATGTTTGGTTTGGTTTTACGTTTTTGAGACAGGGTTTGACTATGTAGCCCAGGCTGGCCTCAGACTCATGATCATGATTCAGTCTCCTGATGATAATGCGTCTGGTATTACAGGTATATAACTATATTATTATACCACGCCTGGCTAAGGTGTGTGCAATTTTAAACATGGTCAGGAAAGATCTCATTGAACTTGGAGCAAAGATCTAAGGTGAGTGAATGAACAGTGTGAATATATGGAGGTGGACCCTCATTTATGATGACTTAGGAATTTTAGGTGTTAGGATGGAGCAAACGTGATACATGGTTCTATGAGTTTTATCTTTTCCCAGGTTACTAAGATACATCTTCCCATATGTGCGTGCTGGACTGTGAACCATGTTATTAATCACAAGAGTGAACTGCACTGTGCTGCTCAGCACTGGAACTTGTAGGTTCGGTGGGTTGGTTTTGTGGTATTTTCGACCGATGAATTCATCATAATGAGTACGAGGTTGTCTAGGAGAGGTAAAGCAAGAAGGCTAGCACAGCTAAATGAGGAGTAAAGGAGTGTAGTAGGTGAAGCCCTTCTGGCTTCATACCATGTGGGTTTTATTCTGAAAAGGCATTTCAGTTTTCTGGAAATAAGTGATAGTATTGACTATTCCACATAAGCAAGAATAGAATTGGGGGGACCATTTGGAGGGTATTGCACCCATCTGGGTACAGATTGTCCTGTTGGCTTGTATCAAGAATGGAAACAAAGCCGGGCGCTGGTGGCTCACACCTGTAATCCTAGCTACTCAGGAGGCTGAGATCTGAGGATCGTGGTTCAAAGCCAGCCTGGGCAGGAGAGACCGTGAGACTCCTATCTCCAATAAACCACCAGAAAACCGGAAGTGGCGCTGTAGCTCAAGTGGTAGAGCGCTTGCCTTGAGCTGAAGAGCTGAGGGACAGTGCCCAGGCCCAGAGTTCAAGCCACACAACCGACAAAAAAAAAAAAAAAGAATGGAAACAGTGGAAGAGGAGAGATCAAGATAGGTTCCAGTGGTAGAGACTAGACGGGTTCTAATGGTAGAGAATCTGGGGAGGTCCTAATGGTAGAGATGCATATGAGTTTCTGATGGTAGAGGATCTGGTGGGTTCTGATGGTGGAGGATCTGGTGGGATCTGATGGTGGAGGATGTAGATGGGTTCTGATGGTGGAGGATCTGGTGGGCTCTGATGGTGGAGGATGTAGATGGGTTCTGATGGAAGATCTGGTGGGTTCTGAAGGTGGAGGATCTGGTGGGATCTGATGGTGGAAGATGTAGATGGGTTCTGATGGTGGAGGATCTGGTGGGATCTGATGGTGGAGGGTGTAGATGGGTTCTCTCCTCCCCCTTGTCCCCCTCCTCCTCCTCCTTCCTCCTCTCCTCCCTCTTCTCTCCTCCTCCCCCTCCCCCTCCTCCCCCTCCTCCTCCTCCCCCTCCTCCTCCTCCTCTTCCTCCCTCTTCTCTCCTCCCCTCCTCCTCCTCCTCTTCCTCCCTCTTCTCTCCTCCCCCTCCTCCTCCTCCTCCTCTCCTCCTCCTCCTCTTCCTCCTCTCCTCCCCCCCTCTTCTCTCCTCCTCCCCTTCCTCCCCCTCCTCCTCCTCCCCCTCCTCCTCTTCCTCCTCTCCTCCCTCTTCTCTCCTCCCCCTCCTCCTCCTCCCCCTCCTCTCCTCCTCCTCCCCCTCCTCCCCTCCTCCTCTTCTTCTCCTCTCCCCCCTCTTCTCTCCTCCCTCTCCTCCTCCCCCTCCTCCCCTCCTCCTCTTCCTCCTCTCCTCTCCCCCCTCTTCTCCTCCTCCTCCCCCTCCCCCTCCTCCTCCTCCTCCCCCTCCTCCTCCCCCTCCTCCTCTTCCTCCTCTCCTCCCTCTTCTCTCCTCCCCCTCCTCCTCCTCCCCCTCCTCTCCTCCTCCTCCCCCTCCTCTCCTCCTCCTCCCCCTCCTCCCCTCCTCCTCCTCTTCTTCTCCTCTCCCCCCTCTTCTCTCCTCCCTCTCCTCCTCCCCCTCCTCCCCTCCTCCTCTTCCTCCTCTCCTCTCCCCCCTCTTCTCCTCCTCCTCCCCCTCCTCCTCCCCCTCCTCCTCCTCCCCCTCCCCCTCCTCCTCCTCCTCCCCCTCCTCCTCCTCCTCCTCCTCCTCCCCCTCCTCCCCTCTTCTCTCCTCCTCCCCCTCCTCCCTTCTCTCCTCCTCCCCCCCCTCCCTCCCTCCCTCCGGAGCCCAGCCCCGGTCCTGGTCGGGGAGGCGGCCGGTGACGCAGCCCCGGGGCTCTGCGCGCCGCTCCCCGCCGCCTGAGTCGGAGTGGAATCAGAGTCGGCCGCCCGCATGGCTCAGGCCAAGATCCACGCCAAGGCCAACGAGGGCCGCTTCTGCCGCTCCTCGTCCATGGCCGACCGCTCGGGCCGCCTGCTGGAGAGCCTGGACCAGCTGGAGCTCAGGTGGGCGGCCGCGGGGGGCCTTCGGGCGGGCGGGAGGGCCGGCGGGAGGGCTGGAGGGCCGGGGAGGGCCGGGGAGGGCCGGCGGGAGGGCTGGAGGGCCGGGGAGGGCCGGGGAGGGCCGGCGGGAGGGCTGGAGGGCCGGGGAGGGCCGGGGAGGGCCGGCGGGAGGGCCGGGGAGGGCCGGGGAGGGCCGGCGGGAGGGCTGGAGGGCCGGGGAGGGCCGGGGAGGGCCGGCGGGAGGGCTGGAGGGCCGGGGAGGGCCGGGGAGGGCCGGCGGGAGGGCTGGAGGGCCGGGGAGGGCCGGGGAGGGCCGGCGGGAGGGCTGGAGGGCCGGGGCGGGCCGGCGGGCCGGGGAGGGTGGCCGCGGGGGGCCTTCGGGCGGGCCGGCGGGCCGGGGAGGGTGGCCGCGGGGGGCCGGAGGACGGCCCCAGGCCCGCGGGGCGCGCTGCCCCCCCCCCGGGTCAGGGTCCCGGCCCCCCCCCCCGGGGTCAGGGTCCCGGCGGGCGTCCCGCCGAAGGCCTCCCCTCTGGAGCCGCGCGGCCCCGCAGCCCCGACCTCCTCCGCCCGCAGCGCCCGCCGGCCTCCACCTGCCTCGGCCCGGGCTGAGGCGGAGCGGCCTGCGGAGCCCGGCTCCTGCTGAGTGAGTGAGGGCGAGACGCTGTGAAGCTAGGCGTAACTCGGCGGCGAGAGCACCCCCCAGGACCGCGTGGGGAAGCTTCTGGATGGCCCGGGGTGACTTGGGGATGGTTTGGAGACTGAAAAGGAGCTTGCTGGCGCTGAGGATGGGGGTTTTGGCTGTTTGAACATTTCCCAGTTTCCCTGCACCATTCCTCCTCTGGTCAGCCATTTGTAGAACAGCTTGCAGTTTACAGTTTACGAGAGTGCTTAGCCAACATGCTGTCATCAGAGGCGGGAGGGGCACACCTATTATTACAATACTCTTAGAAGTGAGGGCCCTGAGCCCCTCAGGCCTGACTACTAATGAGTAGCTCTGGACACACAACATCCCCTTTTACACCACCGTCCTGGCGGGGAATAAAAGCTGAAGTGTTAACACGTGATGATTAGAAAACCTTCCAAAAGTTCTACTTTGCCAGAAACATTAAGTGAACATGGTAGAGATCTTTGGATACAGGACTATCTAATAAAATCGCCATAAGTTTAAAAATCTGTTAAGGAAATTCTTTTTAAAAAAATCCATATTATAAACATTTGCCATTTTCCCTCCATTTCAACTTCCTCTTGTTACAGGGTGAGTTTGTGTTCATAATGGCAAGTGTGGAGTAACTGTCATGAAGTTAGTATATGCCCGCACATCATACATCTTAACCCGTTTTACATGCCAGTCAGTCCTGTGTTACTCTGCCTGCTTTTCTGAAGTGCAGCCCCTGAGCCTTATCACCCTTGTTTCCTAGCTGAGGAATTGCAGCTCAGTGCTTAACTACTCAAAGTCACACAGCTGAGAGTGGCAGCTGCCAACACTGCACAGCCTATGAGCTGAACCCTTAATACCTCTGCACCTCTGTCCACCACCTACCAGGTGGCCCTGCGGTACCCCAGCTGCAGAGATTTGTAAGGTGTCAAGACCTGGGACACACAAGGAGGCATCTCCGGTTTTTTCTTGTGAATTTTCTAAGGTGTTTTTGTCCTAGCCTTCTTGAT
The DNA here is from genome assembly GCF_024711535.1 of Dipodomys merriami. Classification (NCBI taxonomy): domain Eukaryota; kingdom Metazoa; phylum Chordata; class Mammalia; order Rodentia; family Heteromyidae; genus Dipodomys; species Dipodomys merriami. The sequence goes on along the minus strand of NW_027202516.1, from coordinate 980,756 downwards.
GATTTGATGCAGTTTTTCAGGAGCACAGGCCAGGCAGTCTGCATGTGAGGATTCGTTCTTTCCCAATATGGACATGTGGCTGCGCCAGGATCTGTTAGTACGTACTGGCTGCCCCTTGCCATCAAGGGACATTTGTGTGGATGTCAGGTTTCTCACACTGACACACAGTCTGGTGCTTGATCTCAAACCAGTGGAGAAGCCATGAACAACAAAATCTGTATGAGTTGAATTTAGGGGAAGAAATGCTATTAAATAGTACACGTATTGTTTAAACAGGCACTTATTTAAAGCAGCACTGTAGGATCAGCTTTTAAAAGAAAAAGTTGAACAGGGAATGTGGTACCTACACTAAATAGAGGGAGCAGCACCAAAGGAGGCACAGGTCTCCTCAAGGGAAATTGAGCCTCCTGGAGCAGGAGTAGGAGAGGAGAGTAGGAGTAGCAGAGAAGTGCTATGGGGAAGCCACCCAGGGTGAAGAGCACCCTGGAATCTTTACAGCCTACCTTTGCTGTCACATGGGGAGGTATACATAATGTGTGTAAGAGTAGCTTGGGATCTTTACATCCCAAAGAGTGACATTCTGCCTTTACTGTCAAATGGAAAAGGTGTACATAATGTGTTTTTTAAAGTTCTCTTGTAAACACCTGGTAATTTTTGTTACATGTAAAGAAGTGTTGGCTCACATCTGTGATTCCAGCTACTCAGGAGGCTGAGATTTGGAGGAATGTGATTTGGAGGCAGGATTTAGAGACTTTATCTCTAAACAACAAAATTCACAGCTCCACATATGGCTCAATGGTACATTGCCAGCGAAGCAAGGAAGTTAAGCAAACACGAGGCCCTGAGCTCAAATTCTGGTACCAAGGGAAAAAAGAGTTGTGAAAAAACACCCAAGGAAATCACCACAAAACATAAATGTTCTCATTTCCTTTAATAACAAAGAGTGTGTGTGTGTGTGTGTGTGTGTGTGTGTGTGTGTGTGTGTGCGCGTGTGTGTGTGCGCGTACGCGCGCACGCATCTGGTATCAAATCCAGGGCCTCGCGTATGCTAGGCAAGCTACCACTGAGTTGTGTCTCCAGCCCCAAATAGCTTTGTTATATGTGAGTTTTATTTTTTTAGACTGTCTCCTAATGTCTCTATTTCTTTACCAATCCCAAAAATTCACTATGACAGCTTATGCTGCATGAAATCTTATTTTAGAACATTATGCAGTTCTTGATCATCTCATATTTGTTCAAAAATTAATGACTTCTTTGAGCAATGGCTTATCAGTCACATGGATGTTTTGTCATTTATCTGTAGAGTCATAGGTTGTGTTCTTCCTGCGATCCCTTCATACTAGTGACACCTGTCTCTCTCACATGCACTGGGCTCCTGTCCCACTGCCTGGCTTGCTGATGAGAAACACTAGAGCGGAGAAGGAGCCGTGTTAGGGGAGGGACTGGCTCCACATTGCTAGTATTTACAGAACGTTATGTTTGTTCCCAGTCACATTTGTCAAGTAAGACTCTTAGCAATTCTTTGTGCTTACTGGCTCCTATAAACATGATGTTCCACATATTTTTTTCTATCCCGAAGAAGAAAGCCTTGCTGTAACCTTCCCAGCCTGTTGATGCTATTTTGGGGTATAACAGGTGGGTGACGGTTAGAGGGGAGAGCACGTGTTTGGCCAGGCCGAGAAGGAAGGGCCCTTTTATGGAACTGGCACACACTAAAACATTGGTGAAGTTGTTCCTTCTGTGCCCATTTAAGGCAGCAGTCTGGATTGGATCCTCTGTATTTCTGGGATCATGCAAATATGGAGGATAGTTGTTACTATCTTGTTTTATAAAAGCTGACAACTTAAGTTCTATAATGTGAGAAACTGCCCTATAGAGAACTTTTCTTGCATTTGTGATTCTAAAGCCTAGTTTTAAGTGCCTGGGTGTGGGTATCTGTATGTATAGTTTGTGTGTGTGTGTGTGTGTGTGTGTGTGTGTGTGTGTGTGTGTGTGTGTGTGTGTGTGTGTGTGTGTGTGTGTGTGTGTGTGATTGAAGGATGGTAGGAAAGTACTTAAAATTTGGCTTTATAGTTAGGCTTTTATTTATAGGTAAGATTTATGCCCCAAACCTTTGGGAACTTTCCCTCTAGATTTGGGGAAAGATATCAGCACTGTTGAATGTAGTGCTGGAGTACCTTTAGTCAGTACTATAAAGGAAAAATTATTTTATTGGGAAGAAACAACAATTGTCTTCTGACAATTATTTTCTGCTTGTCAGCCTAGAAAAACTAATAGAGTCAATGGAATGAACAATTAATTACAAATCAAATAAGTGTCTAAACAAAGTTCAATAAACTTGAAGTTCCTAATGATCTTTGAACTTGTAGATGAAGAGATGAAGGTTGAGGACGATGGCTCACATGCTGACCGTCTTCTTTTCCTCATTCGCACAGGGTCGAGGCTTTGAGGGAAGCAGCAACTGCAGTGGAGCAGGAGAAGGAAGTACTTCTGGAGATGATTCACAGCATCCAGAACAGCCAGGACATGAGGCAGATCAGCGACGGTGAGAGCCAGCCCCGAGCGTGCTGTTGTGTTTGTGGAGAGGGAGAGAGAACAGGACAGGTGCAGCTGTTCATTACCCAGTCACTTGCCCTGGCCACTGGTCCAGCCTGGGTCCCACCCCCAGGTCATGACCAGGATGACACCTACCAAGGCCATCTGGTTTGCTCCCTCATTCATTTTTAGTGTCTTTATAAGCTATAGGACTGCAGGACAGGACAGGCACCAGTGGCTCATGCCTGTAATCCTAGCCACTCAGGAGGCTGAGATCTGAGGATCACAGTTCAAAGCCAGCCCAGGCAAGAAAGTCCATCAGACTCTTATCTCCAATTAACCACCAGAAAACCGGAAGTGGTGCTGTGGCTCAAGTGGTAGAGCCCTTGCCTTGAGCTGAAAAGCTGAGGGATGGACAGCACCCAGGCCCAGAGTTCAAGCCCCACAACTGACCAAAAAAAAAACACTGCAGGACATTTAAGAGTGGAGGCAAAAGGTGAGAGTTGAGGCAGAGAAAGAAAGACAAAGGGAGATGAGTTTCCACCTGACTTGGAGGAAAAGAAGAGTACCATTTTTATTTTATTTATTTATTTTTTTGTCAGTAATGAGGCCTGAACTCTGGGCCTGGGCGCTGTCCCTCAGCTCTTCAGCTCAAGGCGAGCGCTCTACCACTTGAGCCACAGCACCACTTCTGGCTTTTTCTGCTTATGTGGTGCTGAGGAATCAAACCCAGGGCCTCATGCATGCCAGGCAAGCGCTCTACCGCTGAGCCACCTTCCCAGCCCCAAGAGCACCAATTTTGAACCAGGGGACCCATCGGGGCTGTAGGGCTGCATTGTAGAGCATGGCTGCCAGGGCGAAGGGGTCACGGGTGTTGCTCTCCTTGGCGCTGGGCTTCCTGGTCGCCTGCTGGGGGAAGGGGCCACACCCAGGCTTTGCTCTCTTGGCGCTGGGGTTCCTGGGCTCCCGCTGCCCTCCCCAGGATGAGAGTGGGTGGAGTGAATGATCAGTCTGACTCCAGACCACAGGTGCTGCTCATCCAAAGGGGTCAGTCTGTCTCTTCACCGTCTTGGCTGAAGACTGGGGATTTGGAAGCTCTGGGACAGGACAAGAAGGGGACTCCTGACTTCTTGTAGGTTGAGAAATGTTGGTAGAGCTCCATTGTGCAGCCTTGCTTCCTTCTGCTGGCCATGATCTCTGGGCCTCTGGCCTACCCCACCCCTCTGGGCGGATGAAGCCAGTGCCTGTCACTGCTACTGGGCAGCCACACTCTGGGCAGTGTGCTGCGGTGAGCTCTCATGTCCTTGTGTGGGACTTGTGATCACCACCTTTCCCAGCACAAGCCCTGGTGCGGCTCCCTGCTCCAGCCCCAAGCTGAGCCCATCGTCATCATGTTACCAGTGCAGAGCTGCCACTGCGTGCAGACACACAGACCTGTGTGGACACCTACTCGGTGTCCACATGTAAAGATTATCCAGGAAAGGTGGCCTATAACCTTGCTCTTCCTGTATGCTGCGTTCACTTTAAACAATTCTGAGAAGTGCTTATAGACGACAAGTTTTGTCGCGAATGAACACCATGGTGTTCTTGTCATGTTAAGTCCATGTCTTCTACTGATGGTTCTTTTAAACCTTGATACATTTAGGGGAAAGAGAAGAATTAAATCTGACAGCAAACCGTTTGATGGGCCGGACCCTCACTGTTGAAGTTTCAGTGGAGACAATTAGAAGTCCACAGCAGCAAGAGTCCCTCAGGCTTGCCACGCGGATCATAGATGAGGTGGTCAGTAAGTTTCTGGATGACTTGGGAAGCGCCAGGAGTCATCTTGTGTCTCTCTACGGCGCATGTTCATCTGAGGTACCCCCTGGGCCTGTGGACCAGAAGTTTCAGTCCATAGTAATTGGCTGTGCTCTTGAAGATCAGAAGAAAATTAAGAGAAGATTAGAGACTCTGCTTAGAAATATTGAAAATTCTGATAAGTCCATCAAGCTGTTGGAGCATTCTAAAGGAGCTGGCTCCAAAATGCTGCAGCCAAGTGAAGAAAAATTCAATTAGTCTTTGAGCTTAGAGGCATTTGATATTGTCAAAATACTAAAATACTACGGCAGGTGACAACTTGTTCTTTATGTTAGGCACAACCTCTTATTTGATGCCAGTAGTTGTTTCAGATGAGGAAGCTATTTTAACACCAAATGTTTTGCGAGTATTAAACCCAGGATTTTAGTTATGCAGTTGTTAGATTGAATTGCCATGTACCAGAATCTAGCATTACATGTCACATGTCTTATTGTTCACATAGCATGTGGCAAAGTAGTACTTGGCCAGGGCAAGAGCAGCACTGCTCTTGTAAATAGTGCTTGTACTGTCTTTTCTGGACTGTGGCATATAGTTGACTAGAAACTCCTAGTCTTGAGCAACATACACATAGCAAAGAACTCATGCTTGCAAGATCAGAGGAATCACATAGAACATTTTCATGCATGCTGTCATTCAACTTTTATGTGCCTAAGTACTACTTTGAATGAAAGATTTGAAAATTAGTGATTGTATTTTTATATAAATGGAAGCAATATGAGAAAATTACCTTCACTTTCACCATCATGAACAATTATGTACACTTAATCTCAAATGCATCATTTCTAAAAATTTTAGTGTGGTACCTTGCCTTTCTCCTCTTACTCTCCCCTCTTTAAACAAAGCCTGCTTGTTAGCTTCTGGATCTCCATTTGTCTCTCCCTGGCTCATTTGCCCATTCCCCGCACACTGGACATTTGGAGTGTGGATCTCCATTCTGTCTCTCCCTGGCTCATTTGCCCATTCCCCGCACACTGGACATTTGGAGTGTGGATCTCCATTCTGTCTCTCCCTGGCTCATTTGCCCATTCCCCGCACACTGGACATTTGGAGTGTGGATCTCCATTCTGTCTCTCCCTGGCTCATTTGCCCATTCCCCGCACACTGGACATTTGGAGTGTGGATCTCCATTCTGTCTCTCCCTGGCTCATTTGCCCATTCCCCGCACACTGGACATTTGTTGGTTTGCCAGCTGTTGCTGTTATCACAGCATGCTCTGTCCAGAGAGCTTTACTCTTCTTTGTTTTTGATCTTTACATAAATTCCCATTAATGGGTTTTTTAATCAGAGTATATATATTTTCATCTAACATTTTTAAATATTTTGTATAAAAGTGTATCAACCTACAATGTCTTCAGTAATTAACACACATCCATTTCACTGATACTGTTCATGCATTGGACATTCGACTTTTTCCTAACCCAGACATCTTGTTTTACTAACAAGGTTGATCCACACATTGCTCTTTTTACCTGTAATAAATGAAGCAACTATAGGACATATAATGATGTTGATACACAACTACTTAAACCATTTCTCCACAACTGCTCTTGAGTATTTCTTTCTTAAAAACTTACTATAAAGCTGTTATAGAGGGTTTACCATTTCATAAATCAGCCAATGGGGACACTTTTTTTGGACAATGTCACCCCTTATTCTCTCCGAGTTTTTTCCACCTGTCCACCCCAAGTTGTATAGTTCATTTTCAACATAGTTTCTACTTCTCACTCATTGTTTTTTTGGGGGGGGTCATGGGGCTTGAACTCTAGGCTTGGGCTCTTCCCTCAGCTCTTCAGCTCAAGGCGAGCGCTTTACCACTTGAGCTACAGCACCACTTCTGGTTTTCTAGTGGTTTATTGGAAATAGGAGTCTCATGGTCTTTCCTGCCCGGTCTGGCTTTGAACCGTGATCCTCAGATCTCAGCCTCCTGAGTAGCTAGGATTACAGGCTTGAGCCACTGGCGCCCACTCTCACTCATTTCTTGTATTCATATTGAGAGAGAGGTAATAGCCTGGTTTTGTACATCTCTGGGCAAGTGCTACTGAACTGGATTTACCATAGTGAAAACATTGCTGTGACTCATGACACGATCTGCCTCACAGGAGTTGCTGCTCCCTGCGGCAGTTTCCTGGTTTGTCTGCAGACTCCAGCTTTGCTGCCACAAGGCTCCCTACCTAGTGAGGATGTTTTTATGACCTAATTGTGAAAATTAAGGAGTGATTAATCCATTTCCTAAGTTCTCATGTGTTCTCTGAGCAATCCCACTGTTCACATTCACCCCAGTCAACCTGCCACTTTCCACCAATTCTGGCTCTATCTCCTTGACCTTTGTCTTCTCCATCTTGTACAATGCAGTTGGGTTAGCAATCATTCATTTCTTTTCACAGACTTGAAGAGTGGTGATCCTCCATCTCCAAGGTCTCTGGTCTGCACTGCCTTTGCCCTCTGATCTTCCAGGGTGAGCCACATTATTGATGACTGATAATAAGAGGATTGAGATGTAGGTGTTACCCATCACAATTTCTGTGCACTTCCCGGACTGTAGCTGCACCTTTAGCACAGCCTTTCTGCCATCTCTTGGTAACTTACTTCCCGGGACTGTACTTCTAGGCAGGCTCTTCTTCCTTTCTCTACAGGGATAGGCTCTCTGTAGCAATAGCCAGCAAGAAGGACCCACTGAGAATCTGGCAGATCTCACCCAAATTCACCAACGGAGGCCACAGTGAAAGTCCTATTTAAACCGTGACACATATATAAATAACCAGCGGTATTTTAATTTATGGACCTGACACACTGAAGTTCTCATAGGAGTGAGAAAGGGAAACATGGGCGTGATGAAGGTGAGCAGCTGTGGCAAGGGCTTCCTGACAGTGCACCCACATGAACAGCCTTTCATTGTAAATAAACACTAGTCAGGTGATTCCGTGCACAGCCCTGTGCTGATGGCATTTGTGTGGGACCCTGGTTAGAATTCACCCTGAAGAGGCAGCCACATGCTGGAGATTTCTGCTCCACTGGAAACAGCAGAGCATCTTAACAAACTGAAAACTGTGACCTGGTTTAAACTAATAGATACATTGTACTTCTCAGATGGCTGTGGTACACAAGGTACATACATCTGATACACAGTGTGATAATTCCTTTGGAAGGCTAAATGTTATACTACCTAAATACACAAAATAAGCAAAATTGCTGAGAATGTTGGGGGGGAATGCATTTTTCTCTGTGTCTTTGTACACAGGCATCAAAATGAAAATGGACAAAGCAAAAAACTGGAGTTAAGTGGCAGTATAGGCTGGATTCTAGCAACACCCTTACCAGCAGAGACACTGTGCAGGCCTTAGCAGTACTTGTGAGGAAGCATGGAAGGTAGCACGTGCGGAGGGCGGAGTGTGGTGCCTGACACAGAGGCACCTGTTAAATGCAGTAGAACCAGACAGGACAAAAAGAACACGTATCTGCCGGCCACAAAGACCCAAGCATCATCAAACAGTGTAGGAAACGGATCCATGTTTATAAAAGAATTTCTAGGGCATATTATTAAGTGCTAAGCGCACTAAATAACCAGCATCAATAAAATTAGCATGTTAGCATGCTAGATACAAATACCAAATAGTTTGATTAGTGTGTGTGTATGTGTGCACAAACCACCATCAGGACTGCAGCTTGAACTCAGGGCCTAGAAGCTCTCCCTCAGCTTTTTCATTTATGGCTGACTGGTTCTCTTCCATTTGAGCCACACCTCCACACCTGGCTTTTTGCCAGTTGATTGGAAATAAGTATCTCACAGACTCTCCTACCCTGGGTGCCTTGGAACTGGGCAACCCTCAGATTTCAGCCTCTTGAGTAGCTAGGATTACAAGCATTAGTCACCGGTACCCAGCAGTTATTTTTATTTTTTTATTTTTCTTTTGGGTCCGGTCGTGGGGCCTGAACTCTGGGCCTGGGCGCTGTCCCTCAGCTCTTCAGCTCAAGGCTTGCGCTCTACCACTTGAGCCACAGCGCCACTTCCGGCTTTTTTCTTTTTGTTTATGTGGTGCTGAGGAATTGAACTCAGGGTCTCATGCATGCAAAGCAAGCGCTCTACCACTGACCCATCCTCCCAGCCCCAACCCAGCAGTTATTTTTAAAACCTATTATACTTTTCAAATTTTACTTCTACATTAGTGATACACATTACACACAATCCTACCTTAAAATGCATTTATTTTTTGATTTGGAAATCATCTTCACTGAAATTTTAATCAAATAGTGTATTTTAAATTAAGCTTGAGGGCATAATTACAAGTGAATACAAGTGGCTTAGTTTTACAAAGGCATTATTAGTAATAAAAATATAGAAGACTCAGGTTTTCATTTAATCCAAAATTTTCATTTTTAAAATTCTTTTTACCAATATCCTACCATAGACCCAGGGGTCTTCAAGAGAGAAGAAAGGAATATGAGCTAGTAAACAGGTAAATCATCTGGTCACTGCCCTTGTGATCAGTGCATTAGTCCACTGTTGTTTCACTATATTCACATGTACAATAGATTTACTAGTTTTGTAAGAAAAACTTTTATGTGGTCTGATATGCATACTTCCTGCTTGCTAAAGCAGACAGAGTCGACCTATTGGTTGATGACGGTGCAGTATGGACGCTGTTGCCCCGATTCAGTACGCTGGTGGTCCAGTTAGGGCAGCCGTCTGGCAGGGTTTCAGGCTGAGGTCTTCAAACGAGACCTCAGCCCCTCAGGCACAGATGGGTTCGCTTCAGAAGTTCCCTGACCCCTGCCTGTGGCCCACATTGGACAGCTGGACAGCCATGTATCCTCTTTTTGGTAGTTTTGACTGTACTTTGAGGTTCTACATGTGTGCTCAACTTTGGGCAGTGTTAAAGGCAACCATTTAACCTGATTCTGTTGAGCTGTATTGCTTTATTATGGGCTTTTTTGATATAGTATTTAATTCATAGGCAGTAAGCATAGAAAGAAAGGAAACGTAGGGAACTCTGAGCTGTGGCAATTATTTCATAGGTATCTCTCTGCTAAAAAAGCAGTGATAGTACCAAGAAGACTAGACACAAATACACAACACCCTGTGCTCTTAAGAGACATTTTTCTTTAGCATCCACAGTTTTATTCGAAATTATAAGGTTATTTTAATAGCTCAAGGGTCAGAAAGGAAAAAATAATTTGAATTTTGAAGGTTTTAGAATTTATTAAATTGAGAAACTAACATCATTTGTGGCTGATTTTCAGACCTACTTAATGACTGCATAGGTGTGAAATATAGCGCAGTAAAAGTCCAAATATGTAGCAAAGATCTCTTTAGTTTTTGTTAAATAAGAAAAAGATAAAAACCAGTCACATAAAATTATATTTCAATTTTTAAGGGAATTGTAACCATCATCAGGGATTACATTTTTATAGAAAAGTAGCACATACTTTTACTCACATACATTTAATCAATATGAAATAGGACATTATGTAACAAATGACTTTCCTGCTAACAAAGGCTGTTAGACTACTTGCCACAAAATACACTTTGTGCAGACATGAGAGCGATTGTTTTTCAAGGGAGGAGAAAGCAGTGCCCACCGGGAGGTGAGCCCCAGCCCTCCTGCTCACCCCTGGCCAGCAGCGGGGATGGGAGCGTGTGACAAAGGTGGTGTTCGGGAACGGGGTGCCCTCAAGGCAAACGTGTGCACTGGACACCCAGGGCAAACAGGAAATGCTGCTCTGTTCTCAGCCTCACTCTGGGCAAGGAGGGGAGAATGGTACAGACAGGAGACTTAAAGGAATAGTAAGAGGATGAAACATACCAGGAAAATACAAAAACACTCATATTTTAGTACAAAAATGTAAAATGACCTCATGACATTTTCCAAGAAAAAAAATATTTTTGACATATTTTGAAGTCTTGTTAAAATGAGATGCTATCTGAAAAGCAGATCCACTACAAACAAAACCACCTGTACCAGACTTGAGTCAGTTTTGGAAGGCTGCTGTCCCAGGTCACATCAGTGTGTGTCAGACCGTTTCCTGTCCCTCCAGTTTTACTAGCATCCATCAGCAGGACAAAGGGTTTCACTGCGGTGGCAGTGTGGCCACAGAGACCGTCTTGGACTATCATGTGATGGCAGCAGTTCCTGAGAGATTACTACGCAGACCAAAGGCTGTAGAAAGTCTTATGGAAAAAAACTATATAAAAATGTGTAAACTGAAGGGGATTTCAGCATTGCAAGGCATTATGAAATCCACAACTTGGATTAGGACTAAAGTTCATCTTTTGTGCACTTTTAAAAATGGCTGCAATAATTTTAAGGTCTCCAGATTGGATTCTGTCAGCAGCAAAAAGTGCCAGCCACACAATGCGCTTTGCTAGGCCTCCTGTGCTAGGCGGCCTCTGGCAGCTGGCTGACCGGTGTGGAAGCTCACGCTCACCTTGCTCACAGTGGGGACACACACACACACTCACGCTCACCTTGCTCACAGTGGACACACACACACACATGGACGCTCACACTCACCTTGCTCACAGTGGGGACACACACACACACACACACACGGACGCTCACGCTCACCTTGCTCACAGTGGGGACACACACACATGGATGCTCACGCTCACCTTGCTCACAGTGGAGACACACACATGGACGCTCACACTCACCTTGCTCACAGTGGGGACACACACACGGACGCTCACGCTCACCTTGCTCACAGTGGGGACACACACACACACACGGATGCTCATGCTCACCTTGCTCACAGTGGGGACACACACACACACACACGGACGCTCACGCTCACCTTGCTCACAGTGGGGACACACACACACACGGACGCTCACGCTCACCTTGCTCACAGTGGAGACACACACACACACATGGACACTCACGCTCACCTTGCTCACAGTGGGGACACAGACACACATGGACGCTCACGCTCACCTTGCTCACAGTGGGGACACACACACACACATGGACGCTCACGCTCACCTTGCTCACAGTGGGGACACACACACACACATGGACGCTCACGCTCACCTTGCTCACAGTGGGGACACACACACACGGACGCTCACGCTCACCTTGCTCACAGTGGAGACACACACACACACATGGACACTCACGCTCACCTTGCTCACAGTGGGGACACAGACACACATGGACGCTCACGCTCACCTTGCTCACAGTGGGGACACACACACACACATGGACGCTCACGCTCACCTTGCTCACAGTGGGGACACACACACACACACACATGGACGCTCACGCTCACCTTGCTCACAGTGGGGACACACACACACATGCACGCTCACGCTCACCTTGCTCACAGTGGGGACACACACACACACATGGACGCTCACGCTCACCTTGCTCACAGTGGGGACACAGACACACATGGACGCTCACGCTCACCTTGCTCACAGTGGGGACACACACACACACGGACGCTCACGCTCACCTTGCTCACAGTGGGGACACACACACACACACATGGACGCTCACGCTCACCTTGCTCACAGTGGGGACACACACAGCTGGCTGACAGGTGTGGAAGCTCACGCTCACCTTGCACACACGCATAGACACACACGGTTCTTCAGTGAGGACCCCATGGAGAAGCTGCAGCATCTGTCTACCCTGTCAGAGGAGAGAACTGCTCTTAAGAGTTATCAAAACAATATGAATTCTGATAGTAAAGCACTTGTAAGAATTAGGTGATTTTTTTTTGGCACAAAGCATTTTTAAGTTCAAGCTCATTTTGCAAAATGTCTGTCTAGAATTTCTCATTCGAAAATAAAATAAGACACAAATGATTTCATGAATGAGTTAGAATCTAATTACCTTAAATACTGTACATGTTTTCAGTTTGCTCAGGACCAACTAGCTGCATGCCTTCCTCTACCAATATTTAGCGAAAACATTGCCAAAAATATGCCAATGCCATCTGGCAAGACTCAGGGTTGCCTTTCAGTACTATGTTCTCCAAGTATTCACAATGAATACTGCTTTTCAGAAAAGGAAGATGACCAATTGCAAGAAAAGAATGCTTTTTCCTTAAAATCGGTTCCAATATAATTCGGCATTCATGTTTTCCAGCATTTAAAATTCAGCACAACCTGTTTGACATTTTATAGCATTAAAAAAAAACAGGAGAAACTTTGTCTAACGTAGAAATATGAAAGTAAGCCCACAGGGCAGTTTCCCACAGGTCCCACACCACATTCTGAAGCCCAGCAGAGCAGAGCTTAGATCTGCTAGCCATCAGGAAGCCACGAGGCACAGAGGCTGCTAAGATGCTTGTGAAATATGGCAGTGGTTGCATGTGTCAACATACTTCATCCTGGCTCCTCCTAGAACATCTTAGAGTATGCTACAGCTGCTAAAGGGATTTCGAGTTTTCTTGGTCCTTTGTTTGTTAGGTCTGAGATTGATGATGTCTCCGCCATTTAAGGTACTGGAATTCTGGCCCAAGTGACTTCCTCCAGATGTATTAAAGACACCTGTATAAACAGGGAAAACAGATCAACTCTGAAACACACCAGGTTTACATGTAGCATCATAATAACCATAAGATTCTTTTGTTGGTCATGGAGCTTGAACTCTGGGCTTGGGCGCTGTCTCTACATTCTTCAGCTTAAGGCGAGTGCTCTACCGCTTGAGCCACAGCACCACTTCCAGTTGTAACTCCATTCCACTTTCCCCAACCCTCTCCCACTCCCAGCTCTCCACTGCTTTGTGTCCTATTTGTGGGCTCTTCATTTTGCAGAATATACCTGGGATTCATTCATACTATAGAAGTTCCTTTGTCAGAAGTGTTTCACTGACTGCCATGTTCTTCTGCATGTCCATTCATGTATCAACGTTGATTTCAGGACATTTCAAACTCATTTTTGCCTGGTTTACCTTTTTCTTTCTTTTCGTGGTACTGGGAGTTGAAATCGGGGCTTGGCACTTTAGGATTTTGTCGTTCCTCTCCCCCACCCCAGGGAGGGTCTCCAAACTTCCTGGCTAGCGTTGCTGTTTTATAGGCACAAGCCTTATTTTTAATAGTTACTACAAGACAAAGGTAGCAGCAAGTGCCTGTAATCCTAGCTACTTAGGAGACTGAGAGAGACACTGAGTTCAAGGCCAGCCTGAGCAACACAGTGAGGACTCCATGTTCGAGAATGAACTGATGCACGGGCTCTTTAGGTTCAAAAGGGCACAGTGAAATCTTTTCACCAAACTCCACGTCCACCCCACCCGACAATGTCCTCCTCTATGGCAGACACATTATACTTCTTCCTGAGGGTCTCCAGGGACTCTCTGCATATACAGGAAATGCACCTTTTTTGCCCTCCATTTTTTACTGAAATCGTGGGGTACTCTACATACTGGTCTGTGGATTTCCACTAATCTACCTTGAATTTTGGCATCAATAAATGTGTTAATTACTTTGCCTATTTGCATATAACCACCTCAAAAATACTTGATTTATATAGACACAATAATATTTGTGATACTTTAATATTACATATGCAAAAGCTAGTAGTAATACAAAGTTTTCCTATTTAGTATAAAATAACATAAAAATGATCTATTGGTAAAAGTGACAGATAAAAGTACTAAAAACAGTACTAAAATCATATTTAAAAATTAATTGTAAATTTTATTATAATTTTTTTCGTTGGTTGTGGGGCCTGAACTCTGGGCCTGGTGCTGTCCCTCAGCTCTTCAGCTCAAGGCTAGCGATCGACCACTTGAGCTATATAGCACCACTTCTGGTTTTCTGGTGGTTTATTGGAGATTAAGAGTCTCACAGACTTTCCTTCCTGGGCTGGCTTTGAACCGTGATCCTCAGATCTCAGTCTCCTGAGTAGCTAGGATGACAGACGGGAGCCACCAGCGCCCGGCTAATTACAAATTATTTGGATGGTGCTATTCACAAAATGTACTTTAATTTATGAACTGTCTACCATACATGGAACCCTAGGCAGAGAGACTACAAGGATACAATGATGTCTAGGACCAAGTCTGTCCACACTGAATTCATTCTATGTTAGGTTCATAGGTACTTCAAAGGAGGACCAATTATAGTTAATTCCTGCAACAAGAAACCCTTGGTGGAGAATGTGCAGTGGACCCCTGCCAGCCATGGACTGTGATTTCTGTTAGAAGAGAATATGAAAGGTTGTAGGTCAGCGGTAGAGTGTCAGCATGCACGTGTACACCCCAAGTTCAAACCTCAGTTCCTTCAGGAAAAGAAAGTATGGAGCTTGAGTCTTCCACTGGGTCTGAGAGAACACAAAGAATAAATACCCTGACACAAGATGAGCGCGTACGTCTCCCACAGGTGCATGTGCACAAGTCAGGAAGCCTGCAGTGTGCTTGGAGCCAGAAAACTGGTCATAGGAAACAGTGGGTGAGGATGCACACAAGGACAAGACAGTCTTCCTACACTAGGTAAATGCTGGGAGAAGAGAAGCTTTGAGGACTGTAGCAAGACGAGAGCGTGGCCCAAGGAGACCAGAGCAGGCAGAGGCTTACTGCACATGCTTTCTCCTCACAGGGCATCTGTGGTGTCTGTCGGCAGGACACATGCAGTAAAAGCCAGAACCGAGGAAGAGCCACATGAGAAGACGAGTGCGCTCATGTACACACAGCACGGGGATGGGATGAAGATCAAGTCTTCCAGATAGCACTCTGGGCTTGATGAAGGCTGACGCACCCTTGTAGAGAACTGCATTTACCATGCAAGAGAAAAGGCTGGCCACAGGGAGACGTGGACAAGTGCACAGAATAGCATTCCTGAAGCTCCTCCAGGGAAGGAGGCCTCCATAAAAGTACCCCTCTCTCCCTCTTCCCCTCTCCCCCTCTCTCCCTCCTCCCCTCTCCCCCTCTCTCCCTCCGCCCCTCTCTCCTTCCTCCCCTTTCCTCCTCTTTCTCTCTCTCCCCCTTCTCCCCTCTCTATTTCTCCAATCTCCTTCCCCCCCCCAAGAGTCCACGGCAATTAACGAATGTAGGAAATTCAGTGTAAGAAAACAACTTGAAATATTGATACAACTAAGTTTAAAAATCATAAACCATATTTCTTAGAGAAATGTACACTATAAAAAAGTAAAGCAATAATAATGAGAACAGGTAGCACTTGTTCTTGTACTCACCAATTTTGTTACTACTTGAATGCATCAGTTCTGGGTCCTCGGGGACTTGTTTGAGTTTTTGAAGGTATTTTTCAGCCAAATATTTAAAAACTAGAATAAACACAAGGTCAATTTGACTATGGTAAATGTAACATTATTTCATATTACTTACACTATCTGTACTAACCCTACTTAAAAATTAAACTTCAAAATTTATTTCAGCAATCACCTGAGAAGTACTAAGTAGTATTTAATTAGTAAGGAAAGGAAATTATACTTGTAGACATTGTTAGCATAGTGATTACCATTTAGCAACACTAAATTGACTCATTCTTGAAAAAGTCTCTACCTAGATGAGTTGAAGAAAACTAGCTAAAATAAACACTCAAGTACTAGTTGCAATCCAATAAATGATTCTTCTGAATTGAGAAGTCCCAGTATTCCTCTAATCTCTTAAACAAGTTAATGTCATTATCACTACCTCTTTGTGGACCAAGGAATGCTGAAACAATCCAATTATGCTGAAGAGCTACAGAAACGTAGAGGGGAGTATGAGCTGCAGAAACTCAGACAAGCAAAACTCCTAACTGCACAGAGGCATACATTTGGGGAGGTTGGACAGGCACGCTTACCTTCTGCCACGTTCAGGTCTTCCTTTACCGAGGTTCTGTAGAATCTCAACTTGAGCCTCTTGGCCAAGGCCTCGGCTTCCTCACTGCAGGCACACGGGGAAAAGAGGCTCATGAAGTGTTTCTGACGGCTCGTTTTAAAGACGCGGGGGGGGGGGGGGTGTTGGATAATTTCCTTCAAAAATGCTTTACGTTTCCTTTTGAAGAAGCTTAGCATTGATGTCCCACTGAGTAAGGGTCACTAAAAGCTCAGCTCATTTCATGTTTGAATGGAAACCTTCTTGGGGTAAACACTGTCACACTGTAGTTATAAACACAGTACTATTCTAGCCATACAGTAAGTAGTTACCGGTTCGCTTTCTCTACTATGGACATTATACTCATCATACTCATCATACGCATCCTCTGAGTACCTACCGGTACACTTATGCAGTGTTAGCTTTCTCTACTGTGAGCAACATACTCCTCACACTCTGAGTACTTACTGGCCACCAAACAACCCTGTTGCCAAAAGCCCAAGTTTAACAGCTGCATCTGCTCTGTCACTGAGCCTCTCTGTGCTCAGAGCTAGCACTCTACCACTTGAGCCACAGTACCACTTCTGGCTTTTTCTGTACTGAGGAATCGAACCCAGAGCTTCATGCATGTAAGGCAAATACTCTACCACTAAGCCACATTCCCAGCCTATGAGAGACGCATTTTAGTTTTATTAGAAACCTGATTGTAGTAGCCATGATACAAAATGGCCCCTGGGGCCCTCCTCCCACCGTGTTTCATACCCTTGGGTAGCCGCCTCCACCCTGGAAGCAAGGCTGGTCTCCCACAGCACACCCAGTGTGATTTCTAGCACCTAACAAGAAGCCTTGTTTCTGCTTTGCTCTCCTGCGTCACCTTTCTTGAGAAAACTATGGCCATACTGTGGGAACTCCTCTCTGAGCAGCCTCACGGTGGGCGTGAGGATCTAGGGCCTCCTGCTTTCGGCATGCTGGACATGCGCAGAGCACACCCAGGCCCCGCACGGGGAGCAGCGGCTAGTCTCGCGCACATGGCAGTTCTGCCAGTAGCTGTGCTATGTATGAACCCCATGGGGTGCTGTAGCCCGTCCAGGCTTCAGCCTTCCCAGGGCCACCCGCAGAGCCATTCCTGAGTCCCTACACAGAGAAACTGAGAAAATGCTGCTTTACACCACTCAACTGTACCTGACTGGGTACATACAACAGATAACAGAAGAACACATTTAAAAAAAATAAGGTGTAAAAACAAAGCAAAGAGCCGGGCGCCGGTGGCTCACGCCTGTCATCCTAGCTACTCAGGAGGCTGAGATCTGAGGATTGTGGTTGGAAGTCAGCTTGGGCAGGAAAGTCCATGAGACTTATCTCCAGTAAACCACTCAAAAAGCCACAAGTGGAGCTGTGGCTCAAGTGGCACAGTACTAGCCTCGAGCAAAAGAAGCTCAGGGACAGTGCCCAGGATTGGCAAAAAAAAAAAAAAAAAGTGAAAATTTAGAAAACTAGTGAAGATATTAATAATCTAATGACTACTTTTAGATAAAAATTACCTGGATGCTAAACTTTGTTCATTAGTTTGAAACTAACAGTTCTGAATATACAAAACAATATGGACCACAGTTGTTCTTAAATTTGTGAACACAGAATAGCTACTTACTATACAGAGTTAAAAAAAAGTTCACATCTGTCATGTTTAAATCTGGCGGGACATTACCAACGCCGGCATGTAAACACTGAGCGCACTTCCTTCTACCTTTCTGAAATGTAGTTCATGACTCTGGCCTGTTGTCACCCACTGTGCTTTCGTAATCTAAACCAATCACAGTTAATAGGTCACAGAAAATTCAAGTAAATTGAAGCTTTTAAGAAAATAAAATCCTTATAAAGGAAAATATACTAAGGCTTTCCTAAGTTTTGTAAGTCTAAACAAAAATTAAAATTGTCATTGGGGCTGGGAAGGTGGGTCAGCAGTAGAGCGCTTGCCTTGCATGCATGAGACCCTGGGTTCGATTCCTCAGCACCACATAAGCAGAAAAAGCTGGAAGTGGTGCTGTGGCTCAAGTGGTAGAGTGCTAGCCTTGAGCTGAGGGACAGCGCTAGCCTTGAGCTGAGGGGCAGCGTCCAGGTGTACACACACACAGACACACAGACACAGACACAGACACAGACACAGACACACACACACACACACACACACACACACACACACACACACACACACACACACACACACACACACACACTTTTCATGTTTATGACCACCCTCTCCCCCCTGAAAGTAGCCCAGGCCCAGAGTTCGACACACACACACACACTTAAAGTTTTCATGTTTATGACCACCTCCTCCCCCCTGAAAGTAGCACCTTACTTCTTTATACAAGAGTCATCCAAGAGATCGATCTTGTTTTGCACAAGCACAGTTGGGATGTCTCCAACTTCAGCGACTACTTTTTCTCTCCAGCTGGAAACTGCTTCAAAGGACTCCCTGTCCACCGTGGAAAAGACCAGCACACAGGCCTGTGCTCCTGTGGGGACGGGAACAAGCAGGTTCCACATCAAAGGAGGACCGCACACCCGTCAGGGCCGCTTTCTCCTGCTCACGACAGCTTCCACATGACGGAAGTCCTCTTGGTAATGTCTACTTGTATTTCAACATTCAAACTTATTATAAAGTCAAAGAACAAATTTTTTTTTTGCTCAGTCGTGGGGCTTGAACTCTGGGCCTGGGCGCTGTCCCTCAGCTCTTCAGCTCAAGGCAAGTGCTCTACCACTTGAGCCACAGCACCATTTCCGGTCTTCACCAGTGGTCTATTGAAGAGTCTCATGGACTTTCCTGCCCAGGCTGGCTTTGGCTTTGAACCGTGATCCTCACATCTCAGTCTCCTGAGTAGCTGGGATTACAGGTGTGAGCCACCGTCACCCGGCCAAAGAACCAATTTTTAATCAGGAACCATGTTTCTTAAACATGTAATGCATCAGATATTTGTATAATAGATACAATTATGTATTACACTTGTCTGTAAAATAGTATATACACATATACAGTATATATATATATATATATATATATATATATATATATATATGCTATATATGTATAATGGGGGGTGGAGTTTTAGCTTACTTACTCATGGAACCCCATAGTATACTGGCAATATTGAAACTATCAACTCTCATGTTAGGCGAATAGTATCTAAGATTAAAAATAACCAGCCGTGTTCAAGAAGCAGCTGTCATATAAATCATCAGTGCAGTATCAACAGGTGTGTACATGACAGAAGCAAGAGGCCTTCCCAGAACCCAGGCGCTGTTTCTTAGTTCTGTCCTTCAGAACCACCTTGTGTTAACGCATGCCTGGCCCACCTCAACTATAACCATCAGTGTTTTTAGTGCTGTAAAGCAGAAGGTAAATCCTTACTATTCTAAGAACTCGCTGTAAATGCATTAACTATACAGAATACACACACACAAACGAGAAAAATGGAGGGAGGAGGGAGGGAAACAACTGATCCTCACATTTCAAGATTTGAGGAGAATTTGAACTGAAGATTACATTAGTGTTTAGATACATAAATGTATATTTATTTGAATTCTAATATTTACCAAGACTACAAATAAAACACTGTATAATCATTTTAAGCATGACTTAAATCATTTTATAATCATTTCTTTATTATAAAACTCTATTTGTTAGCTTGAAACCAAGAACTGCAGATGCAATCAACTACATTTACATTCAAGGACCTAATAGGATTTCCCGAGTGTATAAGATCTGACTCTGAAAAACAAAACCAACAATCTTAGAGGAGGTATACAGTTAAAAAAAAAAGTCTGTAAGTGGATGGTTCCAGATATTAGCAGTAAGAATAAGACAAAGAGTAAAAGAAAAAAATGTCTATAATCTCCCCGGTTATTTATAAGGGATAGAATAGGCAAAGAACAAAGAAATGACAAAGTGCTTGTCTGGAGAAGAGGATGTGGTGTTGTTTAGACAGGTTAAACAATCAGGGTAAACAGTGTGCAGAAACTGTGGTTGTTTTCCCCCAGCTCCAGTTTTGGAGTGCTATGGAAGACAGTTTTTCCTGCAGACAGAATTCCCTCAAACAAATGCTGCAGGGAATACTCCCCTTTCTGCCTTGTGGCTTATCCGATGTTTTTAGAAGAGCCCTGGGCTTCTCAGCACATCTCCCAGGAGAACTGGTGCCTCCCAGCACAGCCTCCGAGACGTCTTCACACCGCTCTTCTGAGGAACTGACCCCTAGTTACCTTCAGCGAGCGCTCTACCCCTTGAGCCACAGTATCACTTCCGGTTTTCTGAGTGGTTTACTGGAGATAAGAGTCTCACGGTCTTGGTCTTTTCTGCCCGGGCTGGCTTTGAACCGTGATTCTCAGCTGTCAGCCTGTGAGTAGCTAGGATTATAGGCGTGAGCCGCCGTGCCTGGCTACCTAACTACCTACGCTGGTTTTTCTCCTTTCCCCACCCCTGAATCACATCCCAGATAAGCCGTTACCCAGGTGGGGGTGGGGAGGTGGGAGATGCTCACAGTAATGGTCTTAAATGGAAATTAAGGAGATGGTGGGACAGTCGGTGGACTCCTCCTCACTGGTCTTCCTAACCCTTCCCTTCCTAGTCTTTCCTTCACAATGACCATATCCCAACCTACACATGCAGCAGAAACTGTGGCATCCCTTCCCCAGGAAGGTATTGCTGCAGGGGAGAGGGGCGTGCGTGCGTGCGTGCGTGCGTGCGTGCGTGTGGAGCACAGGGTAGACGTTGGCAGGGGCTTGCCACATGACCCACACCAACTAAACCCACTCCCCTCAGCACTGCCATCAGGCCAAGGTGTCCTAATTACACAACAGCTCGGGAGTTTGGTTCATTCCTGGAAGATGGCCTCTCCTCAGCCAAAATAAATACTCAAGTCTGTGGGTGTCCTTGCTTGAGACCAGCAAGGAAATCAGCAGGAGGAACTCCGCACAGAAGATCAGGAAGGCTGTAGTCTGAACAAACAACTTCTTTTCCAGGAAACAATTCAGTATACCTCGTGTATAAAGCCAGTTTGATTCTCTCTTTTTTGTTTTTTTTTTGACAGTCATGGGGTATAAATTTGACCTGGGCGTTGACCCTCAGCTCTTCAGCTGAAGGCTAGCGCTCTACCACTTGAGCCATAGCACCACTTCCAGCTTGTGGTGCTGAGGAATTGAACCCAGGGCCTCATGCATGCGAGGCAAGCATTCTACCACTGAACCACCTTCCCAGTCTGTAAAGCCAGTTTGAAAAGGATTCTGTTTCTGTGTTCAGCAACCCAAACCATTCTGACAGACCCCAAAGTGATCCACAAAGGGACGTTAGGTCTAACATTCCTCAGACACATTAATTTTGATTGTGGTAAATAAATATTCACCTTTACAGTTTAGAAAACGAGAAAGCTTGCCACGCGCTGGAGGCTCACGCCTGTAATCCTAGCTACTCAGAAGGCTGAGATCAGAGGACCGCAGTTCAAAGCCAGCCGGGGCAGGAAAGTCTGTGAGACTCTTATCTCTAATAAACCACCAGAAAACTGGAAGTGGCGCTGTGGCTTGAGTGGTAGAGCGCTCGCCTTGAGTTGAAGAGCTGAGGGGCAGCGCCCAGCCCAGAGTTCAGGCCCACTTGACTTGCTTGCTCATCTGCTTCTCTAAACCTTGGGCTGGGTTTGTTTTTTTTTCCTGGTTATTTTGGAGATAGGAGTCTCACACACTTTTCTGGCCGGCTGGCGTCCGGGGCTGTGGGTTCAGGGCTCCCCGGGGAGCAGTGGCCTGCCCGGGCCTGAGGCCCAGCATGCCTGACACCCCAGACCCAGCACCCCAGGCCCAGTATGCCTGACGCCCAGGCCCAGCACCCGAGGCCCAGCGTGCCTGATGCCCAGGCCCAGCACCCGAGGCCCAGGCCCAGCACCCGAGGCCCAGGCCCAGCACCCGAGGCCCAGGCCCAGCACCCCAGGCCCAGGCCCAGCACCCGAGGCCCAGGCCCAGCACCCCAGGCCCAGGCCCAGCACCCGAGGCCCAGGCCCAGCACCCGAGGCCCAGCGTGACTGATGCCCAGGCCCAGCACCCCAGGTCCAGGCCCAGCACCCGAGGCCCAGCGTGCCTGATGCCCAGGCCCAGCACCCCAGGCCCAGCACCCCAGGCCCAGTGTGCCTGATGCCCAGGCCCAGCACCCCAGGTCCAGGCCCAGCACCCCAGGCCCAGGCCCAGCACCCCAGGCCCAGCACCCCAGGCCCAGCACCCGAGGCCCAGCGTGCCTGATGCCCAGACCCAGCACACCCCAGGCCCAGCACACCCCAGGCCTAGCACACCTCAGGCCCAGCACCCCAGACCCAGCACACCCCAGACCCAGCACACCTCAGGCCCAGCACCCCAGGCCCAGCACACCCCAGGCCCAGCACCCCAGACCCAGCACACTCCAGGCCCAGCACCCCAGACCCAGCACACCAGACCCAGCACACCCCAGGCCCAGCACCCCAGACCCAGCACCCCAGACCCAGCACCCCAGGCCCAGCACACCCCAAGCCCAGCACACCCCAGGCCCAGCACACCCCAGGCCCAGCACACCAGGCCCAGCACACCCCAGGCCCAGCACGCCCCAGGCCCAGCACGCCCCAGGCTCAGCACCCCAGGCCCAGCACACCCCAGGCCCAGCACACCCCAGGCCCAGCACACCCCAGGCCCAGCACCCCAGACCCAGCACCCCAGGCCCAGCACCCCAGGCCCAGTACACCCCAGGCCCAGTACACCCCAGGCCCAGCACACCCCAGGCCCAGTACACCCCAGGCCCAGCACACCAGGCCCAGTACCCCCCAGACCCAGCACCCCAGGCCCAGCACCCCAGGCCCAGCACACCCCAGGCCCAGTACACCCCAGGCCCAGCACACCAGGCCCAGCACCCCAGGCCCAGCACACCCCAGGCCCAGCACACCCCAGGCCCAGCACACCAGGGCCAGTACCCCAGCCCCAGCGCACCCCAGGCCCAGTACCCCAGCCCCAGCACACCCCAGGCCCAGCACACCAGGCCCAGCACACCAGGCCCAGCACCCCAGCCCCAGCATACCAGGCCCAGCACCCCAGGCCCAGCACACCCCAGGCCCAGCACACCAGGCCCAGCACCCCAGGCCCAGCACACCCCAGGCCCAGCACACCAGGCCCAGCACAAGCCAGGCCCAGCACACCCCAGCCCCAGCACACCAGGCCCAGCACACCCCAGGCCCAGCACACCCCAGGCCCAGCACCCCAGGCCCAGCACACCCCAGGCCTAGAACCCCAGGCCCAGCACCCCAGGCCCAGCACACCAGGCCCAGCACACCCCAGGCCTAGCGCCCCAGGCCCAGCACACCCCAGGCCCAGCACCCCAGGCCCAGCACCCCAGGCCCAGCACACCCCAGACCCAGCACCCCAGGCCCAGCACACCCCAGGCCCAGCACACCCCAGGCCCAGCACACCCCAGGCCCAGCACCCCAGACCCAGCACACCCCAAGCCCAGTACCCCCCAGACCTAGCACACCAGGCCCAGCACACCAGGCCCAGTACCCCAGACCCAGCACACCAGGCCCAGCACCCCAGGCCCAGCACACCCCAGGCCCAGCACGCCCCAGGCCCAGCACGCCCCAGGCCCAGCACACCAGGCCCAGCACCCCAGACCCAGCACACCCCAGGCCCAGCACACCCCAGGCCCAGCACACCCCAGGCCCAGCACACCCCAGACCCAGCACCCCAGGCCCAGGCCCAGCACACCAGGCCCAGCACCCCAGGCCCAGCACACCCCAGGCCCAGCACCCCAGACCCAACACACCCCAGGCCCAGCACACCCCAGGCCCAGCACACCCCAGGCCCAGCACACCCCAGGCCCAGCACCCCAGACCCAACACACCCCAGGCCCAGCACCCCAGGCCCAGCACACCAGGCCCAGCACCCCAGGCCCAGCACCCCAGGCCCAGCACACCAGGCCCAGCACACCCCAGGCCCAGCACACCAGGCCCAGCACACCCCAGGCCCAGCACCCCAGGCCCAGCACACCGGGCCCAGCACACCCCAGGCCCAGCACACCCCAGGCCCAGCACACCCCAGGCCCAGCACACCCCAGGCCCAGCACACCCCAGGCCCAGCACACCCCAGGCCCAGCACCCCAGGCCCCAGATCTAAGCCTAGCACTGAAAACAAGACAGAAGTCATATAAGACAGGGCCCACTGTTTAAATATAAAATGGCGCTTCCCATTTCACAGGAGTGTAGAATGAGGAGCTGGGCTTCGAGAATACCTTGAAATTATTTTAACTTTGTTCTGTCTCACTGCAGGGGATGAAACCTAGAGCTTCATGCCATTAGGTGAGTGCTCTACCTCTGAACTGCATTTCCCCGACCTACTGTAACGATTCTCACAGGGAAACTTTTACATGGGAAAGAAAGCAAAGAACGTGACAGACAAATCAGCACCACATTTTACCTCGATAGTAGGCCTTTGTTATTGCATCAAATTCCTCTTGACCTGCAGTGTCCCATAACATTAGTCTGACATCCTCATCATTAACTCTGAAAGAGATGGATTTATGTAAAGTTTTTTTTTATAACGCTTTGTGCATATTTTTGTTTTTCAAATCCAAAGGCATTAAAGCTACCTTGTGAGCATCACTGTGAAACGTGGAGTTTAGGCCCTTTAATGTTGGACTGGCTGCAGCAGTGAAAGTGGAACAGCTGTGCAAATGGAATGGTTTTCTTTAACAATCGTCGTGCACTAAGGGCCGGGCGGACACGACCCGAGCCACTGCTTTCTCCCCTTGCCCCCTCTAGTGGGCTTTGGTGCTTCATAAACATGAGAATGTGGGCAAGAAGCTTCACTGCCCTCTCACTAGAAAACCTATTTTGTTATAAAGTTGACTACTCAAAGCATTTGTGTCCCAGCTGGCACTATGTTGTGGGTTGTTTCTGTTTCTCTGGGTTCAAACCTAGGACCTTCTGTGTGCTAGGCAAGTACTCCACCTCTGAGCTCCATCAATACTGAATTACCAAATACTGAACCATACTGAGGTAGACTCTTAGTCCAGGTGTGGTGGCTATAAGCCCAGTACTGGGGAGAGGAGAATTACAAGTTCAAGGTCAGCTTGGGCTACATAGTATATCTGAGCCCAACCTGAGCTGCATCAGTCTCTGCCTTGAAAAAGAAGGAGGAAAAAATCCTTTATAATTTTTTCTAACTGATCAATACCTAGCTTTATGTATATTTCTGTTTAGAGACACCTTATTAATATAATTTAGCATAAGTTCATGCCCAACCACTGTAAGTCCTGTCTGCACAAAGCTTATCTATCTAACCCATGTATTTTCTCTGTAGGAAATACTTCATAGCCTCCTTGCTCTTAGGAAAGTAGACAGCACTTAGCACTGCACTGGGGGGACAATTTCAAAAAGTAAAAAAGGTGACATTGTGCAGAGCATTACAGAAAGGACACATTCTCACTGCGTAAGAGCTGAAGCCAGGAGACTGAGCTTGGTCTCAGCTGGAGAAGTATGTGCTGGGAAACTCCTGTATCTATCCACAAATGACCAACCAACACTACAAGTGGACAGATTTTAGCAAGTAGCTGAACAGTCAGGATTAACTATATGCTAACTATGTATTGTATATTACCTGATTTCAGGCAATAAGTACAAAAACATCAAGACTTACAGCTGAGGCTACTTAAAGCATGTTTAGAGAAAGGAAGCAAATAAAAAGTATAGAGCACAGATAATAGGATATAGATTCAAAATTATCTTTGAAATGACAAAAACAGCTTTTCCCTGTGTGATGTTAATATCTAGCCACAAACATTTGTTTAATGTTTCTTATGTCTATAACATCCTTTTTTTGGTTAGTCCTGGGACTTGAACTCTAGGATTGGGCGCTGTCCATGAGCTCTTCAGTTCAAGGTGAGCACTCTACTACTTGAGCCACAGCACCATGGAGATAAGAGTCTCACATACTTTCCTGCCTGGGCTGGCTTTGAACTGCGATCCTCAGATCTCAGCCTCCTGAGTAGCTAGGATGACAGTCATGAGCCACTGGCACCCAGCTCTGTAATACATTTTTTTTGTTTTTTGTTTTGTTTTTGTTATTGTTTTTTGGATCCGGTCGTGGGCCTGAACTCTGGGCCTGGGCGCTGTCCCTCAGCTCTTCAGCTCAAGGCTAGTGCTCTACTACTTGGGCCACAGCACCACTTCCGGCTCTTTTTTCTGCTTATGTGGTGCTGAGGAATGGAACCCAGGGCCTCATGCATGCAAGGCAAATGCTCTACCACTGAGCCACCTTCCCAGCCCCAATACATTTTTTTTAAACCTAAAATAGTCTTGAAAGTTTCTCAAAACTAATAACAAAAGGCATTATTCTAAGGGTTTTAGAATCCAATTAAATTCCCTAAAGAGTTTCCTTTCATGGGCATATTTGATCCTCCTAAATCTGATTTATTTCTTTGGAATAAAAGCAAATTATTTGCTCTATAACTTCTCTTTGTACTCTTGTCTAATTTTACAAAGAGAGGAAACATAATTTAGAGACATGGATAACTTCTAAATAAAAAAAATAGAAATATCAATCAGAACATCAGCCTGTGTTTAGGAAGTACCCGAAATGTAATTAATAACTGTAAAACATATGAGAAGGAAAAAAAGTAGGTAAAAGGTATCTCCAATTAACCACTTAAAAACCAGAAGTGGAGCTTTGGCCCAAAGTGGTATACAGCAAGCCTTAATCTCAGGGACAGTGCCCAGGCCTCGAGTTCAAGCCCCATGACTAGCCAAAAAAAAAAAAAAAAAAAAAAGGAACTAAGGAGCAAGAAATAAGGATAAAGATGTTTATGGTTAGGCCTGGCATGGCGGCTCAGGCCTGTCACCCTGGTATCTGAGAACAAGAGGCAAAAGGAATATGGGCTGGGCCACACAGTGAGACTGTTGAAAAACATCTGTCCTAGCTGTGAACATGGATTGCACTGTAATTATCCGCTACTATTCCAGTGAGAGTCTTAAATTACAAATCCAAAGAAATGAATGGAACAGCCAGGTACATACTGGATCTGTCGCTCCAGAAAGTCCACTCCGATGGTTTTCTTGTAGTCTTTTGTGAAGACGCCCTTGCAGTACCGCTGGATCATGCTCGACTTGCCCACCGCCCCGTTCCCCACCACCACCAGCTTGATGGCCACCTCCATGTCCTCCTCCAGCATCTTGGCGCAGACACGCTCTTGTCCCAGGGCCAGGCCGCCCCTCCCAGGCCTGTGGTTTAAAATGGAGATCTTCTGACTACAAAATGTAGCCAGCTGCAGTTATTTCATCGGGGAGGGGCAGGTGCAGGAGACGGCACCGACCGCGGTGGTGAGCCAGCTCCCCTTTCCTGTGAGACCAGAGAAGACCGACAAGGAGCCAGCACCTGCAGTCATGGGAGCAAACGAAGGGACTTTAGGAACACCGTGCTTCTCCTCCCTCCTTCACACGTAGTGTGGATGGGGAATTCGGACGGATTCACCCTCCGGCCTCTCCTCATGGCTCTATCTCCAAGACAAACTTTCAGAAGAGATCCGAGGAGGAGGTCTCCCCGGGGTTTGGATAAGATGCCCAAAGACACCGAAGAAAAGTCAACAGCCTGGGCTTCATCACAAAAAAGCCTGCGCTTTCGGAAGGGGATGAAACTCAAGCGGAGCTGCAGACCAGTGGCGTCCGCTGCGCCGCGCACGCACCGGCGATCACGCAGCCGGTCTGCAAACAACGCGCGAGGAGCCTCGGCGTCCACGGGAACCTTTAACAACGAGCGCACCCAGGACCCGGCCGGGCGCCAGGCCCGAGCCTCCCCCGAGGCTGGCGCGCCCCGCGCGGGGCCGGGGTCCTCGCACGGCGCGGGCGCCCCGGCCCGGGGCCCGCACGCCCCCCGCGGGGCGGGCGCTCGCACGGCCGGACCCACGACGCGCGGCACCTGCGGAGACCAACAGCCCAGGGGCGGGCGTCCGGCCGGGGCTCGGGGCCGCGGGGGCGCGGGGGCCGCGGCCCGGCTTCGCGTGCGTGCAAGACGGAGCGCCGGCGCGGGGCGCCGCAGCCCGGCCCCCGCGGGCGACCCCGGGGCTCCGACCCTGCCCGCCCGGGGCCCGGGGGCCTCCGCGCGTCCGCCCCGGCCCACCGGGGACCAGCCGAGGGCGAGGAGACCCCGGCCTCCCGGCCCGGCCGCCCCGCCCGGCCTCCCGGCCCGGCCGCCCTCACCGTCCGTCCTGGTCGCCGCCGCCCGGCGGGCCCGCGCCGCCCTCTCCCCGCTGGCGACGGCGGTGATCGGGTTGCGGACTCTGCGCGGGGCTCCGGCCGAGCGGCTGGCGGCGGGGCCCACCGGCGCCGAGCCGGACGCTCCTCGCCAGCGGAACGATGCGCTTCGGCGCTTGCGCGAGGTCTGCGCCGGGCTCGCTCTGCGCACGCGCGCCTCCCTGCCCTGTCAAGCCCCGCCCCGCCGGGGGTCACGCCCCCTCTAAACCACGCCCTCCAAAGCCACGCCCCCGTCGGGAACTTAAAGCGCGCGGTCTCCGGCGTCCCCGCGGTTCGCACTTGCCGCCCGCCCGCGTGCGCGTCGCGGCCAGCGACGTCCGCCGCCGCCTCCGGGAGACAGCGCCCGGGTCCGAGGGGGCTCCCTTCCCGCGGAGCTCCCGTCCCCGGCGTGCTGGGCTCGAGCGGGGCGGCGCGGACGCCGGGAGGCAGAGCCCCGCGGAGGCCGACGGGCGGCGTCGGGTCCGCAGCCGCGTCCGCGCCACGGCCCGCGCGGGGCGAGACCGACGCCCGCGGCGCACGGGGTGAGTAAGCGCGTGCCGGGGCGACGCGGCGCCGGCCCCGACGGCGGGCCCGACCGGGGCGGCCGCGGGTCCTGCCCTCCGCCCGCCCTCCTTCCCCTCCGCGCTTGCCTCCCCCGTCCCGCCGCCCTCCTCCCCGCGTCCCCGCGTGCCGCCCGCCCTCCTCCCCGCGTGCCGCCCGCCGTCCTCCCCGCGTCCCCGCGTGCCGCCCGCCCTCCTCCCCGCGTGCCGCCCGCCCTCCTCCCCGCGTGCCGCCCGCCCTCCTCCCCGCGTGCCGTCCGCCCTCCTCCTCGCGTGCCGTCCGCCCTCCTCCCCGCGTGCCGTCCGCCCTCCTCCCCGCGTGCCGTCCGCCCTCCTCCCCGCGTGCCGTCCGCCCTCCTCCCCGCGTGCCGTCCGCCCTCCTCCTCGCGTGCCGTCCGCCGGGCCCCGGCCCAGGCCGGAGCCCCGCGCCCTCGGCCCTCGCTCCGTTCTGCCGGCCGCTCGGACGGGCCTGGCACCGGGAGCACGGCGGGCGGAGCGGCCTCTGCAGGGCGGCCGGGAGGCCGGGACGCAGCTGGCGCGCGCCGGAGGAGGGCCGACACCGTCCCCAGCGTTCCCCGCTCGAGGCCCGCGCCCCCACTGCGCCAGGGCTCCTGCCCTGACCGCTTGGAGCCACGCCGCTCCGCCCCCCGCCTGCGGAGTGGTCGCGGGAGCCACTGACCCCCAGCGGCCCCGAGTTGGAGTCGAGGGTCCCGGGCCCAGCTGCCCCGAGTTGGAGTCCAGGGTCCCGGGCCCAGCGGCCCCGA
Organism: Dipodomys merriami; assembly: GCF_024711535.1. Lineage (NCBI taxonomy): Eukaryota > Metazoa > Chordata > Mammalia > Rodentia > Heteromyidae > Dipodomys > Dipodomys merriami. The sequence goes on along the minus strand of NW_027202516.1, from coordinate 951,006 downwards.
GTTGGAGTCGAGGGTCCCGGGCCCAGCTGCCCCGAGTTGGAGTCCAGGGTCCCGGGCCCAGCGGCCCCGAGTTGGAGTCGAGGGTCCCGGGCCCAGCTGCCCCGAGTTGGAGTCCAGGGGCCCGGGCCCAGCTGCCCCGAGTTGGAGTCCAGGGTCCCGGGCCCAGCGGCCCCGAGTTGGAGTCCAGGGTCCCGGGCCCAGCGGCCCCGAGTTGGAGTCGAGGGTCCCGGGCCCAGCTGCCCCGAGTTGGAGTCCAGGGGCCCGGGCCCAGCGGCCCCGAGTTGGAGTCCAGGGGCCCGGGACGGCTGCCCCGAGTTGGAGTCCAGGGTCCCGGGCCCAGCGGCCCCGAGTTGGAGTCGAGGGTCCCGGGCCCAGCTGCCCCGAGTTGGAGTCCAGGGGCCCGGGACGGCTGCCCCGAGTTGGAGTCCAGGGGCCCGGGACGGCTGCCCCGAGTTGGAGTCCAGGGGCCCGGGCCCAGCTGCCCCGAGTTGGAGTCCAGGGGCCCGGGCCCAGCTGCCCCGAGTTGGAGTCCAGGGGCCCGGGACGGCTGCCCCGAGGTTGGGTGCTCGTCTTTGTTTTCTTGTGTACCAGCGCTTGAACTCAGAGCAGGACGCAGATGCTTTTGCTCAAGGCAAAAGCAGGGCGGAGGAGAGTGGGGGGCGGGGCCGGGGAGGTAGGCGGGGCGGAGAGTGGGGGCGGGGCGGAGGAGAGTGGGGGCGGGGCCTGGGAGGTAGGCGGGGCCGAGGAGAGTGGGGGCGGGGCCGAGGAGAGTGGGGGCGGGGCCGAGGAGAGTGGGGGCGGGGCCGAGGAGAGTGGGGGCGGGGCCGGGGAGGTAGGCGGGGCGGAGGAGAGTGGGGGCGGGGCCGAGGAGAGTGGGGGCGGGGCCGGGGGAGGTAGGCGGGGCCGAGGTGTGGGAAGCTGTGCAGATGAGTTCAAGCCCGATGAACACAAAACGAAAAGGCAGGACAACATAAGTACTGGGGTGTGGGTGTGTCGGTTGTGGGGCCTGAACTCTGGGCCTGGGCGCTGTCCCTCAGCTCAAGGCTGGCACTCTACCTCTTGAGCCACAGCACCACTTGCAGCTTTCTGTTAAGGTGGTGCTGAGGAATCGAACCCAGGGCCTCATGCTTGTGAGGCGAGCTCTCTACCGCTGAGCCACCTTCCCAGCCCCCTCTACAATTTTTTTTGGGGAGGTCCAGTCTTGGGGCCTGAACTCTGGGCCTGGGCGCTGTCCCTCAGCTCTTCAGCTCAAGGCTAGCGCTCTACCACTTGAGCCACAACACCACTTCCGGCTTTTTTCTTTTTGCTTATGTGGTGCTGAGGAATCGAACCCAGGGTCTCAGGCATGCAAGGCAAGCGCTCTACCACTGAGCCACCTTCCCAGCCCTACAATGTTTTGAATTGTACAAAAGCGGTTTTGATTGAACTTTCAGCGAATCCTCACGGCTGTGGCCAGGGCGTGCGTGTGCCCAAGCTTCCTGCCAACTGCTCTGCCACCCCTTGGTTCCCTCCTGACAAAACAGGACTCCGCTTCTGGTACACAGTGTAGTTAAACTGTAGATTCCTTCTGTAGGAGTTACACCACGAAAACAAATATTCTCCTGAAGATAGTTCAGTCATATTTGTGTGTGTGTCTCTACAGTTCCTTACCTGGAAAACTTTAGAACTCTCAACCACATTTAAATATTGTGCCGGGCGCCAGTGGCTCATGCTTGTAATCCTAGCTACTCAGGAGGCTGAGATCTGAGGATCGCAGTTCAAAGCCAGCCAAGGCAGGAAAGTCTGTGAGCCTCTTATCTCCATTAAACCTAGAAAAGCGGAAATGGCACTGTGGCTCAAGCAGTAGAACACTTGCCTTGAGCTATAGAGCACAGGGACAGCTCCCAGGCCCAGAGTTCACACAACCAATAAAACAAAAATACTGTTTCAAAGAATGGTTACTTCTTAGAAGGGTGATGCTATAAACAGTAGCCATTTGGATACCATTTCTGGTAACCAACCAAAATGGGCAGAGGTATGAAAAGTTCAGGGTGGCCTCACGAGTCTATGGTCTCTGCTGTAGTGTGGGCTGGAAAGCCCTCGTGAAGGCCATGTGGCCACGTGTTATGGGGCGAAGCAGAAGGAACACTGTGAGGATGGGGCCTGGTGGGAGGGTCTCTGGATCACTAGAAAAGGCATTGTGGAACCCCTAGCCTCATTTCCCTCCCTTTTTCATTCCGACTTGACGCATGAGCTTCCCCGCTGCGCGCTCTCAAGGATGTACTGCCTTCTACCATGGTTTTCTAGGGCACTAGAGCCAACCAGTCATGTATTCAGATCTCTAAGGCTGAGCCAAAGTAACCTTTCTCCTTACAAATGAAGAGTCGGGTTTTGTTAGAGATAGAAAGAAAGCTAAGTCTCCAAAGCTGTTTTTTCCAAATAATTTTGCTCCTCCCAGAATAATAATTCTGCAGCTCTTCCAGCAGACTTTCCTCAGTCTGATCAGAACCTCTAACTACTTTGTCCATGAAAATGTAGAAATAACAACGTTTGGATAACTGTGCTCAAGACTTAATTAGTCTCCTATCTCTCCCTGAATTCACAGGCTGCGTTAAAAGGACGCAGATTGAGGCAGAGAATAAAGGCGCCTCCAAAGGACTGCCGCTGAGCTACCACGTACAGTCAAAAGCACCCAGTACCAGCCAAGCTGATCCATTAGTCCACGCAGAGCAGAGAGAAGGTAGGATGTGCGCCGATCATAAAATCACAACCAGACACAACATTACTGCTTTTTGAGTTGGGGTGTTACACAACATTTAAGAGTTAAAACAAGTTGTGTTAGCAGCAGGACATGGAACAAAACTCCATACACAGGCTGCTAATTCTAAGGGAGCCCTCATATTTGAAGGGAGATGGGCAGGGCTTGCTCATAATGTTTTCATGAATAAGGAGTGCTGGGCTTCAGAGAAAGAAAGTTCAGGAAAGTGCTTCCAACATACTGTTACAATTCTGGTTGTAATTGGATAAACATTACAGATTATTTGGGGGTGAATTGTCATCTGTATCCTGTCTGATTGTTCAGAAAAATAGAACTGAATTATTTACTGATGTTTTGTGTGTGGAAGGGTGTATGCACTTTTCTGAAGCCCTAAATTTTACTATTTACACTAAGGGAAGGGTGCCCATACTGGCATACTGTTGAGATTTAAAATGACTTGTGTTAAAAACGAAGTCCTCAAATAAATCTTGATGTCCCCCCAAAAAGGTAAGTATGATTTCTGATTTTTTTCCTATTTTGATTTTGCAAGTCGATGGCTTGTTTGAGTATAGGTGGAGATACTTCCTCTAAAGCCTTTATTAAAGCCAGTTGCACTGCGTCGGTGTTGCTGAATTTTGACAAGGCTTTTAGAGTAGATTAAGTGGTTCGGTCTCAGTCTTGTTTATACTGATGGATTTATATTGATTGGTTGCATATGTTGAGCCATCGTATTGGTAGTATGAAACCAACTTAAGCACAGTACGTAATGTGATTTTGGTTCATGAGGATTTCACCTACTTTGTGTCTGTTTCATGGGCAGGATTGGTGTTGAGCTTTGCTGTGTCGGTTGGGTATTGGATATACAGTAAAATTGACTAGGGAATGAGTTTGGTACTGTTGCCTGTTTTTTTTTTTTTTTTAATATTTCATTGTGTAGTTTGAGAAGAATTACTGTATGGTCTTCGAAAGACTGTGAATCTCTACATATGATGTTGGTATATGTGGAGGGGAAGGGAAAAAACAAATCGTTAAAACAGGGATACAGGAGGACCCATTGCAACAATGATGTACAAGTCGTTATGTCGAAAAACAAACTTTACAACTTTGGTGGGGGGGGGACGGGACGGGACAGGGGGTGGGGAAGGATACGAAGGGATGGGAAGGGGAAACAAAGGAGAAGGCTACAATGCTTGATAAGAAATGTACTCATTATCTTGCCCATGTAATTGTAACGCCTCTGTACAGTATTTTCACAATAAAATAAAAGACTGAATCTATCTGGCTCCAAGTTTTACATGAAAATCTCATAATTACTGCTTCAATTTAATTTCTTGTATGGCCCTATGTTTCTATGATTTAAATCAGCGTTTTATGGCAAAGTTTTCTATGCATCCCAAGATTGTGACTGTTTGTATCTAATGAGGGCTGGGGCTGGGCTTGGTTTTCCAGCTTGCTTTGACATGCGCCAGATTACCATTAGTGAATTTTGGGATTTCTCTTGGTGAGCGCCGGGGTGTATATACTGAATTTTGTGGCTAATCTTGACTTGAGCGATTTTGAACCAACTGGTCTACATCATACTAAGACGGCTGTGGTTACAAATGACCACATCTCGAGCTGTACCTCAGATACAGCTTGGCCTGCTGCTATCCTAGTGTACACCATGAGCTAGTGGGTACCAACTCCCAGCGTTTCAGTGTAAACCCTGACCCATGCTAACCAAGTAGCATTGTACACCACACGTTCATCACATAGGGCTGCTGCCGTCAAATTCAATATACATACACACACATGCATTCTACTAAGGTAAGTACTGACACACTTTCTACTAAGGTAAGTACTGACATTGTGTACTACATGCTTGGCAAATGTGGCTGTTGCCTAATTATACCAACCTCTATATACTCTTTCATACATGATCAAACATGCATTCTATAAATGTGAGTACTGCTTTACATTGTATTAAGGTAAGTCCGGATATCACAGTCTAGGAAGACCATCTAACAATTGTAAATGCAACTGTGCTGATGGTTAATGACAGTCATATTGACATCATTCCATCGTTAATTTTGCCTATGGTATTCAAACATCAAATCTATATCATTTAAATTCCAGCAGTGACAAGTGTGTGATAAACTATGAAGCCGTGTACACGGAATACTTGTATTTAAAACATCAGTGCTGTAACTGGAAAGTGCTCGTGGATAGGCAATGTACACCACGCAGTCAGAAATTGCTGGCTTTGGCTCCCTGGCTCCTGTGGCTACTGCCTGACCACATACCATTCTGTGCCTTAATGGTGGCTACTGCCAACCAACGTGCTATTGTGTGCCTTCATGTTGGCTAATGTGGCTCCTGCCCACCAACATGTCATTCCATGCCATCGTGTTGGCTACTGGGGCTACTGCCTGCCGACCTGCTATTCCTCCCCTGAATTCCACTACTGGGGCTACTGCCCAAAATGTGTCATTCTGTGCCTTTACTGTTGGCTACTGTGGCTACTGCCTGCCGACCTGCTATTCCTCACCATGATGTCAGCGATCGTGGCTCCTGCCTGCCGATGTTTGTTGTGTGCCTTAATGTTGGTAATATGGCTACTGCCTGCCAACGTGCCATTATGTTGGTAATATGGCTACTGCCTGCCAACATGCCATTGTGTGCCTTAATGTTGGTAATATGGCTACTGCCAACCAACGTGCTATTGTGTGCCCAGTATTGGTAATATGGCTACTGCCCACCAAGGTACCATTTAGTGCCTTAATGTTGGTAATATGGCTACTGCCTGCCAATGTGCCATTGTGTGCCTTAATGTTGGTATTGTGGCTACTGCCCGCCAACGTGCCATTGTGTGTCTTAATGTTGGTATTGTGGCTACTGCCCGCCAATGTGCCATTGTGTGTCTTAATGTTGGTAATATGGCTACTGCCTGCCAACGTACCATTGTGTGCCTTAATGTTGGTAATATGGCTACTGCCTGCCAACATGCCATTGTGTGCCTTAATGTTGGTAATATGGCTACTGCCCACCAACATGCCATTGTGTGCCTTAATGTTGGTAATATGGCTACTGCCTGCCAACGTACCATTGTGTGCCTTAATGTTGGTAATATGGCTACTGCCCGCCAACGTGCCATTGTGTGCCTTAATGTTGGTATTATGGCTACTGCCCGCCAACGTGCCATTGTGTGTCCAGTGTTGGTATTGTGGCTACTGCCCACCAACGTGCCATTGTGTGCCTTAATGTTGGTATTGTCGCTACTGCCCGCCAACGTGCCATTGTGTGCCTTAATGTTGGTTTTGTGGTTACTGCCTGCCAATGTGCCATTGTGTGCCCAGTGTTGGTAATATGGCTACTGCCTGCCAACGTGCCATTTTGTGCCCAGTGTTGGTATTGGGGCTACTGCCTGCCAACGTGCCATTGTGTGCCCAGTGTTGGTAATATGGCTACTGCCTGCCAATGTGCCATTGTGTGCCTTAATGTTGGTAATATGGCTACTGCCTGCCAATGTGCCATTGTGTGCCTTAATGTTGGTATTGTGGCTACTGCCCACCAAGGTGCCATTTTGTGCCCAGTGTTGGTAATATGGCTACTGCCCACCAACATGCCATTGTGTGCCCAGTATTGGTAATATGGCTACTGCCCACCAAGGTACCATTGTGTGCCTTAATGTTGGTAATATGGCTACTGCCCGCCAACGTGCCATTGTGTGTCCAGTGTTGGTAATGTGGCTACTGCCAACCAACGTGCCATTGTGTGCCTTAATGTTGGTATTGGGGCTACTGCCTGTCAACGTGCCATTGTGTGCCCAGTGTTGGTAATATGGCTACTGCCCGCCAACGTGCCATTGTGTGTCTTAATGTTGGTATTGGGGCTACTGCCTGCCAACGTGCCATTGTGTGCCCAGTGTTGGTATTATGGCTACTGCCTGCCAACGTGCCATTGTGTGCCTTGATGTTGGTATTGGGGCTACTGCCCACCAACATAATATTGTGTGCCTTAATGTTGGTAATATGGCTACTGCCTGCCAATGTGCTATTGTGTGTCCAGTGTTGGTATTGGGGCTACTGTCCACCAACATGCCATTGTGTGCCTTAATGTTGGTAATATGGCTACTGCCTGCCAACGTGCCATTGTGTGCCTTAATGTTGGTAATATGGCTACTGCCTGCCAATGTGCCATTGTGTGCCTTAATGTTGGTAATATGGCTACTGCCTGCCAATGTGCCATTGTGTGCCTTAATGTTGATATTGTGGCTACTGCCCACCAACGTGCCATTGTGTGCCTAGTGTTGGTATTGTGGCTACTGCCCGCCAACATTCTATTGTGTGCCCAGTGTTGGTAATATGGCTACTGCCCACCAACATGCCATTTTGTGCTTTAATGTTGGTATTGTGGCTACTGCCTGCCAACGTGCCATTGTGTGCCTTAATGTTGGTATTATAGCTACAGCCCACCAACGTGCCAATTTGTGCTTTAATGTTGGTATTGTGGCTACTGCCCACCAACATGCCATTGTGTGCCCAGTATTGGTAATATGGCTACTGCCCACCAAGGTACCATTGTGTGCCTTAATGTTGGTAATATGGCTGCTGCCTGCCAACGTGCCATTGTGTGCCTTGATGTTGGTATTGTGGCTACTGCCTGTCAACGTGCCATTGTGTGCCTTAATGTTGGTATTGTGGCTACTGCCCGCCAATGTGCCATTGTGTGCCTTAATGTTGGTATTGTGGCTGCTGCCCACCAACGTGCCATTCTGTGCCTTAATGTTGGTATTGTGGCTACTGCCTGCCAACATAATATTGTGTGCCTTGATGTTGGTAATATGGCTACTGCCAACCAACGTGCTATTGTGTGCCCAGTATTGGTAATATGGCTACTGCCCACCAAGGTACCATTTAGTGCCTTAATGTTGATAATATGGCTACTGCCTGCCAACGTGCCATTGTGTGCCTTAATGTTGGTATTGTGGCTACTGCCCGCCAATGTGCCATTGTGTGTCTTAATGTTGGTAATATGGCTACTGCCCACCAACATGCCATTGTGTGCCTTAATGTTGGTAATATGGCTACTGCCTGCCAACGTACCATTGTGTGCCTTAATGTTGGTAATATGGCTACTGCCCGCCAACGTGCCATTGTGTGCCTTAATGTTGGTATCCTGGCTAGAGTCGACCAACATGCCATTGTGTGCCTTAATGTTGGTATTGTGGCTACTGCCCGCCAACGTGCCATTGTGTGCCCATTGTTGGTAATATGACTACTGCCTGCCAACATGCCATTGTGTGCCTTAATGTTGGTATTGTGGCTACTGCCTGCCAACGTGCCATTGTGTGCCTTAATGTTGGTATTATAGCTACGGCCCACCAACGTGCCAATTTGTGCTTTAATCTTGGTTTTGTGGCTACTGCCTACCAATGTGCCATTTTGTGCCCAGTGTTGGTATTACGGCTACTGCCCGCCATTGTGCTATTGTGTGCCCAGTGTTGGTATTGTGGCTACTGCCTGCCAACGTGCCATTGTGTGCCTTAATGTTGGTATTATAGCTACGGCCCACCAACGTGCCAATTTGTGCTTTAATCTTGGTTTTGTGGCTACTGCCTACCAATGTGCCATTTTGTGCCCAGTGTTGGTATTACGGCTACTGCCCGCCATTGTGCTATTGTGTGCCCAGTGTTGGTAATATGGCTACTGCCTGCCAACGTACCATTGTGTGCCTTAATGTTGGTATTGTGGCTACTGCCCACCAACGTGCCATTGTGTGCCTTAATGTTGGTATTGTGGCTACTGCCCACCAACATGCCATTGTGTGCCTTAATGTTGGTATTGTGGCTACTGCCCGCCAACGTGCCATGGGGTGCCTTAATGTTGGTAATATGGCTACTGCCTGCCAACATGCCATTGTGTGCTTTAATGTTGGTATTGTGGCTACTGCCCATCAATGTGCTATTGTATGCTCAGTGTTGGTATTGTGGCTACTGCCTGCCAACGTGCCATTGTGTGCCTTAATGTTGGTATTATAGCTACGGCCCACCAACGTGCCAATTTGTGCTTTAATCTTGGTTTTGTGGCTACTGCCTACCAATGTGCCATTTTGTGCCCAGTGTTGGTATTACGGCTACTGCCCGCCATTGTGCTATTGTGTGCCCAGTGTTGGTATTGTGGCTACTGCCTGCCAACGTACCATTGTGTGCCTTAATGTTGGTATTGTGGCTACTGCCCACCAACGTGCCATTGTGTGCCTTAATGTTGGTAATATGGCTACTGCCTGCCAACGTGCCATTTTGTGCTTTAATGTTGGTATTGTGGCTACTGCCCACCAATGTGCTATTGTATGCTCAGTGTTGGTATTGTGGCTACTGCCTGCCAATGTGCTATTGTGTGCCCAGTGTTGGTAATATGGCTACTGCCCACCAAGGTGCCATTGTGTGCCTTAATGTTGGTATTATGGCTACGGCCCACCAACGTGCCAATTTGTGCTTTAATCTTGGTTTTGTGGCTACCGCCTGCCAACGTGCCATTTTGTGCCCAGTGTTGGTAATATGGCTATTGCCTGCCAATGTGCTATTGTGTGCCTTAATGTTGGTCTTGTGGCTACTGCCCACCAACGTGCCATTGTGTGCCTTATTGTTGGTATTGCGGCTACTGCTCGCCAACGTGCCATTGCGTGCCTCAATGTTGGTAATATGGCTACTGCCCGCCAACGTGCCATTGTGTGCCCAGTGTTGGTCTTGTGGCTACTGCCCACCAACGTGCCATTGTGTGCCTTATTGTTGGTATTATGGCTACTGCCTGCCAACGTGCCATTGTGTGCCTTAATGTTGGTATTGTGGCTACTGCCCGCCAAGGTTTCATTTTGTGCCTTAGTGTTGGCTGCTGAAATTTAATGACATATCAGCAACTGTGGCTACTGCCTGGTGATGCACCGTTCTGTGCAATATAGTCGGTGATTGTGGCTCCTGCCTGCCAGCGTGCCATTTTGTGCCTTACTACATAAAGTACAGCTTGGTGATAAGAAGTCCCGTACTATCATTATGTGGCTCTGAGTGGAGCCTGCCACCCTCCCGGGGTGAGGTGTGGAAAACTGTCAATGCTAAATGGAATCCCAGTCAACAGAAGAGCACTGTGTAGCTGTTGGAAAGTCATACATATCATGGAAATTGCAAACTGGCCAAAGTCTTCTGAAGTACTAAGCTACTTTGTGCACTCCTCAGCTCCATCTACAGCCTCCCAAATCCCAGGCTGCTGCAAGTATTCTGCAACTGAGTATGTCGCAAATGGATACCAGGTGTGCCTGCCAAATTCTGATCTCCCTGATGTCCATGTTTGGAATGGGTACTGCTACCCCAATATCCCAGTCTACTCACGTGCACTGTGAAACCAACTGCCACCTGCCCTGGCAATAGCTTATCAAACACAGCGTCTACCATGTGCAGAAAATGGTGCTAATGCTAAATCACCTACTCAGCATGCAGTCAGTACCTTTGCTCACATTATGCAAATGTCGTTCTGTGTCTCATGCATTCCAGCAGTGGCTACTGCATCTTCAAAAGCCAGTGTATATCATACACTATGTAGATGATTTGAATCAACAGGATGCGTTCAGCCTCTAAACCTCCAGTCTTCCAAGGTACCATGAAACGCTGAAAGTCATAAACATATTATTCAGCAGCAGTGTGTCAAAGTGGTTCCCCCAAATCCACTTCTCGATCGTTGGAGTATGGCCGACGTGTGACAACTAAGCAGGGTGGGGCTTGAACTCAGTATTAGGTGGGTTCTATCCCTGAGCTGCTGTTGTTGTGTTTGTTTTGCTCAAGGCTGGTGCTCTGTCAGTTGAGCCACATCTCCACTTACTGCTTTTTGTGGCTAATGGAGATGAGTCTCAGTTTTGTGCCAGGCTGGTCTTGAACTGTGATCCTCTGATCTCAGCCTCCCGAGTGGCTGGGATTATGGGATTACAGATATGGGCCACTGACACCTGGCTCTACTTTTCCTTTTCTTTCCTTTTTTCCTCATTTCCCTTTTTCTTTTCCTCTCCTCTGTTTCTGGGGTCCTGTGGAGCTTTGTGCCAGGCTGGTCTTGAACTGTGATCCTCTGATCTCAGCCTTCTGAGTGGCTAGGATTATGGGATTACAGATGTGGGCCACCGGCACCTGGTTCTGCTTTTCCTTTTCTTTCCTTTTTTCCTCATTTTCCTTTTTCTTTTCCTCTCCTCTGTTTCTGGGGTTCCATGGAGCTTTGTGCCTGGCTGGCCTTGAACTGTGATCCTCTGATCTCAGCCTTCTGAGTGGCTGGGATTATGGGATTACAGATGTGGGCCACCGGCACCTGGCTCTGCTTTTCCTTTTCTTTCCTTTTTTCCTCATTTTCCTTTTCCTTTTCCTCCTCCTTTGCTTCTGGGGTTCCGTGGAGCTTTGTGCCTGGCTGGTCTTGAACTGTGATCCTCTGATCTCAGCCTCCTGAGTGGCTGGGATTATGGGATTGCAGATGTGGGCCACTGACACCTGGCTCTGCTTTTCCTTTTCTTTCCTTTTTTCCTCATTCTCCTTTTTCTTTTCCTCTCCTCTGTTTCTGGGGTCCTGTGGAGCTTTGTGCCAGGCTGGCCTTGAACTGTGATCCTCTGATCTCAGCCTCCTGAGTGGCTGGGATTATAGGATTACAGATATGGGCCACCGGCACCTGGCTCTGCTTTTCCTTTTCTGCTCCTTTCCCTTTGTCTTTTCCTCCTCCTCTGCTCTGGGGGCCTGGGCCAGTGGGGCATACATCACTGGCTTGGACCCGAAGGCTTAAAGGTTCGGAAAGCCCTGCAGATGATAAAACACCACTGTGGCGGCGGTGCTGCAGCTTGGAAGGCCTGAGAAGAGCCTCCTCCACGGACTCCCCAGCACACAGTGAGTGGACTCCCCAGCCCACAGTGAGTGTCCCTCCTCCACGGACTCCCCAGCCCACAGTGAGTGTCCCCCTCCACGGACTCCCCAGCCCACAGTGAGTGCCCCCCCCCAGGAAGAGAGAGGGTCTTGGGTGAAGGCCTGTGCCACCCTCAAGGCACGGAGGCTGGGCGGGCGAGGGGGGTTGAGTCTGAAACCTGGACCCCACACAGGTCATAGGCATTGGCCTGAACGGACAGTGCGGGAGCTGCGTGACCAGTCGAACATGCTGAAAACATGCTCTTCCGAGACACGCATGTACGTATACAAGGGCGTCTCTGGGAGCATCTTATTTTGCTCGTTTGAAGCACACTTTGTGAGGGAAAGCCGCTTGCTTTCCTAGACACGGACTCGTTTTCCGAACCTGAGGCCGTGTCGCCTAGGTCGGCATCTCACGGCCGCATGTCAGAATTGTTGGCTCCTCCTTAACAGAAAGTGGGCTTTGGGTGCAGCCATTGCAAAAGTAGAGCGAAGTCAGGGGATTCCATTTTAAATTGTAAGAAAAGGAGAGTGGACAGATGGGCACTCCAAAACGTGACAGAGGTTTCTGAGGTCCTGGGCTGAAGCAGGCCGGAAGGTTCTGGCTCTGCAGCGCTCAGTAGGACTCCATCCCCTGCCCCCTCAGGGCCTCCTTTCCTCCAGCCCACAGGGCCAGGAAGATGGTTTCCTCTCCACGAACCCTTCCGCCACCCCCACACAAACAAAGCAGGTGTCAGGGACAGGCGGCATTACAGAGCAATTACAAGGGAAGAGTAGTTTACTATTTCCGGTAGCCAAATCTGCCATAAAATTGACAGAACAAGCAAAAAAGCAGCACATGCAAATAATATGTAACTAATGTAAGCTAAAGTGTCCATTCCATAGGCCACACTGCGTGTGTGTGCCAACAGTATCACCGGGAGAGGGGGAGAGGGTAGCCGAGGTGCTGGAACAAGACCAATGGCCAGAAATAGCCATTGAAGCAGGGCGTTTTCTTTTGTGTGTTCAGCTCTGGGGATAGAACCCAGGGCCTTGGCCATGCTGGAAACCGGCTCAGCTCTGGATTCTCCTCTTCTTCCCTGGGCCAGTGTGCCTGTCACACATCTCAAGGGGAAGGAGGAGGAGGAGAGGGAAGAGGAGAGAGGAGGCGCATCCTGGAAGGAAGAAGCCGAGGATCCCGTGCCCTAGCAGGTGAGGAGTCAGAGTGGGCCCTCGGCTGCCGGGGTGGGCACAGGTGCAGGGCTCGGTGTGGCCTGTGGTGCTGTGGCAGGTGATGGAGCTCAAAGGGCAGAGGTCAGGCTGGACTCGTGAAGTCTGGTTCCCTCTCCTGCCCCTCACCTCCAGTGGCGTGGCATGGCGTGGCATGATGTGGCATGATGTGGCATGTCCTGGCGCGTCAACACCACACGGCACTGCCCCAGCCCCGGGCAGCAGGGCCGACACAGCTGACAGGCACCGCAGCAGGACTGAGTGGAAGTGGCCGGCAGGAAGACGTCTTCCTAGCAGGTCGGTTTGCTCAGTACCGGGGTCACGCCCTGAGCCCTGCCTTGTTGGCATGGCAGGGACCCACAGCCAGAGCCCACGTCCATGTCGCGGTGGCCAGACGTCCCAGCGAGGCTCACCGGACCCCCGTGTACACTGCGTTCCCTAATGTCGGTGGTAACGTGCAGGTGCGTGCAGGAATGGGGGTGTGGATTCCCAGAAGTAGGGGGTCTTAGGTCGAGGCTCTGAACTTGGAGTTTGGTAGTTGGGTGTGTGGGAGGTGGCACACACAGGACCCTTAGGAACAGAGGCAGCCGCTGGGTGGAGGCCGTGGGGCCTGCTCCGCTGGAGTCCCGGAGCACGGGTGGCCCGCCGTCAGGGTCGGCCTGGGCGACGCACACCTGAGGCGCTGGCTTCGGGTTTGAGGGCATGGGGAACAGGCAGACCTCCCATCCGTCTCCCCTGTCTCCTGTGTCCCAGCACTGCATTGCTATTACATACTCAATGCCTTGCTGCAATCCACGCAATAACTTTAACAAATTATTGAAAGTTATAAGGGAGTGATTCACAACCTAGTTTTGGGGCTTCAGTGTTCTGAGAACAGCCAGGCCCCCACGTCATCTTTTAAAAAAATGCAAATACCTATGCCACCTTCTGAGAGAGATGGGATTGAGTAATTCTGAACTAGATGGATGTTTTAATTTGTATTTTCCCTTAGATTTTCCAAGGCACGAAGAATCCAGCAGGAGAGGAGTTACAGATGGAAGAGTGGTTCTTCCACCAAGGAGCGGAGCGAAGGTGTGAGCAGCTGGAGAGGGCAGTGCAGAGCCTGGCTGTTAAGAAGAGAGGCTTGGAAGTCCCGTCCCCCCCCCCCCCCCGCCCCACGTCAGTGAATGTCTATCCAGAACACTGTGGAATGTGACAGTTACACTCTGACAATACAGCAAACTTGAGAAGCTCCTTTCTGTGCTCATTTTGTCTCTGATGGGCTGTGGATACTCTGGAGTCCCCACAGAGGCAGTGGTCCGTGACTGCTTGTCCTGTTCATTCTGCTATGCAATTGGGTGGAATTATGGCTTCTTAAACCTTAAGCTCATCTCCTCAAACTCTAGAGGTCTTCCAAAATAGTTTAATGTCCTGTTTCCAAGGTCTGTCTGAGGAAGGACTTGAGGTTGTAAAGGTTGGTTTGAGGGAAACCGCACATCAGAGCTGAAAATAGTACCACTCTGTTGCCTTTGCACAAATCTCTGGATAGTATTTATTGCCTTGGGAGGAAGAGGAAATCTCTTCCTCATAGACTTTTCAATTCCCAGATGAGGTGGTTCGCCTCTAAGCCAGATGGATTACATTTAGGGGACTACTGGGCAAATGGGGTCATCTGAAAGGAACTTCTTCTGGGTCAGTGCCTGGGGGAGAGTTTCACTGGGAGCTGAGAACTACTGGATCGACCTTCTCCAGACACAATCTACCACCCCCCCTTTTTTTTTTTTGGTCAGTTGTGGGGCTTGAACTCTGGGTCTGGGGCTGTCCCTGAGCTCTTTTGCTCAAGGCGAGTGCTCTACCACGTTTAATTAACCACAGCTCCACTTCTGGTTTTTGTGTGGTTAATTGGAGACCAGAGTCTCACAGGAACTTTTCTGCCAGGGCTGGCTTTGAACTGTGATCCTCAGATCTCAGCCCCCTCAGTAGGATTACAGGCGTGAACCACCAGTGCTGGCTGGCTAGGCTTTTTTGATAAAGGCTAGCACTCTACTGCTTGAGCTACAGCTCTACTGGATTTTTGTTGGTAATGGGGCTTGAACTCTGGGCCTGGGTGCTGTCCCTCAGCTTTTCAGCTCAAAGGTAGCGCTCTATCACTTGAACCATAGTGCCACTTCCTACTTCTGGATTTTTGTAGGTTGACTATAGTCTCATGGAGCAGGTACCGGTGGCTCAGGCCTGTAATCTTAGCTACTTATGAGGCTGAGATCTGAGGATCACCATTCAAAGCCAGCCCAGGCAGGACATGCTGAGAGACTATCTCCAGCTAACCACTAGAAGGCTAGAAGTGCACTGTGGCTCAACACGTAGTGCATTAGCCTTTCCTGACCAGTCTGGCTCCAAACTGGGATCCTCAGATCTCAGCCTCCTCAAATAGCTAGGATTACAGGCATGAGACACCAGCACCCAGCTTTACTTTGTCATCCTCAGAGTACTGGGTTATAGTACTGCAGCACTGCCTGGGATTCAATTTTATTCTCTTCCTATTCGGAAGGCTTAGCACAGCTAGGTTTATTTGGATGTTAGCACACATTAGTTGTCCAGGGGAGCACTATGGAATTCCCACGTGTGTGTACTTTACCCCGATGGGATGCACCCCTCCCCCTCCTTAAGTTCAGCAGGTTTCCTCGCTCTGCTTTGATGCGAATAAACCATTCTGACCACACTCACCTGCCACGCCACCTCCTGCGGAGTCTGCATGAGAGATCGCGTTAGACAAAGAGCTTCAAGGAAGCATGCCTGCAGGAAGGGGGTGTTGGTTCAAGGCCTCCCATACACTTGGCTGCACCTTTATAGCCTCCACCTTTATTCTTACTATATTCTTCTTGGCTGTACATTCGTTGCTTTTATTCTCATTTTGGCTATTTTTCTATTGATCTGTGAACAGAGCATGTTGTATTTTTCCAGTCCAATAGAGACGGCTTCTCTAAGTAATAAAGACGAAGACCAAAGATTAAGTGTGGGCAATGCCCCAATCATCTGATGTGACGCTGCCTCCAGAAACTCCTACAACTTCACAAGCGGTTTTGCAGCTCATGCATAGTAAATATAGAGACTTAAAATTTCCAGATATGGGGGCTGGGAAGGTGGCTCAGTGGTAGAGTGCTTGCCTTGCATCCCTGAGGCCCTGGGTTCAATTCCTCAGCATCACATAAGCAAAAAGAAAAAAGCCAGAAGTGGCACTGTGGCTCAAGTGGTAGAGCGCTAGCCTTGAGCTGAGAGCTGAGGGACAGCGCCCAGGCCCAGAGTTCAGGCCCCATGACCGGACCCAAAAAAAAAAAATTCCAGATATGTCCAACAGACAAAATCAATGAATTAAACTAAGTTAGAAAGAGTTATCCCAGTAGTTCAGAGAGTTCTAAAATAAAAAAAGGGACCTCTGATTATAAAAGAAAAAGGTTCTCCCAACAGTTATGATTAAGTTTAGTCCAATTTACGTTATAGGGAATAGATGGTGGTTTCACACAAAATATAAAGTTAGTAACATATTTCCTGAACCAACGGATGAACCATTTCCTTATACAGGAGCTTATAAAGATGAAAATAACTGGATAAAAATAAAAAGTACAATATAAGTACAGCCCTGTCTTAGGTTTGTTAATTATTAAACATAAAAAGGCTGAATAGATGACGCATTCTATTAAACAATATGCTAGACTTGTTTCGCACCACTTAGCTTAAACCGTTGGTGGGATAGTCATCAATTTTCATGTAATTCATCAATGCTTTGCCTTTTTAAAAAATTGATTATGTGCTTAAAGAATCTATGTCACAATCACACACTGTATAAAAATGTTAATTCTCCTCAAAGATACACTCAGATGCAACTCCTGAGTCTGTGTCTGTTTGTCACTTCGCCGACTCCTTGCCCACCTATCCCGAGATCCCTGTCCCGTCGGTCCCAGCGCTCCAGCCCAGTGGTCCGATGCACTCACCCTCTTCGCCGGCCTCCCTGCTGGCGCCCACGCCACCCCATCCATACCTGTTTTACTTTCCTGCACTCGCCTTCTTTTTAGTATGTATCTGTCCTAATGCCAACTTCATTTTCTACACGAACAATGTGTCACTGTCATAACAAAATGGGTACTTTTTAATTTTAAAAACTAGAATTCCAATTTTCAAACTTTATCCATTAATTCCTTTGAGAAATCTGTTTTCCCCACCTCCAGCTGATTTGAAGAAAGGCCACTACCATGCTTGGTGCCAACAATCACTTCTATAAACTAAAAACTTATTTCTGAGGGAAATTATCTTCCACCAGCAAGAATTAGATTTTATAAAAATAGCAGTTCAGATGTGGAATGTGAGCTTTAGTGACTAGAAGATCAACCAGTAACAAACCAACCTGAATCTCTTTTCTGCCAAAGGGATTATTTGGCATGAGACAGGTTCTATTTTTGCTTGGTTGTATGTTGTGGCTTAGAGTTAGAACTGTATTCTGCAGATTTGTTCTTAAAGGACTGGTCCTGGGTCATAAGTAAGGTAGAGGAGGTAGAAGAATATGTAGACATCCCAGGTACTTAGGTCTCCGCTGTCTCAAATCTCCTGCATTGCCAGTTTCCTGCCCTGCACCTCTGTGGGAACGAGTACATGAACCTCTTAGCTCAGTTGCAGAGCGAAGTGCGTGATCTTCTTCCCACAACCAGACATCTACTCCTTGGCTTCTCA
Source organism: Dipodomys merriami (assembly GCF_024711535.1). Classification (NCBI taxonomy): domain Eukaryota; kingdom Metazoa; phylum Chordata; class Mammalia; order Rodentia; family Heteromyidae; genus Dipodomys; species Dipodomys merriami. Next base: position 933,457 of record NW_027202516.1, on the reverse strand, counting down.
GTACATCCCAAAGCAAAACCACCCTATATATCACCAGACCAAAAGAGCTTCTAGAATGAGATGGAAAGAATGGAGGGATGGGAGCAGGCCGGAGGGGTGGGAAGCGTGATGTGTCCGTAACTTTGAGGACAATATGCGAGGTTCATAAGCACTAAAATCAATGCGATGAAGGAAATGGATTGCACAATGGGCTCAAAGGGAATGAGCAACTTAAATGAGTTTATAACAACTACATCTAATCATGCAGAATTCACCTATGAAACTTTGGAAAACTTTTTTTGAGTCAAGGTTTTTTTTTTGTCAGTCGTGGGGCTTGAACTCTGGGCCTGGGTGCTGTCCTTGAGCTCTTCAGCTCAAGGCAAGCGCTCTACCGCTTGAGCCACAGTGCCACTTCCGGTTTTCTAGTGGTTTATTGGAGATAAGAGTCTCATGGACTTTTCTGCCTGGGATGGCTTTGAATCGTGATCCTCAGATCTCAGCCTCCTGAGTAGCTAGGATCACAGGTGTGAGCCATCAGCGCCTGGCAACTTGGCTTGGTTTTGAGCTCTTGATTCTGCTGCCTCTGCCGATTCTCAGATCTCAGCCTCCTAAGTTGTGAGCCACCAGTGCTCTGCTTAATTGTGTATTTTGATAGGGGGCAGAGTTACAATTGAATACATATAAAAGCCTAGATATGTATGAGCCTAGTCATTCTAGTTTATTTAGGTCTTGAATCTTTTAAATACTCTGCTTAAATACTTGATCAATTAGCAACTATTTTTGGCTTTTCAACTTTTTTAGTTAAAATGTTTCCATCCGTTTCATTGATTTCAGTTTAGCTGTGGCATTTTAAACAGTACATTAAAAATTAACACGTCCAAGATGGATGAAAACTGTCTTGTTTACCCATATAAGACTAAGAGATAAATCCACAAAGTGCCAGAACAATGGTATTTCCAGGAGGGACAACTATAAAGCATATTTTTCTTGTAGCCTCATTAGGGTTAATGGATGTTCTAAACAACCTTGAGCCATTTGGAACAGTGATTTTAAATAATGTTTATCTTTCATGTATAAACACTCCAAAGTTCTAGTACTTCTCTCCTAAGCCAGTACATTCTGGAAATAATTCAGTCATAAAAGGTCTGTATCTCCAATTTAAACAAAATAATTGTTAGTGTAATAATTTTAAAAAGAAGATACTTGTCTTAAATGTGCAGAATAGTAACAAACCATCTTATGTTATTATGTAGCATTTACTTCAAGGATGGCATCATGAAACAGGCTTACAGGTTGATGTTTTGTGATCTGACTAGTAGTTCTCAAGCTTGTGTAATACAACAGGCTGTTAAAGGAAGAAAAATTTTCAAGGCGCTCAGAATTCATGCACATTGCTGTTATAGCATTGCAATGGTTATGGTAGTTTTTCCACTTACTTTATACTTAGAATACCCCCTTAAAAACAAACACATTTGCATATTAATTACAAACTGATAAAATCAATACAATTAAAATATTTCTACATAACGGAAGAGGGTACGTTTCAGTTAATGGAAAGCTTTACCTTTTTGCTTTTTAAATTTTGGATAGATTATTGTCTGAACAGCTCGGCTCTCCTTACCATTCATTTCTGGTTGTTTATTCATATTTTTAAAAAATGAGTACATCTGGTTGGTGGCCAATCATTTTAATTGTGCACTCAAAATATACCTGAGAAAACGCACCTGGGAACCTCTCCTGGCAGGCTTCTGTTCACGCTTCCTGCCTGTGTGGCTGGAGATGCTGGCAGTTTCTCCAGACTCGGGGGTGTCCTTGAATGATCTGCCCGAGAAAACTGTCCTTCCACAAACCCCTGCTCCAATTTCTGTGGACTCAAACTCAAGGATCACTTGTCATTTTTGGCTTCAACGACCAACCTTCACGCAGCCAGGTCTCCCTGCATTATATTCTCAAACAATAACTTGTTTTTCTACACTCATTTGGTTTCACAATATCAAGTCAAACCTTGAATCATGAAATATCCTAAGAAACTAAAGCTTACTCATGAAATATATTGGACTTTCAAATTAATTTTGGAAAAACTCCAAATTGGGAATTCAATTTTCTATACCCAGATTTGTGGGTGATACAGGGTGTTGGGTGACATTTTGACTTCAGAACATGGGAATCTAATGTAGACATGTTTAGGACACATTGAAAGTCAACTCTTGTCACTCAGATCACAATAGGAAACCAACTGGACTGGTGTCACAGGCAATGGCTCACCCGAAAGCCATTTGTCACTGCTCAGAAATAAAACAGCCTTGTGAGGGGCGGGGGGGGGGGGGGTAAGGGGGAGAATCACAAGATAAACATTCAAGGGCTGGGAAGGTGGCTCAGTGGTAGAGCGCTTACCTTGCAAGCCTGAGGCCCTGGGTTCGATTCCTCAGCACCATATAAGCAAAAAGAAAAAAGCCGGAAGTGGCGCTGTGGCTCAAGTGGTAGAGCGCTAGCCTTGAGCTGAAGAGCTGAGGGACAGCGCCCAGGCCCAGAGTTCAGGCCCCACGACTGGACCCAAAAAAAAAAAAAAAAAAAAAAAAAGATAAACATTCAACTTTTAAAGCTTACCATGAAATGGATAGAATAATGGAAAATGCAGAATGAAGGGACTCCAGAGATTAATTGGTTGAAAAAGTCCTGGTTTGGATAATCTAAACAAAATTGCTTTGAAAACTAGAATGTGCTTTACAAATGCTCATCTCATTGTTACTAGGCAACGAAATTAGAGTAAGTCTTATCTCCTGGACTATGTCTACATGAGCAGATGTGAACCCCCACAGTGAAGGTCATGATCCGGAGTCTGCAGGAGCACAGCTGCCCCTTCACCGGAGCAGCACAAAGCTGCCGCTTCCCTTGGCCTGTTCCCAGAGGTGGGCGGAGCTGAGTTCTAAGGCTGCTGTGCATGTGTGTGTGAAGCTGAGTGGGGACAGAAAGGGGATGTCTCTGAGTAGAAAAGAACCGCATCTAGTATGTACTCACAAACACACACTCCATTACTTTGGGTGCATGGCCCTCAATGACTAAGCCTCATGGGAAAAATTGTGTTCTTTCTAGAAGGATGGATTTTTACTTTACAGGCATGACTGATAGTTGAGATTTTGTTGTTCAAAGAGAAGGAAATTCATGAGAGGTGCTTTTCTGCTGTGTATCCATCCTGAAGTATTTAAAGTCAGATGGATTCATTTTTATATCTTCCATTTTCTGAAATGTCTGGGTCTTTTTTTTTAAGTGAAGAACATTAACTTTTGGACATGATTATCAACCAGTTAGTCAAGCTGGAATGAAATCTTGGCATAATAAACAGGATCATCTTTACACCTACTTCAGTTTCCCCAAATCCACCAATGGAGAGAAACTATTTTGATCAGGAATTTCAACAGGAAAGCCAACATCTAGAGTAAAGCATTACATCCTGAGGCATTGAGACCCAGGCCCAGCTGGAATTGGGGATCAATTCCTCTCAGCAGAGAGGTACGACGTGTCTCTTCTGTGCCAGGGTCTGGGGTGCAAAAATGGAAGTGGTGATCACTGTGATTTCAAAGAGCTCAGGATCTACTAGCCAGTCCCAAACCCCAAATCCAAATACTGGGATAATTTGAGCCAAGATCCTGTTGAATTACTGTGAAATAACCACTTCATTTTACAAGTTCTTGTTTCAACGAATGTTAGACTCGAACTCGAGACCTTCGAGCGACCCCCAGAGACCACGACCAATGCAAACAGCAAAAGAGTCGTTTCTTTGCAAGCCCGAGCTTGGGCTCCCAATCGTCAACGACGCAGGGGGTCAGCTGTGAGCCCGACCCTGTCCAGCAGGCTTTTCCTGAGTGTGTGGGGGGGGGGGGGGGGGAGGTCAGCTCACGGGTTAGGGGCAAGAGCAGGAGCTTCCTAGCTTAGGGTGCAGGATAGGTGAAATCACTCCTCTAACCACAGGGATGCGGCAGCGTGAGAGGCTGCCCCGAGCCCTGGCGGGTGGGGGTGGGGGGCAGGCCCCTGGCCGTCCGGCCGTCGTCCTGGCGGGTCGGGGCAGGTGGGGGCAGGCCCCTGGCCGTCCGGCCGTCGTCCTGGCGGGTGGGGGTCGGGGCAGGCCCCTGGCCGTCCGGCCGTCGTCCTGGCGGGTGGGGGTCGGGGCAGGCCCCTGGCCGTCCTGCCGTCGTCCTGGCGGGTCGGGGCAGTCCCCTGGCCGTCCGGCCGTCGTCCTGGCGGGTGGGGGCGGGTCGGGGCAGGCCCCTGGCCGTCCGGCCGTCGTCCTGGCGGGTCGGGGCAGTCCCCTGGCCGTCCGGCCGTCGTCCTGGCGGGTGGGGGCGGGTCGGGGCAGGCCCCTGGCCGTCCGGCCGTCGTCCTGGCGGGTCGGGGCAGGCCCCTGGCCGTCCGGCCGCGGCGCGGGTCGCTCACTCTCCAGGGACGGCGGTTCTGTCGGCTTGCGGCTGGCCGCAGCTTTGGGGCCTCCGGCGGCCGGGCCGGGCGCCCTCCACCCACTACCCGGCGCGTGCGCTGTGCGGGCAGCGCTCCTGGCGCTCAGCCTCCGTCCTGGCCGGAGGCACCGCGGGCTCCGCGGCCGGCGCCCCGCCTCGCGGGTCGGGCCTGGGGCCAGTCCCGGCGCTCCGACCCGTCCGAAGCCGAGTCCCGGCCTCCAGCCGCCGCCTCAGCGCTCCCTCCACGCCCCGCGCCGCTCGGCGGGCGGCGCTCCTCCCCGAGCCCAAGGCGCATGCGCCGCTCGGAGCAGGCCCGGGACTCGCGCCCCCCAGCGCCGCCGCCTGGTTCTGCGCCTGCGCACTCCCTCCGCGGCGGGTCTCGGGGCATTTGCTGTGTAACGGGGTTCCCAGCGGCCGCGCCCGGCCCCCCGGCGCCGCCCGCCTCGCGGAGCCCGAGGGGGACCGGGGCCCGGGTTCCCCGCGTCTGATCCTCAGGCCGGTGGCTTTCCTCTAGAGCCCCGGCGCCGCGCGCTCCGCGTCCGCGCCCCGGCCCTCGGGCGCCCCACACCGCGTTCGGAAAGCGCCGCGCCCGCCCGAGCTGCAAGCCGGGCGAGCCCCACGCGCACAGGGGGCGGGACGTCCGGGGCGTGCCTTCCACGCGCGTCACTTCCGCTTCCGGTGCCGCCTGAAATCTCCCGCCACTGGGGGAGAGCGGCTGCCCGCGCTCGCGCCGTTTGCCTGCGGGTGAGTCTGCGCTCGGGTCCCGAGCCCGGCGGCGGGCGAGCCGCGGCGCCCAGGAACGCGGGCCGGGGTCCGGGCCTGAGGCGCCGGGGCCGCGCGGCGGGCCAAGCGGCCGGGCTCCGCGGCAGCCGCGGGGCTCGTTCCTGTGCCTTGGCGTGCAGGGATGGGCGGACGCAGGGTCACCGCACGTCCGGGGTGCAGATCCGAGGGCGGCGACCCCAGACCTGCGCGGAGACACGGGGTCACCGCACGTCCGGGGTGCAGATCCGAGGGCGGCGACCCCAGACCTGCGCGGAGACACGGGGTCACCGCACGTCCGGGGTACAAACCTGAGGGCGGTGACCCCAGACCTGCGCGGAGACACGGGGTCACCGCACGTCCGGGGTACAAACCTGAGGGCGCTGACCCCAGACCTGTGTGGAGCAGACACGGGGTCACCGCACGTCCGGGTACAAACCTGAGGGCGGTGACCCCAGACCTGCGCGGAGACACGGGGTCACCGCACGTCCGGGGTACAAACCTGAGGGCGCTGACCCCAGACCTGTGTGGAGCAGACACGGGGTCACCGCACGTCCGGGTACAAACCTGAGGGCGGTGACCCCAGACCTGCGCGGAGACACGGGGTCACCGCACGTCCGGGGTACAAACCTGAGGGCGGTGACCCCAGACCTGCGCGGAGACACGGGGTCACCGCACGTCCGGGTACAAACCTGAGGGAGCAGACACGGGGTCACCGCACGTCCGGGTACAAACCTGAGGGAGCAGACACGGGGTCACCTCACGCCCCAGATCTGTAGGAGTTGCCACAGTGCTGTCTTAAGTCCTGAGTGCAGACATGAAAAATGAGGCCCCGAGATCTGTGGGCAGCAGAGTCTTGGGTTCAGAGGTGAGGGCTGTGCCCCCAGACCTGCACCGCCGACGTCCACTTGTATTTCCAGTTGAGGCTTGTTGTGTCCCCTAAAGTCAGGAGGACAGTGCACAGGTGTGACTGCTGCGCACAGTCTGCATGCATCTGGAATCTTTGTTGTGTTTTGTGTTGGTTATTTTCAGCTCTAGTTTTTGTTGTTTGAATGTTTTTGTGATTTTCCTTCCACAGGGAACCAGGATGCAGTTTTCTGGAAACAAGCGCAGAAAGCTGAAGTTAGCAGGTGACCAGAAGAATGCCTGCTACCCTCATAGTCTTCAGTTTTACTTGCAGCCACCTTCTGAAAATGTATCTTTGATTGAATTTGAAAACATGGCTGTTGATAGATTGAAATGTAAGTGATACTTAAATTAGAATGCATGTATTCTTGAGAAACCAAGTTACAATTTATGGGAATGAATGGTGGTGCTTTAATTCACCTAGGAGTCTGTTCAACAAATATTTGTTAATTTTATTTATTGTAACATGCATATTTATCAAATACTGTTATGTTCTAGGTAATAGGAATCTGATATAAATAATATAAACTCATTCTGATACTTGGAGACAGACATCTAATTTAATAGTGATAAATCAGTTTTATTATTGCTCTAGTAGAAGTAAGCACTGGGGTACAGGAACATGGAAGTGGAAGTAACTTGCTTTGCCTACTTAGATATGGCTTCTTAGAGAAGTATGGTCTGGACCTTGATGGCTGAGTAGAAAATTTGTAGCAGAACAAATAAAGGGGTTTTGCAAGCAAGCACCTATCCGGGATGCTTCCTCTGGGTCGTGTGATGGGTCTTGTGTCTCCAAGACTGTGTTTGCCCCTCTGCTTCATCAAAAGAAAAAGGTCTCAGCCCTTCTTTGTTGGTATTGTGATTTGGAAGTTAGTCTCATGCTTGTTAGGAAGGTACTCTACCACTTGAGCCACAGCACAGCCTTTCTTTTGCTTTAGCAAAACATGAGGTCTTGAGGTTTTTTGATTTTTTTTTTTTTTTTTTTTTTTGGCTGGTTGTGGGGCCTGAACTCTGGGCCTGGGCGCTGTCCCTCAGCTCTTCAGCTCAAGGCAAGCACTCTACCACTTCAGCCACAGCGCCACTACTGGCTTTTTCTGCTTATGTGGTGCTGAGGAATTGAACCCAGGGCCTCAGGCATGCAAGGCAAGCGCTCTACCACTGAGCCACCTTCCCAGCCCCAGGTCTTGAGTTTTGGCTTATGCTGATCTTCAGATGGTGACCTTCTGTCTGTGGCCTCCCATGTAGCTGGGATCACTGGTATGTACCACCATGCCCAGCTTATTGGTTGAGATAGGGTCTTGCTATTCTTTTGCCTGGTCTCAAACTGATCCTCCCAATCTCTACTTTCCCAGTGGGTGAGATTACTGGGAATACCCATTGTACCAGGAAAAATTAGTTTTTGTTTTGTGTTTTCTGTGGAACTGAGGTTTGAACTCAGGCCCTTGTACGAAAGTATTGTACCTTGAGCCCACCCTCACTTCTCTGTTGTGACTGATTATGGTTAAGATTTTTAATCAAGAGTCAGTGCTGAGTAATGGAAGCAGACTGCCTGCCAGGCAGCTTCACAGGAAGAGCATATTGGGTTTAAGCTTGTTTCCTATACTGATGGTTTAGTTCCCCCAGACCAGGGGCTCAGTGCAGCAGAGATTACATGCCATTCCTTCTGTCCTTGGCTGAGCATCGATGGTGTTATCTTCTGCTGTGGGACATGAATGTCTTCTGCACAAGGAAGGGCACATTAACCTCTTGTGGACATGTGCATTCAGGCAGTCTACTCTCAGGAAAGAAAACTTACACTATCATTTTCTGAAAACATTGGGGAATTGCTGTCCATGGATTTTTGTCCTGGATTTTGGTTTTTCTATTTGAATACTTCCTTTATATAATTATGTATAAGCTTTTTTTCTTTTTGTTTTCTTTTAGTGCTAAAAGTGGTGGAAAATCTTGGGGTGAGCTACGTGAAAGGAACGGAGCAGTACCAGAATAAGTTGGAAAGTGAGATTCGCAAGCTCAAGTTTTCGTACCGAGTAAGTGAAAGAGAAACAAATACCTCCTTGGTTTGTGTGTGTGTTCTGTTAGTGTTGAGTTACGAAAAAGTCTCCTGTTAGGCACAAGGCTTTGACTTAGATCCTCCTATTCTCAGCCACTAACTAACTACCTAGGATCATAGGTATGAGCCACTGGCACCCACTTTTTTTTTTAAGTCAAGGTCTTGCTATGTGAATCAGGCTGGCCTTGAGCTCAGCTCTTCTGCCTCAGCCTCTCAAGTGTTAGGATTATAGGCATGCACCAGTGTATCTGGCTTGGCATTGCATCTTGACAGATGTGATCATGTTTTTATTCTTGGAGAATGACTGAACAGCAGGTTGATACGGCTATGTCTGATGAGTGGAAATAGGCCTGATGGAAATGGTGGGAAAAAGTGAATTAGAGCAGGAGATGGATGGAAGAGATGTTAAGAATGTAGAATCAAAAATGGTTGTGACTTATTATTGGGGAAAGTGGAGAGGAAGATATGAATGAACCCAGGCCTTGGTTAGGGCAATGAGGTAGATGAGTGTGATGTATAGGAGGGAAAACGAGTCTCAGTTTTGTTCTGGCCATCACTTGGAGTGTCTGTGGAGACATCTAGAGGAGACTAGATGAGTGTGGACTTGAAGCCCTCTGTAGTAGGGGTGTGCGTTGGAGGGGGGAACATCCTAGGAGAATAACGTGAAGAGGAAAGGATGGGGAACAGGACATGGGGGTTACCAGATTGAAGGTGAAGAGGGATGGGAGGAGTATGGGAAGGAGATAGAGAAGGAGCTTCTGGAGAATGAGGTGATAAACCTGGTTACTAGTGACAAAGAAGTCTAGGAGAGTGGAGTCTCCCTGACAGTGGTCTTACCAACAGTGTCAGTATGAACAGCAGCAGACCTTTGGATTACCCTCAGTATGCACTGGATTTTGTTCTAAGTGCATCCGTATCTTACCTGGTGGGTTTTCCTTCATCCCTATTCACAGACGAGGAAACTTATTTACTGATGGTCAGGCTCAGGAGATGGGACATCAGGCGTTTACTTCTGTGGTGCTATACCCAGCAGCCTCAGAAACCTAGGACAGGTTCAGTGAGCTGGATGTTGCTGTGCCCACTGGAGTTTGCAGCTGGTGACGGCTCTGATAGATGGGGGCAGGGACCAGAACAGTGGTCTTGGCTGGAGAAGGGAGGTGTTTATGGAATGTTTAGCAGTTCAGCTGAAATAACAGGAAAGATGGCGGAGTTTGGGTGTTGGGGAGAAAGGAGGTGCACAGCACACGCAAAGGGATGCATACATACACAGTTGGTGATGCTGACCTTTGAAGGGAGAGGAAGGAAGCTTGAAGACACTTGGAGGGGACTTGGGCACGTCAAGTCCTTCAGAGGCAAGAACACGCGTTTTGGAGGAGCTTGGGGAGGGGTCGGCTTTACGTACCAGGAAGGGAGATGTCGTGCCTGTGGAGATGGAAAGTAGCGTACCACACCATGGGTGCCCCGGGGAGCCTGAGGAGCTGTATGCCTAGGGGTCCTTGTTGTCCATTGGCAAGGGTCAAAACAGCCTTTCTGTGACGCAGAGGGGAAGCAGTAATTATATGTCACATGCTGTCTCTGCTGCTCTCTGCCTTTGGACCTGGATTGTCCTCTGTAGGCCTTTGGCTTCAGGGCTTGGTATTTGGCTTAATGCTTCTGGAAGGTGGTAGGCCCAGGAATTGGGCTCTGGTGGGAAGTGTAGGTTATTGGGGCAGCCCTGGAGCATGGGGGGACCTTGGTCCTGGAGCCTGGGGGGGATCTTGGTCCTGGAGCATGGGGGGGCCTTGGTCCTGGAGCATGGGGGGGGCCTTGGTCCTAGGGCATGGGGGGGGCCTTGGTCCTGGAGCATGGGGGGACCTTGGTCCTGGAGCCTGGGGGGGATCTTGGTCCTAGAGCATGGGAGGGCCTTGGTCCTGGAGCATGGGGGGACCTTGGTCCTGGAGCCTGGGGGGGATCTTGGTCCTGGAGCCTGGAGGGGACCTTGGTCCTGGAGCATGGGGGGACCTTGGTCCTGGAGCCTGGAGGGGATCTTGGTCCTGGAGCATGGGGGGGACCTTGGTCCTGGAGCCTGGAGGGGATCTTGGTCCTGGAGCCTGGAGGGGACCTTGGTCCTGGAGCATGGGGGGGACCTTGGTCCTGGAGCATGGGGAGACCTTGGTCCTGGAGCCTGGGGGGGATCTTGGTCCTGGAGCATGGGGGGGCCCTTGGTCCTAGGGCATGGGGGGGGCCTTGGTCCTAGGGCATGGGGGGGCCTTGGTCCTAGGGCATGGGGGGGCCTTGGTCCTGGAGCATGGGGGGGCCTTGGTCCTGGAGCCTGGGAGGACCTTGGTCCTGGAGCCTGGGGGAGGTGTAGGTTACTGGGGCAGCCCTAGAGCAGGGGGGGGACCTTGGTCTCTTCCCTCTTTCTTCCCTGTTCCACGAGGTGAGAAGCTCTGCTTTGGCATGTGTTGCCCACCCCAAAGCAGTGGGGCCAAACCCTATGAGCCAGAAATGAGCCTTTGACAGTTCTGGGAATTGAACTCAGAGCCTTGTGCTCTCTGGGCAGATGCTGTGCCACTTGAGCCTCACCTGTAGCCTCCAGCCTTTCCTTTTTTAGGTTGATTATCCTGAATAGTTAGTTATAGTAAGAGAAAAGTAATAAACTTTGTAACTGGACAAGTTCTTGACCTCTCAGAGCCTCGGTCTCCTCATTTTAAAGACATTTCAGTGCTTCTACCATAGACCCTTGTTCAGGATTAAATGGCTTGATACATGAAGAAGGCTCAGCACAATGCCTGGTATCAACTTAGTACCTAAGTTCAGATCTTGCCACTTCAGACTCAAGTATTCATTGGCATTGCCGAGGGTCTACTTAAAATTACAGGCTGTTGGAGGGGTGGGAGATGGGAAGGGATGAGAAGGGGAAACAAAGGAGGAGGCAACAATGCTTGATAAGAAATGTACTCATTACCTTGCCCATGTAATTGTAACCCCTCTGTATGGTATTTTCACAATTAAAAAAAATTACAGGCTGTAAATTTTATATCCCAAATTCCTGTCATTGTGCACTTATTTAGTTATTTTACAGAAGATCTTGGCATTTTGGGAATAAGGTCATAGAGTTTAGCTATAGGTTAATTTAGAATATTGGTTAATGAAGCTGAGGATTGATGGTTAAAGTGTACGGGCTGGATAGGATTCCAGGAGGAAAACGGTTGCATCTGCTCTGAACCCAGGCGCAGTTGATTAAATGAGATCAGGTCAGATCTGATTATAACGGAAGTAAAGTGACAATTATCAAGCAAGGCATGAATGAAACATATTTTTGTCACTTTTACTTTAGCTTTGGGTTATGCTGACTTGGTGTTTATATCTGCTCTTGTTCAAAGGCTATTCTAATCCTATTCTATTCATGTGCCTTTTTTTAAAGGAAAACTTGGAGGATGAATATGAACCACGAAGAAAGGATCACATTTCTCATTTTATTTTGCGCCTTGCGTATTGCCAGTCGTGAGTATGCATTTATGTATATCCTCACAGTCAGGTTTGATGTCTTGGTTATAAATGGGTCTGTGGAAACTTGACACATTACACTGAGTGTGCTGTGCTGAATTCAGAAAAACTCGAGGAGCCAGTCTTTCGTGGGTTGAATATTAAAGGGAACCTTTATAGAACAACTTGTTTTTATTTAAAAAATATTGAAAAATTTATTTTAAAATTTACTTGAGGAGCTGCTTTTTAGCTTTATAGGAGAGACTATGATTACAATTAGAAGGGTGAAGCTAGGCACCAGTACCTCACACCTGTCATCCTAGCTACTCAGGAGGCTGAGATCTCAGGATCATGGTTTGAAGCCAGCCTGGGCAGGAAAGTCTGTGAAATGTCTACTCAGAAAAAGCCAGAAGTGGCACTGTGGCTTAAGTGGTAGAGTGCTAGCCTTTAGCAAAAGGAGCTCAGGAACAGTATCCAGGCCATGAGTCAAGACTCAGGTTAAGCACACAAACAAAAAAATTAGAAGGTTTTTTTTGTTGTTGTTGTTGTTTTTGGGTCTGGTCGTGGGGCCTGTAATCTAGGCCTGGGTGCTGTCCCTCAGCTCTTCAGCTCAAGGCTAGCGCTCTACCACTTGAGCCACAGCGCCACTTCCGGCTTTTTTCTTTTTGCTTATGTGGTGCTGGGGAATCAAACCCAGGGCCTCAGGCATGCAAGGCAAGCGCTCTACCACTGAGCCACCTTCCCAGGGTTTTTATTAGGAAGGATTTTTAATACTATTTCTAGAGAAAAATGTTTAGAAGGAAAAGGAATTGCACACATGCTTGAATTTGATATGTATCTTTAGAATTTGAGGTGTCTGTACTAGACTTTAGTTTCTTAAGTCAGTGGTGCCACCCAGAGTTGAGAACGAGTTAGTAGCTTTTTCAAAATTTTGTTTTTTTTCCTCTCCTTTATTATGGCCAAATAATATGGTTATTATGTTTGTTTTTAGTAGTAGGCTTATCAGGTGAGGTTCTTGAATTTTTTACTCTCCCAAAATTATAACTGAGAGATTACTCATCAACTTTGACTCTAGAGTTTTTTTGTTTTGTTTTATGGAAGAGCATATGTAATTTATATAGTAAATGGATTTCTTACAATGTGTAAAAGCTAACCTAAAAAAGCCAGGCACTCATGGCTTACGTCTGTAATCCTAGCTACTCAGGAGGCTGAGAGCCGAGGATCACATTCAAACCCAGCCAGGCAGAAAAGTCCATGAGACTCTTATCCCCAATTTGCCACCATAAAACCAGAAGTAGAGCTGTGACTCCAAGTGGTAGAGGGTTAGCTTTGCGCAAAATAGCTCTGGGACAGTCCCCAAGCCCTGAGTTCAAGCCCCAAGACAAAAAAACAAACGAAAAACCAAACACCTAAAAAGTAAAATTGTATTTTACATGCAGTACAGTGATTATTTTATAATATAACAATGTCACTAATTTACGTGTCTTAGAGGTAAATACACTGTCCCTCAGCTCTTCAGCTCAGAGCCATTTTTGGCTTTTTCCCTATTTTGTACTGAGGAATCGAACCCAGGGCCTCATGCATGCAAGACAAGCACTCTACCTCTTAGCCACCTTCCCGGCCCATGAGATTAATATATTATTATACTTGCAATATTGAAGCATATTGTGCACATTACATTTTGTGAAATTATAAGTTATAAAGCTTAATAACTTTGTAAGATTTACTGAGGTTAATTTATTTGGAGATAAAATTATCTTTAAAAAATTGGTTGTTTATTTGGCCTTGATGAAACCACCTTAGAGAGTGGAATACCCCTTTCCAATGTCAGTGCCTCAGACATTCAGTGAGCTTTTAAATTTTATACCCAACAGATTCCTAGAAAATGGTGTTTGAGGACGTGTCTTTTAATTGCTGTCATTTGGCATCCTGATTGTCTCCCAGTATTGTCTCAGAGCAATTTCTTGATTTAATAACCATTGGATTTTGTATCTGTGCTTAAAATCCTTGTCTCCATTTCAGTGAAGACCTTAGGCGATGGTTCATCCAACAAGAAATGGATCTCCTTCGATTCCGCTTTAGCATTCTACCAAAGGACAAAATTCAAAGCTTCCTCAAGGACAGCCACTTGCAGTTTGAGGCTGTAAGTATGTTTTTGTGGATCTCCAGTTGTTTTCATGCTCCTTTTTACTGATATTAAGTGTAGAGTCCATTTTCTTTATATTTCTGAGCACCTGCCTGAAAAACTAGTGAGTGGTTTTGCATCTGCGGGGACATTACAGCAGTGAAGTTGAGGGGGGAGTGCTTGTAGTTTGGAAGTCACTTGTCGGTAAAACCCACTCCTGGCCTCTCAAAACTCACTTCCACATTGGAGTCACGTGACAGGTTGTCTTCTGTATTTGCGGGTTCATCTGCAGCTGCCACCTACTGTGGGTCAAAATATTTGAAACAATACTTGTGTCTGTACTGCGCACATAGAAACTTTTTTCTTATCTTTATTCCCTAAACAATATAGTAATATAGTTGCTTATGTGGCACTGTGTATTAGTTATTACTGGAAATCTAGAAGTGAGTTAAAGGGTAAGTGCGGGGGGGAGGGGAGGGCGGGGGTCATAGAGAGGGGCTGAGCTGCTCAATGTGATGTCTTGTGGGGAGGGGGGCGGACGTGGGAAGCCTTGCCAGTCTCACAAGCATGAGCGCTCATTCCTGGGACATTGCCTTCCTTTATTCCTAATCATAGCCATAGCTGCGGCCCTGAGGAATTGAACTGCAACATTAGTTTTGGTGGGGACAACTGCATGCCAGTCACAGGACAAATTAAATCCTAAACGACACAGTTAAATTTGGTGGATTTTCTAATCTGTACCTATGTTTCTTCATGCTTGCTTAGTTACTATTATGCTGAGGATTGAATTCAGGGCACCTGTGCACCCTGGGTAAGCACTGTACCACTAAGCTAAAGCCCAGGCTTTCTTTATCTTCAAAAGTGGGATAATATTCTCGACCTCACAAGATTGGAGGTTTAAGCAGCAGTGTGCGTGGCCCGCTGGGCCTGGGCACACAGCACTCGGTGCACACGGCCTGCCTGGTGCCGTGGTAGCAGGCGACCTGAAGGAGAGCAGAAGCGGCAGAGCTTGCACCTGTCAGCTGGAAACAGGAATGTATGAGACATTAAATACGCAGGGTTTGTTTTTTTGTTTTTTGTGGGTTTTTTTGGGTCTGGTCATGAGCTTGAACTCTGGGCCTGGGCGCTGTCCCTCAGCTCTTCAGCTCAAGGCTAGCACTCTACCACTTGAGCCACAGCACCACTTTCGGCTTTTTTCTTTTTGTTTATGTGGTGCTGAGGAATCGAACCCAGGGCCTCAGGCATGCAAGGCAAGCACTCTACCACTGAGCCACCTTCCCAGCAAGTTTTAACCAGTTTATTGCAAATGAGAATTGTGTTTTGTTGTTGGCCCCCCCGGCCCCCCCGGGGTTTTTGTACTTAAGGTTAGTGCCCTACCACTTGAGCCACAGTGCCACATCTGGCTTTTTATTGGAGTTAATTGGAGATAAGAGTCTCACAGACGTTTCTTCCTAGGCTGGATTTGAACCATGATCCTCAGATCTCAGCCTCCAGACAGGCATGAGCTACCAGCACCCGGCTATTTATTTTTTAGTTCAGTGATTCTGGGCGGGGGACTGGATAGAGAAACATTCTTCTGAGGGGTACCTGGGGAAGCCAGTGGAGGTGGGAAGATTGCTGCTTCCTCCTAGTGGAAATGTGCCCCATGCTTTGGAAAGCGAAGTGTTGAATGTAAGCCTTGACCCAGTGTCTGTGATGGTGGAGATCTGTGGTAGGCAGAGTGAGGAAGTACTGCCAGGGTCCTGGAGAAAATCACTCATTCCTGTGGTAGACGTCAGTCACTTTCTCATCGGGCCTCTTGGCTGTTTTTATACTGTTCTCTCATGGCTCCTAACACTGGCAATCAAGATCCTTGAACTCAGGTGTTGATTAGATTTCCCCTGAGATCCCCATAACCTCTTCCTGTTTCATTTTAGGTTTTCTCAGCTCTTAGTATTTCATTGATATAAACACGCACATTTTCTTCACTGTAGTGTGACTGTTTGGCTTTCATTTGAAACCTGTTCTACCCGAACAGATATTTGCTGTGCTTTTAGAGCCAAGTCAGAGCAGGGATGTAGGGAAGGGTATTAGCATTTGTCGCGTGTAGTGCTGCCTGGCCTGTGATCTGCCTGGGTCGGCAGAAGGAGATGGCAGAGGGTGAGGAGCCTCAGGGCCATCTGGTTTTCATGTTACAGAAGCTGTATTTTGGCCTAGGTCTTAGAGTACCTGGACTTAGGTGCTGTTTTCTGTAAAATAAACCTGCTGCACATTCAGAGCAAGTGACCTTACACAGGTTCTCAGGCTCCTTCCACTGGAAGATCTGGTGTCCCAGGCCCGGCGCCAGCCTCAGTCCAGCTCCTCTCCATTTACTTAGGTGTTTTACAATGTCTTCTGGATGCTTCTTTTGAATGCCAGTGGGTCTAGTGGCAGGAATTTTCACTTGAACAGTACAGAGTGCCAGGGACAGTAATGGGCTGGGGAGCGCTCTGCGTGTTACACATGTCAAGTGCATTTCAGAATTAAAAGAACTTTAGGTTCAGAGAGTGAAGGCAATGACCTCATGCTTTGCTCACTAAAAACATTGTAAAACCTGGAATTGCGATTTTTTTCTCACTTTACAATATTTTTTTTCTTATCCTAAACTTTCAATTTAAGATTTCTAATCCCTTGTAATTTTAAATCTCAGACAATATTTCATGTAATTCTTGGTTGGTAATTTATTTTCAGTGATTAAAATTTAATTGTTATTTGTTACCGAAAATGTCAGTAATTAGTAAGAATCTTTGGACACTTTTCTCCAGTGAACGTTGAAACATTGATTTGATTTTACATGTGTGGAATTTTTATAATGGTTTTGGTATTTACTTGTTTATCATTTTCTCTTAGATATTTGTAAATGAGAGAGTCCTTTTTTCCCTCCTACAATTTTGGTCCTTGTTCTATTGTTTTCAGTTAGCTGATTTTTTTGGGGGGGAGGTGTTACAGTATGGAGAGTATTCTGTGTGTTACAAATGTCAAGTCCATTTCAGAATTAAAAGAAATTTATGCTCAATTCCTTTATGTTCAGCGAAGTGAGTTTTTGGAAGTGTATTCATCATTGTGGGCTATGCAGCTGTAACAGAAACACACAAAAGGCTCAAGTCATAAACCTTTCTATTGAAAGAACAAATTGAAGTTTACTAAGCAGAATAATCCCTCAAAAGCAGCTCAGTGGAAAAAGCTCATTTTACGTATAACATATATCTATCTCCTAATTCTTGGCCCTGAGAAAGGGTAAGATTCATGTTTTTATCCTCTCCTTGAAGATGTCAGTGCTCCCAGATTGAACAGTTACAAACATTAGCAATGTTACTACTGTTATTTCTAGAAATCAAAAATAAGAGAACACCATGGTTGGAATTTGCTTACTACTCAGCCTTGGAAAATAAACAGTTTATCTTTCCCATCAGATGATGAAGCTGGTTCTCTCCTTGACCTATCTAGTCAGGCTCTTAAACTTTCTTTTTTAAACAGGACCTACTTACTTAGTTTTAGCAGCATTTCGGCTATCAGCTCAATATCTTAACAATTGTCAGATTAGCCAAGGATTCCTTACCACTTCTTAATTTACCATGCTCCTCCACCTGCCCATCCTTGGCTATAAAGGCTCACTTTTCCTAGTGTACTAAGAGTTGGATTCAACTCTTCTCTGTTATACAGCCTGTTTGAGTTGCTGCACCTGGAATAAAGTGCTCCCTACTGCCTTTGGCAGGTGTCCTGAGTAATTTTCTTGTTTAGCACCTTTGATCTGCTATTCAGTGAGGTTTTGCTATTGAGCTGTTTTTGAGTGTTAGGATGATTAACAAACTTTAATTTGTTCTTTATCTAAGTAGAAACATTTATGACTTAGAGCCCTTTGCGTGTTTCTGTTACAGCAGTACAGTTTGACTTCTTTCCAAATGGTTCAAGTGAGGGTATTCACATAGGGCATGCTGTCTATACAAAGACTCTGTAAACCTAATGCTTTTGTGCTCACAGTAGTGTTTGTATCAAATAATTATCTTTACATTATTTTAGCTATATTTATTAGACAGGTATAATAAAATATTGGTAACTTTTATATTTGAAGAATAAGGAAAATGTTCTTTAAATTTTCATGTTAGTTGATATGTAACCATTTGTGTCTGTAGTGGTAAAAATCCATGGCAGATGGTCTTTGGTGGCAATATTTTAAAGTTAACAGAATATGTTATCAAGCTACAAAACTAGAGCCTGCTCACTATAAGGTAGTTTAAATCTATAGATGTTGGGGCAAAATGTGAAACTTCAACCTAATTGCCCATGAAGTCTCAAATTAAATATGCAAACACTTTCAAGCTAACTTTTGGAAGTCTTTTTTTTTTTTTTTTTTTTGCCAGTCTTGGGCTTGAACTCAGGGCCTGTGCACTGTCCTTGAGATTCTTTTGCTCAAGGCTAGCACTCTACCACTTGAACCACAGTACCACTTTGGGCTTTTTCTGTTTATGTGGCACTGAGGAATCAAACCCAGGGCTTCATGCATGCTAGGCAAGCACTCTATCACTAAGCCACATTCCCAGCCCCATCTGTGTTTTTTAGCTTTTCATCCAGTTTTCAAATGTAGAGGTTTTTGTTGTTGTTGTTTTTTGTTTCTCAGTCATGGGACTTGAACTCTGTGCCTGGGTGCTGTCCCTCAGCTCTTCAACTCAAGGCTAGTGCTCTACCTCTTAAGCCACAGTGCTACTTCCAGTTTTCTAGTGGTTTATTGGAGATAAGAGTCTCACAGATTTTCCTGCTCAGGCTGGCTTTGAATGGTGATGTGATCCTCAGATCTCAGCCTCCTGAGTAGCTAGGATTATAGGCGTGAGCCACTGGCACCCCGCTAAATGTAAAATTCCTTATATTTACATTGTTTGGATTCCTATTCCTGACTTTGCCCTTGAAAAAATGTGACTTTAAATTAGTGGAAATTCTCCTATGTGGAGCTATGTCCTAAGGCCTTATAATGTTACACTATCATATATGCCTATGTATACATTATGAAAAATAACCTTGCTGAAAAACATTTCTAGTTTTAAATTTTAAACATACTGTGAAGTGCTACTCATGTTTTCTAGTGGTCTCCTAAAAAAGATACAGAGCTTTCCTAGGAATACAGGATTTTTTCATTCTATAGGCTAATATTTCTTTCTCCCAAGTTCTCTGAAAACCCTCCACCCTCTTCCGTTGAGGCCCTGGGTTGTGGATTAGTTTGAGGCCTTACCCTTGATCTTTTGGATAAGGGTGTAGCGTGTCGTGGGCTCATGGAATTGTGAAATATCATGATGCTGTATTCTCAGTCACAGAGTGTCTACACCTGAGTCACCCGGGAGAGGAGTGGTGACACCAGTTTTCCAGTTAGCTGAGCCCTGTGAGCACATCGGTCCTCCTACCCCGACTTTCCTGAAGGCACACCCTTAAATTCCTTACCTGCTGCTGTGTTAGGTCTCCAGCTGTTGACAGCTGCTTCTGCTGCTTTGATATTTTCAGCTCTAGCCAAAGCATTCTGGGCCCATCCCAGTGTCCCAAGAGAGCCCTTCATCATCGCTACCAGAGCCTCAGAACCACACCTATTTCATATTGTCCTTCATAGTGGGCTCACCGATGAAGGCTGCTATATGAGTACAGGAAAACCCACAGTACTACTTCAAAACTTGCATCAGGTCCTCGTTTGCTAGAAAGGGGTTATTAAGGCCTGGATCTGCTAAGTGATGAGGTGAAAGGAGAGAAATTAATCACTAATAGCTGACATTTTTAGGTGTTTATCAAGTGCCAAGCATTTTTCTACATGCTTTATGTGGATTATATAATTTAATCCTCACAGCAGCAACTGAAGAACATGGGGGTTAAGTAACCTCCCTGCCAGCAAGACTTTAGATATTTTGTAAAGTATAAATTACAAAGTGTGTTACTAAATACATGAGCGGGTTTCTTCACAGCTTGTCCTTCACTAGCACTGAAATAGAGTGGAATCCATGCTGACATTTAAGGCAGTGGTTCATCAAAAGGGGTATATAAACACAGGTGTGAGTTTAGAGATTTACATTAATGTAGGAAATTAAAGCATTCACTGTAATTTTACTAAGATGTTTTACTTCAACTGACAGTTCTTGGCAGAACTGGAAACTAAATATAATAAATATATCAGAAGTCATTTCCCTAAACACGGTATGTGTGCTGTCTCCAGAGAAAACATTATGTGCCTGCCATTAGTGATTGAAAAATTCATTATCAAGTTTTTTTTGCTTTTCTTCTTTGGTACCATTTACCCTTTTGAACACATGAAAGATGTTTGTTTGTTTGTTTGTTTTGGGTCCGGTCATGGGGCCTGAACTCTGGGCCTGGGCGCTGTCCCTCAGCTCTTCAGCTGAAGGCTAGTGCTCTACCACTTGAGCCACAGTGCCACTTCCGGCTTTTTTCTTTTTGCTTATGTGGTGCTGAGGAATCGAACCCAGGGCCTCGGGCATGCAAGGCAAGCGCTCTACCACTGAGCCACCTGCCCAGCCCCATGAAAGATGTTTTTAAGTGTTATTTGAAACAGTCTATATTTCCTGCTGGGGATTGAACCCAGGGCCTTGTGCATGCTAGGCAAGTGCTGTACTATTTAGACCCTACCCCTAAAGAGCAGCTGTCATATCTTTGTAACTGATGTCGTCTCTGGAGGTTTTCTTATGTCTTGTGTATTACATACTGTCACTTCCTGTAAGATCACGAATGCAGCAGATAAGGAAGGGCTAAAGGCAGCCTGACAATACTTCCAGCTAGTCCTCTTCATGACAGTCCAAAGTGCCCCAGCATACCCCAGACCCCAGGGAAACAGGGCAGGCTGACTCCTCAGACAGGAGGGTCTGGGACAAACCACTGCTCACAGATCTTTCTGTTCTTCCCCTTGGAGATGATTGTGGAGCAGGCGGTGATGTGGAGCAAGCAGTGATGATGGAGCAGTGAGGGTGGAGCGGTGATGATGGAGCGGTGAGGGTGAAGCAGTGATGGTGGAGCAGTTATGATGGAGCGGTGATGGTGGAGCGGTGATGGTGGAGCAGTGATGGTGGAGCAGTGAGGGTGAAGCAGTGATGGTGGAGCAGTGATGATGGAGCGGTGAGGGTGGAGCGGTGAGGGTGGAGCAGTGAGGGTGGAGCAGTGATGGTGGAGCAGTGATGATGGAGCAGTGATGGTGGAGCGGTGAGGATGGAGCGGTGATGGTGGAGCGGTGATGGTGGAGCAGTGATGGTGGAGCAGTGATGGTAGAGCAGGCAGTGATGGTGCAGGCAGATGGTGATGGTGGAGCAGTGATGATGGAGCAGTGAGGGTGGAGCAGTGATGATGGAGCAGTGATGGTAGAGCAGGCAGTGATGGTGGAGCAGTTATGATGGAGCGGTGATGGTGGAGCGGTGATGGTAGAGCAGTGATCGTAGAGCAGACAGTGATGGTGGAGGCAGATGGTGATGGTGGAGCAGTGAGTGAGGAGGTCAAATCCTGGGATTGAGCTTTTTTTTGTTTGTATCACTTTCGTGCAGGTTCCTCAAAATCTTCCATTTGTGATTCTGACCTGAAATTTGTAATGAACATAATTTCAAAATTGAATTTATTTATTTGCATTTTAATTGATGATGATGATGATGATGATGATGATAGGGGTGATGATGTAGAAGAGTTTCAAGCATTGTAAACCATTGTACAGACATTGCTTTTGGACTGTTTCATGTGTCTGTATGCCCTGAAGATGAGCTGCAGTGGGAGAGAGGTGGGTCAGTTAGGGTGATCTCTTTCTTGCTCCTCTGAGAAGTTCATGCACCTGGGGCTCTGTTTTGATGACTAGCTGGTTATCTCCTTTCTTTTTTCTAGCAGCAGGAATTCGCTATGAGTACGGTGTTTTCTTCCCTTTCCAGTCATGTGCCATTGGACCATGTATGTTTTCCTTAGCATAGTATCTCTTAGATACTCTCTTTACCTTTCATGGGGGTCTCTTCAGTGTTACATTATTTGCTTAGTTAAGACTATTTTGATATTGTCCCCTTTTTAATTTAAAGAAATGCATTTATGTGATTTTCATGTTAATCTTGGTTGTGAGTTTGCACTTAAATTTTTTTTTGTTGTCAGGACCTGGGTGCTGTTCTTGAGCTTTTTTGCTCAAGGCTAGCACTCTACCACTTTGAGCCACAGCTCTACCTCTGATTTTTGAGTGGTTAATTGGGCATGAGTCTTACAGGGACTTTTCTGTTGGCTTCAAACTGCGATCCTCAGATCTCAGCCTCCTGAGTAGTTAGGATTATAGGCATGAGCCACCAGCACCAGCAGTGGTTTGCACTTTTGTGGCAATGAAGTTTGTCATTAAGTTATGGGAAATAGTAGAAGATGAGCCTAAGCAAGCCAGGAGAAGGGCAACAGGGGAGTGTGGCTTGAAGGTTTTTGAGGAGTGATGTGTTATAATTTCCTGTGGTATAAATAACTACAGCAGTTGAGTGAGGATGTGGAAAGCTGAGACGCACAGTGGGATGTAAAGTTCATGCCAGGCAGAGTTTCCAGGAAGTCATATTGGTGTCTGTGTTCATGAAAAGTAAACGGATGGCCAAACGAAAGACTAACTGAGGTCTTGAACTATAGTAGTGGCTGTGGGAATTAAGGGAAATTGGCAGGCCGGTAGACTGTGGAAGTAGCCTACAGAAGAACAACAATGGCATATAACTGACGATGACTTCATACCATCTGGTACAGGGGATAGGGGAAAGGAGAGGGAGAGGAACTTACCGTTGAGGGAGATGACATAGGGAAAGGTGGGAAAGAGACAGCGAGAGAGGAACTTAGGGTTGAAAGAGAGGACATAGGGAAAGGCTGGGAGGTCTGACCACAGCAAATGCAGAAGTGACCTCAGAGCCTGGGGAACCTCTTACTGTCCGAGGGGGCCTTGACGGGCAGTTCAGGAAGTGACCCCGGCGGATTGAGGATGTGACCCCAGAGTCTGGAGTCCTTTGCTCACCCACAGTTAGGTGATTGACAAGCAACTACTGATAAGGCTACTTGCTGTCCTTCAGGAAGAGGAAGGGGTAAGGGAAGAGGCTGTTCTCCACCACAGACCTAACAGATATAGACCCTGGGTAAATTACCTAGCCTTTCAGTTCTTCATTTTCTTTTACCATAAAATGGGACAATCTTGGTGTCTCTCTGTTGTGAGATTGAACAGAATTCTGCACAGAATTCTGAAGACTAGCAGGGCCTACTTAACTTTTGCTAAATTCTTACTAAGTTAGAAAGAACTTTCTTTTTTTTTTTGGTCCATCGTGGGGCTTGAACTCTGGGCCTGGGCGCTGTCCTTGCACTCTTCAGCTCAAGGTGAGCGCTCTACCGCTTGAGCCACAGCACCACATCCGGTTTTCTAGTGGTTTATTGGAAATAAGAGTCTCATGGACTTTCCTGCCCTGACTGGCTTTGAACTGTGATCCTCAGATCTCAGCCTCCTCCTAAGTAGCTAGGATTGATTACAGGCATGAGCCACTGGCGCCCAGCTTAAGAACTTTCTTACGTATAGGAAAGCTGAATGGCTCTAATATTTCTGAGTCTGGAAGTTCTTGAAAATGTTTAAGACTGGGCTGGGAAGGTGGCTCAGTGGTAGAGCGCTTGCCTTGCATGCCTGAGGCCCTGGGTTCGATTCCTCAGCACCACATAAGCAAAAAGAAAAAAGCCGGAAGTGGCGCTGGCGCTGTGGCTCAAGTGGTAGAGCGCTAGCCTTGAGCTGAAGAGCTGAGGGACAGCGCCCAGGCCCAGAGTTCAGGCCCCACGACCGGAACCAAAAAAAAAAAGAAAAGAAAATGTTTAAGACTAAACAAGTAGTCTTATTAGAGTGATTTTTTTAATTTTAATTTTTATTGTGAAAATACTGTACAGAGGGGTTACAATTACATGGGCAAGAAAATGAGTACATTTCTTATCAAGCATTGTAGCCTCCTCCTTTGTTTCCCCTTTCCATCCCTTCCCATCCTCCCCCCGTCCCCCCCTCTTATTTTTATTTCTTACATTAGAATTTGGGGTTTTGAATATCTGGTCTGTTTCAGTCTTGGTGGCAATTTTTTTGGTAACTATATAATTAATTTTAGTTATTTTATATACAACCAACACTTGACATTTAATATCTCTTGACTAATACTTTGGTATGATAGTTTCACTATTTTTTTCCTCTGCTGAAGACCTTTTGGGTCTTAGAGTAGACCATGGGGTAAATGAGAGGCTGTGAGATTAAACTAGAATCTTGTTTTTGACAGACTTGTTCCAGGGCGGCTACAAGAAGCCTGCTTGTGTTTGCATTTGTTTCCTTCCTGTGGCAGGATTATGCTCTGCAAGTGTCATCGGGGGGAGCCAAAGCACTGCTTTTGCTCTCGGTGGAGAAGGAACAGCGGTGGCATGATGTCCGTTTCCCAGCTGTGTGCTGTTTCCTTCTGCTTAGAAGGGGTTTACTCAGTGATAGACTGGAAGTGAATAAGATGAAGTGTGTATGCACACACTTGAGGAATTACCACTTGAGGAAGTGGAGTTGGAGCTGGTTGGCTGATTAGTGGACATGCCAGGTAGCCTTGCTTTCGCTATACTGTTGTTCATGGTGTAACAAGACCCGTAGAGAAATAGAAGAGAATTTGGACTTAGATAAGATGGTTTTCCTTTACCTCTCTTGGTTTGGGTTTAGTTTGTTGTATATTCTGTTATTTTCTTATTCCTTCTCAGCATATAGCCATTTTTTGTTGTTGTTTCCTTTTCACTATTCCTCTTGTAACATACACGCAGATGGGGTAGATTTTTAGGAGGTTAAAGATATGATTTATTGCCTTGTTTAGTAGGTTGCTACCTGCAGCCATGAGAAAAATTTATTTTTGAATATTCTACATCTTTATTTCTTCTGGGAGGCGCTTATGTTCTATAATAGGGGGTTGTCTCCAAAATAATACCTTTATTAGAAACTGGGGTTCAGCATGCATTAGAAATGGTGATGCCTCCTCCACTGTCCCTTAAGCTTTTCTGTCTATTATGTGGCTTCGTCTATCCAACCAAGCTTTGCTTATATGTGTTTTGTTAGTGAGCCGGGATGTTCTGACTGGGCTGAGGAGGGACTGAGTAAGAAGTGGTAATTTCTCTAGAGAAGGGAGTCCATTAGCTTGACGTGATAGGATGGCTGCCTTGCTCCTTCCTTGGTCCCTGCTTCCTCTCTTTGTCTAAGGAAGAAGATTGGCAGGTTCCTTACCGCGCAGAGGGGTGCAGCCCTTGCTGCCCTAGTGGCAAGAGAAGAAAATGGCTTCTCCCTCCCTCCTTGTTTCCTTTTCTTTAAAAATGTTGTTTGGGGCTGGGAAAGTGGCTCAGCGGTAGAGCCCTTGCCTCCCATGCATGAGGCCCTGGGTTCAATTCCTCTGCACCACAGAAGCAGAAAAACTGGAAGTGGCACTGTGGCTCAAGTGGTAGAGCACTAGCCTTGAGCTGAAGAGCTGAGGGACAGCGCCCAGGCCCAGAGGTTAGCCCCATCACTGACCCCCCCTCCCCCAGAAAAAAATGCTCTTTGATTTTAATACGGGTGAACTTGGCCTCTGAGGAGTAGATAGAATCAAAAATAAAATATTTTCTTCTCTTCTGAGTTTTGCATTTAATTCCCCCAAATGACAGAATTAGCCTAGATGTGAAATGGTAGGTTTCAGGAAATGAAGATGAAATTAGTGTGTACTTTTTATTTTTACTGTATATGTGGTAAAATTAGATAATTAAGGCATTAAAAAAGTCTGATATATTCACCTGTTCACCTTCTTAAACCTAAGAAGTATAATTTGCCTGAATTATGTAAAATGCTAATTAAAGGGTTTAATTTACTAATCTCATTTTGATTAGAGGCAGATGCTGATTATCTACACAAGTCTAAATGGGCCTTTCCGAGATGGCATTCATTATTTAAAACCAATTTTTCAAACTTAATTAAGACGTAAGCTTAAGGACTAACAAACAGCAGTAGTTGTCCATGTAGGGCAGGGTACCACGGATTTGATGGATACAGTGTCATTTTAAATTTCAGTAGACTCAGAGTTTTAAGATTTGATGGAGTCCAGTAGAATCTCTAGTCACACCTTTGATAGTACTATGGGGCTTTGATTTTTTTTTCCTATTTTTTCTTTTTTTCTCTTTCTGCTATGAGTCAAGATAGCACAAGGAACTGAGACAGTCTTATTCAATCACGCTCAAACATGTGTAGAAGCGGACAGAGCATATCAGACAAGTATGCCGTCATTCCCTCACAGATGACCAAACCTTACTTTTACAAAGTTACGATGTGCCAGGAAATAAACTGTAGATAATTAGGTTGGTGTCAGTGCAGGCAAGATGAGAGTATCTTAGTGTAGTAACTGAGCAGGAAGTTGGATTCATGCACCCATCCTTTGTATTCACCATGAGGTTGAACACTAGCACTACCATTTGGCAGTTGTTTTTCTCTCTGATTTTTTCATTTGCAAAACAGAGAATAATGGTACTAGCTCATATGGCTGAAGGCCTTAAGAAGTTAATACATATTATTCAGTATTTAGAAGAGTTTAAGGCCTGTAGCAAGCAGACAGTACTGTTAACTATTGCAGTGATTAGTTACCATTCCACTTTCTGCATGAACTTTGGAGTGTATATGTGGAGAGCAGTGGGTGTAAGCCATGCTCACTCGAGTCACTTTATGTTTGCTACATATGTGCGACTGGTTAAGAATTTCAATGCATATGGTAATACAGTTAATGCTAGTGGTGTGCTAAAATGAATGAGCAGTGATTGTAGTGTACACCTTGTGTTTGCCTGTGTGGCATGAAGGGTTAGGAGTACATGGTCCAATGCTAGATTAACAACTGGACAATCGACTGAAACTCTGATGATGATTACATTCGAGTCATTTCAATTCAGTTCAATTCCTTTCCAATTGTTAATAGACTGAGAGAACTTCCTGTGGAATAAAATAGGACAGTGCTGCACTTTTGGTTCTCATCCTGGCTAGGACAGACAGTAGTTGGTTCCGTGACTGTCTCAGTCTCTCCCGTGCTTTCATGATGGCATGTGGCATGGATGCCATGATTTCCTGCCAGCCTACTGTTGACTCTGAAGCAGGAGTGCAGATACATTCTCTTCAGATGTACACAATACCTGTATGCATAGTGTGCATAGAACCCGCTCCAGCCGTTTACCAGTTTCTCATGTTAATGTTCCAAGTCTTCAGTAAGTCGTGTCCGGCTCTCGCCCTTGCTTGCCTCACTAACCCCCTCTCCTGACCATCTCTTTCCATCAACTCTATGCCTGTAAGTCACAATGAACTGCTTTCAGTTTTGTGGGGTTTTTTTTGTCAGTGTGGGGCTTGAACTCTGGGCTTGGGTGCTGTCCCTGCACTCTTCAGCTCAAGGTGATCGCTCTACTGCTTGAGCCACAGCACCACTTCCTGTTTTTCTAGAGGTTTATTGGAGATAAGAGTCTCAATGGACTTTCCTTCCTGGGCTGGCTTTGAACCGCGATCCTCAGATCTCAACCTCATAAGTAGCTAGGATTGCAGCATGAGCTACTAGCACCTGGCTTGCTTTAGTTTTTGAAAATAGGTTTGTTCTCTTGATTTTAAAGATTCTTCCATCTATTTCACTTAATTCTGACTCACAATCATGTCTCGATTTCCATGTGTTTTCTTCTTTCCCCAAGTCAAGTTCTCTGTCCATCTTCTGTCAGCTCTATTTGACACTCATCACCAGCCTGCCTGGTGGTGAGCGCTGAGTCCCTTTCCTGAGAGTGCTAGGCCCTGCATGTCT
Source organism: Dipodomys merriami (assembly GCF_024711535.1). NCBI lineage: Eukaryota > Metazoa > Chordata > Mammalia > Rodentia > Heteromyidae > Dipodomys > Dipodomys merriami. The sequence continues at coordinate 905,911 of NW_027202516.1, read as the reverse complement.
GTTCACTGTCCGTCGCGATGTCTAGTCCATAGGAGCTACTTAATACATGTTAGTTGAATGAGAAAGTGAAAAATGAATGAGCCAGTTACAAGATACAGTACTGCTGGGTCCTTAAATACTGTTGGGTCTTTTGAATGCTTATTGAAAGGTTTAAATCCTCAGTAGTTCATTCTTCTTGTCCTTGTGTGCTAATTAATAGCTGTGTGAAATGGTGGGTCAAGTAATAGTGTGCGATTAGCAAATGAGATCCTAAAAGCTAAATTCTTCAGTTTCCTTTGTGCTTATTTTATGGAAGTCAAATTGATCTTGTTGCCTTAAGACTTGCTAGGCAGACTTGGTGTGTAGGGTGAGAATCTTAATTTGGTAGATGCTGGAGAAGGGTAAGGAACAGACCCCATAGCAGATCGGTGAGAGATCAAAGTTCACATGTGCTGTATGTGAAGTCCAGAAAGTTCCAGGTCCATGTGTGCCATATCTCACATACACAGAGTTCCAGGTCTGACTATGCTGTCTCTCTCGTCCAGAGAGTTACAGGTCCACGTGTGCCGTATCTTATGTCCAGAGAGTTCCGGGTTTGCCTCTATCCTGTGTCTCTAGTCCAGAAGCCCTCTGAAATAGTTTATTCTAACTTCAGAGCATGAACAACGTTTCTGTTTCACATCCAGTTCACCTGCAGACTACATTGTCTGGAATTTGCAAAGTAGGTTGTCCAATTTTAGCTCATCTGGAAGCTTTAGATGACTAACAATTTCTGTGATTAAAGTAAATATAGATATCATTGCTGTTAAGAATGAAAAGCAGAGAAATGTTTTCTTCAGTGCTAGGGTTTGAACTCGGAACTTCCTGTTTGCTAGGCAGGTGCTTGGAAAGAATTTCTGCTCCTAAAGAAGGAATGTGATAATAGTTTATATTCTGTATTAGTAGTGTGGTGAAACTTAGCCTAGCAACCAAGTATTGTGCAGATAACAAGAGTACTTAGGCTGAGGAATACTTTGCTTCCAAGAGGTCATTATAGCTGGTGTGGTGGATGGAGGTGTTTATGAATTGGGCTGGCAGGATATCTCAGTGGTTAGAGCATGTGTGTGGCTCTAGTTTCGGCTCTTACGTAACAAACAAAACAAAGCAACAACAACAACAACAAGAACCTCGTTCATGTTGTGGTTAAATGTATATACTTAATACTTACTCTCTTAACAAGTTTTCAGCCTCACCTCGCTTTAGTAGATACTCCATAGGAGTATGCCATGTCACCACCGATTTTAACCTTTTGTTGTTAAACTAGCATACCTAAACTAGCATAGTTGTACAAAAGGGCTTGCATTGTGACATTTCCACATAGGTATACAATGTACCCCATCAGCCTTACTTCCTCTGTTTCCCTCCTTGTCTCTCTCTCCTTTGTAAAATAATTTCCACTGGTTTCTTTGTCCTATTTCCGTACGTGTATGTAAGAGAGGGTCATATTAATGCTCTTGATCACAAAACTGTCATCAGCACTTATCTTATGCTCCTGTGTTGAATTGTAGAAGGAGGGTTGTCAATTGGTGGGCAGAGAAAAGTGGCCCCTGGGCAGGGCAGATAATGCTGTTACTTACCAGTGTTTAGTGTTACTATGCCTGAAGACCCAAAGGAATAACACTATCTCTTCTGAGGGGCATCACAGCTGCTTCATCATGCGTTACTTCCCTCTCTTCCTCCCTCTCCTCCCCCCCCCCTTTTTTTTTTGCTAGTACTGAGGTTTGAACTCAGGACCTTCTCTTGTTTGGTTGCTCTCTAACCTTATTGCTTACCTTGTGCTCTACCACAGCAAAAGGTTTCTCTAGTAAAAGCCTTTCATGTGTACACTATTGAGGTTTAAACTTAGGGCCTTACGCTTGTAAGCAGATATTCTCCACTGAGCCACACCTCCAGTTGCATTTATATTTTATGTGCACATGAAGCACTGAAGCATTCTGGGACTGTAGGTAGGGACAGAGCTGATTTGGAACAAAGAAAGCATTGTAGGAATGTGGGTAGGGATAGCGCTGTAATTTGAAGAGCTCTGGGCTTTGTACTTCCAAACCCACCCAGCAGCATGGAGAAGGAGCTAAAGAGCGCCAGAGGGCAGAAGCTGTGGAGAGGTGAGACTGGAAGGCCAGAGACTAAGAAAAGTCTTAAGGTGAAAGCTGGTAAGCCCTGGTCTCCAACACATTCCCCAGCACCGCCAAAGGCTAAGAGCTGGGCTTTGGAACTATCTCACTAGCTGCTGTCTGGGCTGCTGGCATTTCTAGCTTCTTGAAATAGGCCTCTGACTTGAGCACCTAGAGCTGTAAGTCTCTGCTTTGAAAGCTTGGAGGGGTAAGCCTTTGTTTCTCAGGGCAACAGCCAGAAGCTGCTGGCTTTGAGAGCCCAGATCTTGCTTCAACCAGTACCTGGATCTGTGTATCTATCTCTTTTCCAGCCTGAAGCTGTACATCTCAGCCTTTTAGGGTTTGGAGAGTTAGGCCTCGGGCTAGCCTAAGCTCTGGGCTGCCAGCAGTAAGGGACCTAGTCCTTGTGTGTTCACAGTAGATGTCTAAGTACAGCAGAAGTACCATGGCCAGCTCTTCCTGACTGTGGGTAGTGCTCTCTGAAGTCGCTGGGTTTCATTGATCAAGATGCTGCATAGTTTAAAAACTTCAAACCAAGTAAAGTTGAATGTTTCTACTGGGCTGCATTTTAAAAGTGAGGAAAGAAAATTACTTTTTCTTATTTATTTGGAAGACATTTGCCAGTTGGAGCCTCAAAGAAGATTGAGTTTGGTCGACCTTTAATTGTGTACCAAAAGGTTACTGCAGAAGATAACATACGGGAAATGTCATAAAGAAGAAAATTGGAAGCTCAGTTGCAGAAAACTGTGGAGAAGCTGGCATTCTCCCAATTAACTGAGTGCTTGAAATAAATAGTTTGGTTTTAAAGAAACAGTTGTAGGTTTCAAGGTCTGGATGATGGTAGTTCATAGGGAAGCGGGTTGGGGTAGGGAATAAACCTCATGTGACTTGTAGAAAATACTTAACTATTCGTGTTCTTACATTATTTACTGATTAAAAGGTTCAGCAAGGCAGGAGTAGAGGATTTATTAACCTAGTATTTTATATTAAGACATTGAAAGAAAATGGGTAAAGATGAATTATGTTCCTAGGAGTCGGCCTTGAGCTATTGATTGTCACAGTGGTTCCAAATATTTCTCCACCTAGGGACAGCGTGGTTGTGTGTGTGTAGGAGGCGCTCTCACGTGGTTAGAGGTCCACTGCCCACGAATGATCTTGTCTGCCTGAAGAACCACGACAGAGTTGCATAACTAACTCATCAGCAATAAAAAGTGGTTATGACAATAAAGGAGATAGCCGGAAGTGCCAAATGCTCATCCTTCCAAGCATTCAGCTTTCAATAGTTAGGTGCATTTTTAGGTTTTATTACTTTGCCTTTTCTTTTCTTTTGGTCTGGATGAAAAAGCTTTTTACTCAAATGATAACCACGAGGAGTTTGGAAATTTCGTTCTTTATCAGACGCAATGTTTGCTGGATGTAGGATTCTATGTGGACACGTGTTTTCTTTTAACATATTAAGTTAAACCATTCTACTATCTTTGGCTTTCACTTTTCCCACTGAGAAGTCAGCTGTTAGTCTTAACCGTACCGACCATAATGTAACATAGCCGCCCTGCTCTGAGCTCCTTTTAAGATGCTGTTTGATTCCGTTTTACTGAGGAGTGGGGATTTAAAAAACAATTTATCCTTCTTGAGTTTCACAGACTTATTCAATTTAAAGTTGACTATCATTTATTAATTCTGGAAAGCTCTGTTGTTTTTTTTCTTTTTCTCCTTTTCTTTTTTCTTTTCTTTTTTTTTTTTTTTTGGCCAGTCCTGGTGCTTGAACTCAGGACCTGCGCTCTGTCCCTAAGCCTTTCTGTGCTCAAGGCTAGCGCTCTACCACTTGAGCCACAGCACCACTTCCCACATTTTCAGAGTAATTTATTGGAGATAAGAGTCTCATGCACTTTCCTGCCCAGGCAGGCACTGAACTGCAATCCTTAGATCTCAGTCTCTTGAGTAGCTAGGATTACAGGCGTGAGCCATTGGTACCCAGCTTAATCTCAGTTTTTAGTGTTTAAAATTTCCATTCTATTTCTCTCTGGGACTGCAGTCAAATGTATACCAGATCTTCTTAGCCAGTTTTCAGAGCTCTCTGAGCTATGCATTTCATTTAAGTACATAATGTATAGTGACACTTGCAGTTTATATTGTTGGCAAGAATGTGTTAGGCAAAGCACGTGAAGAACACAGTTCAAGTCAGGGTAGGCCATGTGTTGGTGACAAATGTGAGCCTCATTGACTTGTAGCAGTGTGATGCTTCTGCTCACAGCCCACCTGCAGCCTTGCCTGGTGTTATTCTGAGTGGCCTGCAGACTGGACTTTCGCTTGGTATAGCAGAGAGGGAGAGAGCTAGGACAGCTTCATGATTACAGGCTTTGCTTAGATGCGATACACACCACTCCTGGCCAGATCAAGTCACATGGCTGCGCCTAAGTTCCGCCAGTCAGTAGATTCCGAGGATGAACAGTCAGTGAGCAGCCCTCCGTGAGTGAGGACGCACCGGTGTACGCACGACCACCCGCTTGCCATTCTGCGTTCCTTCTACAAACCCTGCAGAGCTTTCAGTGAAGTAAGATACTGTGCTGCCTGGTTTAATGACAAACATGGGGAAAAACGAGTCAGGCTTCTTCTCTTAGCACGACCGCATGTACAACTGTTTATTAAATAAAGAATGATTACATTACCAAAATAGTTAAAGCCCAGTGGATGTTTGCTTGACACACAGTGTATAGGACTGTGTTACTGTGTGGATGCACACCATTGGCACACTGCTTGGCACACAGTATATAGGACTGTGTTATTCCGTGGATGCACACCATTGGCACCATTGGCATTCCGTGGATGCTTGGCACAGTATATAGGATTGTGTTACTGCGTGGGTGCATACCATTGGCACAGTGTGTAGGACTGTGTTATTCCGTGGATGTACACCACTGGCACACTGCTTGGCACACAGTATATAGGACTGTGTTACTGCGTGGATGCACACCATTGGCACACTTGGGCCAATGGGGATTGTGAATGGTGGCCCAGGTTCGAAGGCTCAGGGTCTTTGTGGATTGAAAATGAATCCAGGAGAGGCTGAGTGTCATCTCTGGACCCTCAGGAGCTGCGTCTCCACCCAGAGCAGCCTGCGTGTGATGGGAAGTGCGGTGTGCTTGCTTGTGAGTCATGGCTGGCAACCTCGCTTGCTGTCCTCAGTCAGCAAACACCCTCCGAAAGAGCAGGTTCTCTCCATTCAGCTAGTAAGGCGACAGGGTCTCGTAACCGGGCTTGCCGCAGTGACCAAGTATGAGATGGAGTTAAAACCAAGTAAGCCACGTGTGAAGACCCACCTATATATGTCTCGCTCTAGGGTTCATTTGACCGTATATCCTCCCTTCACGCACTGCACTCATCAGACATGGTAAGCTGCAGAAACCAGTGTACCTCCCAGGAAATAATACTGTATGCACGTCATCAACCAGAGCTCAGTATTTGTTAATAGGAAATAGTGCTGCATGCATGTCATCAGCCAGAGCTCAGTATTTGTTAACAGTTGTCGTTTTTCCACTTACGGTAAGTACGACCACATATATCTTTTTGGAGTCTCATATTTTCTCATCCTTTGGGTGTTAGAAACTGCCACATAGTTGAACAGAGTGGCTATACCATTTACCTTCCCTTCCATGACATGAGAATTCCTGTCTCCACACCCTCACCAACATTGTCTTTTCTCCTATTTGAACCATCCCAGTGCCATGAGGCTTTTAAACAATGTAATGTATCTCTTTACCTAGATAAGTGATGCCGAGAAGACTCACCGAGACCAGGACATTATTGCCTCGTCGTCGTCTGGGGGGATTAAGCTGGACTTGGAGTTGGTGTATAAGGTATGTGAACATTTAAAACATTTCCTAGGATTTGTTTAACATGGACTACAGAGCTTGATTTGCACCTGTAGTTCAACCTTCCCAACATCCTGCCCCCACCACAGCTGCTCCCCCTCCAGCACGCACCCCCTTACCCTGAGGGTGTGGGACACTGATGCTGGCCCTCTTAACCACCGCTGCCATGCTGCCAAAGAAATACTCGTCCATTGAGGGTTGTGCCACGCACAGCTCTATCCTGTAAAGCTGTTTGCTTTTCTGTAGGTGTCTCTCTTGCTCTTCTCAACTAATTAAACTTTATGGGGACAGACTGTGTTGTGGTTACAAAAATCAGTACAGTTATTGAAAGCTACCTGTTTAAAAGATATATGATGTGCCTATAGTGTGAAGTGTCATGTACAAAGAATCATAGTCATCTAGAGCTCACTCTTCCCTAAAGCTTGGATTAATAGCCAATTTGGAGATTAGGTTCACCTGATTTTTAACCTTATTTTAAAAAGGAGAAAGGCAACTTAGAGAGTAATGATCATTTTCATAGTTAACTAATAAATTCTGCTTATGTTTAAAATTTTTTAGTATAGTTCAGAGTTTGTAAAAATCTGTATTTTTTAGAAAAATACATAAATATTTTAATAAAATTAAATGCTTATTACTTCTTAGGGTGGAGATTAGCTTTTTCACTATATTTCTCTAGGAAAGGAATGGAAACGTAATGAAGGAATTTGGAATTACTTTGCTTCCAAGTAATTTTCAGCACTGAGACTGTTGTATTCAAATTAGAATTCTGTTCTATGCATGAGGCAAATTTAACATGCTTAGAAATTTTGAAGTAAAAGTTTGAAATCCTGGGCATTCCAATTTGTAAATCTGTAAGGAATAAAAGAAAGCATTCTAACTTGTCTGTTTATTGTTACTGTTGTTGTTGCTGTTGTGTTGTTATTGTGCTGGTCTTGGGGCTTGAACTCAGACTATGGGTACCATCCCTGAACTTTTGTGGCTCAAGTGCTACACCACTTGAGCCACAGTTCTACTTCTGGCCTTTTTAGTATTGGAGTTAAGATTCTCATAGACTTTACTGCCTGTTCTGTCTTTGAACTGTGATCCTCAGATCTCAGCCTTCAGGGTAACTACCAGTGCCAGTGGTGTGCATCCCTGGTACTTAGCTTATTGTTGGTTGTTGAAACATCTGAAATTAATTTTTGTTGCTACTCTTTTCTACTTGCTCATTGTTTAGTTTTTAGGCATGAAATGATACTTTACCTTTATTTTGGATCTGATGGAACTACTGAACTTCTTTGTCTAGATCTCATTCATTTCCTCATGACAGGTACTCACCTAGTCCTGGTTTCTCTCTGAATTCAGGTCCCTTTTGCTGATGCTCTGGATTTGTTTCGAGGGAGAAAGGTGTACTTGGAAGATGGCTTTGCTTACGTGCCATCTAAGGACATTGTGGCCATTGTTCTGAATGAGTTTAGAGCCAAACTATCCAAGGCGTTGGCAGTAAGTTTTCCACTTTGTGTATTCGATGTGTTCATATTTTAAATAGCATTTTATTTGTGCTTCTTTTGGGGGGATATGTCAACTTAATTTTCATAGTGACTTTTAGGTTGCTTATGATGTTATACTGTTAATTTTAGAATCAATAGGTTCTTTTCCCCCAATACTAATGGTATAATGACGAATGATCAATTTTGTGGGTGACCTCTGTGGATTTCTTTGTGACATCTGTTTTCCTTGAGGCTCGGTTTCTTGTATGCATCGTAACAATCATGTGGCTTTGAGTGGACATAGCCCCTGGTTTTCTGTCCTGAACTAATATTTTGCAGTATAGAAGAATGCCTTCAATTTTTTTTATTATTCTATTTTACATATTTATTTTTTGGAGCGTCAGAGCCTCACTCACAGTAGAAAAGCAGTCTACCACTGAACTATATCTTCAGTCCTAGAAGGAAGTCTTTAAAGTTGTAAATATGGGGATAAGCTAGTGTTCAATAAACAGCCCAGTGCTGAGTGAAATCAGAGGCAGCTGCATTGAACAGATAATAGAGTTGGTGCATTTTAAGTAGTTTGTTGAAAGCATAACTCTTGAGTTCTTAAAGGTATGTGCTGTTTGTATTGTTGTCTTTTAATTTAGTCTAGTTTTTAAAAAGAATACTTCTCTGGGGGAGGGGAAGGAAATAACAAAACGCTGAAATAAGGATACAGGTTGACCTGTTGTAACAATGAGATGTACAAGACACTATGTTGAAAATGAACTTTACAACTTGGGGAGGAGGAGGGAGGATTGGAGAGGTAGGGAAGGAAGGGATGATAGGGGGAAAACAAAGGAGGAGGTAACAGTGCTTGATAGGAAATGTACTCATTACCTTACTCGTGTAACTGTAATCCCTCTGTACAGTATTTCTACAATTAAAAAACACATTAAAAATACTTCTCTGTACTTAATGTGGAAGTATAATGAGGCAGCTTTTTAAACCTGTACTGGTTATTGTGTAAGCATATGCCAAGCTTTCTTTTTGAATTAAAAGTTGGAGTATTTTCTGGTGTAAAACTGCTGGAGGTGGAAGTGGCGCTGTGGCTCAAGTGGTAGAGCGCTTGCCTTGAGCTGAAGAACGTGGGGACAGTGCCCAAGTCCAGAGTTCAGGCCCCAAGACCGACCAAAAATAACCAAAAAAACCCAAAAAAGAAAAGAAAACAAAACAAAACTTCTGGAGGCATGTTGTGATAACACTGAAGCTGAAGGTAGACTTGTAGACACGTGGAAGGAGTGGAGTTTACCCGCCATGGTGCCTCTGTGACTTCTTACTGTACGGGATATGTTTCATACGCTAACTTGTGAACTCATATTTAAGTGGAATTCTGTCTCTGGTAGCAGACAGCATCCTGAGACCTTGCTTGGGGTCGGCACTGGCACAGTAAGTGCAGTTGGCCAGCTCACAATGCTGGTCACTCCCGGTCCAGAGAAGTGTGGGCCTCAGGCATGCTCTTGCAGTGTTTGCACCCTCTGCATGTGATTTGTCCATCCATCAACTTCTGGTAGCAGAGTGGCTGCCACTGGCTCAGGTTTTATACCCATACAGCTTTCCATCCAAGAGCATGCTTTTTTCCCTCAGAATTTCTTTTCTTTTCTTTTTTTTTTTTGGGTCCGGTTGTGAGGCCTGAACTCTGGGCCTGGGCGCTGTCCCTCAGCTCTTCAGCTCAAGGCTAGCGCTCTACCACTTGAGCCACAGCGCCACTTCCGGCTTTTTTCTTTTTGCTCATGTGGTGCTGAGGAATCGAACCCAGGGCCTCATGCATGCAAGGCAAGCGCTCTACCATGGAGCCACCTTCCCAGCCCCTCAGAATTTCTTTTCTTAATCTTAATATTTATAGTGCTTGAAATGACTCAAGTCACAAGCTGTATTGGTTTCCTAGGACTGCCACAGCAAAGGACCCCAAATGGAGAGACACAACAAAGAGATACGTTTTCTCATGGTCTGCAGGAGAGACACTCCAAATGCACATGTCAGCATCCGTGCTCCCTCAGAAGGTGCTAGGGGCGGCTCCGTCCCCGGTGTCCCTTCTAGCTTTTGGTAGTCTCCTGACTTGTGAAAACATGACTCCGTGCCATTTGTACCTGGGGTTCTCTTATGGGTACCAGATTTCCATGTTCTATAAAGATGTCAGTCACGCTGCTTCCCTTGTGTTACTTCATTTTTAACTAAATAGATCTGCAGTGGCCCTGTTTCCCAATGAGGTCACCCTCTGAGGTGAAATTTTGGGGGATGTAATTCCAGCTGTATATGGAAACAGTTGTGGTCAGAAGGATTGCATAGCCTGAGTGTGAATTCTCCACTGCAAATGCCTGTGACCAGAATACTTCTGAAGAATACTTCTGAAGAATACTTCTGAAGAACTGTTGAAGTTGGGTGCAAAGGTTAATTGTTATTCTTTTGACAGTGTCCCTCTGGAGTATAAGAGGTGTGAATTCTATGTTTTACTTGAAGCTTACCATGCAGCATTAGCTCATGTAAATGGTAGCTGTGCTGAGAGCGGCGGCTTCATTGCTCAGGTCTGGACTCCAGAGGCCTCCTTGGGTCTCTGCTTCCCTGACCACCTTTGGGGTTTTCTTCTGTCACTCTCAGCAATGGTCAGATTTCTCCTCTTTCATACGCACCATATGCATCCTATTCCACGATCACTTACCATATTCAAGACTTAAAATTTAAAACCTCAGCCTAGATGGGCTAGGAAATGCCTTAGTTTTATATGTTATTTATACTTCATTTAAAAAAAAAACTGAGCTGTGTTGTTTTCATTGTCTCTTGAGTTGCACTGAATCACAGATTGTATCCCAGCTGCCTAGTTGTCATGAGGAAATATCAGAGATTCAGTTGCTAGGAAACAGTTGAATACTGAACTAGTGTGTGAGGGACACTTGTAATTTCAATTCTTTGATAGATCTACTCTCTTAGAGCAAAAATTTATTCAGTTACTACCAAGGAAGATGTATCACCTGTTATTTTTCCAATTTAAAAATTTTACAAAGGAGATGTAGGAGTATAAAAAATGTTCTAGGATTGCTAAAGTGCTGAGTGTAATTTTTTAAACAGTGACCAAGCATTGAAAAGTAGCAATCATGTAGGTGCATGCATTTGAGCATCTGCTTCAGCCTAATGAGAGAAAGAATAAGAACCAGAGAGAATTCACTCACATACACAGGACACTTAGGAATTTAAGTCAAAGAAAGCACTGTGCTGCTTCAATCAACTTTACAGAAATAGGATTGTGTACCTACTGTATTAAATTACTCACATTTGCTTATTTCCTTACAAAGACTTTTGTGTCAGCTGTGACCTGGTTTTTCAAGACTCTTGCAGGTTTAGCCTATCACTTAGCTTTGCCTCTTTTTGAGGGGTAGGGAGTAGAGCGTGAGTTTTCTCCTTGTCTACAGTCTGGACTGCCAGATCCTGGCCATTCATCTTCTTTTCCTCTTTTCAATCGGGTGGGTACTATTCACAAACTAGTTTCCAATTCCGGATCTTCACATTTCACTGCTTGACTCTGCTTAATTGCTTATACACATTTAGGAATTTGTCAGGTAGTATAGACTCTGTCTTACAATGAAAGTTTAGACTAGTTTGTTCTAAAAAGAATCAAGTAATAGTAGAACTAAGAATAACTAAATGCACAGTCTTGCTTCCCCTAAAATTTTATAGGCACCTTAAAAGTAGAAGTAATGTTTTATGAGACTCTTGATATGCTATATGGTCTTTTTCTAATTTTATGTTTGAGGATTTGTTTAAATACAAGGTTATTAGGTTATAATATTAGTGTTGTAAGCCTTGCTTTTGAAATTTAATTTAATTTTATTGTAAAGGTGATATACAGAGGGAGTACAGTTACCTAAGTAAGGTAATGAGTATATTTCTCATTGAACAATGTTATCCCCTCCCTTGTTTTCTCCTATTTCCCTCCCCCAACTCCCTTCCCTCCCAAGTTGTAAAGTTATTTCCAACATAGTATCTTGTGAGTACGCTGTTGCATTGGTTCACTTTTTTCCTTTGTCTGACCATTTTGTTATTCCCTTTCCCCAAATGAGATAAAAGTGTATTCAGGACACGGGGTACCAAAATATAAAACTGACAACAGGGAATAAACCCAAGGGGAAAAAAGAAAGAAGAAATAACTTCACAACAGTACCTTAGAAAACCCCACAAAACCTAAAACCTCTTGTTTCCATATCTTGGAGCTCATTTCTATTAGCAAGTAAATTGGTTCAAACACTGGAAAGCAGTATGGAGGTTCTTCAGAAGACTAAATAAACATAGATCTACCCCATGATCCAACAATCCCACTCCTGGGCATCTACCCAAATGACCACAAACAAGGCTATACTAAAGCTACCAGCACAACTATATTCATTGCAGCACTATTTACCATAGCAAAGATATGCAACCAACCCCATGCCCCTCAGGAGATGAATGGATCAAGAAAATGTGGTGTTTTGTATACACAATGGAATTCTATGTTTCCATCAGAAAGAAAGACATTGCCCTGTTTGTAAGGAAATGGAAAGACTTGGGAAAAGTCATTTTAAGTGAAGCAAAGCAGACCCTAAGAAACATAGGCTCCATAGTTTACCTCATTTGTAGTAAATAGTATATGTCTGTACATATGACCACATACAATGATGCTAATTGAAATGAACTTCAAGATAAGCCTTGTTTTAAAATAGAAGCTTATCATATGGTTAGGAGAATTTAGAAATAAAATCTTTCAATCAAATAATCCTTGGTTAAAATTTCATGATTATTCTTTGTGCCGCTATGGTTTTGTTGATTTACTAGATTTAATGAATTGCAAAATACCCTGGTGAACAATGTCAGTGGACCTATTAAATTGAAGAGTGAATGGAGTACTGATCTAGAAAATGGAGGAATTGAATCTGAAAGAAGATATAGGAGACAGATTATCTGCTAATAAATTTGAAGCAGAAGTCAGATCTCTTCGGTAAGCATTCCAGCACAAATGCTATAGTTATTGAGTTGATTATCAAGGACTAAAATGATAGACAGAAAACAAAACATTCAGTCTTGGAGGGAAGACCGAACTACTAGAGTTTGGGATTTGGGTAAGGCAGCTCTAAGTCCAGAGAAAGAAAGTAACAATTTGCATTATAATCTTTTCTTTCAATAGCTCAAAGCTTCATAATCATGTTTAATAGTTTTACAGACTTACTTTTATGTTTTGTTTAACATTGTAAGAAAGAAATCATCTCTACTAAAAAACAACATACTGAAAATCATGGAAGTTCCTTCTTTGTCTTGACGACTTCAGTGTTTTATATCCCCCTCCTCTCCGGCAAGCTTCTCTCCCTCTCTCCCTCCCTCCCTGCCTGCCTGCTTCCCTTCTTGGTGGTACTGGAGGTCTAGCTTGGCTATCTGTCCTACTATTCCCTTTTTGAGTTGGTCGTTTTGAGATAGCAATTTGTTCATCGTGTCTCTTCACTACTCATGCCTGCCTCTCAGTTATAGTAGGAAGAGCATCCTGCTTAGATGGATTTACAGGGAGAAAGCATCTTTCTCTCTACTCTTTGTCAGGGGGTCAGATGCTTTCTCAGAAGTACTTCCCTTTATCTCCCCTGCCTTACCAAAACCTTGCTTACATCTCTATAGCCACAACGGTGTCTCCTAACCTTTCTTTGGAAGAGTAGGCATTTTATTTCATCAACCATTTTTGGTAAAGGTAGGCCAGGGATTAGGGGTTGAGAGTCCGGCAGTCTGTGTATTATTGGATTGACTGTCATAAGAGTGATTGACGGAGCTGATTGGTGGGGTGAGGTGCAGCCAGTGCAGGACGCGGTGTGCGTGAAGGCTCATAGCGATGTGGACAAGGGAGGTGAGCGGATTGTTAGCGAATTAATGAAACACACCTTAGAGTTTCAGCAAATGGATTGGATCATTATGTTGGAAAAAGAGGAGGCAGTGTTGGACCAATAAGGATTCTGGAGTTTATATTTTAGTGTAACTGGGAGAGAAACTAAAACTTAAGAATGTTGTGAGTCCATAGAAGCCTTTGAATAGAAGTGCAGTCGGGTTACTGGTTAGTCCTGTTTCTTTCCTAATTCAGTAGGTGTTCACTGAATGTTGAGGTTGATCTTTCCTTCATCGAGTGGAACACTAAATGCAGATTGCTGACACTTCTGAGCAGTGGACGGTGGATGTTGGGACTTGTCCTACTGCCCAGGCACTCATGGTCTGCCCGGTCCTCAGCCCAGCCGGGGTGACGGGAAAGTGCAGCATTTACTGCTTCCCGGAGGGGCAGTCGCCCTGCCTGGCGGCCCCTCTTGAGGTCTTGCCGCCATTTCTGATATGTGCATGTATGGGAATGCCTAAATATCTGCAAACTTGTGATTCACTTATGGAACTGCTTTTTTGTACATCACCAGTGGCCTCCCTGAGCGGTGTATGGAATGGCAGCTTCCACTCTTCGGCTGTATGGATTCCATAGAAAAATTCTTGGCTAAGACGGGCACCCGTGGTTCACGCCTGTAATCCTAGCTACCCAGGAGGCTGAGATTTGAGGATCACGGTTCAAAGGCAGCCCAGGCAAGAAAGTCCTGAGACTTTTATCTCCAGTTAACCACCAGAAAACTAGAGTGGTAGAGCACTCACCTTGAGCTGAAGAGCTCAGGGACAGCACCCAGGCCCAGAGTTCAAGCCCCATGACCGACCCCCCCCCCCCAAAAAAAAAAAAAAAAAAGTATCTTGGCGAACTTGATAGGAGAAGTAGTCTGTTGCTGCTGTTAGTTCCTGTTGAAGAAATAGACATTATGTAAAAAACTCTTGGAGGGGCTGGGAAGGTGGCTCAGTGGTAGAGCCCTTGCCTTGCATGCTCGAGGCCCTGGGTTCGATTCCTCAGCACCACATAAGCAAAAAGAAAAAAGCCGGAAGTGGTGCTGTGGCTCAAGTGGTAGAGTGCTAGCCTTGAGCTGAAGAGCTGAGGGACAGCGCCCAGGCCTCACAACTGGACCCCCCAAAATAAATAAATAAATAAATAAATAAATAAATAAATAAATAAATAAATAAATAAATAAATAAATAAATAAATAAATAAAAACCCTTGGAGCCTTTAGCTAGAAGAGTTAGGCACTGGAAGTTTTAAGGGGACTTTCCCTTAAATAATAAGATATTAATAATAATAATAATAACAAAGCTAATAATAATAAGTTCCTGAAATAAAAATAAAGTAGAAAAACAAAGACATGAAGTTGTAAAATTTATCTATACTCAGAAGGAGAAAGATTTAGCTGTGTTGTTGATGGCCTCATTACCTTACTGGGATTGTAGAGTCATGGATCTTACATTCAGATGTCTTTAAAACACCATCACTTTATGAACTTGGAAATAACGTCAGTAGTCCCTTGTTTACATCCTCTTATGGATGGAAGTTTTGTAAAGATAGGTACATGGAGCATGGAGAGAGACCACATTCAGTAGAAACTCTGCTTTTGACCTACTCCAAAGCAGTCATTTTGAGAAGAAAAGTGAAAGAGAATAGCAGCAAAACTCAAAACCATGTGAAGGTTTAGGTAGACAATTTGACCTTTACTATAATTTTGATAAGTAATACAATTCAAGGGCATAGATGACTGGGGAAAAGATTAGCAGAGAAGAAAAAAATGGAGGGGACTAAGTTTGAATACAATTGTGCCCTAGTAGATAAAAGAAAGCATGAGCTGGGCTGGGAAGGTGGCTCAGTGGTAGAGCGCTTACCTTGCATGCCTAAGGCCCTGGGTTTGATTCCCCAGCACCACATATGCAAAAAGAAAAAAGCCAGAAGTGGCGCTGTGGCTCAAGTGGTAGAGTGCTAGCCTTGAGCTGAAGAGCTGAGGGACAGTGCCCAGGCCCAGAGTTCAGGCCCCACGACTGGACCAAAAAAAAAAAAAGCATGAGCTTTTAAGTTGGCGTCTGCTGTCTTTTCCATGCTAGGTAAGTTCACAGATAGCCTATTTATGTCTACAAAACCCCGAGGCATCTTAAAGTAAAATATATCAATCGAAACAGCAAGAGAAATGGAAACCTACACTAATGAACTCTGCTGGACTGTGGCTCCTTACCTGCTGCTTGGCTTCCTGGAGCAGCTGCTCGAAGGACTCCAGTTATTTACATGGAGAAGGGTGGAGGTACAGCGTCTGAAAACTGTGACTCAAGAATGGGACATTGATGTAAAATGTCTTACACAAAGAGGATGTAGGAACGAATATTAAAAAACTGCCAATGAGCCAGGTGCTGATGGCTCATGCCTGTAATCCTACCTACTCAGGAGGCTGATATCTGAGGATCCCGGTTCAAAGCCAGCCTGGGCAGGAAAGTCCATGAGACTCTTATCTCCACTAGCCACCAGGAAACCAGAAGTGGTGCTGTGGCTCAAGTGGTAGAGCAATAGCTTTGAGCTGAAGAGCTGAGGGACAGCGCCCAGGCCCAGAGTTCAAGCCCCATGACTGACAAAGCAAACAACAACAAAACAAAAACAAAAAAAAATCATCGTGTTCAAACCTTCTCCTCTGCTGAGACCCCCATGAAACATTATAGTAGACACATATGATTTGAACTCTCATCTGTTCAGATATTTCTGTATCTGTCTCATTTGTATAGTGTTTATTGAGAAGCTACTCTAAGACTCAAAATAGTTGCCAGAGCTTTGAAAGATGTGTATGTACTTAATATCTCTGTTAAGTGCTAGACAGGATACCAGATACACTAACTCGACTGGAAGCACCGAAGGTGGACACAGTGATGTGGATTTGGCCCTGTGGGATCTGTAATGCACTTTGGGCGAGGTCGGAGGCTCCAGGCAGCTGTGTGGCAGTGCTGAGGATCACCTGCGCTTGGTGCTGTGAGTCAGCAAGGAGAATGGGATCGAGGAGCGATGACATTGGATGAAGAACAGGAGAGAGGAGGTGGAGCAGATGGAGAGAGAGAGTGCAGACGTGAAAAGGAATGCTTTGGAAGGATGAAGAGCCACTAGGTGCGTTTGAGTCGCTCGAAGGGAGTGGAGAGCTCCGAGGAGCCGTTTGTCAGGCATGTCGAATCCTACAGAGATTTGTAAGGCTGAGAAAAGGCTTGGAAAAAGGTCACAAAAATAGAATACAGTCTCAAAGTGGGAGGTCAAATGACTGAAGGAATATCTAATTGGAGACTTATTCTAGTGAAATTTTGTCAATCATAAGGTCTAGCACCAGAGACACAACCCTCTCTTCCTTAAAATTTTCATCAGGCTAGCTGTTGGATTTGTCTGTTTGAATAACTGCACGGATTTATCAAATTCTTTGGTTTTTCTGAGATGACAGCTCTCCAGTGTAGAAAACTTGAGAAAATATTTTGCTTTACCATTTTAGTGTTCATTAAGCATTATTATGTAAGCTGTAAGCAAATGGTAGAGAATTTAATTGTTTGTGACATCTGTGATTTTACTGTAAATGTGTTTTCTGTTGTGTTATAATGATTATTGCTAGCAGTTTGACCTTGTTTTACATGTTTGCTAGACTATTCAGTAACAGGTCATTTAAATTCTGGAGTTCCTTCCTTTTATTTCAGCCTTTCCTATCTTTCAACAGCAGTTTCATTATTGCCTACGGAGAAGCTTAGCTACTGGTGGTTAGAGCTCCTGCCACTCAAGATTTTCATTTTTCTGCATTTTGAAGTGCTGCCATTTTACATTTCCATTTTCTCTATTTAAGGAGCTGTCTCCTTACATTTGATATGCTGATAGAATTTATCTGCTTAAAATGAAAGTCTGTGCTTCATAAATTCTGCCTTCAGAATAATCATCTAAAGCAGATTCTACGGCTGCTGGGGAGTGTGAAAGATGCAGAGATGCCACTCTGCATTGACAAGGGTTCATCATCAAGTGTGGGCCTTGGCTCAGAGCAGGCGTAGAAATGCATCTAGCATTATAATTTGAGCTTTTTCATCAGACACACAGCTTAAATTTACAGAACCTTATTTCTGCATTAATTTGTATACTCAGATAGGAGGCACTGAATTCTAAACATGTTTCTTTTAAGAAGGTTAATTTTTTTCTCATTTTATATTTATTTATTTATTTATTGTCGGTGGTGGGGCTTGAACTCTGGTCCTGGGCACTATCCCTGAGCTCTTCAGGTGAGGCAAGCACTCTACCACTTGAGCCACAGCGCCACTTTGGTTTTCTGATGGCTAATTGGAAATAAGTGTCTGGTGGACGTTCCTGCCTGGGCTGGCTTTGGACCTCGATCCTCAGATCTCAGCCTCCCGAGGAGCTAGGATGACAGGTGTGAACCTCCAGCACCAGGCTTTTCTGACTTTTTTTTTTTTTTGCCAGTCCTGTGCTTGAACTCTGGGCCTGGGCGCTGTCCCTGAACTTCTTTTGCTCAAGGCTAGCACTCTCCCACTTGAGCCACAAGCGCCACTTCTGGCTTTTTCTGTGTCTGTGGTACTGAGGATTCGAACCCAGGGCTTCATGCATGCTAGGCGAGCACTCTACCTCTGAGCCACATTCCCAGCCCGATTCTGACATTATTTTTGTGCATTTTTAAACTGATTGCTTTTCTGCCTTCAATTTGTAGAAGGTCTGAATATTATTACATATGATATGGTTTCAACATAAGGCTACTTCACTGGTCATGTTATTTAGAACCTGACCTGCAAATTGTTCCTTTATGGGAACAGAGGTTTAAAGTGTTTCCAGATG
Organism: Dipodomys merriami; assembly: GCF_024711535.1. Classification (NCBI taxonomy): domain Eukaryota; kingdom Metazoa; phylum Chordata; class Mammalia; order Rodentia; family Heteromyidae; genus Dipodomys; species Dipodomys merriami. The sequence goes on along the minus strand of NW_027202516.1, from coordinate 887,712 downwards.
TTAGCTTTGTCTGTGACATGGTTCCAGGTGGCATTTCTGCCCCTTCCTTCCTAGTGGTAGACAGTTAGGTATTTCATCCTTGATCCAAAGATGAAGGAAACAAAGCTGTTTGGCTGGCTTCTTTCTTGTTTACATCTAGTGAAGAATCTATGGATATTAGAGATTTGGAATTCCTGACCTGCCTTCCTGCCTGCCTTCCTTCCTGCCTTCCTTCCTTCCTGCCTGCCTTCCTGCCTGCCTTCCTGCCTGCCTTCCTTCCTGCCTTCCTGCCTTCCTTCCTGCCTGCCTGCCTGCCTTCCTGCCTGCCTGCCTTCCTGCCTGCCTGCCTGCCTGCCTGCCTTCCTGCCTTCCTGCCTTCCTTCCTTCCTGTCTGCCTGCCTTCCTGCCTTCCTGCCTTCCTGCCTTCCTTCCTGCCTGCCTTCCTGCCTTCCTTCCTGCCTGCCTTCCTGCCTGCCTTCCTTCCTGCCTGCCTGCCTTCCTTCCTGCCTTCCTTCCTGCCTTCCTTTCTGCCTGCCTGCCTTCCTGCCTGCCTGCCTGCCTTCCTTCCTGCCTGCCTGCCTTCCTGCCTGCCTTCCTTTATGCCTTCCTTCCTTCCTGCCTTCCTGCCTGCCTGCCTTCCTGCCTGCCTTCCTGCCTTCCTGCCTGCCTTCCTGCCTTCCTTCCTGCCTTCCTTCATGCCTGCCTGCCTTCCTGCCTTCCTGCCTTCCTGTCTTCCTTCCTTCCTTCCTGCCTGCCTTCCTTCCTGCCTGCCTTCCTTCCTGCCTGCCTTCCTTCCTGCCTTCCTTCCTGCCTTCCTGCCTTCCTTCCTCCCTGCCTTCCTTCCTGCCTTCCTTCCTTCCTGCCTTCCTTCCTGCCTGCCTTCCTGCCTGCCTTCCTGCCTTCCTGCCTGCCTTCCTGCCTTCCTTCCTCCCTGCCTTCCTGCCTGCCTTCCTTCCTTCCTGCCTGCCTGCCTTCCTGCCTTCCTGCCTTCCTGCCTTCCTGCCTGCCTGCCTGCCTGCCTTCCTTCCTTCCTGCCTGCCTGCCTGCCTTCCTTCCTTCCTGCCTGCCTTCCTTCCTCCCTGCCTTCCTTCCTGCCTGCCTGCCTGCCTGCCTTCCTTCCTGCCTGCCTGCCTGCCTGCCTGCCTGCCTGCCTTCCTTCCTTCCTGCCTGCCTTCCTTCCTCCCTGCCTTCCTTCCTGCCTGCCTGCCTGCCTGCCTTCTTTCCTGCCTGCCTTCCTTCCTGCCTTCCTGCCTTCCTGCCTTCCTTCCTGCCTGCCTTCCTTCCTTCCTTCCTGCCTTCCTTCCTGCCTTCCTTCCTGCCTTCCTTCCTCCCTGCCTTCCTGCCTGCCTTCCTGCCTTCCTTCCTGCCTGCCTGCCTTCCTGCCTTCCTTCCTGTCTGCCTTCCTTCCTGCCTTCCTTCCTTCCTGCCTTCCTGCCTTCCTTCCTGCCTGCCTTCCTTCCTGCCTTCCTGCCTGCCTTCCTGCCTGCCTTCCTGCCTGCCTTCCTTTCTTCCCCCCTCCTTCCCTCTATCCTTCCCTCATTCTCTTGTTTTTGTTTTTTTTTTTTTAAATTTTTTTTATTATGCTGTACTGGGGCTTGAAGTCAGGGTTATGCTTTTTCATTTGACTTTGTCACCTCACAGCTGGTGCTCTAACACTTGGGCCACACCTCTGCTGCCTTTGTTTCTCTAAGCAAATTTGACAGAGATATTTACAAGGTAACTCTTACAGTCTAAATGTTTAATCTTTTTCTTATGTTTTTATTCAAATAGCTATCTACTGAAATTTAGAACCTAGAGATCACATTACTATATAAAAAAGACTGAATAATTTTATTAGAATTGAGAGGTCAGAATTTAGTGGTAATAATACTGTTTACATTGTTTTCTTGATGCAATTATTTCCTCCTTACTGTATGGCTAGTATGCATTTGGAGTGTTTTATGCTAGCAGGATTTTCCCTGGGGGGGGGGGCCACAGAACTCTCCTCTACTGTGACCTTTCAGAGTAGATTAGCAAGCGTGTTAGGTGCTGGGAGCTGGGAGGAATGGAAAAATGTATCTTGCAGGTGCATCTTTGGGATGCCCCATTTACTTGAAATTTTAAATAATGAGATGAAAGACTCAACGTCTGAGTGCGACTGCCTCCGAATGATGATTAATGAGGAACTTGGCTTTGGGGTTCGTTCAGGCCCCGCGTCTTCCGAGAGCCCACAGTGAGGCCTTGGTACACAACGGAGGAGTTTTATAATGTGCCCTCGCAGTATGGTCATAACTCGGCCTTGCAATAAAGATCAAGTGTTCCTTTTTCACTTTGAAGTTGAAGGCCTATTTTCATTTCTTTGTTAGTTTTCCCTCGGCTTTTTAATTTCAATAATTTGTACCCTTAAAACAGCCTCTGGATTTAGGAATGTGCTTTCAGAGTTGCTGTTATCCATCACGCTTCACACGAGCCTGTGTCTAAGCTGCCTTCGAGGCTGGTGACTAGGCAGCTGGCACAATGGCGGTGTAGGCAGTGACCCCAGGCAGGACCCTGACCTGACCTCGGGAGAAGCCCCTCTCTGGCTCCTGTTCCCGTCCAAAAAATAAACAAGTTTGATTGAGAAAAACATTCCACCCAATACTCTACCAGTAATTGGTTGTGTGTCTGCGCTCATTACAGCACACACTGTGGTTGTGTGTCTGCGCTCATTACAGCACACACTGTGGTTGTGTGTCTGCGCTCATTACAGCACACACTGGTTGTGTGTCTATACTCAGTACAGGATACACTGTGGTTGTGTGTCTGTGTTCAGTGCAGCACACACTGGTGTGTGTCTGCGCTCAGTACAGCACTGTGTTTTATCTAGCTTCTGGCTGTCATAGGTAGGCTGGCCATGGACATTTCATTTGCAGGCAGGTCTTGGTTTGTTTTTCTAGGACAAACACCAGAAATAAGGCTGTTGAGTCCCGTGGAAGTGTGTCTTTGACCTGTCAAGCTCTGCACATTCTGCCCCTTTGTTCTCTACCCCTCCCGCACGGGGTATTTTTATTGCAGTTGGCTCAATAGTGATGCCTCCCATCTGGCTTTGATTTGCATTTCTCTAATGGCTAAGGCCTTTAGACATCCTTTCACGAGCTTGCTTGCCCTCTCAGTAGCCTTACCACTGGAGTAATTATTTCTTATTGTAGTTCAGATTTTGAGCACTGCCAGCTGAGCCCAGTACTAGAAATTGAAATGGGGAAGGAATAAAGGTCATTTAACAGTTGGGGAGGTGGGAAACTTAGGGGCTGGTAAATCATGAGTCATCAAACGGAGTCCTGCTAAGGGTACTCCTTCTGGTTGTGCTTTGTGTTGTTTGGGGGAAAAGCAGTGTTGGAGTAAGAAAATGAACCTTGGCAAATTGTTGAACTGCACAAGTGTTCCTCAGGAAGAATAATGGATGAACCGATTTCTACTCCTTTACACAGTAGATAGCTATAGCTATAAAAATTAGATTGAAGTCTGAGTCTGCAAATAAGTGATAGAAAACTGAAGGCAATTTTAAATGAAGTGTTAACTTTGGCCATGAATTTGTCATATTTTGAAAAAAATGAAGCCAAGGGATAATATACATAATTCAATCCATCAGTGTAGATTTGTAGATTATTTCGTGAGTAATTTTTAAGAATATCCTCTCTGATTTCAGACATTTTCCTCAAAACCTAGTTGTTTTTTTCTTTCTTGGTACTGGCCAGTACCAGGGCCTGTCATTGGACTTCCTTGCTCACAACTGTGAATGTTGTACTTGAGTCATGCCTCTAGTCAGGCATTTTGCTTGTTAATTGGAGATGGCATCTTGCAAACTTTTCTCCCTGGGCTGTTTTGAGCTGTGATTCTCCAGGTATGTGTCTCCTGAGTAGCTAGGCTTAAAAGCATAAGTCACTGGAGCCTGGCCATTTATGTCCTATTAGTTTAATAGGACAGGTTGTGACAAGCAAGACAGAAGCTTTTGCATATATTAAAAGACACATCATCCTTTCCTATCACATCACTTTTCCACATAACATTCGTAACTTGGGGGGAAATTTTAAGAGCAAATATATGCGTGACCCACATGCAGTGTGTTCTCATTCTGTCCTGTTTGCATTCCTTGTGCTCTGTTCCCTGCCTTCTTTCTTAATGTGTCCACATAGACCCATGAAGAGTAGCATACTCAGGCCTCCCTGCTGTGTCAGCAGTGGAGAATACATGCAGACAGGCACTGATATCTCTGAGGCTGTGTAACACAACTGTACTTTTTATAACACCTGGAACGGCTAGCCATGCTTCCTTAAGACCTCAGTGTCTCCCAGCGTCTCTGTAAAGGAAGCTTGATCTACTCATCCCTTTAGAAACAAGTCTATGGATTGGCCAGCTTCCACGCAGCCAGCGGTCCTCCTCAGACACGCTGCTGCGTGGTCTGTTGGCACTGCGGTGCAGATCTAGCTCTGATAACCTCACTGCGTGTACCTCTCTTCCTTGCTCTTTGACTGTAACATTGCCACATTTTTGCACATTAACATTTGCTAACACACCCACACGTGCACATACCTGTGAGTATATTCACATGTGCATTTGTACACATGTACACACAAATACTCATGGTGAATACTCTCTGATGAAAAATGGTTGGCGTTTACATCTCAGTTTTTGGATTTTGAAATATGTCCTTGTTTCTTCTTCCTGGGTTTTTTAAATTTTGATGCCTGTCTTTTTAATGCCTAAACTTTTACAGTGACCCAACCCTGTTATAATCACCTGCTGGGAGCTGGTGGAGCAGGGGAAGAGAGCATGTCTAGCACATGGCAGGGCTTTATTTGACCCTCAGCACACACACAAGGCAAACAGCAACAAACGCAGCATAGTAATTCTAAAATGCCCGTGGAAATGGAGGGCACCTTTGCAATGTGGACTTCTCCTTTGGGCACCAGAACCCCACAGCAAAGTCTTCTACAGGTCCTCTTTCATGGCCGCATCACCATCATCTACTGCCAGAGACAAGGATGGCCCCGGCAACGGCCCTGACGGGGAGGAAGATGTGCTGTCTGTGTTGGCTCATCCTGGGTGCTCACGACACCCGAGCGCTTCGTGGGCTGGGTCTATCTTCTAGTGTAGTTACTGGTCATTCTGAATTTTAGAGTTTTTAATGTTTCTGATAGATCCTTCTGGTGACCATTTGAAAAATGGATTCTAGCAAACTTGTGTAAAACGAGTCCTAAGTTCAGCTCGTATGTTTTCAGTCCTTTTTCCTCTTTGTCCTTTCCCTGTTGTATTCTGTGTTAGAATCCAGAGGCTGATATTAGGTCACGGTCCTTGTGCTAAGTTTGCCAGCCATGATGTTGATGGGGTTGAGATTATTAAAAACCATGGGGACAGCTTTATTTTCTACAGGACGATTTGTATGAGTAAAGGTGTGATCTTATAAATCCTCATCAAACTCTAAGTCTCCTCTAGGACATAATGTAATTGATCAGTGTCACCCTTTGTGAGCTGAAGATATCATTAATCATGAGAGAGAAAAATTCCTATTTAAGTGTTTGGTCATCTTTAAAGTCACGACCTTACAAGCAGTAGTGTGTTGGATTCCCACAGGCGGTGCTGCCCTCGGGAGTGTTGGTGAGACGCAGGTCCACACTGCTGAGGTCAGAGGCTCTGACACGGCCTGGACCGCAGCTGGGCTTCAGGAACTGCCACGAGATCGGTTTCTGTTTACTGCTCTTCATATAACAGCTCTGCCCTTTGCTGTGGGGTTTCATTTATTTTGCTGTTGGCCACAAACTTGAAAGACAGGAATGGGTGCCTCACCCCAAGATTCTTGTATTAAACTAAAATTGCAGAAGTCCTGTAAAAGGTGTGGGCATGTGTTATTATTTGTGGGTTGGTTTTGAATTCCATTAAGACTTGGTGTTTCTTGTTACTTCCATGTTTATAGAAATGAACAGATGCCTTACAATGACCAGGCTTGCTGGCAGTTACGAGTTAGTGCTGAGTCTTTATTTCCTCTCACTTGTATCTGCTCATTCTTTATCCTCTTTCATTACCCTCTTTTCACCTAGGTGACTATTTGTGTTTCTGTTCAAGATTTTTTTCCAAGAAACTTCTGCCTGGCACAGAGCTAGAATGACAAATGTACATATGGTCCTGTGACAGGTGTGAAAAGAATGGCGGGGGTGGGGGAGACGCACATGGGTTATACTTTCTGGGTAGGACTGTGTGGAATGAAGGGACTGAAGGGATGACTTGCACACTCACAACTAGCCAAACTCCTTGGCAGGTTTCTCTTGTTGCATTTTGTTTTGTTTTTATTCTTGCCCTCCACTGAATATCAGGGAGAGTTTGAAGTACCATCTTCTCCTGATTCTACCCCGTTCATGCTGTATTTGTCACTAAAAGAACAATGAAGAGTTATAACATTTTAAAAATTAGCAAACAAAGTCAGTTTTTGACTGAAATATTTGTCTTTCATATAGCCATTTAGTTATAAAGGATTCAGTCAGCATTCCATTAGTTATTCTTCTCAAATGTGTGATTTGTTCTTTTAGTTTATTTCCCAAATACCAAAGAGTTCAAGATTCATGTTTCAAGGGAGGGTCAGTGATGAGTTTTCACTGCACAAATTCTCAGCCTTCCAAACTGATTCTTTAGAAGGAAAGGTACTTAAAGAAGGAGATTAATTGAGGCTAGATTCAGATTCTTGAGTCTTAGAAACTGTATGAAGGGAAATTGTTGCTGCAAAGAACACGGGAAGTGTTTTTGCAGGCTCTCACACACAGTAAGGAGATGACAGTCTGTAATACTACCGATTCTGGGAATGTGAGGGAATGTGAGCATGTTCAAAATCGTCCTGGAGGGGCTGGGAAGGTGGCTCAGTGGTAGAGCGCTTACCTTGCATGCATGAGGCCCTGGGTTCGATTCCCCAGCACCACATAAGCAATAAGAAAAAAGCCAGAAGTGTTGCTGTAGCTCAAGTGATAGAGTGCTAGCCTTGAGCTGAAGAGCTGAGGGACAGCGCCCAGGCCCAGAGTTCAGGCCCCACGACCGGACCCCAAAAAAAAAAAAAATGTCCTGGATCTGGGTATTGGTACATAGACACTTATTACCAAAGTGTTAGTGGAGATGAAATACATTTAAATGGTCCTGTAAAATGATGGATTTCTAAAGTGTACAGTTTCAACTGGCAGTGTTTACCTCTAGGGCTGGCGATGGCAGCTTTCTTCTACTTGCAGGGAGGGCTTAGTCGTTAACTTAATGAACTGTGCATTTTCCCTTTGAACAATCTTCTTCTCTCAGCCTCCTGAGGAGCTAAGGTCTCAGGAGTGAGCCTTGGGTACCAGCTTGTTGGAGCTTTTTTAAGCTAGGGATCAGATTCACTTTTATTATTAAAAGGATTTTCTTTTTTTTTGGGGGGGGGGGGTCCGGTCATGGGGCCTGAGCTCTGGGCCTGGGCTCTGTCCCTCAGCTCTTCAGCTCAAGGCTAGCACTCTATCACTTGAGCCACAGCACCACTTCTGGCTTTTTTCTTATTGCTTATGTGGTGCTGAGGAATCAAACCCAGGGCCTCAGGCATGCAAGGCAAGCGCTCTGCCACTGAGCCACCTTCCCAGCCCCATATTAAAAGGATTTTCATCATGACTACTTTGGCTTTAGATTTGTGGTTTAAGAGAATAAAATAGTTTTAAAAATACAGTTTTTTTTAAATTTAATTTTATTTTATTTGTGAACATACTGTACAGAGGGGTTACAATTGCATGGGCAGGATAATGCGTACATTTCTTACCAAGCACTGCAGCCTCCTCCTTTGTTTACCCTTCACTAAAAATACAGTTTTAACTGCACAAACCTTTGTATTTATTAGTTTTCTCCCTCTAGTATTCTGACCTCTTTTATTTCCTTTTGTCTTATGTTGAAAATTGATTGTCGTGAACTTTGAATACAGATATTCTTGTGAGAGCATATATAAATTCTGTCATTCTGAGTGTATTCTATTTCAGATTATGTAAAGCAAATATAAAGCAAATTCTAAGATTATATGTTTCATGCCATAAAGATTGGAATTGGCATCCAGAAGTTCTAGGTTTCCAATTCAAAATTCAAGCTAGTTTCCTGTTATTTTAAAGTAGAAGACATTTGAGTGTTTGATATTCCTTTAACAATACATACATGCGTGTGTGTATATATGTATATCATATATATGTATTTCTGACGACTAGAGTAATATATGTTCCCTTTGGAAATCTCAGAAAATACAAAAAAAAAGAGAAAACAACATAGAATCCTGTCATACAGAAATAATCATAACTTATGTTCTGGAAGATAGAATCTTATTACGTTGTAATAATAAATTACATTTTGTCTTATGGAGGACCAACTAAGTCCACATTTCCACCCAAGGATCCTTAAAGTAGTCTTGATCATTTGTTGGCAGCTGGAAAAAAATGTAGGGAAATCATTTAGAGATAGGTGCTTGGTTTTTGGATCATACTCCCCTTTAAATTCCTTCTTGAAAAAATAATAGTACTCATCTGTGGACTGGTTTACTGTGAAGCATATACCTGTCCACAGTGCTCTGTGACCTTGGTGCTCTGTGGGCTTGGAGATTGGGCATTCTGAGGGACTCAGATTTCACCACAGCTCCTGAAGGGATTCAGAGGGAACACCTTTGGAAGATTCCCTCAACTAACTAAGGTTTATCACAACTGTGTTTGTGGTTCAGATTAGATTGCATCCTAGTAGCCTTGCTTTGGTCTTTGTAAAGTTCATTCTGTATAGCTCTCTTCCCTATAGAAATTCCTGCAGAAAAGTCTTACAGTAAGCACCCCACTCACCCATCCATGTCATGGGGCTCGAAATCTGGGCCTGGGCACTTTTGCTCAAGGCTAGCACTCTACCATTTGAGCCACAGCACCACTTTTGGCTTTTTTGAGTAGTTTATTGGAGTTAACAGTCTCACGGACATTCCTGACTGGGCTGATTTCGAACTGCGATCCTCAGATCTCAGCCTCTTGAATAACTAGGATTACAGGTGTGAGTTACCAGTGACCAGCTATAGTAAGGCTTTTTTATTTTTCATTTAAAGCAGAATGCAAGCAACATCCCTTTGCAAAAGAAATATAGCAAAAAAAAAAAAAAAAACCAAGAAGAGAAAGAAAAGACATAATACTCAGAGGAGGCAACAATGCTTGATAAGAAATGCACTCGTTATCTTGCCCATGTAATTGTAACTCCTCTGTACGGTATTCTCACAATAAAAAAAGAATTAAAAAAATATATATATAAAGAAAAGACGTAATACTGCTGTGGCATAAACAGCATCAGCTCCTCTCGCTAGGCCAGCGTCAGGAGGTGCTGCATCTCTGATGTAGTGTCTTTCCGAGAGCTTTTGGAATCAGACATTACTGTTTACCAAATGCCTTGTTTGTTGCGTAATAAGTCTGTGATGTTCTGCTGGTTCTAGCTGGCTGGACTCTCGGCTCTCAAACCACGTGTATAGGGGCTTTTTTGCATTCTGTGCATTCTTTCCATCTCAAGCATAATTTAAAGAGAAACCATCAGGAAAAGTGTCCTGCCTCCTGCCTGGGAGCTGGTCATTCTGACAGGCGTAACCATTACAGCTTTTTCCCCTTAGCATTATTTCCCTTTCTAGAGAAAGTATAGCCAGCCCAAGAGCACACAGCGCTCTCCACTCTGAGCACATCCCTCCCAGGAGAGCAGGAGTACGAGGTAGCATACGGACCACTTTGGTTCTACCAATACGTTGTTTGAACTAAGAGTTAACGAGCCCATTGAATATACAGGCCCACTGATTCTGAATAGGCCTAATTTTGCCTTTTCATTTCACATGTGAATGTTAAGTGACACTTTAAAAAAAAGGTGAACTCAGTCACAGATTTTATTTAATTTACTTATTCTCTAAGGAGGAGATCAGTAAGGTGTTGTGACTAGCTTCAAGCATGTTTAAGAAGTTAGGCATACACAGCAGCATAAACAGATGTTTTCTGGATTAGAAACCATCGGTGTTTGTGGTTATTTGTTCCACTAGATAGAAATTGTTTACATTGCATTTGAATAAAAATCTAGAAATTACGGCACCTGTCTCTAATACTAGCACTTGGGAGGCGTGGTGATGAGTTCAAGGCTACCCTGGGCTCCACAGTCAAGTGCTGTCTCAAAAAAACAAAACAGCAGCTGTAAAGACAAGTGTCTTCCCTGAGCTTGGGGCCTAGTCAGGAGTGAGCCGTGGGCTGGGCTGGCGGGCTACACCTATAATCCTGGCATTGGGAGGCCCAAACAGGGGAGCATGGGCAAATGATAGCTGGCGAGACCCTACCCCAACACTGCCCGTCTCCCAAACCAGAAGTGAGGTGTGACCTGCTCTCGTCACATCTGCACACTTGGAATGATATGAAAAAGAAAAAAGGGAAAAAGATTAGTGGAGAAGAAGATGGATAAACAATTAAACTTTGGGCTGGGAAGGTGGCTCAGTGATAGAGTGCTTGCCTAGCATGCATGAAGCCCTGGGTTCAACTCCCCAGTACCACTTACACAGAAAAAGCCGGAAGTGGCGCTGTGGCTCAACTGGCAGAGTGCTAGCCTTGAGGAAAAAAAAAAAAGCTCAGGGACAATGCCCAGGTCCTGAGTTCAAGCCCCAGGACTGGTATCAAAAAAAAAAAAAAAGTTAAACTTTGGCAATGTTTCATGCACAAAAAAAAAAAAAATGTGATGTTCTTCTCTGTTTCTCCTGGTCTGTAATGTAGGTGCTTCTACAAAAGCCAGTAGAAAGGCCTATATTTGTCTCTTAATTGACTGGAATGAATTCTTAGTACTCTGATCCAGTTAGCATTTCAACATTGACTTAGTCATTTTTTTGGTTCGTTGTGAGATACAAACCTGGTATGAAACACCTTTCAGCATTAAAAGTATGGAAAATGGCATGTAATCTCACTGAGCTAAATAAACTTTTCTCTCTGATGTAGAATCTTAGGCCTTGAGAACTGAGAAGGACCTTTGCAATCACCCCTTTGTGTGGATCAGTAAATAAGCCCAGAGAGGAGAGTGACTTCCCAGGCTACTTCTGGGAAGAAGAGGAGAGAAAGTCTGTGCTGGGAACTTATGATCAGTGCTGTGGTCTCTTTAATGCATGCATAATTATGAAGAAGCACAGCACTTAGAGAACTGTAATCCTCATTTAATACTTACCCTGTGCCTATTGTTCTCGTAAGTATGTGCAAGGTATTTAAACTCCAAAAAGATAATACAGTTTCTATTCTTGAAGGGCTTAAGACTTAGCTGAAGAGACTGAATCCACTGTTCTCTTTAAATAGAGGAAAAGATATTTAGAGTCTTCAGAAAGTGATTAATGGGAGTAAATGCAGTGGGAATGTACAAGTGGAAGCAGTGTGGCATGAAGAGTATATGAAAGTCATCAGCAAGTGCATGGTAGGGCTGAGGGGTAAGAATTAGGGTCAGGAAGCATTTGGGGTTTTTTCCAGGCAGTTTTTGGGTAGTCCCAAGCTCATTCTTACCCCTTACTAGTGATACCATTGGTTCATTGTGAGACACAACCCTGGTATGAGACACCTTTTAGCGTTAAAAGTATGGAAAATGGCATGTAATCTCACTGGTAGTGCTAAACAAACTTGTATTTTTTCTCTGATGTAGATCTTAGGCCTTAGTATCATTTTTGTTTTGCCATTGGTGGTGCTACCAAAAATTAATTAAAATTGAATGTTGGTGAATTAACATTGAATTTGGGTTCTGTCCTACACATTTAGACTCCGAGTGACCCGGACTCTGTGTCAGAGTGCACTCATTGTTGTGGTTGGGATGTTGGCTCCACATGCTCCCCTCCAGTTAGGCAGTAGGCAGCTGCTTGCATAGGAATTCCCTTAAAAAAAATCACTGGGTGAATAAGAATAATGAATTGTGGTGGTTGATGCTGTTTATTTCCATTATTTGTGGTAGTAGTAAAGTTCTTAAACAGTAGAAGAGCTAATTTTACATGCACATGTTATAAGGACTTTATGTTAGTTTTAGCAGAAAAGTTGCTATTTCTGATTGATATATTTGTCAAGATTAAAAGAAGCACAGGCCAAAATGAATATTTTACAGATGTAATTGCTTTTGCTTGACTCTATATGTTATGTATGCTAGTTTTTGAAATTTAAAATTTAAAATTTCATCTCATAAGTCAAGCTCCGGTGGCTCACACCTGTCATCCTAGCTACTCAGGAGGCTAAGATCTGAGGATCACAGTTCAAAGCCAGCTTGGGCAGGAAAGTCTGTCTTGAAACTCTTATCTCTAATAAACCACCAGAAAACCACAAGTGGCGCTGTGGCTCAAGTGGTAGAGCGCTCGCCTTGAGCTGAAGAGCTGTAGGGCAGGGCCCAGACCCAGAGTTCCAGCCCCACAACTGGCAAAAGTGAATAAATAAATTCCATCTCCTCCAGGTAGAAGTGAAACAAGTGTTAGAGTTTTGTCCATGATGGACCCCTGCCCTGGGTCTTTCTCATATTAAGGAAACTTTTCTGCTAAGGCGATAATTTCTCTTAAGTACTAATAACATCTAGAGCTAGATGTTTTTACAGTGAGCTTCTGTGTATGACGTGATCGATGCAGCCGATGCACTGCTTTCTCCTGCTAGGTATCTAGTATTCCGCTGGTCATACGTGTTGTTCTAAGTTTTGGGGGAAGCTCTGGACAGATTGAAGAAAGGCAGTATTGAAAAATACTGGAAAAGCTTCCCCTGGGTGATCTCCAGTGCAACTCTGTCCCTATGGTTCACGCAGAAGGTTTGCCCTTACAGTCCAGGCTGTCCTGGTCCCCGCAGGGTTCCCCACGGCCAGTGCGCCCTCGGTCCCAGCCAGCATGTGGCCGCAGCAGTGGTGCCAGGCCCTGCCTCCTCCCAGCTCCTCCTTTCCTGGAGTGCTCTCGCTCTCAGAGCCCCAGCCTTCCTGGGAGAGTCCATCCAGACAGGTGTCTGCGAACCCCTTTGTGAGCCTGCGTGCCTGGGCCCTGGACATGGCAGTTTCCTCCTTTGATCTTTGCTGTCTTTGTATTTGAGGCAGGGCCTCAAGCTTCAAACTTCCAGCCTTCACCTCCCAGCTGTATCTCCAGTTACAAGCATGCATTGGCTATGACCTAACGTGTTTTCCTGCCCAGGACCACAGAGGACATTATCCTGCGCCAGGAGAAAACTTGCCTCAGGATAGTGAAACCTGAAGTTTTGATGGTGGGGTAGGGTAGTAGGATGGGCATAGCAAGGAAGAGGGGGTAGAGAGAAGGAGGACAAGGGAAGTAGAGAGGAGGGGGAATGCAGAGGAAAGCATTTGTCCAATATTTCTGCAGATGTTTTGTTAGCCTGAAATTTGTGAAAAGTCTGTTAATACTGTCTTGGAATCAACCTGAGGTTTATATGTTCTTTTTTGTGCACAGGGATTCGCTTGGTGGTGAGTAATAATGAGCTAGTGCTGTGTAAGCTTCTGGCCTAGAGAGGTCTATTTAGCTCTAGGTGCTGAATTTAAGTCAGAGAATTATGGTCAAATGATTTCTCATTAAAGTAGCAATCACTTGCCAGGAAATGTCTTTTTAAACAGTCATCGTGAACAATTAAAATTACTTCATTGCTGCTGTTACGTCTTGATTCCAGACCTCAGAACTGAAGTCTCATTGCAAAGACAATAAATGTCAAAGGATGTTAGCTAGGATTATTCAACTATTTTATGTAAATAAAACCCCGTTTACTTTAAAGAGATCCATCGTACCCTTTAAAATGAGATCTGTCCAAACCTTTGTTAGAATTGCTTTCATACAGCTAATGAATAGATATTTCTTATTCTTGATTCTCCTTATTGATGGCCTTGCAGTGCATGAGGAGATAAATCACTGGGCTGCTGCAGTCCTAAGTGCCTCAAAGAGCATCTAAGTGCTGTAATCACTAATCAGAGGAGCAATATAGATTAAGTGTGCTGTAAACTACACATGGAAGCAACGTCTTTTTATTATGCGTAACTCTAATGGAAAGAAAATGTTAATTTAGGGTAATGAAATAGACCTCCAAGTATGATCAGCAAATGGACCATTAGGTCAATTAAGAAGAGGACACATTACCTCTGGGTGGGCCTGCACTGTGGAATAGACAGATTCATTTAGTGCCTGAATAGTGAAATTCAGGATGTCATTCCCAAGCCTGATTTACTGCAGAAAGAACAAGATTGATGGCCAGGGTAATTTGGTTTTCCTTTATTTTACCTGCCCTTGTTATTCTAGTTCTGGGCTTGGGCGCTGTCCCTGCGCTCTTCAGCTCAAGGCAAGCGCACTACCACTTGAGCCCCAGCTCCACTTCTGGTTTTCTAGTGGTTTATTGGAGATAAGAGTCTCACGGACTTTCCTGCCCAGGCTGGCTTTGAACCGTGATCCTCAGATCTCAGCCTCCTGAGTCGCTAGGATGACAGGTGTGAGCCACCGACACCTAGCCCGTATCCATCTTAAAAGTCAGTTAAGTGTAAATTTTGTAACTTTCCATCTGCCCTTCAGCCCAGTTGGATTTACTATAAACAGGATTAAGCAAGCGAGAAATAGGCAGACCTTGAAAAGCTTAGCAATTTGAAAACTGCAAAATTCAACTTTTACAAAATTTGAAAATTTCAGTGGACGTGAACACTGCACCTTCTTATTTATTGTTTTCTCTAACACAAACCTACTGGAAGCTAATTTTATAGTTGTCCACTTGGCCAAGTTATTATTCAAATTTACTAAATAATTTAGTGTCTACCACAGCATGTAATTTATGAAAGACATTTTGAGTCCTCTTTGACTCTGAGTGTAGCTGACCCCCAAGTACTTTTTGTCTTGATGAGAAAGGCCTAGACTGCATTGAAGCAGCTCTTAAGTTTAGGACATTCACGAACTTCTCATTTTCTCCCAACTATGCCTAAGTGAAGCAGTGGTTTCTACTCAGATTTTAGAAGTAAAGCATTTGGCCTAATGGCCATCCAGCCCAGTATTCAGCGTTTCCTTTTGGTCTGTCTTCTGACGTCTGAGTGCCTGTACTAATGATATACAAAACAAATTGTAATAAACCTTGTGATTTGCATGATTCGCCAGTCAACCACGTGTTTACCGACTCGGATCTGAGTCCTCCGGGTCCACAGGCTTCCTCTGGGAGGATGAACTTGAGTTTCTGAAACGGTCAGCTTCCCATTACTACACCGAAGAAACGCTTTTGGAAGGCATTCTTCTTTTAGCCCCTTCGTTTGTCCCGATTTGTACCTAGGTGGTAATTTTGATGGTAAGTTAACATTATCTTAACTCAATTTGACAAGGTAAAATTGAATGCTTGGTACACGCATTCAATAGAGTTCAGCATAGGATCTTTCTGAATCATTGGCTTGGAATAGTTAGCAGTCTAATTTAGTTCCACTGTTTCTGTTTAGGGCTCATTCAGCCTGTCTATCTATGTGCCTTCCTTCCTTTCTTCCTTTCTTCCTTCCTCCCTGTCTCTCTCTCTCTCTCTCTCTCTTCCTTCCTTCCTTCCTTCCTTCCTTCCTTTCTTCCTTCCTTCCTCCCTGTCTCTCTCTCTCTCTCTCTCTCTCTCTCTCTCTTCCTTCCTTCCTTCCTTCCTCCCTGTCTCTTTCTTCCTTTCTTTCTTTCTTTCTTTCTTTCTTTCTTTCTTTCTTTCTTTCTTTCTTTCTTTCTTTCTTTCTTTCTTTCTTTCTTTCTTTCTTTCTTTCTTTCTTTCTTTCTTTCTTTCTTTCTTTCTTTGTAGGTAGGATTACAGGCGTGAGCCACCGACGCCTGTCAACTATTGGTATTTTTACAGCAGCTGAATTCTTACCATCCTCAGTGTGAAAACACTGCTGAATCACATTGATGGTTTGTCACCATAACAACAAGAACCAATAATGACATTTAACCCTAGGAAAATTCTGCCCCTGATATCAACAGTTAGTGTGGGAAACACCTGAAGCAACGGACAGACGCTGGGGTGGATAGATGCTGGGACGGACAGACACTGGGACGGACAGACCTGTGACCTTGGAAGTGAGCTGTATAGTCAGCACACAGAATCAAATGCCAACTTCCTGAGCTCTCCATGAAAAGTGCAAAAGTGGGCATTTCCTTTGATTCAGAGTAAGCAAGAAGAGGCAAGGTCTCGTGCAGCACAGGAATTTATGTGAAGAAGTACATACTTTAGTAGTTCAGTATGTGCCAAGAAAAGAATGCAGTTCCGAATACACTTACAGTGTCATGTTCAAAACTATTTGTAGCCAGGTGCTGGTGGCTCACACCTGTAATCCTAGCTGCTTAGGAGGCTGAGATCTGAGGATCGTGGTTCAAAGCCAGCCCAGGCAGGAAAGTCTGTGAGACTCTTATCTCCAATAAACCACCAGAAAACCAAAAGTGGCACTATGGCTCAAGTGGTAGAGCACTAGCCTTGAGCTGAAGGAGCTGAGGGACAGCGCCCAGGCCCAGAGTTCAGGCCCCACTGTAAGCATTATGCCCACCTTTGGTCCTCAGCTCCAGGAGGGAGGAGCAGTAGTAAGAGCTGTAGACAGGAGGACAGGCCAGGGCCTGAGCCAACAGTGCAGAGCTGTGGCTCAGGCAGAGGTACCGGCAGGAGGACGCAAGAGAGGAGCAAAGGGCAAGAAGGAAAAAAGCAAGGCTGGTGGAGAAGTTAGCATAGAGAAAAGGCACAGCGAGAACATCATCATACCCAGAGAATACAAGAATCCAGTCAGTATGAAATTGTGGAATGTTCAAATTTGAGAGGAAGGAAATACAAAGTAGTCAAATGTGAAAATTTAGTTCTACTAGATTGACTATAAAAAGGGACTGCTGAAAATATTATTTTGCTTATAATAGAAGCATGCTTCAAGTTTTTTCTTGGGAGAACAGAAAGCAGTGGTGCTGTAAGCAGGTGCAGTTATCTGCCTTCTGTTCCAACCTCTTTGGGATCCAGTTGTTTTTCTCCAGGAAAGGCAGTGACGCGTGGGAGCCACTCCTGGCTGAGTGGCTGTGTGTGGCAGGCAGAGTGCTCCACACACCTGAAATCAAAGATGGAGTGCTGTGGTTCAGATTGCCCATTAATTGCAGCTTTGTAGTAAAAGGCGTTTAGTTTTCTGCCCTGGAAGAGTTGCTTGCATTGGGTCTCCAGCTCGCTGGTGAGTCCTGTCTTTTAGAATCTCATCAAAGCCCTAGGTCCAGGCAGAACAGGGTTGTGTGTAGATGTGCTCTGCAGAAGTTGTAACATGGTGGGGTGCCAAGATAACAGGGACAGATTGGCCCCATGATGACAGAACTGCCGGCGGGGCTCAGGTGCGGGAGGAATATGACCCACTCGACAGTCAGTTAACAGCCTTCATGTAGCACGCCAGCCTCCCTGCTGACCCTGCTGCTCCATTATCCCGGCCAGCTCCAGGGTTCTCAGTTCTAGCTGTGAAGAGTAAACATGTAGTAATGTATCTGTTCAAGAAATCAGATGGCCACATACATACGGGAGAGTCCATGTTAGCCATAAGCTGGCATTGTTTTGCGAGGTAGTGACATAATAAAGAAGAATAGCATACTCTAGAGGCACATTCAAATTGTGTGCACACTTAAAAGGTAACTCCGGGAGGTGTTAGGGTCACGTGGACGCGCCACATACCTTTGGTTGAAAGATTGAGATCCTGTCTCTGTTTAGGATATTGTGAGCAGAGCCCCCGAGTGTAGTAGCAATACTGGAAAAGCTAGCTGGCTAGTTTCTCTGTAAGAACATTGCTTTATGGGTTTTAATTGAGACCACCAGAAAAATGGAAAACAAAACCTGCATTCCACATGGCATCTTTTTTTTTAAGTCTAATTATGAAATACATGCAACAGCTTAAGAATTCAGATGCACAGTATTCTAGAAATAAAATGTTTTGTTTTGTTTTCTGGGGGTTTTGCATTAAGGAGTAATTTCAGTGATCCCATGATTTGTCACTGCTTAGCTCTTCATACTTTCCTTGCCTAAGTACTTGGTTTACACTTTACAGTTCTAACTGAGCGTCAGTGACGCACCGAGGTTACCTTTGAATAATAAGCCTCTCTTCACACCACAGGTTTCATGACCGAACCTGAGCTGGTGATATCTGCTTGCAGGTGATATCCTCAGGCTTGCTCCGTTAGCTTTTCGTATCATCCAGCCCCTGGACTGGAAAGATCTGGTTCCCTCTGCACTGTTTTATATTCGTTGAACATTAAACTACTTGGCATGTTGAAAGCTGAGATAAAATCTGTACATTTTGCTTCACAAGGTCATGGTTGAAAATCACATTTGTGGCCAGCTGATAGAGGGATTTCCATGTACAGAGTCATTGGGCTGAGGAAACTGCCTGCTGTGCAGATCAAGTACCGTGTGTGCTGGAGCTCACTGACAGGTGCCAGACTGGGGGTGGGGGGCTGCCACAGACTTAGAAATGTAAAGTAGATTTTCACACGTTAGGGCTTGTGACTGGGATCTGTCACTAGTATAAGAAGACCTAGCTCAAAAAGATGGAGAGTTCTCTGTCGTTAAAGTCAATAAAGTTAAAAGAGCAGCTGTTTTTTTGTGAAAGTAATTTTATTTAGCATCTGCCTTGGTCCCAGCAATGAAAGTGGTAGTTCTGTTGGAAACCTGTTTGCTCTACAGTGTGTCTCTTTGTGACTGTGAAATCTGTTTAAACACTTTTGCCTTTTCTTTGAAAACTTTATACGTTGCTGTGTGCCAGCGGCTCACTCCTGTAAGCCTTACCACTCAGGAGCCTGAGATCTGATTTGGGTTGGAAGCCAGCCTCGGGCAGGAAAGTTTGGGAGACTCTTACCTCCAATTAACTGCAAAAAAGCCAGAAGTGGAGCCATGGCTCACGCGGGAGAGCCAGAGGCTTGAGCAAAAAAGCTCAGAGACAGCACCTCAGCCCCGAGTGCAACCCCAAGACTGGCACGCGCACACAGAGGTGACGCATAAGCCTTGTGCCTTTAGGATGCCCGTGACAGCACGCGCTGTCCATCTTTTCTTGAGCCCAGATGAGGAGCCGATTCCGATGCAAGCACACGAGAGTCGTTCATTGCAAGCTCGATCTGGACTCACACCCGTCTTCCACACAGTGGATCTAGACAGGGAGTCCCGGTCCTTCCTCTAGCAGCGTTTTTTTTTTTTTTTTTTTTTTTTTTTTTAATATATACATATAGGGTTTTTAGGGTCTTCTGTGCGTCATTGCAACACTTAACAAGTCATATCACACAGTGGGAAAATCATAAAATAATTCTAAAAGATGATTCATGTCACCAGTGGCGGGAGCCGACCAGGAACTGGGGATTGGCTGGTTCGCAGGGCTGATGCTTTTCGAAATGATTGGCTGGAGTGGATGGTCTGAACCCTGACCTTATCCTGCTGATGAGCTGCGGTTATTTTCTGTAAAGGCGGTTGTTCCTGGAATTTGGGCTCAAGGGGATCAAGGGTAGTTGCTGAGTTCCTGGAATATCAAGGGTAATTGCTGATTTCCTGGAATTTGGGCTCAAGGGGAGTACTGATACAGTTCCCAACAAAATGGGATCCAAGCCTAAAATTGCTTTATTTTGTTCAAGTTTCACACTTTAGTAGAAAAGGTTGGCATTCTGGATTTTGAGTTGATGTTCTTAGAAGGTCAGTAGACCCCCAGATCCTGCATGAAATGAGGACAATGCACAGATTTTTTGAAAATATTTTCTATTTATTTTTTCCTAAAAATTGAATTTCATTGTAAATTTCATTTACAAATTAAAATACAAATTTGTAAATACACATAAATGCTACTGCCGGAATACTGCTCAGTGAGAATTCTGTTTTGCTGGTTTGAGCATCATAATATCATGGGAAAAGAAAGGACCTAACTTGGTTTATTACCTACCTGGGTTTCCTTTAAGGCTCAGCTTCAATGTTAGTGGATGTGGCCGTTCCTCTCAGCGTTGCAAAGAGGTCAAAGGAGTGAGGGAAGCTAAAAACACCAGAGAACAAAATCGGGCGTTGTTTTCCTGTCGCTTTTGTGAGTTTTAGCTTAAGCAGTGTTTGATGAGCAGTTTGGGAAAAAGGACTGACTATTTCTAAAAGAAGCCACCCTCCTGTTCTCCGTTTTCAAGCGATTGAAGTGCTTTTGTTTTTGAAATGTCTGGTGACTCTTAAGAACCATTTGCCTGTATACTTACCTCCCCATCTATGATGTTCCCTCTCGTGCCTATCTTTTGGAAAGGGAAATCAGGAAGAAATGTTTTCCTCCAACAGACCCCTTCCTTTATCAACCGTTTAAAACAATTCTGCTGCAAAATGTGTCCTGACAGCAAAATTTCCTTCAGGGTTTGAAGAGCAGAGTCGGCTTTGTAGCTGGAGCCAGAACGCTTTCCTCAGAGAATATCCCCTCACAAAGTAAAAATCATTTATTCCCGGGGGGGGGGGGGGAGTATTTTATCTCTAGAAAACTGTGGTTCTTACTTCATTGCAAATGCGCAGCAAGAGTTGGAGATGCCGGTTATTTTGTAACTGCTTGTGATTGGTGTTATAACACTTTGAAGTCCACTGACAAAACTTCTTGTCCAAGTAAGGCTGGTAAATCCTGGCCGATGTCTCTAGCCACTGATTGTCTATGCAGAAGACACTTGCGGTTTCCAGAGAGGCATACAGAGAGGGGAAGGAACACGTGTCTTCACTGCCCCACTCTGCCCCCGGCTTATGGGGTGCTCTCCGACCTTCCTGCTCTCCGCCGCTGGCGGTGCAGATGCACGGGCCCCGTGAGCCTTGACTTCTGAAGGCTCAAGGCTCCGGCTCGTGAGCGCATACAGTCAGTAGACACATGTTCTTCCCTGGTTAATCTGACTGGTTGTGCAATCTCTGGGGGTGGGGAAGCCATGCTCTTAACATGGAGATCTAGTAAGCTACCCCTAGGCCACGTGGGATCTTTGGGCTCCCTCTGTCTTCTTTCATCATGAAGCTCTGTGTCATCCGCCTCCTTGGATTCCGTGTACTCATGGCTCTCTTCCTCCCAGGCTGCCTTGAATACCTGGGACACTGTGTATGTATACTTTCCCTTCATGGATTTCCTTGCCTCTGTTTTATTAGCCTGTCCTCCTCAAGCCATTCTCCCTCCTCCCCCAAATTGTTTCAGAGGAAAGTGTATGGAAAATGTGCAACAATACCCGCTTACTAACATGCTGCATTTGCCTTCCTTTGAGAAAAAGGAACGCCACTGAGAAGCTTGAAGCTTTTGTCATTCAGTCTCTTTTTGGCTTCTGACTCAAAATAAAGGCCTATTGATTAGAGTGCATAGTCCCAAAACTTCCTCTTTCCATACTGATCAAGTTTACTTTTATCTACGTTAAAGAGTTCTAATATACGTCAAAGGTGTGTTACATTTTCTATAAAAGAACATGAAACAGCATTGGAGTCCAAATCTATTTAACCCAGACAAGTATTCATTTCAAGTTGCAGAAGAAATGCTAAAATAGATGGTGCTAAAAATCTTATTATGATGATATATAATTTTCTTGGAAGGCTAATAATTGTGATTTAGTTTAGTTTTAGAGTTAGCCTTAATTTTGCTAACGTTAGGAATTTCTAAAGCTTTAAGTATGAAGTATAGATAGAAAAATACTTGGTTTTCATCAATTAAGGAAATTGGTTGTAAATTCATGGATTTGTCACACAATAATTATTGGTTAAGCACCCATTACATTGCCAGTGTTCAGATGCAGGCCCCATAGCAGAGTGCATGTGAGTAGGAACCCTGGAACCTTAGAAAGAATTTTGAAAATAGGTCCTGGGACCACTTGTCCTGAAAGGTCACACAAGGTCACGGATGGTTTATGGCTTTGCAATGCTTGTATCAGCTCACTCTTAACTGGAAATATTGTTGTTTGAAAGTACTAATTGCATTGCAAGTTGGAAGGCAAACCTTTTTACTTAGTGCGTTGACTCGTGGCATGGGTTAGGAGTTATTCTTGCTAAGATTCAAACTTAGAGTAGGACACGTGGGGGGGCGTGCACACACACGTTCTTACTCCCTGGAGTAACTTGATTTACAGTGGCTTAGGCCTACAGGAAGCCCCTGCCCTGGAGTTCAACGTCTCAGGATGCCTCACCGAAAGTGGTTGTCAGACATGTGTCACACACAAGTCTCCCTTCTCCTTTATATAGGGCTGGTATGTTCCCCAGTGGGGGCTCCCTGGGCCCAGCCTCTGGCACTTTCTTCTGCTTGTGATCCTTTCCAATTCTAAGCCCAGGGACTGACCTTGAGTCCTTGGAACCAAGCTTTAATCACATAATATAAGTCCTTGATTTAGCAGAAAGAAGCATCTCCCTCCGTTTTGAATCCTACCTCCCTGCCTGTCCCCTGTGCCTAGACTGGTTTTGCACTTGGCACTCCCGTCTCTTTTGTGTTTGGTCCTTGCTGTACAACTGTACCAACGCTTGTGTCTCCTTTCAGTTAACCACCAGGTCCCTGCCCACTGTGCAGTCAGACGAGAGACTCCAGCCTCTGCTCAACCACCTCAGGTAATAGAAGGGCACACCCTGTTAGCTTTTAAACACAGCGTGTTAAAATGATTAAAATGCCTTAGAAGCTTTTCATCATATTGAATTCTGCTATTCAGTTTTAGGTTCTTAGTACCATACTACTTGTTAACCTTGATGTGGATGTATAGAATACCTTTCCCACTCAGTAGCAGAGTAGAGAGCTACTTGATGGCGTACACAGCTAATGGTGAACTTCTTACTTAAGCACAGGGCACCGGCATTCTCTTATTGGGGATGAAGTACATGAGGCTTGTTTTCTAAATACAATAATAATATAGCCCCATTATTAAAAAATAAACTTTGGAAATATAAAAAGTGGCAAAACCTTCATATTGTTTAAAAGAAATATCTCTTCTGTGATCTTTTAAAACGCAGTGTTGAATTTTATAGACTTTACTTTTTTCCATTTCATAAACATAAACCATTTCCTTGTTAGGGGTAACAATGATTGACAAGTAATGTACTCATTGGCCTTATTCATGTAACAACCCCTCTATACAGCATCTTAATAAAATAAAAACCAAAACAACAACAAAGAAGAATTTCCTGAGAGGGCTGCATGGCTGTGGGGTACCATCCTCTGGGGGGGTTGGCCATTGTCATTTCCAGTTCTTCACCTTACAATAAACAATGCTGAGTGCAAACCTTTGTGCATTTCTTAGGGATAGATTTTTGGAGGTTTAATTCCTGTGTCAGAGTATGTGCCATTTTTAAAGATTTAAGGACACGCATGCACGCGCGCGAGTGTGTGTGTGTGTGTGTGTGTGTGTGTGTGTGTGTTTTCAAGTCCTTGTTCTACTTATATTCTATATCATACCAGACTACCTAGAATAAGATGAGACACCCAAATAGTTGCTGATGCAGTAGATTAATCACAGTATGATTAAATGCATTTCAGTAATGATTAATGACTGGTAGACACTGGGTTATTTCTATTCTAGAATAAGAGTAACACCTATTCTTTGTTCATTTATTAATGGCATCTCCAGATGCCATTATTTGATTTCATATACTTCAGATATAAAGGATAGTAACTTTTTGTTTTATTTGCTATAGACAATCTGTCTGTCTGTCTGTCTATCTGTCTGTCTGTCTTTCTTTCCTTCTTTCTTTCCTTCTTTCTTTCTTTCTTTCTTTCTTTCTTTCTTTCTTTCTTTCTTTCCTTTCTTTCCTTTCTTTCTTTCTTTCTTTCTTTCTTTCTTTCTTTCTTTCTTTCTTTCTTTCTTTCTTTCTTTCTTTCTTTCTTTCTTTCTTTCTTTCTTTCTTTCTTTCTTTCTTTCTTTCTTTCTTTCTTTCTTTCTTTCTTTCTTTCTTTCTTTCTTTCTTTCTTTCTTTCTTTCTTTCTTTCTTTCTTTCTTTCTTTCTTTCTTTCTTTCTTTCTTTCTTTCTTTCACAGTTCTGGGGCTTAAGCTCAGAGTCCAGGTGCTGTGGCTGAGCTTTTCTGCTCAAGGCTTAGCTTTTTGGTGTTTAGTTGGAGTTTCATGGATTTTCCTTCGGTGGCTGGCTTCGAACCACAATCCTCAAATTTCAGCTTTTCCTAAAGTTTTTTATGATCCTTCGTGATGTTAAAAGGTCTATCTCTCTCTCTCTCTATATATATATATATGCACACACACACAAACACACATATACTTTGTGACACTTAGCTTTCAATTTCTTTTCTTTTTTTGGGGGGGGGTCCGATCGTGGGGCCTGAACTCTGGGCCTGGGCGCTGTCCCTCAGCTCTTCAGCTCAAGGCCAGCGCTCTACCACTAGAGCCACAGTGCCACTTCCGCCTTTTTTCTTTTTGCTTATGTGGTGCTGGGGAATTGAACCCAGGGCCTCAGGCATGCAAGGCAGGTGCTCTAACCACTGAGCCACCTTCCCAGTCCCTTAGCTTTCATTTTCAAATTTTATATAGTGAAGCACCAATAATGAACAAACCCCATGACTTCTTTAAAGCTGTAGCTTACTGCTGCTTGCTCAGAAGTTTGTATAGATTGACTTTGTTATCTTTATTTTCTTTTCTCTTTTTTTCCTTTCTCTCCCTTCACTCATTTTTTTCCTCTTCAGTTAACTTTCCCTTTTCAGACAATACTTTTAACAGTTGTCTAATTATTTTCTTAGCACAGTAAATAGGGACTGAGTTCTTTACCCATACCTGTTCCCTTTCCTGGAGCTGTTAGTGGGATCAGAATCTGAACTGTCATACCGAGTCTCTTGCCCTACTCCAGTCTTGTTCCCATCCAGATCTGTTGTGGTGACACCCCTACTGTACACATGGTGACCTCTTGTCTGCTCTCCTTGGCCTCTGCTTTGCTGTCTGTGATGGAGTTCGCATCCTTGCTATCTATTGTTGTTACGTTGTTCTTTGCTTAAGACCCTTCTCTGCTTCGCTGATTTCATTCTGCATAAAGCTTGAATGAACTCTGGTTGCTCTGTGAAGTCCTAAGGGCCCTGACCTGTCTATCTCTCGAACTCTTTCAGCACTGAGATCCCAGCATCTCATTCATCAGAAACTATGGAATGACCTGGGAAGGCTTGCTTTTCTCTGTGCCCTTGCAGATACAGGCACTTTAAACACATGTGTGCCTGCGCCTGTGTGTGTTTATATAGAGAGACATGTAAACATTTTTGTACTTTCCCTCCTCCCACCTCTGTCGTCTGGTCAGCTGTTGCTTGTCTTCCATGCTCTTGGCAGGTCTGCGCAGTGCCCCACTTCCGCCCTGGGAGCACAGACTTTGATGTCTGTACTGTCTGTTTTCTGTCTGATCTCCCCCTGTTGCTTGAGCCGCCGGGGAGCCTGTACACTCCGGTTTATATTTCCTGTAGCTGGAAGAAGGTCTGCCGCATGGTAGCTGTTTAGTATGGGCTTTGTTAAATGAAATGTAAATTATATCGGTGATGTTTTATCGTTTTTATACATAAGGTTTTTGTGTTTTATAAATCATACTGTCAAAAATTTTGCCCCTAAGTATCCACTGGTTCAGCTCTTGGCTGTGGTTAATATTGATTCTGTGCAATAATGATGGATTCTCCTTCCTGCATCTCAGTATGACGAACGTCAACTAGAATTTAGATTAACTACTGACACATCTTTTTGAGCCCTTGAAACTGGCACAAACTGTTCCTTCCTTTAGGGCTTTTATTCTCTGTGGAGTTCACTCACGATTCGTTACCAGGCAACCAGGGATAGATGCTACATGTAATATGCACCAACTGATGTTGCTCTTTTATTATCATTAAACCAAGGCTTTCTCATTTTATTCCCATGTCAGACATCTGTTTGCAAGGCGGCAGTGATGTGTGTTACTGACACTCCGTATTCTACAAAGCAAGGGATGCCTTCGTGCATGTGGAATTGTCTTTTTTAACTGTCCAAATGTTACCTTTTTCTTTTACCTTTTATAGGTGGAGATAGCAATGAATATTACTTGGTTTGAGAGATTCTAGTGATAGTCTTGTTTGTAAAAAATTACTATAATTGATTTGCTTGAACTGTGTGATTTAAGAACTGCCTGGACTCTAGAAGATGGGGAAAGAGTTCACTGTTAGGTCTGCTTTTGTTTAGTGCTGGTACTACTCAAAGAGGAATAATGAGTAGATTTTTTATTATGTTCATCAGCAAAACTAATTTGGAGTGATATAAATGCCTCTAAAAATGGAAGTGGCAAAGTAGAAAATCCTTAAAGTATTGTACAGGACATAGGTGCTAGAATTAATATCATATTTTGCTATACCGATAATCTAGATGTGTTTACTAATGCATGTTTTTGAGACTGGAGAATGGATATGTCCACATTTTTTTTAGGCTTAATCCAGTTCTCTAGTTAAAACTTCAATTAACCACCGGTAGATGTTTATTTTTCTTTATCACTAACATGCATCCATGTACTAATTACTGATTGTTCATGTGGACCCTAAATAGAAACATCCTCTGACCTGAGAGTCAGGCCTTCAACAAGTCATAACACCAAGAACACAATTCTGTGTAGTTGTTTCCTTATAATGGGGCCACGACTTACCTGTTTTGCTTCTGTACTTACTGGCACAGAAGTGGTGCACATTAGAGGCTCACATTGAACTGAACTTGAATCTGTCATCTTTAGCTGAGAAAATGAATAACAAAGGAGCAGGGGCTGGGAATGAGGGTGGTGACTGAGTTGATAGGTTCAGTAATTTCAGACATTCTCAGCTTGAAATGCCCATGGGAGGTGTGGGCTCCGTGGGGATGTTTGGGAGTGACTAATCAGAGTTTGCCATTACCCCTGAATAGGCCTTGGAGTCAAGGGAGTGGGTAAGAGTGAGGGCAGGCAGAGAAGGGAAGGTGCAGAGAGGAAGGGAAGAGGAAGAGGAAGGGAGGCATCTCACGGTAGAAATCTTCCTGCCCGGGCCTCCTGAATGCTGGGATGACCTTTGTACTCACCCTGCCCAGCTTAACCTATGTATTTAGACAAACAGTGGCTTTTGTATGTCTTTCCCTTCGCTAAAATTATTTCAGTTTGTACCTGCTGTCCACACAGAGAACAGCGCAAATATCTCCAGGGGATGAGCCAGGCAGGGGCCGGCACCACAGGAGGCTCGGGGGCCTCTTGTGAATTGGTGGGTTCTGATTCATGTCTCAGTTTTCCTCTGCTGTGGTGCACTTCTGTGAACGAGGGGTCAGACCTGACCGAAACGGAAGCAGCGCCCGAGACTGGCAGTCAGATGCCAGGCTGTCACTGAGGTTTTGAGTTGTTTTTAGGAGTTGCTTAGAAGTAGTTTGTCAAGTATATTTTAAAATGTGACTAGATTTCGCTGATATTTGTGTGGAAAGTGTTTTCTTATGACACTAATTTTATCAAACAAAAATATGTGCTTCAAAGTGATCAAAAGTGTTATACAAATCTTGTTTTAATAATTTTTTTCTTTTTTTTTTTTAAGCCATTCTTACACTGGCCAAGATTACAGTGCCCAGGGGAATTCTGGGAAGATTTCTTTAGACCAGATTGACTCGGTAAGTAACAGTCATATTCAACTTAGATTTTTGTAAATGGTGGAAACAGATTTACTTCAGGAAGAACTTTGGGTAGAAATTAGCGTTAAAAAAAAGCTCACATCCTCTGTTTCCTGTGCTAATGGATAGCACTGAGCAGCAACCACCATCTTTGGTGGCTGTACTAAAGGACAGCTCATTTCAACTTTATTTCATGTATAGTTCCATAATTGAATGCAAGACTATTGCCTTTTGCTCTATTTTTGGTTTTAGAATTTTCCTGATATGGAACAGAATTTACATCACAAAAAACAAGCCAGCATAACTAATCTTTATGTAGATAATTACCAAATCATTCACAATCATTAAAAATACAAGGAGATTTTAGTTGGACCTGGTGGCGTATGCTTATAATCATAGCTCCTTGGGAGGTGGAGATTCTGAGAATCAAAGTTCAAGGCCAGCCTGGACAAAAAGTTCAAGAGACCCAGTTCCAACTAGTAAGTAGCTAGGTGCAGTGGTACACGGCCATCTCTAAGGTCCTTTGCCCTGGCGTCCCTGTGGCTTTGTATTACGTGAGTAGTTGGAAGATAACTTTGTGCCTGAGTACTAAGTGTTTTCCCATTCACAAACTTGTTTGGATACTAGGAATGTGATCCTGATTCATGTGGTGAATTTCTGTTGAATTGTGCACCAACCACTGATTATGGGCAGACGTGAATACACAAAATGTTCTTACCTCCATGGACCTCACTTGGGGAAACTAGCATAGTAAATAATATGTGATTGAACTAGGTGCTGTGGTGGTGGTGGAGTCCCTGTGCTGAGTGCCATGTGGCCTTGTCTTCTTCCCTGCGCAGTGTCACAGCGGCACTCCCTTAGCACACACTAGGGTCGAGTTTCTTCGCCAGCTGTGACCTCTAGGTTCTTCTAACTGAAACCTGACTCCATCAGCCACGCTCCCTCCCTGCTTTCTGTTCCTGTGCAGGGTGGGGCGCTGGCCCCATCTGTGGGGTCTCTCCTCTGCCTCCCTCATCAGAGCTCTGTGGAAGTCCTGTGCTATGGCTGCCCCTCTCCTCACTGAACCCCTCACTTCTGCATTCCATGGTCCAGCCCGTTCCATTGCTGCGCTGCGGTCAGGAGTCCCAGTATTCGCGCTGTGCATTCTGCGCCCATGGAGTCTGTCACTGTGTGACGGCCCCAGTTCTCCGTGCTGTCAGCAGACTGTCAGACCCTCTGTGGGATTTCCATCATATACGAAAGCCCACGAAGCTCGTTCTGTTCCTGTCTTCTGCTCTTTCACCTCGGCTTGCGTGCTCCGCCACCCGGAAGCGTGGCCGTCCCGGCCTCCCAGCTCCTCCTGCGCTGTGGCTCTGCTTTCATGTCTTAATGTGGCTTTTCCTGTGACCCGAGGTCGGCGTCACATCTGAGTTTAACTGGCCTGCCATGTCCCCCGAGAGGCTGCGCTGGCCACCAGAGGGAAGACGCCCTCCTCCTCTCTGGCTCTGTTGAAGCCAGACTTCACCTTCTCTGTGTCTAGTCATTGTCTGCTCGCAACACACAGTACGCTCTTGGAAGATGCAAACCTGAGGTCGTTTTCCACGGCTGCATCTCCAGTGCTCTCCACGTGACAGGTGCTCAGTAGGTAGCTGGGTATCGAGTAAGAAGGAGTCAAGTCTGACGTTGAAGGATGCTGTGAATGGCGTGGCCTTGGTAGGTGGCCTGGGGTCAGAATGGGCACCCGGCAGGGCCTGCAGGGCAAGCAGAGTGCCTGTACCCAGGGACGGTGAACAGCCAGCCAGGCAGGGATCTGTCCTGTGGAGGCAGCTGGCCCTGCCTGCGTAGCACTCGACGGCCCTGGATCTGTGCCCTCCTGGAGCTCTGAAGCGCACCTGCGCTGGCTGTGGGTCAGTGACTGCAACACGCTGGACCCTTTGCTGCACTCAGTGAACTGTGTTTTAGCTTCTTGTTTTCTGTAGTACTCGCTAAATGTCCTCTTATATGAAATCAAAAGGACATCGTTATCAAACATGGAAGGGACTTGTATGGTAATGGTGCTAAGTGCTTATTGATTTTTTAAAATATTTTATTGCGAAAATACCGTACAGAGGAGTTACAGTTACATGGGCAAGGTAACGAGTACATTTCTTATCAAGCGTTGTTGCCTCCTCCTTTATTTCCCTTCCTATCTTCCACTGCCCCCCCCAAAGTTGTAAAGTTTGTTTTATGACACTGCCACGTGCGGTGAGCCCCACACTCTGCAGGGGGCGGGGGGGCGCGCTCCGGGGAGGCGCAGGTCCTGCCGCCAGCCTGGATCCGACGTGGCAGCTGTTCTCTTAAAAGGATGCCAGGAAATGAGTGGTCACCGGCAAAAGTGGCAGGGTCAGAGGAGGCCCGCCCCTCCTCCCGAGGGACCCAGCGGGCCCTCTGCCTGACCCAGTGCGTTTCCTCCCTAGCTTGCCGCCAAGTCCTTCCCGCCCTGCATGCGCCACCTGCACAGGGTCCTGCGCGAGAGCCACCACCTGAGGCATGGGGGCCGGATGCAGTACGGCCTCTTCCTGAAGGGCATCGGCCTCACCCTGGAGCAGGCCCTGCACTTCTGGAAGCAGGAGTTCGTCAAAGGAAAGATGGACCCAGACAAGGTAATTCTGAAAGGTCAGGGCGGTAAGGAAAAGTCCCTTCATTCCAAAAATGAAACAGTCTGCTGATGGTAAGTACGCTTGCTGAAACAGAGTTGAACATTCTAGACGGTAAGTGTGTCTGAAACCTCAAAATGTCATCTAATATGTGCTCAATAAAAAATGGGCAGTGGGGTCCTCTTTGGTTGCACCACAGTAATTACAGGACAAATCACTGAGTTACCGTTCTGCGGGAGTGTGTGGTTTGTGTCTACGTGCTCAGGTGTTTGGGTACCATGCATGCACGCGTGCACACATGCACGTAGGCAGTGCACACACACACATAATACCATCTTGAGGACCAGGTGATGCTCTGAACAAATAAAGCGAAAGTGGTTTCAGTGTTTTCTGTTGTGTTTGCAGAGTTGCTGGCAGCAGTCACTGTCAGTCTGCCTTTAACCTGTGCAGAGTTGCTGGCAGCAGTCGCTGTCAGTCTGCCTTTAACCTGTGCAGAGCACTGAAATTCTCTCTCCTGCTCCTGTTATGATTTATCTGAAAATATTTCCTGAAAAGAGTAATACAGAATTGAGAATGTTCACCAAGTAACTATAAGTGTCTCGTATTAGTTTGCTAGGGTTCCCATAGCAGAGTCCCAAAGACTGGTCACTTAAACAACAGAAATTTATGTCTTCTGAGTTCTAGAGTCTGGACTTCCAAAGCCAAAGTGTTGGCAGCCCAGGACCTCTCCAGCTGACAGATGGGCTGCCCTAATGCCATCTTTGCTCTCTGCATTCCCCTTTGTTCTGTTGCTGCTGCCTACAGCAACATTGAGCCTGTGGTCCCATGCAGCCTTGACCCCTCCCCCAGCACAGACACTGAGCCTGTGGTCCCATGCAGCCTTGACCCCTCCCCCAGCACAGACACTGAGCCTGTGGGCCCATGCAGCCTTGACCCCTCCCCCAGCACAGACACTGAGCCTGTGGGCTCATGCAGCCTTAGCACAGACACGCTGCATCCCAGGATCCTCAGCTTGAAGATAACCTGTCCTAGCATCGTCCAGCCTTCATGGCTATGTGAGTCAAAATTTATTTTTAGAAACACATAAATCCAAAGCATGTCTTTTTTCATTTTTGGCCAATCAGTCTTGGAGCTTGAACTTAGGGCCTGGGTGCAGTAGCTAGACTTTTTTTGCTCAAGGCTAGTACCCTACCACTTGAACCCCAACCCACTTCTGGCTATGAGGTTGTTAACTGGAGACAAGAGTCTCAGGAACTCTTCTGTCTGGACTGGCTTTGAATCAGAATCCTTATATCTCAGCCTCCTGAGTCCTAGGCTTATAGGTGTGAGCCAGCAGTGCCCAGCTTTTACGCGCATACTGGAGCCTAGTATTAGCTGGCATGCGTGGTCCAGGAAGTGCCTCTCCCTCCCGCTGTGCTAGAGGTGCAGGGTCCCCTTTGTTTCTGAGGGTGATGCACTTCCTGTTAACCTTCTCGGCCCTCACGCTCACTCAGCTGATCTCTTCTGTGCCTGGCTTGAGGAGCTGCCTCCTCCCTCTCCCGGGACGCTGTGGCTGCAGGAGTGCTCCCTGCTCCTTGGTCCTCGCTCAGCCCCCTCGGCTCTGTCCCTCCCCCTGCCCAGCCTGCCCTGCACATTTAGGCAGTGTGTCTGTGTGTTTTATTGTTTCCAAGTCTTACTGCAAAGAACTGGAGTCAAGATGACTTCCAGAAAGTACCTTATGTAAGCCACTTTCTGTTTCTTACTGTTAGGCAATTTATGGCTCTCCTAGGAATATTACCCCAAAATCCATCCTTATTAATGGGTCCTTTCTGACGAGTCACAGCTTAAACATTATTATTTTAGCACAATTTTATGGTGATTATTATCCGCTACAGTTTTATGTAGTTTAATTATTAACTTATTGATTGTGTCTTGAGGCCTTTTACAAAAAGAATGCAATTTGAATAATGCTGTGGTGAAGCCATTCAATCTGTTTACAACAGTCTTATGTCTTATTCCAACCAGCAGTAGCTCCTTTCTCTGGATAACAGGGCATGCACTTTTGTGTAAATATTGTTTTGAAAGGCATATTTTGTTCTGATTAGATTTTCCGACCCAAGGTCATTCATAGAATCTAGTGTATTTTAAGGACAGTTTTTATCTACGTGATAGTATGTATGAATTTGTTACCTAGGAAAAAGGAGGAGAATGCAAGAAGGGGGTAGGATGGAAGGGAGGGAGCAGACAAATGAAGAGGGGAAGGGGAGGAAGGCAGTCAGATGGATGGGCCTGGATGGGCTACAGAATTAGGGAAAGTAAGGGAAGGGGGTAAGAATGTTGAAAATGGTGATCAAGATGCACTGTACTCATAAACTTCTGTGTTACATGGCAGCTCCTTTGTACAGCTACTTAGAGACAATAAAAATCTTCTGGTACGGGAGAATTCCTGCCGGTCACTAGGCAGCCAGATGTGAGCACTGTGGGCATTCGGGATGGACAGGTTTGGTGAGCTACCCCGGTGAGGGCTGAGAGCCTTTCATAGGGATGTTTCCTATGAGCCCAGCCCCTGTCGGCCCTTTCCTGAGCACCAGTGTGCCAGAGCATTCCCCTCAGCACCCCGTTAGGCCCCAAGACTTAGTGTCTAAATAGCAGTGATGGTGTGAAGAACTGTGTTCTCTCTACCACCCCTCTGCCTCAGACGGAGGCTCAGCACCTGGTCTTTCTGCCGGTACTCAGGGTGCTCAGAACATGGTCTTTCTGCAGGTACTCAGCGTGCTCAGAGCATGGTCTTTCTGCGGGCACTCCGGGTGCTCAGAACATGGTCTTTCTGCATGCATTCAGGGTGCTCAGCACCTGGTCTTTCTGTGGGTACTCAGGGTGCTCAGAACATGGTCTTTCTGCGGGCACTCAGGGTGCTCAGAACATGGTCTTTCTGCATGCACTCAGCATGCTCAGAACATGGTCTTTCTGTGGGCACTTAGGGTGCTCAGAACATGGTCTTTCTGCATGCATTCAGGGTGCTCAGAACATGGTTTTTCTCAGTGTGCACTCAGACTATTGCTCTTCCATACAAGTTGCCAGCTGTGCTACTGTGTTTTGTTTTGCTTCCCTTCCTATTGAATTTTGTAACAAAAACACTATTTTACAAATATAATAGAGGCCAGGTAGATGGCTTACGCTTACAATTCCACCAACTTGAGAGACAACTCTCAAGACCATGGGTCGAAGCCTGTTCATGCAGAAAGTTCATGTGACCTCCATCTCAACAAAGAAGTGAGACCTGTGGCACACACCTGCAGTCCTGTCTCCATGGTCAGGAGGACTGCAGGAGGGGCTGGCCCAGGCAGGTTTAGTGACTCCATTAAGTAGCACAGGATGGTGTGCTTGGTCAGCTGCTCAGAGTGAGGAGGGGGGGGATGGAGGCTGAGGCTGCTTTGCTCAGGGTGAGGCGGGAGATGGAGGCTGAGGCTGGTCCGTGTAAATGTCAGATACCCTCGGGCCCTAGGACAGGATCTGGTGATATTCACTGGAGTTTTCTTTTTTTGGGGGGGTGGGGGGTCTGGTCCGGTCGTGGGGCCTGAACTCTGGGCCTAGGTGCTGTCCCTAAGCTCTTCAGCTCAAGGCTAGCGCTCTACCACTTGAGCCACAGTGCCAATTCCGGCTTTTTCTGCTTACGTGGTGCTGAGGAATTGAACCATGGCTTCATGCATGCAAGGCAAGCTCTCTACCACTGAGCCACCTTCCCAGCCCTTCACTGGAGTTTTATACCATATCTTGAG
This sequence comes from Dipodomys merriami, assembly GCF_024711535.1. Lineage (NCBI taxonomy): Eukaryota > Metazoa > Chordata > Mammalia > Rodentia > Heteromyidae > Dipodomys > Dipodomys merriami. Next base: position 853,846 of record NW_027202516.1, on the reverse strand, counting down.
ATGTGACTGCTTCCCGTGCATAGTCAATGGGTCATAACTCAAGAACTTTCCAGGAGCCCCTGTGTTAATCGCTGATTTTGAGTATAATAGCCTCGTGATGGACAGTTGCCTTATCTGTCCCAAATATATTGCTAATCTTAAAATAATGAGGATATAATGAAGTGCACTCAGTACTGAAAATGTATGGAACAGAGCCTCAGCTCTTTAATGATTCAGAATGAACTTCAAGATTTGGAATGCTTCAGGCTGTGAGGGGTATAATATTGCACGGTAAAGGAAATGCTGGTTGGTAGACCTTTCCAGTTGAGTTACTGTCAGTAAAAGGAGCTTTCACTCTTAAATTAAAAATAATTTGTTTAGCATATCTACTTATTTGCTTCTTCCGTTTATGGCATAAGTCCACATACTGATATTATGATCGTATGGTTTGTTTTGAACTCACACTAACAATCATGGGTAACTGGTAGATTTTATTTACTACTTCATAAAGGAAAGCTGAAGTACTGAATTTTTCAAGTATTTTATTTGACTTGTATATGCCTTAAATTTTTTAATTTTATGTGTATTGCCAAACTATGTAGACACGAGGCCCTTTTTGGTTTAGTGGCAAAGTAAAAGATATTAATGAAAATGTCTTTGGGACATTATTATGTAGATTTAAAGGAGTGATGTAGTTTTAATTATGCCCTTTAGCCAGTATTCTTGCATTTTGAACTATACATCTCTCTGTATTTCCCTCTGAAACCTGGCTTTTCTCAGTTCTTAAATCACTAATCAGCTTATGGGTCTGCTCAAAGGTTATGTAAGTTATGCTGAAGGCTACCAAAAGGTGTGTTAAACTCGAGTCCAAAACATACAGAAGTTTATGGGTAGAAACAATGATCTCTGGGCTTGCGGTGCTCTTTGCTGGACTGACACTAAGGAAGTTCCAGCCTCAAAAGGGTTGGCTCCCAGCCTTACTTCCCCTGTGAAACAGGAGTCCAGCTTGTGATGTGCTATCTTAATAAACTTGATAAGTTTGAAATAAAATAATAGGATTTTAAACATATGTGTGTACTATATATGTATATATGCCCTATATGTACACTATATACACACACTATATACATTTATACCATATGTAATATATAGTATATTATGTGTAATATATAGTATATTTAGAGTGTGCTATATATATACACACACACTATATGTATATGTATATACGTATGGGATTTTTAAGAAAAACTCCTTTGTTTTTCTTTTGGCTTGTTTGCTGTTTTTTTATGGACTCATAGCTTTGTGCTGGCTAGGAGGGTTTTCTGCCACATGAGCTATGCCTCTAGCCCTTTTTGATCTGGTTATTTATCACGTAGGCCTTTGCTTTAGGCCAGCCTATACCATGATCCCTCATTTATTCTTGCTTAATTCAGACTCTCAACAGATTGGGTGATGTGCTCCTCATGTTGAGGAGAGCCATCAGTTTTTGTTTTGTTTTGATTTGTTTTTGCGGTTGTGGGGCCTGAACTCTGGGCCAGGGTGCTGTCCCTCAGCTCTTCAGCTCAAGGTAAGCGCTGTACCACTTGAGCCACAATGCTACTTGTGGTTTATTGGAGATAAGAGTCTCACAGACTTTCTTGCCCAAGCTGGCTTTGAACCGTGATCCTCAGATCTCAGCTTCCCGAGCAGCTAGGATGACAGGCGTGAGCCACCAGCGCCCAGCTTGAGCCATCAGTTTTCTAAGCATGCTGATCCAAATATTGTCCCAGCTGGAAACGACTAGACAACGCTGGAAACAGATAAATACTGGCGCCCATCACACAGGAGACAAGCCATCACAGATGCTATACAAAGTGTGCTATATACTAAAGTGTGTCCTCTAAAACATGGTATCTGCTTGCTGTCTCTCCTCCCTTTTTTAAGAATAATATTTAGGTAGCTGCACAAAGGAGTTTAAATTCAGCAAATCCATTTATAAGTACAATGCATCTTTACCACTCTTTCCATCCTTCTCCTTCACCATTCCCAACCTCACCTATACCCTCAAGTTACATGATTCCATGTTCACATCTGTGCTTTGAATATAATGACTGCATCTGCTCACCCCTCTCTCTCCATTCACCTGCCCCTTTTTCCTTCCTCCCTCCTCCTGATAAAACAGGCATTTTCTTAGATGGTCACAGTAACATCATCCTGTTACCACTGGTAGAATCAACAGTACATCGTGGTAGCATCTGTCCAGGCCATTGCCTTAATAAACATCTCTTCATCCATCTTGAGTGTTTTCCTGGGTCAGGTCCGCACTGGGACACATGCCGTATTCTGCTTCTGGCTCATAAATCTTAGCAACCCATATCTCTTTTTTCTTTCTTTTTTGTTTTTTCTTTTCTTTTTTTTTTTTAGCCCATTAACTTACTGAAGAAATGAGCCAGTTTTATGAAATGTTCCACACTATAGGCTTCTTTGCTTTCTGGGGTATCATTTGTTTGTTGTGGTATTTCTCTTTTCCCGTAAGTGAAGCCAGTCAGAAATGCTGTGTAGATTCTAGTTCAAGCATCCTTCCTAAGTGAGGCAGCCTTTCCTTTTTTTTTTTGGTTGGTTGTGGGGCTTGAACTCTGGGCCTGGGCGCTGTCCCTGCGCTCTTCAGCTCAAGGCGAGCGCTCTACCGCTTCAGCTACAGCACCACTTCTGGTTTTCTAGTGGTTATTATTGGAGATCAGAGTCTCATGGACTTTTCTGCCCTGGCTGGCTTTGAACCGTGATCCTCAGATCTCAGCCTCCTGAGTAGCTAGGATGACAGGGTGAGCCAGTGGTGCCCAGCTCCTTTCATTTTTTTATGTTGTCGGGGTACCTAATGGTCTAGCGTCCCTTGGAGTTGTCAGACCCTCATCTTACACCTTTATGCACTGAGTGACCCTTCCCAGATCAGTTACATTACTTCTTTTTCTAAATTTGTCCATTGAAATTTTATAAAGAACATTGCCAGCCATCAAGAATACAAACACCAACAGATGCCGGTGCAGCTATAGAGAAAGGGAAACCCTAGTGTACTGTTGGTGGAAATGTGAACTGTAAGCCATTCTGGAAACAGAACTACCTATGATCCAGTAATTCCACTCTTGGGCAGAGTATAGCAAAGCCACACTTATCACCATGTTCATTGCAGCCCTGTTCACCACAGCTCAGGTGTGGAAACAGCACAGCGCCCCCTCAGTGGACAAATGCATCAAGAAAATGTGGTATATATACAAAATGGAAATCTACTCATCCATTGGGAAGAATGATGCTGCATCATTTGCAGAAAAATGGGTGGACCTGGAAAAAAATCATGTTACACGAAGTCAGGCTCGAGAGACAAAGGACGCATGTTCTTCATATGTGGAAGCTACATAAATATGTAGGTGCACACATACAGGTTTCTATGCAAGCGCACACTGATGTGTTAATCCAAGTATAGTATTTGCAGAGGAGAAGTCAAGTGGTGTAATTGCTTACGAAATAACACCCAGTCCAGCAACATGAATACCAGGACACTGGCACATGAAAGGTATGGTTTGGGGTTAAGGGGAGGAAAGGGTAGACGAATGGAGAGCAAATAGGAGAATGCAGTCATAATACTCACTGCATGTCTTATGCAATTAAGACAGTAAGGGAGGAACTGAGTTGGAAGAGGGGGAAGAAGGGTGACATTGTCAGAGTGCACGGTGCCTACAAGCCAGTGTGTTGCATGGCAACTCCTTTCTGTGATGAAAGATAATAAAAATACACTAAGAGCTGGTTTCCTGATCCAATGCCTGACGTTTACCGGCAGCCCTATTGGTGTCTGTCTCATGGTTTCTCACGGGGCTCAATGAAGTCAACACCAGGAAAGTGGTTGGCACATACCACTTATTCAGTGCCACTTAGGTTTTCAGAAATACACCTGTCCCCTGGTGATGACTTTAATTCTGGCAAAGCATCAGAAGAACTATACAAGTGTGGGTGTGTGGGAGACAGTGTTTCTCTGCACCACTGATGTGGACAGTGATGATCGTGTGAGAGGAGGTGGTGTGTGACCTGCACTGCTGATGTGGACAGTGATGATCGTGTGAGAGGAGGTGGTGTGTGACCTGTGCTGCTGATGTGGACAGTGGTGGTCATGTGAGAGGAGGTGGTGTGTGACCTGCACTGCTGATGTGGACAGTGATGATCGTGTGAGAGGAGGTGGTGTGTGACCTGCACTGCTGATGTGGACAGTGATGGTCGTGTGAGAGGAGGTGGTGTGTGACCTGCACTGCTGATGTGGACAGTGATGGTCGTGTGAGAGGAGGTGGTGTGTGACCTGCACTGCTGATGTGGACAGTGATGGTCGTGTGAGAGGAGGTGGTGTGTGACCTGCACTGCTGATGTGGACAGTGATGGTCGTGTGAGAGGAGGTGGTGTGTGACCTGTGCTGCTGATGTGGACAGTGATGGTCGTGTGAGAGGAGGTGGTGTGTGGTCTGCCCTGCTGATGTGGACAGTGATGATTGTGTGAGAGGAGGTGGTGTGTGGTCTGCACTGCTGATGTGGACAGTGATGATTGTGTGAGAGGAGGTGGTGTGTGGTCTGCACTGCTGATGTGGACAGTGATGATTGTGTGAGAGGAGGTGGTGTGTGGTCTGCACTGCTGATGTGGACAGTGATGATCGTGTGAGAGGAGGTGGTGTGTGGTCTGCACTGCTGATGTGGACAGTGATGATCGTGTGAGAGGAGGTGGTGTGTGACCTGTGCTGCTGATGTGGACAGTGATGGTCGTGTGAGAGGAGGTGGTGTGTGGTCTGCCCTGCTGATGTGGACAGTGATGGTCGTGTGAGAGGAGGTGGTGTGTGACCTGCACTGCTGATGTGGACAGTGATGGTCGTGTGAGAGGAGGTGGTGTGTGACCTGTGCTGCTGATGTGGACAGTGATGGTCGTGTGAGAGGAGGTGGTGTGTGGTCTGCCCTGCTGATGTGGACAGTGATGATTGTGTGAGAGGAGGTGGTGTGTGGTCTGCACTGCTGATGTGGACAGTGATGATCGTGTGAGAGGAGGTGGTGTGTGGTCTGCACTGCTGATGTGGACAGTGATGATCGTGTGAGAGGAGGTGGTGTGTGACCTGTGCTGCTGATGTGGACAGTGATGGTCGTGTGAGAGGAGGTGGTGTGTGACCTGTGCTGCTGATGTGGACAGTGATGGTCGTGTGAGAGGAGGTGGTGTGTGGTCTGCCCTGCTGATGTGGACAGTGATGGTCGTGTGAGAGGAGGTGGTGTGTGACCTGTGCTGCTGATGTGGACAGTGATGATTGTGTGAGAGGAGGTGGTGTGTGACCTGCACTGCTGATGTGGACAGTGATGGTCGTGTGAGAGGAGGTGGTGTGTGGTCTGCACTGCTGATGTGGACAGTGATGGTCATGTGAGAGGAGGTGGTGTATGGTCTGCACTGCTGATGTGGACAGTGATGATCGTGTGAGAGGAGGTGGTGTGTGACCTGTGCTGCTGATGTGGACAGTGATGGTCGTGTGAGAGGAGGTGGTGTGTGACCTGTGCTGCTGATGTGGACAGTGATGGTCGTGTGAGAGGAGGTGGTGTGTGGTCTGCCCTGCTGATGTGGACAGTGATGATTGTGTGAGAGGAGGTGGTGTGTGGTCTGCACTGCTGATGTGGACAGTGATGATCGTGTGAGAGGAGGTGGTGTGTGGTCTGCACTGCTGATGTGGACAGTGATGGTCATGTGAGAGGAGGTGGTGTATGGTCTGCACTGCTGATGTGGACAGTGATGATTGTGTGAGAGGAGGTGGTGTATGGTCTGCACTGCTGATGTGGACAGTGATGATTGTGTGAGAGGAGGTGGTGTGTGGTCTGCCCTGCTGATGTGGACAGTGATGATTGTGTGAGAGGAGGTGGTGTGTGACCTGTGCTGCTGATGTGGACAGTGATGGTCGTGTGAGAGGAGGTGGTGTGTGGTCTGCCCTGCTGATGTGGACAGTGATGATTGTGTGAGAGGAGGTGGTGTGTGGTCTGCCCTGCTGATGTGGACAGTGATGATTGTGTGAGAGGAGGTGGTGTGTGGTCTGCACTGCTGATGTGGACAGTGGTGGTCATGTGAGAGGAGGTGGTGTGTGACCTGCGCTGCTGATGTGGAGTGGTGTAAGTCACTTTATTCCTGAGTTTCATGTTATCTGTAAAATGGTGTTTGCTTAGTATTAAAGGACTTAAGCAACACTGAAAGTAATAATATACGTGCAGCATCTACAACAGAGTAAATGTTCACTAATGGTTATGGTTAGAAAATAACTGCAGGAAGTAAGGCACGGGCTGTGATCTGTGAATTGAGAGTTGCTGTGAGGTTTGCACACTGTTGCCACAGACCCTACTGCTGCTTGTTCTTTTCTTGTGTCAGGTTCCTGGATCTCTAGCTCAGAGACAGGAGGGCACTGTGCAAGGCATCATCAAACTGCTGTCCCAAGGCATCTGTGCTGGCAGTTTACAGTATGTTTTTTGGGAAAAATCTATTTGATGCAGATAATGTTAGAGCAATAAAGAACATGTTCCCTTGCATTGAGGTATCAAAAGTATAAATCAAGAATACATGGAAAGCAGTTTCTCACACTTTCACCTTTGAACCCTTTCCCTTTAGAATACCTGTTCTGTCTGGTAAAAGATTTTGCATAAATTTAGAATTTTATTTAGCTATCATTTTGAGTTTTAAGATGGCAAAATTAGAAATGACACCTCTTCTCAAATTATTATCAAAGCTAAACTCCGTCTGTAACCAAGATGGTAATGAGCAGGAACGGTGGGTCACGAAGCCCAGTATGTTTGAGGGTCTAGCAGATTTGGAAAATTGGTATTACTGATTGGGTTTGTGGTATCTGAAGTCTTAAGTTCACAACCACTGACTTTTGTAGTCTGATTCATTGGGTGTGAAGTACGTATTTAAATGCACTGTCAGTGACCACTAGAGGGCAGCCAGGGGTAACCACTTACCAGGTGCTATTTTCTTCAGAGGTGTTTTGACTTGAGGCCTCAGAGCGTGTGCGTGCAAGTGTGTGCGTGCGTGTGTGTGTGCGTGTGTGTGTGTGTTGGGGTCCTGGCGGGAGGAGGCAGTGTAGCCTTGGATGTATAATGGAATGAAGAGGAAAGACACATGCAGGTAAAGGAGCAGGCCATGTGCTCAGCCTTCTCCATGCCTCTGTCTTCAGAGACAAGCACCTTCCGTCCCTCCCTCCAGGTAGCCGGCCAGCGCTCTGGATGGGAGAGTGTGGTTCTCTAGATCTCTGTTGTGTTTGCAGGCAGTGGTGACAGCGTGCATTGCTCAGGTGCCACAGCGCCATGTTAGGTGGCATGCCCTCATCACATCTGTAATGTCGCCAGTCTCTGACAGTCAAGGTAGACTTTCATGGAAATAGGCAGTGTGGGTCAGATAAGAAACTATGAGGGGAAATGGAGTGAAAATTTACCCGGGAAATAGATAATGAGGGTGGGGCCGATCTAGCAGAAGTGAAATAAATGGATCTAATTCTTCAAAAACTGTTTTTAAATCACATTTTCCATGTGTGTGAAGCAGGGCGGGCTGCTTAGAGCAGCCTCTGCTGTAGACCTGGGTGAGGTTTTCACCCTGCTCCTCTTGTTTCTGAGAGAAGACCGACATCACACGCACTGACTCATCCCGGGCCAGACTTTCCACGTCAGTCAGCCTGCCCACGAGGTTTTTGGTGATACTTGTTTTACATTGGCTGTTGAGGTAGCCGACTGCCCATGAATGCTTCACGGGCTTCAGATTTGGCAAGTCAGAGCTGAATCGTCAGTCTCCTGTCCTTCCTGTTAGGAATGTGACATTCCTACCAAGAATAAGGAAGACTGTTCTAAAACAAGAGCGCCAGGACCATGCTGAGAGGCCCAGCCTCAGCCCGTCCCTTCCTAACTCCAGGCCTGCTTGACTATCAGAGAGCCACGAGAATGGCCATACAGCACCCAACACCAAGCCCACTGTCCCTAGGGTGAATTACCGGGGCCTTGGTTTAAACAGCATGCTAATTTATAATACTCACTTTTAGGAATTTGCTTTATCTTTCTTGCTAACAAAGAATTAAATCCTAAGGCTGCATTTCCAGTCCTCTGATACAATCCAGTTTATAAATGTATGTTAGAAAAGGGATGTTCAAAACTCAAGCCAAGCGGGGGTGTGGCCTGGTGGGGCACAGGTGAGTAGACTCTTACTCCTGTGGCAAGTGTGAAGCCCTGGCTCTCCCCCCATGCTCCACATAACAGTAATTCAGCGCGTGTTTCTCCCAGTAAACACTTAGTGTGTGTGTGGGCACCGGGCAGCACCCAGGGCCGAAGGCCGATTCACCCACAGAAGCTGTGGACGTAGCGGCTGCCCTGCATGGCCAAGATCCAGTCCAGCTCTCGGATTCCAGAAGATAACTTTCCTAAACCTCTAGATCCCGTTGCTAGCTTAATAAGTAATCCTGTGACCTCCTGTTTGCCTTTCTCTGACTTGGTGCTCACTCATGTCCCAACTAGAAAATTACCAAAATGGTGCCATCTGAAGGAAACTGGCTAATGTACACGCATGCTGAAACACTAGTCAGTGTTTTTCAGTTGAGATTTTTAACTTCCCAGTTTGCCATACTTTTTACTCAGGACTCTTGGTAACTTTGAAGTCAAATACGTGACAGCGTGTTCCTTCCTGCTCTGAAGAGCTGGCACTTGTTTCTCCGGCCTCGAGCATGGCTAGCTGCGGCTCAGCCGTCCGCGGGGCCGTGCCTGCAGCCGGCAGGGGATGGTGGCGTGGAGAAGGGACACTTGGTTGTCTATTTTTTCTCTCCATTTATAATTCTGTGGTATCTTTTTAGTAGGAAGAGAGTAGGATTTATTGTTTTTGTTTTGTTGTTGTTGTTTTGTCAGTTGTGGGGCCTGAACTCTGGGCTAGAGCCACAGCGCCACTTCGGCTTTCTCTGCTTATGTGGTGCTGAGGAATCGAACCCATGGCCTCATGCATGCAAGGCAAGCGCTCTACCACTGAGCCACCTTCCCAGCTGAGACTAGGATTTAAATTCCAGCTTTTCTGTTAAGTAAGTGCCGCAGCTCTTCCCTTGACTCTTTCCACCTTAGCTCCTCCCTGCTGCACCGGGCTAGTGGACACCTGCCTTCCAAGGGTGGATAGAGGAGGGGAGTCGCTCACTGAATGGAGGTGTGAAGTGATGCCAGCTCTGCCAAAACGTCACCAAATGTCGCTTTGTTCTTATTGCTTATAGCAGCATGCATTTGTACTCCGTGCCCTTAGGAATGAGGATTCTTGTTGTTGAATGCCTGGCTGAGTAGTGTTGGAAGGATGGAGGTCATACAGCCCCAGGTCACAGAGGACCATCAATCAGATCTTGGTTTCTGAGCCTGTCTGGGCACAGTCCTCGTGCTAGAATGTGGACAGACAGAGCGAACTGCTGACGTGCCTGGACCTGCGTTACTGAGGGAGTGATGCAGAGCTTTGACCCTTGACAGCCTTTCTTAAACTGTGGGTGTCACAGAGGGGCATAGCAAACCCACCTCTTGCCAGGCGCGGTGGCGCGCGCCTGTAATCCTAGCTACTCAGAAGGCTGAGCCGGGAGGATCGCTTGAGTCCAGGAGTTCTGGGCTGCAGTGCGCTATGCCGATCGGGTGTCCGCACTAAGTTCGGCATCAATATGGTGACCTCCCAGGAGCGGGGGAACACCAGGTTGCCTAAGGAGGGGTGAACCGGCCCAGGTCGGAAACGGAGCAGGTCAAACCCACCTCTTGAACTGTGGGTGTCACAGAGGGCGTATCAACCCACCTCGCAGCAGAACACACGGGTCCTTCCATCGAACATTGCTGAAGTCTCACCACTTCTTTCTCATTTCCTGACAATAATATTGTGCTTTAGCTCTGTTCTCAGCAGAAATCTGAGGCAAGAAGTTCTGTGCATGCCCTGGGGTTGTTTCCAGGGCTGGAGGTGAACCTGCAGTTGACACTGTTTTAAGAGAACTAGGAGTATTCATTCTGATATATTTCATTGTAAAATAGAACCTAGTGTACAATTTAATTCTACACAAACTGATTTGCATAGATTGTATACATATAATTATAGTACATGATCATAACATGTCAGCATTTTACAGTTGTTAAAGGACCTTTACATAAAGGTCACGTGTCATTATTACAGTATTCTACTTGAAGGGGAAAAGCCGAGGTAATTTAATCAGCAGGTGGGTGGCAGCTAGGACCCCAGTCTGTTATCTCTGTGATACCTTGCTGCTCCTGTGGGAAACAATGCCCAGTATGAACGCTTGTGGAGCAGCATCACGACAGGCAATTTGCTGAGTTATAAAAATAGCAGCAATGACTTTCAGCTGAGTCACAAACTTCACAGACTTGAGTGTTAGGAGACTTCTCTAAAAATGACAACTGGAGAGTATAAACAGTGCTAATCCACAGATGAAGGCCTACTGGAAAAGCAGATTCAGAGCAGCCTGACTAAAGTTTGTGAAGTATAGAATCTTGTCCTTTCCTACTCTTGTTGAAGGAAATCAGAGGTGTCTTCCACCCTGTGTGCAATCTATGTCCCTGTCTTATTCAGTTGCCTGTACATGACAGACCAGTCAAAGCGTCTGTTGGATCTTGCTGATGGTCTTGCTAACCGCTGTGTTACATTACGCGTGAGACATGAGAAGGTGAGCAGAAAGGGAAAGAGTACTGGCTGAATCCGTGTAAATGCCAAGTCCACGGGCCTCCCGTGTGCACAGGACGCTACTGTGGCTGCCTGCCTTGGTGTTGGCAGGGTGTCCACTGTGGGGAAAGGCCACTGAAGTTTGGAGGAAGAGGTTCTTCTGACTCTGGGTTCCACGCTGAAGTGTCATGTGAAGGAAAGAATTACATTGTAAGAAGATTTAATTGGAATCATGAGTTTCAGGTCTCTACTGACAGTGCAGACTCAGGAGAAGAATAGGAGCTTTGGAATCATACTTAGCTATACCTGACTTTCAACTCTGCGGTTTATTTAATGGCTAGATTATGTCACATAGCCTCGTCCTTTTGAACTTCGGAGGAGAACTATGATGATTTAAATGACTGAGTGGGATTACATTTTCAAAAGCACCTAGAAAAGTGCCTGGTGGCGTCTCAGTGCCTTTCAGTGAGTGTCAGTTTGCTTCTCTGCCGTGCCTCACTCACTGCAGAGTTCCTCCCCTGTGCTTGTTTCATGGGCAGGGAGACAGGGAATGGCTTCCAAAAGAAGGCCAGTTCATTTGTTCACCAGACATCTGCTGACAGCTTGTTTGTAGGGTGGGAAAGAGGAAAACAGTAATTATTGTAAGCGAAAGAGAGGGTGGGTTGTGGAAGTGAAGGACAGCCAGGGGAAGGAGGTAACGAGTCAACCTGATTTCCATCTAGAAATCAATCAAGAAAGGCAAATGGGATAGTCTTTTCTGGAAAGGATTATTCTTAAATAGTAATCTGTGGGTTTTGTGTCTGGTGTGCACCAACCTTGGATCAGCTGTTAGGAAAGAGATTGCACAGGCACTGCCTCTTTCCTCGCACTGCAGTGCCGCTGTCACGCAGGCAGCCAGCCCGCCCGCAGTTGGTGCGGAGGGCCTGGGAGGGACACTAGGCCCAGCGCACGCACTGAACCTTTTCTGTGGGCTGTGCCAGCACCAGCTGGCAGATTCTATCTCTGCAAGGTTTGTGTCTTGTTTTTAAAAAACAAAGAACCCAGATGCACTGAGTTGCAGACAGTTCCACTCTGCATTCTTGTTTCTAGCAGACAACACCAGTGCCTGCTGAGTAACTGTGCCTCTTCGTTTTCTCTCGATCAGTTTGATAAAGGTTACTCTTACAATATCCGCCATAGCTATGGAAAGGAAGGCAAGAGGACCGACTACACGCCGTTCAGCTGCATGAAGATCATCCTCACCAACCCGCCAGGCCAAGGGGATTATCACGGTAAGTGTTTCCACGGCTGCGCCCCGTCCAGAGGCGCAGCTCTTCCCAGAACGCTGGGACGGTGTTCCTGGCAGGACCTTGCCCATAGCTTCAGCCAGCCGTCTGTGTCTAGCTGGAGCCTTTACTCTCAGGGTGATTTGCCCTGCTGCTGAAATAGGTCAGGCAAGAGCAGCTCATTCAGCTCATTGCAGCTGGTGCTAGACTCAGCTCCTGGCTTCCAGTCCTCTGGTTGTCTGCTCCTCTGTCTTCCCTGTGTCCTGCAAGTGTCTTAGAAGACAAATGCTGGCTTTTCAAACTTCTTAAAGCTGACCACTCTAGTGGGGTTTTATGTTTTGGCAGTTGTAGGGCTTGAAATCTGGGCTCTGTCCCTGAGCTCTTTTGCTCAAGGCTGGTATTCTACCTCTTTGAGCCACAGCTCCACTTCTGGTTTTCTGATGGTGAAGTGGATAAGAGTCTCATGGACTTCTCTGCCCAAGCTGGCTTTGAACCATGATCCTCAGAGCTCAACCTTCTATGAGTAGCTGGGATTATAAGCATGAACCATCATCAGCCAATCAGTCTAGTTTTGGTACACTTTCAGTTAATGATCAAATAATTGCAAGCATTATTTTAAGAAAGATACTCCAGGTGTCTAGAGTCTTTAGCAAATTTTATCATCACTGATGTATCTACTGAAATTCAGACTCTTGCATTCAATTCTCAATGGAGGTATTTTGACATCACTGCAGTCTCTTATTAGATCTAAAATTTCTATGGAAGTATCCTATTTTTCCATCTCATTTCCCTTCACAACTCTCCCCAATATATATGAGTTTTAGTCCACACAAAAGCAGCATTCATTTCATACCTGAAAGTAGAGGAGATTGTTACATTTCTCAGAACTTGCACATTTTAGTTTTCTTCCATATTGTCTACTATAGGCCTTGTATATAATTTTTAGACTAGAAAACTGAGCTTCTGTGGTTTGCTAGGTATACTGTGAGAGCCGCTGTATGGTTCTCTGGGCTTGTTGGGAAAAGTAAAGCTGTTTCCTCTTCCTGGTGAATGGACTCCTTAGCCTGAGTGTGTGGTAATGTTTTAGGCAATTCTGGAGCCTGTAGTAGCCCGATAACAATACAGCCACGGTGTCATTAGATAAAGAAGGAAAGTCTTGCACCCATGGGCAATTAACGTCCTTATTAATAAGCTGTTGAGCAATTCCTGGCGTGTGGCAGTGTACTGGGTCTGGGTGAATAACCTTGCTGGTGTGCTGCTTGTTTTCTCTTGTCAGGGTGCCCGTTTCGTCACAGTGACCCAGAGCTGCTGAAGCAGAAGTTGCAGTCATACAAGGTTTCTCCCGCAGGCATAAGCGAGGTAGGTGGACTGTGCTGTGTCCTTGGTGAAGAGGGGCAGGCAGGCTGCCTGCGGTGCGGTAATGCTGCACACTGCCTGCCAGGCCTCACCAGGACTGCCTTCTACAGAAATGAGGTGGAACCCTTGAGTTTGGGGGGTTTTCCTGTGCTGGGCTGCCTTTTTATTCTTGGTAGAAAGAGAAGCTGGTGTCCCTTCCCCGGCCTCAGCTGTGTGTTCTGTGGTAGGTTTTACGATTCACTTCTCTTCAGTCGGTAGTGTGTCTAGGAGACATGGCTGTTTCTTGTGTAATCATTGAATAAGCACAAATGTTCTTCATCACTTTGTAAAGACCATCGGGCATGGTGATTCTGAGCTGGTTTGCTTTTATTAGCTGAAAACCTCAATTATGCCAAGCACCGGGGCCAGGGAGCCTGGGGCTCAGTTCTTTCTTCTCTGCACAGTCTCAGTGGTCCCCCTTTTCTCCCTAAAGTTCAATTCTTCCACCCAAAATGTTATTAATCTTCACTGACAAATTCAGATATGAGGTAGCAATTTAAATACTTCATAAGAACCGTTTTCTTGGTACCTAAAGTGTGGTAAAAATACAGTAGCTTGGCCAGGCACCGTGACTCACGCCCATAACCGATCTGAGGATCCAGGTTCAAAGTCTGCCCGGGCGGAAGCGTCCCCATGAGACCCATCTCCAGTCGACCACTCACCAAAGTGGCACTGTGGCTCGAGCGGCAGAGCCCTGGCCCAGAGTTCAAGCCCCAGAACCAGCTCTGTGGTTCCCAGGAAGTCAGTGTGGAAGAGGTGTCCTGAATGCTCGGTCAGCCGTGGGAGGGGGGGCGGGGGGAGACGCCACGCATGCTCAGTCAGCCTGCCACCGTGGGGGGAAGACCACGCATGCTCAGTCAGTCTGCCGCCGTGGGGGGGCGGGGGGAGACGCCACGCATGCTCAGTCAGTCTGCCGCCGTGGGGGGGGGGCGGGGGGAGACGCCACGCATGCTCAGTCAGTCTGCCGCCGTGGGGGGGCGGGGGGAGACGCCACGCATGCTCAGTCTGCCACGGGGGGGGGCCGGGGAAGACCACGCATGCTCAGTCAGTCTGCCGCCGTGAGGGGGGGGGCGGGGGGAGACGCCACGCATGCTCAGTCAGTCTGCCACGGCCCCCCCGCCGGGGGAAGACCACGCATGCTCAGTCAGTCTACCACGGGGTGGAGGGGGGAGACCACGCATGCTCAGTCAGTCTACCACGGGGGTGGAGACCACGCATGCTCAGTCAGTCTACCACGGGGTGGAGGGGGGAGACCACGCATGCTCAGTCAGTCTACCACGGGGGTGGAGGGGGAGACCACGCATGCTCAGTCAGTCTGCCACGGCCCCCCCCCCCGCCGGGGGAAGACCACGCATGCTCAGTCAGTCTGCCACGGGGGGGTGGAGGGGGAGGGGCTCTGTGGACTCGTGCCCCGCGCCGCGCAGCCGCACACGCTCCCCAGATCACCGCCTCTGTGCGCGCGCACACGAAGGCCCCGACCCCGCGGGTCCACTTGTTCCCTGGCCCTCGAGTCCCGGCGCCGGGTCCCCTCCCGCCTGCCGCCCGGCACCTGGGTGCTGTTCGGTCCCTCGTGGGCCTGAACTCGGGGCCTGGGCGCTGTCCCACCGCGCCACTGCCGGTGGCGGTTCAGGGAGCCTGCAGTCTCCGGCTCTGACCCGCGGCCCTCGGGTCCCAGCTCCCGAGCCGCCGCGCCCGGCGACCCCCGCGCTCCGGGGGAGGACAGTGCGTGCGAGGCCGGCCCGTCTGCGGCTGCGCAGCAGACACAGAGCAGCGCCTGGCCTGAGACAAGCCCCGTGAGCCTCCGCGCCGCGCCCCGCCCGCGCATGCGCCGCGCCCCGCCCGCGTCTCTCTGGCGAGGGCTCCCGGTGGTTGGTGGGGATAGAGGGAGGGTGGCCACCGGCCCGGCGGGAGCTCCCGGCCTGCCGTCGCCCCTGAGCTGCCCCGAGCCTACGCCGGACGCTTTACATTTCATCTGGAAGTAAATTCTAGAAGCCGTACCGCCAGTTGACTATTCCCGGACCTCCAAAGCTTCCTTTGGAAGCTTTAGTCAGTGTACGTGTTCCAGCTTGGGCTAGGAAGCTTCTAGCCCAGGCGTCGCTTGGTCCTCGGTTTGGTCTCCTCCGGCCTTTACAAAACGGTTCTTGGAGCTCCTGGCGTATGCAGGCGAGCTTCGTCTTTTCCTTGTTGGGATTTCTGTGCGATGGTTCTGAGGTTTGAATTCGGGTGAGGCCGGATCCCACTGGCCTGTGCACACAGCCTTCTTCTGCTGGGCGTTTTGAGCCACAGGCTACCTGTCTCTGCCACAACTGCAGCCCGGCAGACCCTCCCCACGGGGCCTCTTCCGAGGCCAGGACTACCAGCACTAGCCACCAGCTAGTGGCTGGGCCTCGGTCCACTCAGAACTGGACAGGAACCGAGGAGCTCAGGGAATGCCTTCTCTGAGCTGCGGTCTGCCCTTGAACATGCTCACGTGTGTTGGGTCTTCGTCCGTCTTTGGACGGACGGGGTCCGAGGAGGGGTAAGTGCGGCCGCTGGCCCGTTCCCCAGCCTCCCTTAGCCCAGGAGACAATCAGAGGCAGCGGGGAGTCAAGTCAAGCAGGAACTCGTTTATTAACAGGGAGCATCCCCTTTTTAAAGCAAAAGACTGCGTGGGAGGAGAGGAAATGGGATCAACCAATCACTGAAAGGCCATACCTTATCATGCACCCAACCTTCCATGAGATGTTTACACACTGAACCTAAACAAATCTAGCTCTGCGCACTCAACTTCCTCTCAGGGCCATCTTTGCTACCTGTGTTCCCCACAGATTTCCCCACACAAGTTTCCAGGACGAGCTCTGGACCTCGTTGCACTTATTCTCTGGCACATTCTTTTCAATCTGGTTTTTGTTCTTCGTCCTGTTATTTCCCCTTCATTTCTCTTCTTGTGAGCAAGTTCCCAGCTCTGACTCGCCCAGCTCTCGCGTTTGCTCCTAGCCAGTCTGGGCTGTGTAAGTTGTTCTGTGATTTGTTTATCGCTTGAGTGAGTCCCCAGAGGTGCCTGGGCTGGAAGCTGAGGCTTCCCCGGGCCATGGAACCTTCAGGAAGTGCAGCTGCCACTGTCCAAAGAGCAAGCCGCCTCCGTCTGTCCTCTTGTCATGTGTCTTTCAGACTCCTTGGACTTACACCTCCAAAACTGTGAGCTGAGAAACCTTTATTTTTATGAGAAGTACTCGGCTTCAGGCATGCTGTTACAGCAGCAGAGAGCGGCTCATCTGGGCCATCACTGTGTGATCTTCAGGTGCGGGAGGGCGGCTGTGGAGGGTGCTGCCCGACCTCCTTCCTTCTTTACCTTTGCAACCAGCGTTCTTGCGATTCCATGCGAGACACGGTATGCGCAAATGAAACATTACACTTGTCATTTTGTTTTCACACGAGACATACATGTGCCTTAAAAAATTTTTTAGTTTTCCCGTGAATTCATTTTCTCTGTAGGTATCATTTCAATCAACAAAAGAATAGGTCAAATAGACAGAGACGGAATCCTGGGTTCTGGGGTTGGTTCGCATCCACCCTGGTCTTTCCTGTAAGATTGAATCCAGGAGGCTGAAGTTCAGAAGTGTGACCAGCCTGTGGACACACTCAGCGTGTCAGCACTGCGTGGCCCCCGTGCAGCGCGTTTCCTGTGCGTCCCTGACAAGACGGCAGGGACTCCAGCCTCTGTTCATTCCTGTGTGGTGGAGGGGGTGGGGGTCAAGGCTTTGGAGATGTGGTAGAAATGAACTCCAGCACTTTACCATGGTTGACCAGTGGGAGCGGGGGCGAAGAAACTTCACAGATGTCCGCTGGTAAGGATGGGGCTTCAGCGCTCCAAGGAGGCTGCGTGGGGAGGGAGGAGAAAGCATGCTGCCCACCAGGGATGGCGGCCTTGCTGAGAGGCGCGCCGTCACGCTCTGCTGGGCTTCTGTGGAGTCACTGACGGCTGGAGCGGACGGTCGGTGAAGGCCAGCTTCGTACAGACCTCACTGAGCGGCAGCACAACAGCACGGTGTGCTGCGTGTGAACATTAAAGTCTAACTAGTGCATTGATTGCTTCATGCTTCGGCCTGTAGGCATATGCACACTCTAGGTGCTGCAGGGTGATATTCTGGCAGTCACTGGTGGTTGTGGTACCAGGACCTGTTCCTATCTTGCTCTCAAGGTGAGGATATTAAAATCCACAGTTGGCAGGTAAGGGACATCACCTGTCACCTGTGGAGTGTTGTAACCTACGCAGCTGCTGGGTGCTGTCAGGATGGTCACAGTGGTCATCCACAGCAGGACAACGTATTCAACACAGAGCATGCCACACATGTGACACGCGACATGCCCCCACACACTGTGCACAACATGCTATGCGTATGGTACACGCACCATGCCACGTACATATGGTACACATACATGCAACGCACCACACACACGCACACGATGCACTGACAACACACCCCACACAACACACAGACAACACCCACACCCACACAACGCGTACAGTATGCCACACATACGGTACACACAATGCGCCACACAGGATACCTGCATCACCCCACACATAGAGTGTATACAACACATATCACACGTGAAGCACAGACAACACACACCCCACACACAATGGGTCCAGCAGGCCCCACACAGAGAGTGCATATGGTACTCCTGCCCCATGGTTGATTGTGTACTGTTTGGAGTGAGCACAATGGAAGGCTGGCTGTGATCTGCTTTGGTTTAGAAGAAACTTAGTTTTTAATTTTTCGTTTTTAATTTTTCCTTCTTTTTTCCTTGTTTGTTCTAGATTTTGGACTTGGTAAAAGGGTCCCATTACCAGGTAGCCTGTCAGAAGTACTTTGAGATAATACATAAAGTAAGTAAATTTTTTAACCTGTTCCTAATCCTGTCCTTTGTTACTGTGTGTTTCATTTAAGGCTTTTACTTACAGCCATGGAAACAGCTCTCCCTGTTTTTAGCAATAGAGAGATTTATTACATCACATCAGGTAACTGACAGTTCATAAAGGGACAGAGAGTCAGCTTGCAGTTAGGAGGCGGCATCAGGAAAGGACCTTATTTTACTGCATCTGTACCCAACGAACCTGGGGATGAGGCCAAAGGTTGGACGGTTGTAGAGAAAGGCTGTAGTTGGGCACCAGTGACTCAAATCTGTAATCCTGGCTACTCAAGAGGCTGAGATCTCAGGGTTGCAGTTTGAAACTAGCCAAGTCAGGAAAAGTCCATGAGATTCTTATCTCTAGTTAACCAGCAGTGGGGAAAGAAAAGCCAAAGTGATGCTATGGCTTAGGTGGTAGAGTACCAGCCTCGAACAAAAAAGCCAAGGACTTGTACCAAGGCCCTGAGTTCAAACCCTAGAACTGGGATAATTTATAACAAAAAAGGAGGAGGAGGAGGAAGAGGATGAAGAAGGAGGAGGAGAAGGAAGACAGAGAAGAGGAGGAAGAAGATGAGGATAAAGAAGAAATGGAGGCAGCAGAAAGCAGCAGTGTGTTGTGAACTTGTTTGGGTTGAGGAGGAGGAGGTGGCGCTGGCTGGGTTGACCCCTAGGCCTTAGTTCCCAGCCCTGGAATCTTTCCCGCAGCAGCCAGAGAACCAGAGCCCGTTTCCGTCTTGTCCAGTCTTAGTGTTCTTCTAATCTGCTTCTCAGATCCAGGATTCCCACCTGGGAGAAACGGCCCTGAGCAGCGTTGGGGCCTCACCTCTGGGTGCCACGGGTGGAGTTTTTGGTAATTATCAAGCCCGCAGGGCTTCTTGTCTCCCCCAAACACCATCCTGCATCCATCGAACTCTTCATTGCCTGTTAAAGCAAGCTGATCTCAGAGTTCATGGGAACATCATTACAACAACAGTAGTACCCCAACATCTGTAGACACTACCCCCTCTTGATTTTACTGTGTCGTTCAAGCTGGCCTTGAACTAGAAACTCTTCCCTGAAGAACCTTACAGCCACAGGCCGTGTTGTTGAACCACATCAGCCAGTTTGTCCACGCTGCAGCTGGTTCCCATCTGCAGAAGCCGAGCTCCTGTGGCCATGCCATCGGTGCCTGGGAGCTTGGCTTCAAGCCTGTTATCTAAAAACCCTGGTACCTGTACCCGATTTGTCACAATGGCCGCTGAGGTGTGATCACCACCATCCTGTGTACAATCATGGAATAATAACTTGCAAGGTCCTGTGATCCAAGCTACCAGAGCTGGTCAGAAAGGGCTAGAACCAGACCCCAGTCTCTTGTGGGTCTGGTTCTTTCTCTTCTACACCTGCTTTGGAAATTTAATATTGTTCTTATTTGAAAACAACTCATTTTACAAAATTTTATTTTCATCTGGGTCCCTTTTAATGAAGCCTTGTGCTCTCACATACTGAAGCCTTTTGGTCACTTTCTTTGCTTTTTAGAAAACAAAAACAAAGCTAGATTTAAAAACAAAACTAGATTTGTGACATAATTACCAAGAACTACGGAACAGAGTTTCGTTTTATTCTGTCTGCTTTTGTAGGGTCCCTCCTATTGATTATTCCAACAGGAACACTGCTAGTATTGCCAATTTTTCCAAGGTGCCTTAAGTTAAGGAAGATATTGAAAGGAAATGGCATCTAAATCCCTTACAGAAGTTTAAGTAAATATAAATCAGTGAACTAAACCAAGGCATTTGTGGTCACTAGATTTGTTATTATAGATTTTCAGATGTGAGTCTCTCCATCCATTTTTTTAATTTAAAAATAGAATCTGTGTTTGTTGGCAGTGTTTGCCATCCCTTCTCCAACAGATCTTTCAGTTTATTTTCCGAGGACTCTATGATGAAATTCTCTTTAATGAAAGTCTGGAAAATGAAGCCTCTAATTGATACCATTTGCAGCGGCTCCGTGATAGTTCCATATGGCTTTTTTTATTTTAGTAAGACCAGCTGCCTCATTATAAGCTGTCATCACAAACCTTGATTAAAACCCAAATACCCCATAGATAAAGAATATTGCTTCCACTCCTTCAGAATTGTGTTAGCTTTGGCAGACATGTGAGACGTGTTCGTGAGGAGGTCCCGTGTGCTCATGTTTGACTGATGCTCCTCTAGCAGGTGTCAGGAGCTAGCTCACAGCCTGTGCTCCAGCAGCAGCAGCAGCAGCAGCAGCAGCAGGTGTCAGGAGCGAGCTCACAGCCTGTGCTCCAGCAGCAGCAGCAGCAGCAGCAGCAGCAGGTGTCAGGAGCTAGCTCACAGCCTGTGCTCCAGCAGCAGCAGCAGCAGCAGCAGGTGTCAGGAGCTAGCTCACAGCCTGTGCTCCAGCAGCAGCAGCAGCAGCAGGTGTCAGGAGCGAGCTCACAGCCTGTGCTCCAGCAGCAGCAGCAGCAGCAGGTGTCAGGAGCGAGCTCACAGCCTGTGCTCCAGCAGCAGCAGCAGGTGTCAGGAGCGAGCTCACAGCCTGTGCTCCAGCAGCAGCAGGTGTCAGGAGCGAGCTCACAGCCTGTGCTCCAGCAGCAGCAGCAGCAGCAGCAGCAGGTGTCAGGAGTGAGCTCACAGCCTGTGCTCCAGCAGCAGCAGGTGTCAGGAGCGAGCTCACAGCCTGTGCTCCAGCAGCAGCAGCAGCAGCAGCAGGTGTCAGGAGTGAGCTCACAGCCTGTGCTCCAGCAGCAGCAGCAGCAGCAGCAGCAGGTGTCAGGAGCTAGCTCACAGCCTGTGCTCCAGCAGCAGCAGCAGCAGCAGCAGGTGTCAGGAGCGAGCTCACAGCCTGTGCTCCAGCAGCAGCAGCAGCAGCAGCAGGTGTCAGGAGCTAGCTCACAGCCTGTGCTCCAGCAGCAGCAGCAGCAGCAGGTGTCAGGAGCTAGCTCACAGCCTGTGCTCCAGCAGCAGCAGCAGCAGCAGGTGTCAGGAGCGAGCTCACAGCCTGTGCTCCAGCAGCAGCAGCAGCAGCAGCAGGTGTCAGGAGCGAGCTCACAGCCTGTGCTCCAGCAGCAGCAGCAGCAGCAGGTGTCAGGAGCCTACACTGAAGGTTAGGGGTTCAGTTAGACTCCCCGTAGAGTCTCGGGATTCAGTTTAGACAATATAGAGTCTTGGGGTTCAGTTTAGACAATGTAGAGTCTTGGGGTTCAGTTTAGACAATGTAGAGTTTCAGGGTTCTATTAGACAATGTAGAGTCTAGGTGTTCAGTCATCTGCAGCTCAGGGCACTGCAGCCAAGGTGTTATCAGGTGTGCTAGGTTTTTCTTGCAAGAATTAATGCAATTGTTTATTCAAAATCCTTTTTTTTTTTTTAATACAGTCGTGGGCTTGAACTTTGGGCTTGAACTCTGGGTTTGGGTGCTGTCCCTGAGCTCTTCAGCTCAAGGCAAGCACTCTACCGCTTGAGCCACAGCGCCACTTCTGCTTTTCTAGTGGTTTATTGGAGATAAGAGTCTCACGGACTTTCCTGCCTGGGCTGGCTTTGAATCGCAATCCTCAGATCTCAGCCTCCTGAGTAGCTAGGATTAAAGGCATGAGCCACTGGCGCCTGGCTATTCAAAATCTTTAAAGCTATGTTTTTTTTTTATTATGAAGCTTGTGTCAGCTTGAAGATGACTTGTTTTTTACTGTGAAAATTGTGTTTAGCTTTGTATAAAACCTCTTCGTACAGATTTCAGAACAACTTAAGTGATAGAATCTAAAAGGTTAACTTTTAATTCACACAAATCCAGTTAGTTGTGTGGATGACTAAAGCCCCTGTGGGCGTCAGCTTCCTGTACCTGGTGGGTGTCCAGCTTAGACGATATCCACAGTGCTTTTATCCCTAATTTTCTCTTTTTAAAACATAAAACCTTCTGATTGAAATGTTGTCAGGCAATAAACTCTGTTTGAAGTACTTTGCAAATGCAACATTTATGTGGGATCTCCCACTGTTAAATGAGTTGGGTGAAATCAGATATAAAAAGGCTCACAAGTGAATATTAATAAAAATGCTAGATGAACCATAAAACACCCAAGAAGCAGTTAGAAGTTACGCAGCCACGGTAAAGGTATTTTTTCTTAGTGATCTGGATAATAAGTCATAAATCAGTGTGTACATTCAATCTCTTATACAGCGAGGTAGCTGTGAATTATTGGCCCAGTGTTTGCTCACCATTGACCCCCCCCCATGGGAGCACCCTGGGGAGCTGCCTGTTACCAGAAAAAAAAATCAGAGCACCCTGGGGTACCTGCTTATCTCCACAGATGAGCTCTTTTCTATCCTGGTCCTTGTGTCCGGGGGACCTGTTCTGAACCACACCTGCCTGGGACAGTCAGGGCCCTCCACTGCTGCCTGCCGCTGTGGGTCTGGAGCGCTCACCCCTTCCGAGCCTCTCTGCCCCGCCCTTCACCCCACTTTGTCTGTGCCTTCGCACCTGGCTATGTGGACTGCCTGTGGTTCTAGGACTGGAGAAACCACACAGATGAACAAAAGAAGTAAATGATTTCTGTTCCCAAAAGAACAAACACCACCTTAACAACCAAGTAATTCACTCAAGCAAAATGGTATTTTATTGTCAAAATGTGGAGATAGCATTGCTTGTTGAAGCTTTGACTGGCTGTCATAGATTCTTACTGAATATTTAAGGGACAGAGCGATGAGTGAGTTCGGATGATATGACTGAGGTTCATTTTTGAGACAAGGAAGTGAGTTCGGATATTCTTCCATTAACCAGCGAAAACGACAGGAGAGCTGTCTGTGGGAAGAGCAGGGAGCGCCCCAGAGGTGTTTCACAGACCTAGGTTGCTTCCTCAGTTTGTGATGAACCAGACGAGATTGCGCATGCCAGGCGGGTGCCAGTGATGCTGGGGCCAGGCTCTAAGTGATCAGAAGTGATTGTAAGATCACCTACGAAAACCCAGCGTTTCCTGGCCAGGACTTGGCCTGGAACTGGGTTCCAGTGATGCCATGGGAAAGGCCTTCCCCCAAGAGGTCTGCAGCAGGGACTGGGGGCCGGGGTGGGCGGAGGCGGGGCTCGCAGGGGTGTGCAGCTCCCCCTCGAGTCACTGAGGCCCGTGGAGGGAAAGGCCAGTTTCACGTGAGCTCCAGCTACCTTCAAAAGGAGCTGAGTGCAGGGGTTTGGGCCAAAGCCAGCCCCACAGGGGAGTGGCTGCAGTTCCCGGGAGAGGCGTGGCAGGGCCTCTGGTGTGAGCCTGAGGGGCATGGCAGGGCCTCTGGTGTGAGCCTGAGGGGCGTGGCAGGGCCTCTGGTGTGAGTGGTGCTGAGGGGTGTGGCAGGGCCTCTGGTGTGAGCCTGAGGGGCGTGGCAGGGCCTCTGGTGTGAGTGGTGCTGAGGGGCGTGGCAGGGTCTCTGGTGTGAGTGGTGCTGAGGGGCGTGGCAGGGCCTCTGGTGTGAGTGGTGCTGAGGGGCGTGGCAGGGTCTCTGGTGTGAGTGGTGCTGAGGGGTGTGGCAGGGCCTCTGGTGTGAGTGGTGCTGAGGGGTGTGGCAGGGCCTCTGGTGTGAGTGGTGCTGAGGGGCGTGGCAGGGTCTCTGGTGTGAGCCTGAGGGGCGTGGCAGGGTCTCTGGTGTGAGTGGTTTTGAGGGGCGTGGCAGGGCCTCTGGTGTGAGCGGTGCTGTGGGGCGTGGCAGGGTCTGGTGTGAGCGGTGCTGAGGGGCGTGGCAGGGTCTCTGGTGTGAGCCTGAGGGGCGTGGCAGGGTCTCTGGTGTGAGCGGTGCTGTGGGGTGTGGCAGGGTCTCTGGTGTGAGCCTGAGGGGCGTGGCAGGGCCTCTGGTGTGAGCCTGAGGGGCGTGGCAGGGTCTCTGGTGTGAGCGGTGCTGAGGGGCGTGGCAGGGTCTCTGGTGTGAGCGGTGCTGAGGGGCGTGGCAGGGTCTCTGGTGTGAGCGGTGCTGAGGGGCGTGGCAGGGTCTCTGGTGTGAGCGGTGCTGAGGGGCGTGGCAGGGTCTCTGGTGTGAGTGGTGCTGAGGGGCGTGGCAGGGCCTCTGGTGTGAGCCTGAGGGGCGTGGCAGGGCCTCTGGTGTGAGCCTGAGGGGCGTGGCAGGGTCTCTGGTGTGAGGGTGCTGAGGGGCATCTGGCTGGTGGAGTCTGGAACCGGCTGCCTTCCCGGGCATTCACACAACACTATTGTGCTTCCCTCCACAGGTGGACGATTGTGGTTTTTCTTTGAATCATCCGAACCAGTTCTTCTTTGAGAGCCAGCGGATGCTCGCCGGTGGTAAAGACCCAAAGAAGGAGCCCGGCCTTCCGGAAACGCCGCAGCCCAGGCCGGGCGCTGCGGGCACGCCAAAAGCCAGGGAGGCGCCCTCCGCCCTGCCCGCGTTGAGCTCCTCCATGGAGGTGGATCTGGAGGGGCTGGAGGCGCCCTCCGCCCTGCCCGCGTTGAACCCCTCCATGGAGGTGGATCTGGAGGGGCTGGAGGCCTACTTCAGCTCCTGACGGGGCGCTGCCCCCACTCGCTCCATCTCCTTTTTTCGTTGTTTTTCCTTTAACTTTTTTCTTGAACTTCTCTGTCCATTTTGCTCCAGTCGCTGTGCCCACATGTATTAGGAAAACAGGCTTTCAGGCAAAAACAGACTTCCACTATGTTTTGCTTTGCAGGAAGGAAGAAGGAAAAGTTTCTGCCGAAACCTCGCGGTTGAGTGTTGTGTTTGAAGCCCTGTCTTAGGGACTGAAAACAGTACTCTGGGCTTCTTAAAGTCTCCAAGAAGCAGTGCAACAAAACCAGCTTTACCTTAACTCGCAGCACCAGGCTGTTGACCAGTTCTTTCTGGACCGTGCTCTTGCTAATCACATGTACCTAGGAGTCACTTGGGGGCTGCTTCCTCCTGGGGCGAACCCTGCCTTAGGCGGTAGTTAGAATGGCCATCATTAATGGAAGGCTCTGTAGGTACACCCTACCAGACTGTTGATCAGATTGAGACTTCGGAGGTAAAAACGCGCCGTCTGCATAGCTCTTTACGGTCAGGGACAGGACTGCCCTGTGAACAGCAGCCCTGGTCTCTGCTGTGGCTTCCGCTCACTGTGGGGTCTGCGGGAAGGACTAGAGTGTTCCAGCATCAGCGCTCACAGCTGGCTATCCTCACCAGCCTTGCTGATAAATATTCCAATAGTAGTCCCCGCTCTCGGGCAAGCAGTGGATCTAGCAAGCCCGATGGTGGCCGCACACGGGGCTGGCCGTGCTCCCTGTGCTGACTTGGCCAGGGGAAGAGGGTGGGGGGGCATTTGTGGCACTTCCTCCATCTCAGAGCCTGTTTCCTTCCTGGGTCTCCACCCACCCAGAGACTCTGCGGGCTCTGAGTGACTCCTGGCCTGCTGCCTGGGATTGTGTGAATGGTGCTAGTCTAGTAAAGAGGAGGACTTTTCCTTTCTCCTCCTGAATCAAATACTAGCTGAATTGAAATGAGGTCACAGCATAGAGAAAACTAGCTGTCAGGATTAATCTTGTGGTAAAGCACATCAATAAGAAAGCGATTCAAACAGGATCAGATCACCAAAACCTAAAAGGATCTGCTGATGGGTTTTTATGTTAGACTCCTGAGTCAAAGATTCTTGGAATATTTTGTAGCATAATTAAATGAGATATTATCTGAACTGTTACTTGTCTTCATGAATTATTGCCTAGTTCAAAAATAGCATTATTCCTCTATAAATTACCTCTATAAATCTCTTCTTCCAAAACCACCTGCTACACCTTTCATCATTTCTAGTTCTCAACAGGAATCTAGTGGCTGCCCGCCGATCTCCCCATGAACTGCAAAGCCGTGTCTGTCCTGCTTTAATATTAAGAACAAGTGCTTCACAGAGCGGTTATTGCCACAGAACTGTTAGCTTTAGAAATCTGAGCGTAGGAAGGTAGGTCTCTTGTACTAAAAGAAGAGGGATATTAGAAACAGTCTCAACGAGATGCCCTGGGACAGGACGTCCATCTCTGACAGCACGTTGCATAGCTGTCTTTTTCTATTGCTTTGTGTAACTGAGCTCCCCGCCTAAAAGTGGTCATTCATGTATGATGGATGTGTGTCTGTGGACCATTTATGATTCACTGAAAGCCCACAGTGTGTGTCATTGATTGCTGTGGGGGGGGGGTCTAGTCAAACTAAAATAATAAGGGTTTGAACATTACTTGTGTAACAGGCTCAACTGCTTAGTAATAAGGTTTGCTGTCCGGTCAGCTCACAAACTGCTGATGTATTCTTCTGCATAATATATGAACAGTTTGTGAGGTCTACAGATGAGAGGATAGGGGTTAGAGGCTTAAATAAAAAGGCAGAAGTTAGTGCTTTTCTGCTGCCTTTTGGAGGTGGAAAAGCAATTTATTTTTTATGCTTCATAGGTCTTGACAGTTTTGATTTGTTTTCTTTGAAGACAGCCCTGTTTGAATTGGATGATGTAGGAAGAACCCAGAGAGAAATCCAAGCACAGCAGCCCCTTCAACCCAGTAGCAAGTAGAAGAGAACACAGCCCTCCTGATCTGTCTTCTCGTCTCCCACTACCAGAGAAGGTGCATGATTATCAAAATGAAAGGCAAAAACAGCAAAGGAAAAACTGGTTGGAAACTGTAGTTGTTTGACCCTGTTTGTTTGTGGAAAGTATTTCTTTCACATGTCTTTATATTTTTCCTTCTGCCCATACAATACAATACCTATTACCATGTATATAAAAGGACATGATAATGAGTGTAGGTAGACTTATTAGGACTTAAATATTCTAATCATAAAGTGAAACGTTAGAGATTTGGAATGAACCACAGACAGACCTTTAGCTCACAAGTACTTGCTTTGTAATAAGCTGACGTCTTCTTGCTCATGCTTGTGGGTGTTTTGCCTGTTACACTTTGCTCTCTCACTGATGCTCAGAGCCTCTGAACAGAAACTTCTGTAACCCTTTGCAAGAAGAAAAGAAAACTTCAGGGTCTTGAAAGGCAAGATGAGACAAATCTAAAGTTCTCCTTCTGTTAGAGTCTACTGTTTGCAAATTTAACCAAGGTCTTGCTCAGGCGGCGGCTCGACATTGTTGAAGTACCCGCCAACGCGGGCCTTTGACAGCGCTGGCGCTGCGCGTGCGGCTCAGCCCGAGACTTCACAGCTGTGAGGGGGAAAACTGGACACGCGTCAGACCCTTGTGGTCTTGATGTCCATCCTTGATGTCTTCCCTGATGTTGGTCGAGGAAGGGGAAGGAGAGATGGACAGGCTGGGGCCAGGAAGTCAGGCCAGAGCTCCCTCAGCCTGGGCGAGGATGAGCGTGTGTGCTGCTGACAGGGCCGCAGGAGGGGTGTGTGGAGGCTGCGTCCGGGCAGGTGTGCCCGCCCGCTCCACACTGTGTGTGTGTGTGTGTGTGTGTGTGTGTGTGTGTGTGTGTGTGTAGGCTGCGTCCCCGGCAGGTGTGCCCGCCCGCTCCACTGTGTGTGTGTGTGTGTGTGTGTGTGTGTGTGTGTGTGTGTGTGTGTGTGTGTAGGCTGTGTCCCAGGCAGGTGTGCCTGCCCGCTCCACACTGTGTGTGTGTGTGTGTGTGTGTGTGTGTGTGTGTGCTGTGTCCCCGGCAGGTGTGCCCGCCCGCTCCACACTGTGTGTGTGTGTGTGTGTGTGCTGCGTCCCCGGCAGGTGTGCTGCCCTGGCTGTGTGTGTGTGTGTGTGTGTGCTGCGTCCCAGGCAGGTGTGCCCACCCGCTCCACACTGTGTGTGTGTGTGTGTGTGTGTGTGTGTGTGTGTGTGTGTGTGTGTGTGTAGGCTGTGTCCCGGGCAGGTGTGCCCGCCCGCTCCACACTGTGTGTGTTTGTGTGTGTGTGTGTGTGCTGTGTCCCAGGCAGGTGTGCCCACCCGCTCCACACCGTGTGTGTGTGTGTGTGTGTGTGTGTGTGTGCGTGCTGCGTCCCAGGCAGGTGTGCTGCCCTGGCCGTGTGTGTGTGTGTGTGTGTGTGTGTGTGTGTGTGTGCTGTGTCCCAGGCAGGTGTGCCCACCCGCTCCACACTGTGTGTGTGTGTGTGTGTGTGTGTAGGCTGTGTCCTGGGCAGGTGTCCCGCCCTGGCCGTGTGTGTGTGTGTGTGTGTGTGTGCTACATCCCGGGCAGGTGTGCTGCCCTGGCCGTGTGTGCGTGTGTGTGTGTGTGTAGGCTGTGTCCTGGGCAGGTGTCCCGCCCTGGCCGTGTGTGTGTGCGTGTGCATGTGTGTGTGTGTGCGCACGTGTGCTGCGTCCCGGGCACAGATGGTACAGATGAGAGCAGGCATGGCTCACGCGAGAGAGCGCTTACCTGCTGAGCACGAGGCCTGGGTTCATCCTCAGTGCCGTGAAAAGAAAGATAAATGTAGGAATGTTTAATGTAAACATGATTCCGAGTGTATATGTATCAAAACACTGTGTTGTCAGTTAAAGTAAGTCTGAAGTAGACACACATGTCAGAAGGTAAGAGCAGGCCCTGTGCACCCCAGGCTGCCCCCAGTCCCCACGGAGGATTGCCCCAGCCGACTGTCTGCCTCAGGTGGATGGAAATGGAGTTGTTTCACAGAGCTCAGTTGCACACGGGTTTTCAATTAAGTCAAGGGGCATGTCACAAGACCTCCAGGTCTAACTCAGCATAATTTAAATTATCTGAGAAATGCATGGCTTAACAGCCCATGAACATCTTCATAAGTCCTTCCGGAAGTGATGGGGAAGCTTTATGTTAATGAGGCGTTATGTTAATAATGTCAGAGCCAAATGCAAATGACGGAGCTTCTACCTCAAGGAGCATCGCACTCTGGACTGCTGGTGAGCTCAGGGAGGGGGCCCTGCCTGGGGAGTCCATGCCATAACCCCCCAGTTAGTCCCTGCTTGCCTGCACCGGCCAACAAGGCCCTCAAGGCAGAATGAAGAGAGCCAGAACTGGAGTCGGCCTTCGGGAAGGTGTGCTGTAGTTGCTATGGTAATCAGGGACAAGGCACTAAAATGTCTTTCCTGGGAGACTAGTCCGAAAGGTATGGAGTATCCAGAACCCTCACAGAGCCGCGACTTGAGGCTGCGATGGTGGGCACAGCATTTGTTACAGCATGCCTGCTTTCTCTGAAGGAAGATGCACCGACACAAACAGACCGGGCTTGGTAGCTCATCCCTGTAACCCTGTCTGCTCCAGCCAGGCCAGGAGGGTTGCAATTAACCAGCGAAATGCCAGGGTGGAGGCATGGTTCAAGGATAGAGTGCCAGCTGTGAGCAAGAAAGCCACGTGTAAAGACCTGAATTCAAGTTCCAGCTGTAATAAATATATATATATAATAAAACTGCTACTATTAGATGGGTGAATAAACATCCTTGGATCCATGTCACCTCCTAATTCCTCTATGAATCATGCCCCTGCCATCAGTATTGGCATCCGGAGAGAGCATACGGTTGGGTCTGACCACGCTGGGGAAGGACCCCTGGGTGGAAGGGGCCCTGCCAGGAGGGACGCCCACAGATGGTCTTTTTTTTTTTTTTTTGAGTCCAGTCGTGGGGCCTGAACTCTGGGCCTGGGCACTGTCCCTCAGCTCTTCAGCTCAAGGCAAGTGCTCTGCCACTTGAGCCACAGCGCCACTTGCGGCTTTTTTCTGCTTCTGTGGTGCTGAGGAATCGAACCCAGGACCTCATGCATGCGAGGCAAGCGCTCTACCGCTGAGCCACCTTCCCAGCCCCATCTTCAGAGGGTCTTGAGAGGTTCCCACTTCCTGAGTAGCTGAACGGCCTCTTCCCGCACCCGCTGTTCTCATTCACTAGAAGTGCAGCTCCAACTGCCCATAGTCATCCATTTGTTCGTTTCATATTGGCTGTGGTGAATGCCACTTAGGTTGATAATTATTATGCACATTGTGCTCATTACCACTACCTTGGGATGTAATTTTGCAAGAATAATTACGTTCAAATGTGACAAGCTAGAAAATGACCAGACCTAACCAATTTTCTAGGATGCTTTCTGTAGGGCATTACAGAGAACCTGAGCATATTAGGGCCTTCCTACACATGGTAGGTAAACAATATCCTTTTTTCTTAGAGATGGTACAAATGTATATATTTAGGCAGTTAAATCTGTTCTTTGTCCACATGCTGTCAGTATGTGAAACCATTTGGGAAAGACTAGAAATGCATCTCTATATCACAATTTTAGTTAAGCCTTGTTAAAACTCCATTGTTTTCTTCGGTCATATATCATTATTCATCCTCCAGTTTTTAAAAAGTGACCACCAGCCTAGGCCTTAAAATTCTCTCAAGCCCAGCACACAGAGCTCAGTACATCATATGCCTCTATGCTGAATGTAAATTTATGTAGACTACTCCCTCCTGCACACACTTGAGCATCTCGCTTAGCTCTCCAGTTATAGGGAGGTGTTTGCTGATTTTGAAGGGTTTTATCTCCAGAGTTCTTTATTGTCTGAGGTCTCGGTGTGTATACTAAAAGCATATATTTCATCATAGTTACAGAATTAAATACATACCTGCTTCTTTCTCCCTTGTGGGAAGCCAAGTCTACTACTAGGATATTGAGTTTGTTTTATGTGAAATCATATGAGGACGTTACTGAGTTTCATTCTAGTTTTCAGTGAAAATTCAGCTTACTGAATGCCTAAGTTGTATGTCTCAAATACTGTTTTATATACGTATACTAAATATATTTTAAACACACAAATATATAAAAATATGTTCGCTTTCATTTCCAGTCTGTTTCACGTTCTTTGGTGCAAATCCTGTGGGTCTTCTCCCCTCTGCCCTGTGTCAGGAGCAGGCCGACTTCATGCATGGGTTTGGCTCTCTCTGCTGCCACTTGTAGGGCCGATGGGGAATGTGAACTGTTAATCTGTTTAGGTGGTGACTGGATCACAGGGCAGGGGAGGCGGGCTGGGTGGAGAGGCCGGTGGGGGGTGGGGCGGCAGCCACGGCTCTCCTGCTTTG
The DNA here is from genome assembly GCF_024711535.1 of Dipodomys merriami. Classification (NCBI taxonomy): domain Eukaryota; kingdom Metazoa; phylum Chordata; class Mammalia; order Rodentia; family Heteromyidae; genus Dipodomys; species Dipodomys merriami. Next base: position 822,683 of record NW_027202516.1, on the reverse strand, counting down.
GCTCAGATGCCGTGGCTCCTGCTTTCTGCGTTGTACTCCAGCTTTCCTTGAAAACTCAGAGCAGAACAGCAGAGGGACTAACGGGGTTGTTTCTAGTTCTGCTGGGCAGCCCTGGGGATGCTGGGGGTGCTGGGCAGCCCTGGGGATGCTGGGGGTGCTGGGCAGCCCTGGGGGTGCTGGGGGTGCTGGGCGGCCCTGGGCGGCTGCAGAATCTAAAATGCAGATAGCTGTCCACCATGTCTATTTTTGCCCCAGATGGGGCTCCCTGTACTTAGTGATTTTTGTGATCCTCTCTAAAATTAGTTTGGTGAGAGCTGGAAATGACATTTCTAACCAAATAACATGCCCAGATATCCAGAGGTCGAACAGGGCTGGCCTTAGAGTGAGGGGGGAGGGGGAGGAGGAGGAGGGGGAGGAGGAGGAGGAGGGGGAGGGGGGAGGGGGAGGGGGAGGGGGAGGAGGTAGGAGGGGGAGGAGGAGGAGGAGGGGGAGGAGGAGGAGGAGGTGGGAGGAGGGGGAGGAGGGGGGAGGGGGAGGAGGATGCGGGAGGAGGAGGAGGAGGAGGAGGAGGGGGGAGGGGGCGGGAGGAGGAGGAGGGGGGAGGGGGGGGAGGAGGAGGAGGGGGGAGGGGGAGGAGGAGGAGGGGGAGGAGGAGGAGGAGGGGGAGGGGGGAGGGGGAGGGGGGAGGGGGAGGAGGTAGGAGGGGGAGGAGGAGGAGGAGGGGGAGGAGGAGGAGGAGGTGGGAGGAGGGGGAGGAGGGGGGAGGGGGAGGAGGATGCGGGAGGAGGAGGAGGAGGAGGAGGAGGGGGGAGGGGGCGGGAGGAGGAGGAGGGGGGAGGGGGGGGAGGAGGAGGAGGGGGGAGGGGGAGGAGGAGGAGGGGGGAGGAGGAGGAGGGGGGAGGAGGAGGAGGAGGAGGGGGAGGAGGGGGGAGGAGGGGGGAGGGGGAGGAGGAGCAGGAGCAGCAGCAGCAGCAGCAGCAGCTCTTGAGGGCTTCACCATGTATGGGGACTCAGTGGAGAGGGTGGCACAGCAAGAATTTCTAGAAGGAATTCTGCTGTTTAACAATGGCCCCATTGGCCTAGAGACGTGCATATTCCCATTAATCCTCCTAGAAAGCATCTACTCTCAGAACCCGCTGCTGGCTAGATCAGAAGGGTGACGCATTATCATGTGTAAGTGGACCCCATCCTACACGGACTGGAAGCCACCACAGCCCTCCCTGCTCAGCAGGCCTCTCCCCTGTGGCCAGCCTGGCCTCTGACCTCTGACCTCTGCTCCCTCCTCCCTGCTCAGCGGGGCCTCTCCCCTGCGGCCAGCCTGACCTCTGACCTCTGACCTCTGCTCCCTCCTCCCTGCTCAGCGGGGCCTCTCCCCTGAGGCCAGCCTGGCCTCTGACCTCTGACCTCTGACCTCTGCTCCCTCCTCCCTGCTCAGCGGGGCCTCTCCCCTGAGGCCAGCCCAGACTTTCCTGTTAGCCCCATTTCCGACTTGAGGTTCAGTGAGTCCCTACACTGCTGGTCACAGGCATGTTGTGAAGAAATGCCGTCTCCAGCAGTGAGCAGACCCTTACCAAACTGAACCTGAGCAGATCTTTGACGAGGAGAGCTTCAGGAGATGGAAGCTGCACCCAGTCAGCCCTGAGAGACCTGCCTTCGGCTCCATCGCACGTGGCACCAGTTATGTGAGGCCGAGCTGCCCAGCAGCTGTGACGGGAGGGGATTCAAGCTGGAAGGGCCTGACCGCAGTTCCCAGGCGCGGTCTGAGGTGAGCAGGACGGACAGGGAGGCGAGGGTGGAGGGCTCGTGGTCACAGCGCGCCAGTGTCTGCCCGAACTCCCCCTGCGGTTCCTGCCAGCTGCCGCCAGGCTGGTCATCCTGCCACACAGCCTGGCTCCATGGCTGCGGCAGAGCAGGGCGTGGGAGGTCGCCATGGTAAAGGTCTCCAGCCTCAAGATGAGCAGTTGTATATGAAAGAACGTTTCCTCTGTATCAGCCTGATTCCTCTTCTGTCTCTCCCGCAAGAGCAACTCTGACCTCTTTTCAGCCCAGTGAGGGCCTGTGGGAACTCAAGACTTCCCTTGCTCCTAGTCCTCCTTCCATAATCTGAATTCTAAATTTAATAATTTAGCGTTTGCCTGTTCTCTGTCCCACAGTAGGACATCTTCAGCATCTGAGCGTCTCAGGATCATATGCTTAAAGAGTTGAAGAGCAATTGTTTTGAAGTACATGTAAATTGCATCTTAAAACCATCAAGCAAAAGAATGAAAATAAATTTTAAAAAATCTCATGAGACTTATGGATGAGTTATAAGAGGGGGACAAATAGGCAAAAGTATAGTTAATGAAATGGAGAGTTTTGAAACCTAGGGAAAGATATGGATGTTCAGGTAAGACAGGCTAAAAGTCTACAATCAGATTAAATACAAACAAGATATCACCAAGGCATGCTATAATCGAATCGTCAAAAATAAAGGACAAAAAGAACTGGAAAGTAGCAGGAGAAGTTAAACAAAAAGAAGCAAATTGCCTGAGAATGCTAGTAAGGCCAGCAGGAAATCTCTCAGCAGAAATCTTCAGACCAGGAGAGACTGGGATGATATATTCAAAGCACTGAAGGAAGAAAACAATGCTTGATAAGGCTGTCTGTCTAGACAGCTAATCACAGAAGTGCACCTTCTCACAAAGGAAGTCCTAACAGGGAGATGGGAATGAAGGGTCTAGAAAACAATGGACAGAGTATCAGTACTATCCTTACTTATCCATATGGAAGTGGTTATATTCTCTGACCAAAAGTACTGAGTGGCCGAATGGATTAAAAACAAAGCCAAGTGGGCTGGGAAGGTGGCTCAGTGGTAGAGCGCTTGCCTTGCATGCTTGAGGCCCTGGGTTCAATTCCTCAGCACCACATAAGCAGGGGAAAAAAAAACCGGAAGTGGTGTTGTGGCTCAAGTGGTAGAGTGCTTGAGCTGAAGAGCTGAGGGACAGCGCCCAGGCCCAGAGTTCAGGCCCCACAACCGGACCAAAAAAAAAAAAAAAACAAAGCCGAATAAAGATGACCCAACTACAGGCTGCTCACAAGAGCTCATTTTACCTTCTGAGACACAAGTGTAAGTAAAGGGATGGAAAAGATGTAGTATGACAACGCAAATTGAAGGATCCTGGGAGACTGTTCATATCAGACAATCTAGACAATGAAAGCTACAGAAAATGACAATAAAGATCATTTTATAATGAAAAGGGGACAATTCATAATGGAATATAACAATATCCAGATGCATTTTTGTCACATAAGTAGGTGTTGACACACCATTAGAACACCTAAATATATAAACCGAGTGTGAACAGACATGCATGGACAGATCTCCAGAACCAGTGTCAGCAGGCATTTTCTCTGAACCCAGGGGGATGCGTATAATGTTTCCTTGACTACACAGTTTCTGTCACAACCGATGAGCTGCTGGTGTAAGCTGAAGTAGTCACTGATGAAATGTAACTCCATGCATGTGGAGTCGCAAGGGAACTACTTAAGAGAACAGGTCATAGACTGCCAGCCTAGAGCAAGGCAGAGCTCCAAATGGAGAAGCCTGCCAGACTTGCAATGTCCACTCGGTTGTATCCTGAGAGAGAATGCTTACTGTGTAAAGACCTGGAAAGAAAATAGACATTAATGGACAGGGTCCACAGTGCAGTAGGCAAAATTGGTGGCTCACTCTTGGAAACCTCGATACTCAGGAGGCTGAGATCTGAGAAATGGGGCCTGATCCCACCCAGGCAGACATCCAAAAGATGCTCATCTCCATCTAACCAGCAAAAAACCAGAAGTGGAAGTGTGGCCCAAATAATAGACGCCCACGGTAGGAAGAATGCTAATGGAGAGCCCAGAGCCCCAGTTCCAGCCCCAGAACTGGGGGGAGGTTTGCGGGGGACTTCAATACCAGACTTTCAGCAATGCATATATCATATAAACAAAAAACCAAGATCATTATTAAAACAGAGTAGAACAAACGAACCCAACCTATATCCAGAACATTCTGTCCAACTGCAAATTCAACATCTCTCTAAGGCACAAATTAAGCAGTCTCAAAAGTAGGTCCCATCCCCTATTAGACACAAAACAAGTCTCACCAACTTAAGGCTCAAATCATGTCAAGTATCTTATGACCTCAGTGATAAGAATCTAGAAATAGGAACTTCTAAAATTCACATATGCATGAAAATCAATGTGTTCCCAAATAAACAGGAAATGGGGGCCGGAGGGAGTGCGGTGGAGTCCAGGCAAGGGCCAGCAGACAAAGAGAAGGCAGGATGTAGAACGCAGTCAGACATCAGTCCTACGGGATGAAGAACAGCCAGGGAGGGCAGGGGCGGGTAATGAAGGGTGTCTCCAGGCCGCTGTGTCTATAAACCTCGTGAATGTCAGCACCTTTGGAAAACTGCTTAAAGATAATGCAAATGTTTTTGAGAAGAACAGACTTCTTCAGAATATCGACCATTTAAAGTTTATTTGAAAAATAGTGAAAGCAAAAGGGGCTGGGAACAGTGGCGTGCTTACCAGCACCTGCCTAAGCACACACTCAATCCTGAAAAGAAAGACACCAAAAGAGACACCCAAGACACCCACCCCTACCTAAGCACGCATGGTAACATAACACGAGGAAATACGAAAAATCAAGGCACACATCGCCTCCAGGAGTTCACCACTCCCCAGTAGTTGGATCCAAAAACGTTGAAGTTGAAGTGATCTAACATCAGACACACACACACACACCTACAGAACGAAGGGTTACTTAGCCATAAACAAGAAGGAAATCATGTCATCCACAGGAAGATAGATGGAATCAGGAATCATGTGAAGCGAAATACATGAAACTCAGAAAAAATACATATGACTATATATGACTGTATATGGCTATATACATGACTATATATGAGACTATGTATCTATGTCTATATACATGACTGTAACATTTGTACCTGTCCTTCGCATCATCATCTCTCATTTTCTAGCAAATACCTGAGAAGGGATGAAGAAGGCTACCACACGCTCTGCTTCCCGCTTCCCGCTCTCTCTACACACACACACACACACACACACACACACACACACACACACACACACACACACACACACACACACACACACTGCTTCCTGCGTCCCTTGCATCTGAGAAGTTTTTACGGAGCTCACGTTAGATGACAGCTACTAGGGGGAAAACTAGCCCCACACAATCAGAGATAGTGTGTTTTAGGACTTTTCCCATTGGGGTGAATGGAGACGAAGTTTTAATTTCCAAGAAAGCTTGAAGCCCTTCAGTTGCCAGGAAGCTGCGTGTCGTTTACAGCGACTGGCGCGTCCAGCTTGTAGTTGAAGGTCCTTGTTTCCACATTTGAGAGATTTTGACAGTGTCATCGAGGGAGGGGAATTAATACTAATTTCACAAGTGACTTTTCTAAATTTCAAGACACTGCATCCTAGATGAGTCGGTGAATATGTATCCTATTCCTATACACAAATAACTCCTTTGAGAGTTCAGTGTAAGCAGGTTCCTGGAGATTGGTAACAGCAGCAGACCACAAACATACGAAGAAAAACCAGGCAGAAAAGGGAGGTGTTGGTGTGGCGGTAAGCGTGCAGCCATGGCGAGAGGCGACCTTTCACCTTTTATGGGGAAGAGCTTGTTTCCGGATGTTCACTGGGCACAAGAGGAAGGAGCCAGCAGAGAAACAACAGACAGAGCCGCCAGCGCCGGCGGAGAGCTTCGCGCTTCGCGTCTGCGCCGGGGCAAATGTGGCTGCGCTGGCGCGGTAGCCACTGCTGACAGCGGCGTGTGCGCATCTCAGCAAGGGATGAAGTGTGAGCTTTCAGTATGTCACAGGGCGCTCCGCCTCCACCGGTGCCTGAGATCAGAGCACGCACACCCGTGCCCCAGCACGCAACCTGCGCGCGGTGCCCCGGGCAGGTGCATGGCAGCCCCGCCAGGGCCCAGGGCCTCGCCCGCCCCTGGTTCAGGTTGTTTCAGTTTTCCCTTGTCACACGTGGTCTGCTGGTCTGCAGCAAACAGTCTGTGTGTGCCGCGGACCGGGTTCTGTCGGGACGACGGAGGATACCTAGGGGAGGAACCTGGAATAGGATGGGGAGATGGCAAACAGACAACTCACACACGTTAGGAGTGGATGCTGAGTGCTGAGTGCGATTTAATGCAGAGGATAACAAACTTTTATAACAGAAGTCTTCATAAGAAAAGGGGCAAAAGGTTACACAATCTTGCTGCAAGGCTTCGTTCTTGGATGGTCACCAGCTGGTCGCCTGAAAGGGCAAAAGTTTACACAATCTTGCTGCAGGGCTTTATTCTTAGTGGTCACCAGCTGCTTGAAAGGCACTTGTTTCCGGCTTATCTCTAAGAAATATAATGGGTTTCGACGTTTGTCACCATCTCGCCATTACCTTATTTCTATAGAGGCCTTAATTATCCCATAAGATTTTTCCTGTTCCTTCTTTAATAGTAAGGTTACGGAGGCCTAGATCTAGCAAGTCTCTTAGTAAATGAGAGTACCAGGAAGTTCTTTCTCCTAAGTAGTTATCTCAGCAATTGCCATACATTCCTTCTGTTCTAGCCATGCCTACAGCTTCTTGTAAATTTCTTACAATTCCTTCTGCTGGAGTGACTTTGTGAAACCTCCAATACTTTTATATTTACTTATATTTGTCTACTAGCCTTCATAAGAGGGTTTCAGGGTAGCACTTAACTCTGGTGAGTTAGTCATATTTTTAAGACACTCATCAGATATTGGAGTCATCAACACTCTTAAGAAAGAGCTTTGAATAAGGGAACGTTGACAATGAGTAAGTACAATGAACAGCAGAAACAGTAAAAGATTGATAGGCACTCTTATGAGGAGAAGAAAGACAGAAACACATCTTTTCCAGGGGTTTTGCCAGCCTTTTCCCAGGAGTAGGCCTCTTAGAAGCCCTATTCTCCGAGGTAGACTTCGGTGAAGTCCCAAAACTTGGAGATAGGTTTCTGTAAAGCCCCATTCTCTGAGGTAGACTTCGGTGAAGTCCCAAAACTCAGAGATAGGTCTCGAGGCCCCTATCATGGTCTGATAGATGGTTTCCCATGCTAAGCAGACTCTACTGGGGTCGGCGTGGCATGTGTGCGTCTGTCCTGCACACAGACAGAGCTTTGCCCAGATGACAGAGAACCTCTCTAGCAGAAAACATGCACATCTGAAAGTGTAGACCTTTTCTTTCCAGTGTTTTCCCCCAAATGTAATAGGTTCTTGGCTCTACTAATCAGATAACACGTGAGTACTAATATTCCAAGTGTGATTATACAGTCATACCTAAGATCATGTTCTTAACTGGATGTTTAAAATTTATAATAGGACCTGCGCGTAATTTGACATGAGTTCAGTCGTGAGAATTTCAGTGCCTTCGCCGAGGCGTGTGCCCGTGTGTTTTGCTTCTGTAAGCAAAAGCGGGTGGTGCCGGCCAGCACTGGTCTCCGATGGATGGCTAGTGGAGAGCTGGCTGTGCGTGGTGGGCTTGGGTGCCAGGCGCTGCGGAGCGCAGCTGCGCATCGGGTGGACACCGTGGGGCCCCCGCCGGCTTCACTCCAGGCGCTGGGCTTGGCCCCGTGGACACAGCAGACCAAGTCCCTCGCGAGCCCAAGACAGAGATGGATGCGCACAGGATGCCCCCTGGGGGTGGATGGGGAGGGTGGCCATGCTGGGAGGGCGGGGGCGTGCTCCCGTGGAAGACATGGGTGCAGAGGCCACCTTGCCACGAGAGCCCTGAGGGGGGCGGAGGGCTGCGCAGGCGCACCACCGGCCGCCTGCAGGAAGTGCGGGGGTGGGGGTGAGGTCAGAGGTCAGAGGTCACAGCCTGGAGCCAACTGCCCACGGCACTCCCACGGGAGCAGGGTGTGAGCTGGAGAAGAGCACTTTTGAAGAGCCGCAGTTCTGAGACAGCGCTGAGAGCCGCCGCCGCCGGCCGTGGTGATGGCCGTCCACTGTGGTGATGGCCGTCCACTGTGGTGATGGCCGTCCATTGTGGTGATGGCGGCCGCTGGCCGTGGTGATGGCCACTGCTGGCCGCGTGATGATGGCCGCTGCTGGCCACGTGATGATGGCCGCTGCTGGCCGCGTGATGATGGCCGCTGCTGGCCGCTTTTGAAGATCTGCAATTCTGAGACAGCGCTGAGAGCCGCCGCCGCCACCGGCCGTGGTGATGGCCATCCACTGTGGTGATGGCCGTCCACTGTGGTGATGGTGGCTGCTGGCCGTGGTGATGGCCATCCACTGTGGTGATGGCCATCCACTGTGGTGATGGCCGTCCACTGTGGTGATGGTGGCCGCTGGCCATGGTGATGGCCGTCCACTGTGGTGATGGCCGTCCACTGTGGTGATGGCCGCCACCGGCCGTAGTGATGGCCGTCCACTGTGGTGATGGCCGTCCACTGTGGTGATGGTGGCCGCTGGCTGTGGTGATGGCCGTCCACTGTGGTGATGGCCATCCACTGTGGTGATGGCCGTCCACTGTGGTGATGGCCGTCCACTGTGGTGATGGCCGCCACCGGCCGTGGTGATGGCCGTCCACTGTGGTGATGGCCGTCCACTGTGGTGATGGCGGCCGCTGGCCGTGGTGATGGCCACTGGCTGTGGTGATGGCCGCTGCTGTGGTGATGGTCACCGGCCATGGTGATGGCCACCGGCCGTGGTGATGGCCACTGCTGTGGTGATGGCCGCTGCTGTGGTGATGGCCATCCACTGTGGTGATGGTCACCGGCCGTGGTGATGGCCACTGGCCGTGGTGATGGCCACTGCTGTGGTGATGGCCGCTGCTGTGGTGATGGTCACCGGCCGTGGTGATGGCCACTGGCTGTGGTGATGGCCATCCACTGTGGTGATGGCCACTGGCTGTGTCTGCACAGAGGCAGCCTGGCTGACTGGTGTTTGGGCACCAAAGGATTCAGTGTTTGCTTGCTGTGTTTGAAAGAGGATCCAACTCAGGCTGGGAAGGTGGCTCAGTGGTAGAGCGCTTGCCTTGCATGCATGAGGCCCTGGGTTCGATTCTTCAGCACCAGAAGTGGTGCTGTGACTCAAGTGGTAGAGCGCTAGCCTTGAGCTGAAGAGCTGAGGGACAGCGCCCAGGCCCAGAGTTCAGGCCCACGACCGGACCCCACACACACAAAAAACAATAAAGAGGATCCAACTAGGGTGGCACCGGATGGGCGTGGGGGGAGCGCCCAGACCACATGGGGGGGACACTCGTGACGGGGGGGGGAGCGCCCGGACCGCATGGGGGGGGACACTCGTGACGGGGGGGGGAGCGCCCAGACCACATGGGGGGGGACACTCGTGATGGGGGGGGGTAGAGGGGGAAGAGGCGGCTCCTGGGGGAGTAGTGAGGGCGGTCTAAGTTAGAATCTTGGAAGGCAATGGGAAGTGGGAACTTGGAGCTCACGGCTGCGATCGGGCTAGGAGTGAGGATTCTGGAGTCTTCCGCTTGTAGGTCCTTTTAGAAAGGGCAGATGGGGTCTTCTAGGAGGTCAGTCTGTGTGGAGCGAGGGTGTGGAGACGGGGTAGGGCGGGAGCCGGGCCCCGGCCCGGGCCAGGGCAGCGACTCGCTGGGCCTGAGCGCTGCCTGTGAATTCAGCAACCAGAACGCAGACGGTGACCCGCACAACCGCTTTAGCCGAGGTGTTAGGCAGACGCTTGCTTGGGATATGTGCAGAGAAACCGTAAGGGAGAAACTAGAGGAAAGAAAACACACAACTTATTTTCTCTTAGAAAATGAAGTTTTTCAAATTAAGTTAACACTTGAACTGTAAACTTAGGACACGCAGAGTGGGCAGCACAAATCCCTTCCCGCTCCTGGCTTTGATGCTTCTAGACGGTCACTCTAGCTGCTTCATTCTGTGTCAGGTGTGTGTACGTGCGCGGGCACGCATCTGTGTATACGCATGTTTGTGCATGTGTGTATACATGTTGTGTGTGTACATATGGTGTGTATATGTGTATGCATGTGGTGTGTGTGTGTGTGTGTTACCTCTGCTGACTCATTTGCATGGTGAACTCCTAACCATGCTTCAAAACCACACGAGCAGCTCTTATCTCTGCCTGAGTTTCTTTGCCTTTAGGACAGACTGACCACTGTGGGTTATACCGAGTCTTCCTCTTATCACCCTGTACCAGCCATAGAGGATAAATTCAACTTGTCAACTTCATGACAAGTGCTGCTCCCTTCTGGAATGTTCCATGCTAAGGAATGCTCGGTGCATGTTGGTGAACTGGACTGAATCAGTGGGCAGAAAAGCAAGAGACTCCATTCCTCCATTTCTAAGGGGAGCCGTGGACCCACGGTTCCTGTGACACAGGATTCTTCTGGAGTGCTGGGCAAAGTGCTCTCTTCAACTTTGTATTTATCATGAATTCTTCCTGTTGAAGTCAGAGAGGCTTTGCAGACTGTGAACCGTGGGCCAGCCCCATGTGTCCATCACGTGAAGGGGTGGGGCTGAGGTGGGTCCTCCTCCCCTCCGCTCCCCCCTCCCCCCTCCGCTCCCCCCTCCCCCCTCCGCTCCCCCCTCCCCCCTCGCTCCCCCCCCCCCGCAGCCTCAGGCCACAGATTGCACCCACAGACGTCCTGGTATTGGCAGTCATGTCCGTCACGTTCAAAACAGTCTCGATGGCATTTTTTTTTTTTTTTTTTTTTTTTTTTTGGGTCCGGTCGTGGGGCCTGAACTCTGGGCCTGGGCACTGTCCCTCAGCTCTGCAGCTCAAGGCTAGTGCTCTACCACTTGAGCCACAGCGCCACTTCCGGCTTTTTTCTTTTTGCTTATGTGGTGCTGAGGAATCGAACCCAGGGCCTTGAGCATGCAAGGCAAGCGCTCTACCACTGAGCCACCTTCCCAGCCCTCGATGGCATTTTTTTAAGAAGAATTATTTCTTTATTAATCAGCTGACCTTTTCCTTCCCTGCCTTTTCAGCTAAGATAGTCTCTTAATCCTCCTTTGCCTCTTGGGTTGCTACTATTAATTAGCAAATGCATTTCCTGACAACCACAGGGAGGTTAGGATTGATGTACCCAGAAGCCCAGCAAGAGACCCATTCTATTCCGATCAACGCCACCACAAGCCGAAGATAAATCAGATCTTATGGGCTTAGTCAGCAAGTCTCATCTCAGGACACGCATCTAACCTGAGCCAGAGGTAATTTGGAAAGTTAGCTCAAAGTGACTGCTTTATATTTCTCAAGGGTCAGGAAGGTGAATCTGCATCCTGCCAGCCGGGCACACTGTGAAGAGGCCGGGCTGCGGGAGACCTGCGTTCCGGCAAATCGGCAGAGTTGGATGCACCGCACGGGCCCCACGCTCTGCGCTCTATTTGAGCTAAACCGCGTGGGTGATGACATCCTGGGCCTCCCGATCCGCCTTTGATCAGGGCGTGTTTCTGCCGCCTCTGTGGCTCTCCTCTGTTGTGTTTGTAGAGACTGGGGTACGCTGAGTTCCCGAGGCGCCCTGGGTTAAAGGTGGAGCTCATTGGTTGACTAACTGTAGAAATGATCGCTGGGAACTAATTTATTGTTTGAGAGAAATGGCTTCAGTGTAAGCTCTAGAGCTTACATAAAGTCTCCTAACGGAAGTTATTATTTGTTAAGTCTTATTAGTTGAGACTTCCCTGAAGCTCTGTTACAGGAAATATGTCTGAGTCTTGGCTGTGGCCCGGGCTCCGTGGGGCTGAGGATGCTCTGCCTTCCTGTGGCCACCCCGAGACTCCTGCCGAATGTTCTTTTCATTTACTAGGTGCTTCCAGTGTGGTGGTTGGGGCTGAGCCTGGACAGACCCGTTGCAGTTCCGTCTGTTTTCGAATAGTGGATATTACCTTACACTACTGATAGTACAAACATGTAGACTAGAATCTAAGTGAGAAGTGACGGCATTTTCTGGCCAGTAAACATGAGCATTTGTCACTAGCTCCTGACAGCAGCTAGAGGTCTATATAAAAGAGGCTGGAGGTGCGAGGAGTCACGCTTTCAGCAAAAGGCTCCTGAGTTACGTCCGTCGGAGGAAATCTAACAAGAATTCTTCTGTGTAAGGGGTGCGTGAACGTCTTCCTGAGGACGACGGCGTGTCAGAGGCCAAGCCGTGGTGTGAGGAACAGGTGCACACAGGGGTGTGGGCCGGTCGCTACCCTCTCCAGCCTCCATCCGTGATCCTTCTGGTGCTCCAGCGATTGGGTCTCATTTTAGGGGAACTGAACGTAGCAGTTCAGACTTAGAACACAGTGGATGGCGTGTTGATCTGCCTTTGAAGGGGACAGGAAGGTTAGCCTGCCGGCCGGTGAGCACCAGGAGGTTCACGATGGATTTGCGTAACTTAATTATATAGGATGTGAAAACCCGTGTCTGGGTTGCTTCGTTCAGAGTCCCACGGTGCCCGCACACTGCCAGGACCGCCCCTCCAGACGCTGCTCCCCAGCACCGGCTCCGTCCGCCGCTGTCCAGCTCTGCGGCCATTCCCTTCCCCTCGCCACAGCGGCACTGGCCTCCTTGTGGAACGGAGTCATATAGTGAGCTCATGGGAACGCTTGGAAATCGAGCCCTAAATTCCTAGAAAGCATGGAGTTGGGTTCGCACACTGCCGGCGCGGCGCAGGACCCGGGGAGGGATGACATCGGCGCGTTGGGCTTTGGGGTGACGATGGCATCCGTCCGAGGACGTGGGTTCGAGCTCAGGTGAAAGGTGCCCCCCCGTGGCTCTCTGCAGCCTTCCTGAGGCATCTCTGACACTTGCGACAGCTCCCCGCAAACAAGCCTGCCGCGCACAGCTCCCCTTACCGCAGGCAGGAAACGGGGTTCACTGCGGAAATGGAAAACAGAACAAGCACCAAAAGGACTCTTAATATCAAGAGAATTATAGAATGGTTGAATCAAGTAAGAATCTGAATAGACCGTGTCACAAGCTACCCTTGCCGAGAGGTTTCATATCCGGACAGTTTTGTGTTACCTGGGGAGCGTGGTCAGGACTGCGGTGGGGTGAAGGCCCGGGCCACGGCCTGCCGAGCCCCGCGGCGCCCCTGCGGCTGCCGGCACCTGACTGCCTCCTGCACACCTTCTCCTCCTTCACAGGCAACACTTCCGACCGGCTCCCGTTCTGGAATGTCTTTGATTCATTGTTTGGTTTAGTGGCGTGGGGAAATGCCGGTCACAGGGCTGGGAAGGTGGCTCCGTGGTAGAGCGCTTGCCTTGCATGCATGAGGCCCTGGGTTCGATTCCTCAGCACCACATGAGCAAAAAGAAAAAAGCCAGAAGTGGTGCTGTGGCTCAAGTGGTAGAGTGCTAGCCTTGAGCTGAAGAGCTGAGGGACAGCGCCCAGGCCCAGAGTTCAGGCCCCACGACCAGACCCAAAAAAAAAAAAAAAAAGAAATGCTGGTCACTACCCCACAGCATTTATGATGTCTAATTACCTCATCCACTAGGCTAGGGCTCCTTGGCCACTAGGCCATAAACCCGTCAGGCGAGCTCCAGGCCTGCTCCGTGCTGCGCAGAGCTGAGTGCTGTGTGGGCATCTTCTCATCTCAGTGATGACACAGGATGACACATGGATAAACCGCACAGGGACATGAGGGACTCTTTTTTTATTTGTCAGTCGTGGGGTCTGAACTCAGGGCCTGGGCGCTGTCCCTCAGCTCTTCAGCTCAAGGCTAGCGCTCTACCACTTGAGCCACAGCACCACTTCCAGCTTTTTCCTTTTTGCTTCTGTGGTGCTGAGGAATAGAACCCAGGGCCTCATGCATGCAAGTCAAGCGCTCTACCACTGAGCCACCTTCCCAGCCCGAGAGAATCTCTAATAAAGGCAAGCCAGGGACTTCAAGAGTAGAGGATGTCAGCAATAATAAGCTTTTCTGAAGCGAGTTTCTTTTTTTGTGTATTTTGCTTCCACAGTGATGAGGATCCATCTTCTCCACATTTATTGTGTCTGTCTGTCTGTCTGTTGTTAGTAACACTGGGAGTGCATGCTGTCTACAGGGAGTCTAGACAGGGAGCGGAGGCTGTGTTCAGAGGCCAGCCGGAGGAGGCCGAGACGGGAGGGAGCGGAGGCTGTGTTCAGAGGCCAGCCGGTGGAGGGAGCGGAGGCTGTGTTCAGAGGCCAGCCGGTGGAGGCCGAGACGGGAGGGAGCGGAGGCTGTGTTCAGAGGCCAGCCGGTGGAGGCCCAGGCGGGAGGGAGGGAGGCTGTGTTCAGAGGCCAGCCGGTGGAGGCCGAGACGGGAGGGAGGGAGGCTGTGTTCAGAGGCCAGCTGGAGGAGGCCGAGACAGGAGGGAGCGGAGGCTGTGTTCAGAGGCCAGCTGGAGGAGGCCGAGACGGGAGGGAGCGGAGGCTGTGTTCAGAGGCCAGCTGGAGGAGGCCGAGACGGGAGGGAGGGAGGGCCTCGGTGTGCCAAGCCTGGTGCTGTTCTCCTCATTCACGGGGTGGCGCTCGTTTCTGAGATGGACCTGTGCGCAGCCGTCCCCTCGTGCCCTCCCCTGGCCCGGCCTCCCAGCCGGGACTTCTGTGGGTGTGCTGTGATGGCCGCTGTGGAGTCTCAGCCATGGCTCACAGCCCCCGGCCCGGCAACGCGCCCGGAGCGGAGTTCGGGCGGGACTCGGGCCCCGCTCACGCGGCCTTCCCACGGGACCGAGCGCCCCTCCGCCCTTCCCACCTGCATCTTCAGCCGCTCCTCCTCAGTGAGGCCGGCGCTGCGGGCCAGGCCCGTCCGCCCCGGTTCCTGGGCGCCTGGGCTCCGGCGTCCGTTGCTGTGTGGAGTGGAGGGAGGCCGGTCTCCTGGGAAGGCCAGCTGCAGCTGGGAGGCAGCGCCCGCTGCTTGGACGCCCTGCTCGCCGGAGAGGCCGGTTCCCCCACCCCACTCACTGTCCCGCAAGGCGATTTGGTAAACTGCTTCTTCATGATGATGTAAATCCTAAGGAAGAAACCGACATTGTAAACAAAGTCAAAGACTGGCCTTTGCTTCTGCTAAACGCCCGTCTCTGAACTGAGTGCTGTGTTCCTTACCAACTTCTGTCCTCTGGAAATCACTCATTCTCTGTTCTACTTCTCGCCCTCAGACTCATGCTTCAGGCTCTGGGGCGACTCGAATGGTCAGCTGCAATGTGTACGGGGCACGGTGTGGGGTACGCCAGGGGGTGAGGGGTAGCCTGGGGTGTGGGGTACACCAGGGGGTGAGGGGTAGCCTGGGGTGAGGGGTAGCCTGGGGGTGAGGGGTAGCCTGGGGTGTGGGGTATGCCAGGGGGTGAGGGGTAGCCTGGGGTGAGGGGTAGCCTGGGGTGAGGGGTAGCCTGGGGTGAGGGGTAGCCTGGGGTGAGGGGTAGCCTGGGGTGAGGGGTAGCCGGGGGTGAGGGGTAGCCTGGGGTGAGGGGGTGAGGGGTAGCCTGGGGTGAGGGGTAGCCTGGGGTGAGGGGTAGCCGGGGGTGAGGGGTAGCCTGGGGTGAGGGGTAGCCTGGGGTGTGGGGTACACCAGGGGGTGAGGGGTAGCCTGGGGTGAGGGGTAGCCTGGGGTGAGGGGTAGCCTGGGAGGTGAGGGGTAGCCGGGGGTGAGGGGTAGCCTGGGGTGAGGGGGTGAGGGGTAGCCTGGGGTGAGGGGGTGAGGGGTAGCCTGGGGTGAGGGGGTGAGGGGTAGCCTGGGGTGAGGGGTAGCCTGGGGTGAGGGGTAGCCTGGGGTGAGGGGTAGCCTGGGGGGTGAGGGGTAGCCGGGGGTGAGGGGTAGCCTGGGGGGTGTGGGGTACACCAGGGGGTGAGGGGTAGCCTGGGGTGAGGGGTAGCCAGGGGTGAGGGGTAGCCAGGGGTGAGGGGTAGCCAGGGGTGAGGGGGTGAGGGGTAGCCAGGGGTGAGGGGGTGAGGGGTAGCCAGGGGTGAGGGGTGCTGTATGCTGTACATGTGTAGACTCTCCCTTGTATAGAACATGTTTTCTACGTTGTACAAGTGTGCAGACTTGCTGTTGTGTCACCGAGTGGTGCCGCAGTGGCATGGCAGGTCCGTAGAGGATTGCGGAGCGGCCGTGTGTGGGGAGCGTGGGGGGACCTTGGACGTTGGGCTGGTCGATAGCCTCGCTCTGCGCGGCGGGTTTTTAGGGTCACAGAACCCTCCGCTGGAGGGCTCTCCCGGGCCGGCTCTTCTGGAAGTTCACCATCGATTCCCTTGAACCAGTGCACTGTTTCATTGTGCTTCTTCCTTTCCGCCATCTCTGTGCTCCCGAGGTGGAGCTGCGGGGCTGCCCCGCGAAGCCCGCTCCTCGCCGCCCATCTCTATTCAGAGTCAGCTTTCGGGCCCTGGCCACCCTGCCCATCCTCTTTGAGAGACGGGGTCCCCTCCCAAGGTCGCACAGCTCCCAGCGCCCTGCGGTGAGACACGGATGTCCAGGCTCCCGGGTGGCGGTCCAGCAGACGGGGTCAGATGGGTTTCCAACCCGGAGGAGGGGGAGGCCCCGCCCTGGCCCCCGGCATCCTGGCTTTCCTTTGGTCGAGGATGAGGCCTGACGCCAGTCGCTCTCCTTTGCCCTTGAACAGTGAAAGGAGAAATCCGGGAGCCAGGCCCAGGCCGCAGTGAGGCGGGCGGCCCCGCCGGGCGGGGAAATGTCAGCTCGCAAGCACTGCCCGGCGGGTGACGTCAAGTGAGATTCCCAGGGACCCTGGATTGTTATTTACTGTCCCTGTGGCTGTTATCCACAGCTTCCCCGCATAAACAGTTTTCAAGCTGGTCCTGGTCTCTGCAGTTCTGAGGAGCGTCGGGTTGCTACGTGCCAATTATCCTAACAGTGTTTACTTAACCAGAAACCCCACAGGTCAGGACCTTTCAGTACGCATGATACGAAATTTAATTTGATTTCTATTAACCTAAACTTGTCCTTCTTTTTTTACTGCTTTGTAGGATAATTTTCTTTTTAAAGTTCACTTTGAGTAGCTCCTACTTTGAATATCTTTGCAAGGTTGTTCTGTGGTATAATTTTGGAATGAAAACACTGGCTTTGAAAGTTTGGCTTCTTATTGTTCGGAGAGCGCAGGGGATATTTGCTTCCTCAGTCCTTTCTTGTGTCTGATCTGATCACGCTCAGAGGCCTGCTCTGGGAGAAATGGGTGGTGCAGCTCCGCACGGGTATTTACAGAATTCCCCGCCTTGCCTGTTCCCATCTGTCTCTGGAGGAGGAGACGGTGTGGGGAGGGGCAGTCGGGGGCTTCCCCCATGAGGTTTCTTTTGTTTTTTTTTTTGGGGGGGGTCCGGTCATGGGGCCTGAACTCTGGGCCTGGGCGCTGTCCCTCAGCTCTTCAGCTCAAGGCTAGCGCTCTACCACTTGAGCTGCAGCGCCACTTCCGGCTTTTTTCTTTTTGCTTATGTGGTGCTGAGGAATTGAACCCAGGGCCTCAGGCATGCAAGGCAAGCGCTCTGCCACTGAGCCACCTTCCCAACCACCCCCCTCCCGCCCCCCGCACCATGAGGTTTCTGAAGTGCAGAGTAAGTTCCCGTTAAATCAGGGCTCCAAACACAGACGGGTGCTCGCCCCAGCGGGCACCGGGCAGCAGAGGGCGTAAGTGAGGCTCACAGCCTTCTGCCTCGCTGCCCGTCCCCCACAGCGCCTCCAGCGCTGGACACGTGGCCCCTGCTGACCCTCAGATCTCACCGATGCTGAGCTCCAGTCCTTATCCAGATCACCAATTTCTGTCTGCTCCTCTAGGTATCTGCCTCCTTAACCAAAGATAGCGCTTCCTAGTTGTTCTCTGTGTCCCTCCCTGTTATTTCTCAGGATGCAGGGGGCTGTGTGTTCACCACGATGGCCGCTGCAGGCCACGCTCTCCCCGTGACCCCTGCAGACCTCCCGTGCAGGCCACGTTCCCCCGTGACCCCGTGTGGCCTGAGCTCGGCGGTCCAACCTCATTCAGAGGCTTTCCTCTCCGGCCAGCCCTGGCCCTGCAGATCACTGCCAAAGCCCGGTGTACAGAGCCACCCGTGGGCTGGTGCTCTGGGAGCCAGTGTCCCTGGAGGAAAGAGACCCCCTGACCTCGCAGGCTCCAGCAGCTCCTGCCTGCCCTGGCCATGAGCCTAACGCATGAAGGTCTCTTGGGACTCCTAGCTGACCTCAGCCAGCGGGATGGACCAGAGAGGCGAGCTTCCTCCAGACCAGATGGGGAGACACACACTCCAGACGAGATCAGCCAGACGGGAGACGGGCCTGTCCAGACAAGGTCGGCTGGATGGGAGACGGGCTTGTCCAGATGAGGTAGGCCAGACGGGGAGACGCACCCTCCAGACGAGGTCGGCCAGACGGGAGACGGGCCTGTCCAGACGATGTAGGCTGGATGGGGAGCCGTGCCCGTCCAGAGGAGAGGCTGAGAGGACCTGTGACCTATAACGATCATTTTCCTGACCATGAAATGTCACAGAGCTGACTTTATGTTTGATGACAAGGACTGGCAGGACTGGAAAGCATTCTGGGACAACACTGTGGCCCGTGCTAAGGCCCTGAGGTGGGAGACCTGCTGACATAATTAAGACACAAAACAAGGCTGAGATGGTGAAGTGGATGAGAGGGAAATGTTTTGAAATGGAGGAAATTTAAACTATGGAATAAGGAAATATTGATCACTGCAAAGCTATCAAACTGGAGGTAAGGGTCTTCGAGGTGGCATTTTTAAACTAAGGTGACGTGGTGTTGCGTGCTTCGCAGTTCCATGTTTCCTCAGACGTGTGCTGCCCTCCACAAGAAGGAGCCCGTGGCCAGCAGCCGTGTGTGGGGATGTCCGCTCCGGTCCACAGCGGCCGGATCCTGTTGCCCATAGCAACCGTTGTCTCCGGTTCCTTTCGGCTCTGGAGTTTTTCAGGTGGAATCCGATGGCCGTGTTTGGCAGCACAGAGCGCACACAGCCGATCCCTGTGGCCCCACGGTTCCTAAAGCCCCCGGGCAGTCGAGAGGAAGCGCAGCCGGGCTGCGGTCCACCCAGAGCTTGCCGGACCCCTGTTGGAATGTGCTAGAACAGAGCATGTCTCACGTGCCCAGGAACTGCGCTGAGACGCGGGTACTGAGCGTGGACAGGAGTGTGTTCACACACGGCGTGGCGGGGCCCCGGGTCCTGACCGGGATCGGGGGGCACAGGATTGGCGGCGGCGGCGGCTCCCTGCGGCACAGCAGTCTGACGGGTGCTGTCTCTGCACTGGTCGCTGGAGGCTGGTCCACGGCCTTCTCCCAGATTGCCCCACAAAGCCTCTCTGGGGAGGGGGAGGGGAGGGGGAGGGGGAGCGGTGCCCGTCTGGGGGCCTGAACTTAGGCCTGGACGCTCTCCCTGTGCACTTTTGCTAACAGCTAGTGCTCTACCACGTGGACCACAGCTCAGCCTTTTGGCTTTTGGGGGAGTTTGTTGGAGAGAAGCACCTCATGGGCTTTTCCCGACCGGGCTGTCCTTGGACCCCGATCCTCAGATCTCACCTCCGAGGAGCCAGGATGGCAGGCCCGGGCCTGCTCCCAGGCCAACCCAGTGGACTCCTGTGTTGATTCGGCGTTCATGGCCCACGGCCTGGCCGGCCACGAGCCAGGCCTTTCCACAGCCTGGCGAGGAAGGGTGGCGTGTCCGTGGCTGTGCCCTCTGCGGTGGGCGACCCCTGCTCTTCGCGGTCCTGTGTGGATGGCCGGGGCCTCTGGGGGGGGGATCGCCCCTCACCGCCTCTCCAGACAGGTGTCTATGGCAGGTTGTGTGTTCCACTCGAAGCACTTCGTCTAATCCTCACTAGACAACGGGCCACCGACACCATCTCGCCGGCCTGATGTCCTAGCTGTGTGTGTGTGTGTGTGTGTGTCTAATGACCTACAGAGAATCTTTTATAGACTCAAAGGAAATTTCCATCATTTGTATTTGCTTGAGAATTTGAAGGAAAGAAAGAGACCTGGGGAGAAAGCCTATTGATTTTTATCCTTAGTAATACAAGAAAAATGAAGGTCGATGGCTGGGTACAAGTCGCTCTGGCAGCTACAGGGGATTTATAAAGTCACAGCCGCACTCTGCTCGCACGCATCCAGGAGCAGTTAAGCAGTTATTGACTTGCAAATGCAAATTCTCACAAAACCTATCTGAGCCTGGGATTGCTCCTGGGACTGTTCCGTGTGTGGCGCACAACCCGCATCTCAGGTAGCCTGTGAAGTTTTGTCTTCAAAAACACGACTCGTCCTTTCTCCTAGTTCAGCTGCATCATTGCTTTGAAAGCTAGAAAACGTATTGCGTGGTCTCCCCTTTTGTGAGGTGGTGGTAGAAACATGAGCAAGAGGTTTTTAGGGTGAATGTGAATTCTAACAGAAGCTTGTACACGGCTGCTGACGTCCACGCGCGTCTGGAGGCTGAGCTCGCCCAGACTCTGGCATTCTACGCGCGCCTTTCGGAAGTCGTAGAGCACAGAAGTGCAGCACTGGAGTATTACATACACTTGACAATGGACTCAGAAAACCTGTGGAGATCAGAAGTAAGCTAAGTCACACTACCTCAACCTGACACGAAGGAAGGAAACGTCTGTTCTTCTGTGCTGTCCATTTTGTCCACAGGGGGCTGAGCCCTGAAGAAGAGAAGGGGCCAGGGGAGGGGCGCAGGCCAGGCTCAGCAGGATGCCTTTGATGGTGGTAAAGGCGGATGGGAGCTGGAGGGAGCTGGGAGGAGCAGAGCTGGGAGGAGCTGGAGGAGCTGGAGGAGCTGGAGGAGCTGGAGGAGCTGAGCTGGGAGGAGCTGGAGGAGCTGGAGGAGCTGGAGGAGCAGAGCTGGGAGGAGCTGGAGGAGCTGGAGGAGCTGGAGGAGCAGAGCTGGGAGGAGCTAGAGGAGCTGGGAGGAGCTGGAGGAGCTGGGAGGAGCAGAGCTGGAGGAGCTGGGAGGAGCAGAGCTGGAGGAGCTGGGAGGAGCAGAGCTGGAGGAGCTGGGAGGAGCTGGAGGAGCTGGAGGAGCTGGGAGGAGCTGGAGGAGCTGGAGGAGCAGAGCTGGGAGGAGCTGGAGGAGCTGGGAGGAGCTGGAGGAGCTGGAGGAGCAGAGCTGGGAGGAGCTGGAGGAGCTGGGAGGAGCTGGAGGAGCTGGAGGAGCAGAGCTGGGAGGAGCTGGGAGGAGCTGGAGGAGCTGGGAGGAGCTGGAGGAGCTGGGAGGAGCTGGAGGAGCTGGGAGGAGCTGAGGGAGCTGGGAGGAGCTGGAGGAGCAGAGCTGGGAGGAGCTGGAGGAGCTGGAGGAGCTGGGAGGAGCTGGAGGAGCTGGAGGAGCTGGGAGGAACTGGAGGAGCTGGGAGGAGCTGGAGGAGCAGAGCTGGGAGGAGCTGGGAGGAGCTGGAGGAGCTGGGAGGAGCTGGAGGAGCTGGAGGAGCTGGGAGGAACTGGAGGAGCTGGGAGGAGCTGGAGGAGCAGAGCTGGGAGGAGCTGGGAGGAGCTGGAGGAGCTGGGAGGAGCTGGAGGAGCTGGAGGAGCTGGAGGAGCTGGGAGGAGCTGGAGGAGCTGGGAGGAGCTGGAGGAGCTGGGAGGAATGGAGTTTGGAGGAGCTGGAGGAGCTGGGAGGAGCTGGAGGAGCTGGGAGGAGCTGGAGGAGCTGGGAGGAGCTGGGAGGAGCTGGAGGAGCTGGGAGGAGCTGGAGGAGCTGGGAGGAACGGAGTTTGGAGGAGCTGGAGGAGCTGGGAGGAGCTGGGAGGAACGGAGTTTGGAGGAGCTGGGAGGAGCTGGAGGAGCTGGGAGGAATGGAGTTTGGAGGAGCGGCCAGGCCCTCCAGGCCTCACCCGGCCTTCCCCTTCGTTTTTCTCAAGGCCATTGTGGAAGCAGCGGCCATGTAAGGCAGCACGCCTGCTTGGCTCTCTGGAGTCCCCAGCTGTCATCCCTGCAGCCAGCGAGCTCTCCACCGATCCAGGCGGCCTCGAAAAACAGGTCAGGTTTCACAACACTGCACTGAGAGCAGAGCAAACAGGCCGGCTGGGAAGATCCTGAGGCGTCCGTCTCTGTGTCGCCATCCGCAGGTCTGTTGATTCCTGAGCCCGGAGCTCTCCGATGGGAGCGGCTCCTCGGGAAGAACAAGGGCAGGATTCCGTGCGGGCCTGCAGGGTGGGACACAAACATGGACCGGGGGCTTCCAGCCTGAACTATCTTCCAGCCTCCCAAGAGGAGCTCTGTGTACGAAAGAAACCACACCCCAGCCATGCTCACAGGAACACTTTCTCCCCGGGAGCACCTTCCATGGCCGTGGACTGTGCTGGGGAGCACGTTCCCGTGGCCGTGGACTGTGCTGGGGAGCACGGTCCCGTGGCCGTGGACTGTGCTGGGGAGCACGGTCCCGTGGCCGTGGACTGTGCTGGGGAGCACGGTCCCGTGGCCGTGACCTGTGCTGGGGAGCACGTTCCCGTGGCCGTGGACTGTGCTGGGGAGCACCTTCCATGGCCGTGGACTGTGCTGGGGAGCACGTTCCCGTGGCCGTGGACTGTGCTGGGGAGCACGTTCCCGTGGCCGTGGACTGTGCTGGGGAGCACGTTCCCGTGGCCGTGGACTGTGCTGGGGAGCACATTCCCGTGGCCGTGGACTGTGCTGGGGAGCACGTTCCTGTGGCCGTGGACTGTGCTGGGGAGCACGTTCCCATGGCCGTGGACTGTGCTGGGGAGCACGTTCCTGTGGCTGTGGACTGTGCTGGGGAGCACGTTCCTGTG